>NC_142484.1:747500-1492500 GCF_049115385.1 Moschus berezovskii
CCGTGTGTGGCCCTCGCTGTGCGCTGTGTGGAGCTCGAGCACCCATGTGAGGCAGGAGAGGCCCAGCCTGGCCGGAGGGGCGGTCCTCCCTGCGTCCGCCCTCAGCACAGCCTGCTCTCTTCTTTCAGAAGCAGGCTTTTCCGTGGTCAGTTTTGGGCTTTTGGCTTCCTCAGTGAAGTCATTTTACACATAGACTAAACTTTGTTTCGATCAAGTTTTATTGTAAATTTCAGACTCATTACTGGAGGATTTTTGCAGTTTGCTGTGTTAGTTCTCATGAGCTGTGATAGGCCCCTGTGCTTTTTGTTTGAAATTGGGCTATTCTGAGAACACTGGCGCTGTCACTGTAAGCTGGTGAGCTCAGCCAGCAAACAAGAAGGAGCAGTTAACCAGCACGTTGTTAACCAGTGTGTGTAATTCCAGGAGGAAGACCCAGGCGGTGGTTGTAGAACTCCAGGCTATTTTTCAAAGCCTGTCCCCCTGGAGTGTGTTCTTTGCTTCTGAATGGGTGTATACTGTGGCTTGTTTGGGGGCGGTGGTTGTGGGCTGGTCTGGGTTTCTCATTAGCTCCCAGAGCTCCGACATCCACTGTGGGAACCACTTTTTAGAAGCTTGGTGTTTTCTGTGGCCGACAGGCCTGCCGCGTTCTGGTGGGGTTGGCACGGGGGTCTCACTGCAGGCCTTTGAGGTTCAGCCCCACATCCGGCTGCTCTGGCTGTGGCCAGCCCATCAGGATGGGCTTCTGAGTCAGGATGGGCAGCCGCGTCTCCTTCTCCAGGGCTGCTGCTTTATCTGGAAAGACCAGACTTTTTCTATAGCTGCTTCCAGCAGTGTGGAGCGGTGGGGCTTGGTGGCGAGGTGCTTGGCCGGGAGGGCTGTTCACTCTCATGAGCCTGGGTGGGGCGCCGCGGTTGTGTTTCTCCCTGGCATCCTCACCACATGGAGGAGGGTGGCGGTTTTGTGAATTTGGGGCATAAGTGTGGATTTGGACGTGTTGCTTTGTCTGTGGTGTGTCTCCCTCATGGCCTATTAGGGTGAGTCAGAATCTGAGCAGTTCCTGGGTGGTGGGGGTGGGGAGGGGTGTCCCTGGGGCAGGGGGTTCCCCAGGGTTGTGGGCATCCCCGGGGCAGTGGGCGTCCCTGGGGTAGTGGGCATCCCTGGACCTGTGGGGGTCCCTGGGCCTGTGGGGGTCCTTGGGGCCATGGGCATCCCTGGGCCTGTGGGGCTCCTCGGGGCCGTGGGCATCCCTGGGCCTGTGGGGGTCCCCGGGACCGTGGCTCAGGCACAGCCTCGCTCTGCGGAGCGGGAACACCACCAGCCCGTGAGGGCCACTGTTTGTGTCCTTGGTCCCCGAGGTGTCGTCTTCCCCGGGTGATGAGGGCACCCAGGCACAGTCCAGCCAGTGGACCCGGTGGTCAGCCCAGACCTGAGCCCCCTAGGGTCAGAGAACTGAGGAAGTCTTATTTTCTTCCTTGTGTCAGGTGCTTTTTTTCCCCAGATGTTAAGGATTTTTTTTTTTTCTGTTTTGGCCGTGCCTTGAGGCTTGCGGACGTGTTACCGGGTGGGGCCAGGCCCTCAGCGGTCACTCGTGAGTGCTTCAGCAAGTGTGGCCCGCGGGCACTGGAGCACAGGCCCAGTGGTCACGGCACCTGGGCTTCGCTGCTTCACGGCGTGCGGGGTCCTCCTGAGTCAGGGGTTGAACCCGTGTCTCCTGCGTTAGCAGCTGTATTTTTTACTACTGAGCCACCAGGGAAACGCTCTTCGTTTCTATTTGCTCTAAATGATTCTGTCTTTTCATTCTTTTCACCTTCTGCTTCTCTTCAGGCCTCTGCGGGTGTTCTTCTGTTCTTTTTCCTTCTGGCTGTGCTGTGCGGCTTGTGGGATCTTAGTTTCCCGGGCAGGGATTGAACCCAGGTCCTTGGCAGTGAGAGCACAGGGTCTTAACAATTGGACCGCTAGAGAATTCCCTCTTTTTATTCGTTTTTGAAATGATTTTTAGATGTCTGCTTTACCTGATCTCTCTTACCTGGCATCTGAACTGTTCCGCGAGTCTTTAGTCCCTTCTCTGCTTCTCTTGCTGTTTCCTGGCCTGTCTGGGGCTGGGGGCTCCAGTGCTGCTCTGTCTGTGGGGCCGTCTACCTGCTGCGTGGCGTCTCTGTGTGGGCTGACTCGGTCCCCGGCGGTTTTGCTTTACGTAAGGTTAGTCCTCTGGACTGTGGCGGGGGTGGGGGCACGGTCCAGGGTGGCTCTCCTGTCGCACAGACACCCTCCTCTGCTGTCTCCACTGGGCACTACTCTTGGCATCTCTGAGCCAGGAGCAGTGCTCACGCTCTGCCCTGGTCCTCACGCTCTGCCCTGTGGGGTCCCCTGGGTCTGTTTGGGGCTGTCCCTTCTCTTGCCTTTTCATACTGTTCATGGGGTTCTCAAGGCAAGAACACTGAAGTGGTTTGAGACTCCCTTCTCCAGTGGACCACGTTTTGTCAGAGCTCTCCACCGTGACCCGTCCATCTTGGGGGGCCCTGCCCGGCGTGGCTCACAGTTTCACTGAGTCAGACGAGGCTGTGGGGCGTGAGATCAGACTGCTTAGTTTCTGTGACTGTGGTTTTCAGTCTGTCCGCCCTCTGATGGAGAAGGATAAGAGGCTTACGGAAGCTTCCTGATGGGAGAGACTGACTGAGGGGGACCCTGGGTCTTGTTCTGATGGGCGGGGCCAGACTCAGTAAACCTTTAATCCAGTTTTCTATTGATGGGCGGGGCTGTGTTCCCACCCTGCTGTGTGACCTGAGGCCAGACTGTGGTGGAGGTGATGCAGATAACGGACCTCCTTCCGAGGGTCCCCTTCACACACTCGCACTCAGCGCCCCCGACCCTGCAGCAGGCCGCCGCTGACCCACGCCTCCGCCCGAGACTCCTGGATGCGCCCGGGCGAGTCTGGGTTGGTCTCCTGTGGGGTCAGTGCTGCTTTCTCCTGGGTGCGCACGGGGCTCTGTTTGTGCCCTCCCAGAGTCTGTTTCCCCGGGCCTGTGTCACTTCTGTGATCGAATCCCACTGGCCTCCGCAGTCACCGTCTCTGGGCATTCTTGGTGCCTTTGCTGGATCGCCAGGTTGGGAAGTCTCTTACGGCTTCTGGTGGTGGCTTAGTTGCTGTGTCCTGTGACCCCAGGGACTGTAGCCGCCAGGCTCCTTTGTCCGTGGGATTCTCCAGGCAAGAAGACTGGAGTGGTTTGCCATTTCCTTCTCCAGGGGATCTTCCCGACTCAGGAATTGAACCCTGGTCTCCTGCACTCCGGGCAGATTCTTTACCAACGGAGCTATGAGGGAAGGCTTGTGGGGTTATGGGTCCTTGAACTTTCTTAACAGTGCGAGAATTTCTTTGGTATAATTGTCCTACAGCTTGTGTGTCGTCTGCTTGGCAGTGCTGTGCTGGGGTTGATGGCAACCTCCTCCACGAGGGCTTGTGTCATGGGCTGTGTGGCCCCGGGAGTGCACCCAGAGCCCTGCCTCTCAGCGGCCGCTGCTGTGCCCCCTGCGGGAGGCTCGGGGCCTAGTGCTCACAGTGTTCTTCGAGCCCTCTGAGTGTCTCCGGTGGGTGTGGGGTTTGATGCTAAACGTGCCTTTACCCCTCCTGTTGTCTTGCTGGAGTTTCTTTGCCCTTGGACGTGGGGTATCTGTTTTTGGCGGGATCCAACATCCTGTGGATGGTTGTTGAGCAGTGAGTTGTGATTTTGGAGTTCTCGCAGAAATGAGCGCATGTCCTTCTGCTCCGCCGTCTCGCCAGGCAAGGCACAGCTGAGCATCCCTGAAGGCACGCGGCTTGGAGTCCAGGGGGAAGCACAGGGGCAAGAGGAGCCGCGGGGATGCAGCCATGTTGGCCTCCTGATGGGAAGCACTGACTCGTTGGAAAAGACCCTGATGCTGGGAAAGGTTGAAGGTGGGAGGAGAAGGGGACAACAGAGGTGGTTGGATGGCATCACTGACTCAATGGACATGAGTTTGAGCAAGCTCCGGGAGTTGGTGATGGCCAAGAAAGCCTACGTGCTGCAGTCCATGGGTTCGCAGAGTCGGACACGACTGAGCGACTGAACTGAACTGAACTTCTCCTGCCTCCCCGCCCAGATGTATTGCCGTGAGACTTTGTGACTTTCAGTGGTTTCCTTGTCGAGGGAGCTGTGCTCAGAGATGCGAAGTCATTGCCATTGGTTGCAGAGCAAACCAGAGGCAGTGCTTGGATCCAGCCTTAGTGCCCTGCTCCAGAACCTGCTCTTGTCCTCAGGAGAGCCTGCCTGCTGTTCATTAAAATGAATGTGTGCGTGTGCATTGTAAATCGGCCAAGCTTTGGCTAGAAGGCCAGCTTTGTGCCCCGCCCTGGCCTTGCTGCCCAGAGGCAGGGCAGTGTCCCCACGGCACCCCTCGCTCCTGTGCTTCCTTCCCCCTGAACTCCAAGCCTCGTGCCTTCGGTTGTGTGTTGTGCCTTCCCTGCCGTGGGCAGTAGCTGTCGATCCCCTCTGTTCTGCATGCTGCCCTCTGCACTCCCAATCCTTTGTCATTTCTGCTCAACTAAGTTCCTGCCATGCAGGCCTATTTCCCTCGGGCTTGGTGGCTAGAGCAGTTTGCCTGCCGGGGAGCAGCACCGACCAGTTCCTGCACCCTCGAGAGCAGCTCACGCACACAGACGCACGCCAGCGTGGGCACAGAGAGTGGCACACCCCCGCGGGCCCCCTGCCTGTGCTCAGTCCAGGCTGTGTGGTGCCACCTGCAGGCCCTGTGGGTGGAAGGTACCCACAGCCTCGTTTCGTAGCCCTTTGGCCCAGTCAGTAAAGCCTACTGCTGCAGGCGGTACTTTATCAGGAAAATTTAAAAAAGGTTTGCTCTTGACCCACCGCCCTGCCTGCAGCTTTGTAGGGTGCCCTTGTGTCCTGGGGCGCGTCTTCCGGAGGACAAAGCCGGCACTCGGTGCTGGGAAGGAGAGTCCACTCCCCTTGGCCTGCCCCTCGCTCCCCAGAGCTGACCACTGTGCTCGTGCTAAAGACCCCCAGCCTCTATTCACCCCCAACCCCCATGTGGAGCATCGTCTCCCTGAGGGCAGAAGTGTTGTTTTAACCTGAGTCTGGGCACCCTGAGCAGTGCCTGGTGGGGGAGCTTGCCTCTCCGCCTGGCCGGGGCCTTGCTAGAGTAGAAGGGGCTCGAAGGAGGATTCTTTTATTTTGGAGATGTGCAGCCCTGTTTGTTAGCAAGTTGGTGGTGAAAGATAGCTGGTGCTGGGAGTGCCCTGGGAGGGGGTTGCCTCTCCAGCAGCAGGGGAGCTGGGTGGTGGGCAGCGTGTCTTCAGGGCGTCTGTGAGCGCCCAGCCTGTCCGTGGTCCCAGGGAGGTTGCTGTGGAAACCTCTCCTCCCTCTGGGGTAGGGACTTCCTTGCCTGCCTTCCTGCTTTGAAGCAGCAGTGGTACCTTACAGAGGGAGCGCATGACTCAGCCTGCCTGTGTGATGGGCAGCTTCCTCTGTGTGGTGTTGTTGAGCCGTGGGGCCCGGGAACGGCGTCTGCCCCTCAGGCCGTGTGCACGGCTCCGTGGACTGGGAGGGGCACGGGCAGGCGCGCAGAGCAGCATGGGGGGGACAGTTGTGCAGTCAGCGCGTCTTCCTGCCTTCTTTACATGATAAGACGGCTCCCAGCCTCACTGCTTACTGTAGAAGGGCACCTGTCAGATTTTTGGGTTGGTGAATTTCATAAAGGAAATGAGAAGCCTACAGTAGTTAAAACTTGACACTTTAAAAAATGATCTCGAAGTAAGTTACCTTTTGGAGCAGTCGCTTAGCTGAGAGTGGTTTACTATGGCGCATGCACAGCAGTGCTGTGACAGCACCCAGGCCCAGGGCTCTGGCAAGAAGGCGGGCAGAGCTCACCGTGCGCTGTGTGGGGGGCTGCCCTCGCTTGAGGAGCGTCCACGGACTCGCTGGTCCTGACGAGGGCCTCAGGTGGAGGCAGCTGGCGTCTTCCCTTGGGCTCCTATGAGCCTGATTCTGCCTTTAGCTCTGATGTGTCACTGTTGTCAGGGAATAGGTGTTTGTTTAGAAATCAGTTAAAGTAAGATGCCTTTGTGTTTTCTCTTTTTAGGCAAAAGTAAAGAAGCAGAAATAAAGAGAATAAACAAAGAGCTAGCAAACATTAGATCCAAATTTAAAGGTAAGTGTTTAACCGTTGTCCAGACACACACTATTCTTTTGTAAATTTTGCAAAAGGGACTTAATCTCTTAATCTCATCTTTATTTTTTTCATTTCAAATCAGAGTGAAGGCCTCAGTACAGATGCTGTCCTGGCTCTGTTGATGTTTAAAGTAAAGCCGGTGGTTATTCTGGAGTTGTTTGATGGTTTGTGTAGAGTTGATCCTTGATAGCGGGGCTCCTCCCTGGTCCAGCCTTTTCCTGGAGCTGGGAGGACACTGGCCTGGAGCAGTCCCCGCCCCCAACTCTGCTCCACAGGGTGCAGGAGCTCCAGCCAGCTCCCTGCTCTGCGTGGGGACTCCCTGCTTGCTTGAGCTCTTTCTGCCGGAGGCCCCTTCGCTGTGTCTGCATAGTGACCAGGCTGGCCCCCCCCCCCCCCCCCACCGCCCTCAGTCCCCACCTCTCCGCCGGCCAGCCTCGGGGGCGGTGCTCCCTGAGCGGCCTCATTTGGGAGAATCGTCAGGTGTAGATGTTCATTCTTGGGACATATTTATGAGTCCCGTAGACTTTAAATTTTCAGTTAATTTTTACAAATTTGAGACCTGGTTCAAATCTCTGAGCAGACGTTAGCAGGGAGAGTGGCTGAAGCTGCCTAGAAACAGTGTGCAGAGGAGAGGGCGGGTGAGCCCACAGAACCCGGGGGACCGCGGCCAGCCGGCTGCTGGGCGGGTGCTGCCGCGGGCGAGCGCGGGCATCCGGTGCGGTCAGGCTGCAGGCCCTCGTGGGGCCAGGACTGCTCCTGACGGACTCGGGAGGTGTTCTGTCTTACTGTTGACCAGTCCAAGGATCCTCTGGGAGACCTGAGAAAGTCGTCTTAGAATTCTATGTGGAGTGGTTTGCTTATATAAATGTTTCTTGTGTGTGTATGAGGGGATGTCTGTAACTTTCATTGCTGAAATTTTTAAAAATTTTAGACTTTTTTGTAGAGCAGTTTTATTTATTTTTAAATTTTTATTGGAGTGTAGTTGCTTTACAATGTCAGTTTTTTCTTTTTTTAAAAAATTTAGTTATTTTTGTTTGCTGCTGGGTCTTCCTTGCTTTGGCAGGCTTTTTCTGTTGGTAGTTGCAGCAGGCTGGGGCTTCTCTGGGGAAGCACAGGCCCCAGGGTGTGTCGGCTGCAGTGGTTGTGGCACGGGGGCTGAGTTGCTCTGCAGCATGTGGCCTCTTCCTGGACCAGGGATCGAACCTGCCTCCCCTGCACTGGCAAGCAGGCTCCTGTCCTCTGTGCCTCCGGGGGGTCCGTGTCGGTCTCCACTTTGCAGCAGAGTGAGTCACCTCTGCGTGGCCATGTGTCCCCTCACTTTATTTCCTTCGTGTCGCTGCAGGTCACTGAGTAGAGTCCCCATGCTGTGCAGTAGGTTTTCATTAGTTACCTGTTTTATACACGGGTGCTGCCTCACTTCACAAGTGGTTGACTGTGACCTTGTGGACTGTAGCCGCATACTCCTTTGTCTGTGGGATTCTCCAGGCATGATTACTGCAGTGGGCTGCCATGCTCTTCTCCAGGGGATCTTCCCGACCCAGGGATCCAACCCTCCTGCATCGGCAGGTGGATTCTCTGCCTCTAGCGCCGCCCGGAAACCTCAGTATGTGTGCGTCAGGTGCAGTCTCCCTGGTGTTCTTGGGTAGCAGTTTCACATTCCCAGCAAGATGGAGAGGGAGGCGCAGAGATCGCTCAGGCCCCCGCTGTCCCCACAGGCGTCCCGGCGCACGCCTGTCGTCACAGTCGCACACGGAGCGGCTCCCTGTCGCGGACGCCCTCCCTCCTCAGCCCCGCACCCGCTGCTCTTTGTGTCCTCTCCACGGTTCCGCCTTTTCTGGAACGCCGCTGCGTTGGAGCCACAGAGAAGGCGGCCTTTTCTCGCTTGCTTCTCTCACTCAGTTGTGTGCGTTTGCGGTTCCTTCGTGTCTCGCTGTGGCCTGACAGCTCATTTCTTTTTACGTGACCGATATTCCATTGTTGAGTGTACCACAGTCCATTCATCCCTTCACCCGTTGAAGGACATCTTGGTTGTTTCCAGGTGTGGGCAGTTACGAATAAAGCTGCTGTAAACATCAGTGTGCAGGTTTTACTGTGGTTGTGTTTTCAAGGAGCGGTGAGAGAGTGTGCAGGTGTGTGAGAAGCCGCCCAGCTGTCTCCACGGTGGCTGCACGTTCGCACCCCACTCATGGACGGCAGCACGCCAGGCCTCCCTGCCCTTCACCATCTCCTGGAGCGTGCTCAAACTCCTGTCCGTTGAGTCAGTGATGCCATCCAACCGTCTCATCCTCTGTCGTCCCCTTCTCATCCTACCTTCAGTTTTTCCCAGTGAGTCTTCAGCGTCTTTTCCAGTGAGTCAGTTCTTAGCATCGGGGCCAGAGTATTGGAGCTTCAGCATCAGTCCTTCCAATAGATATTCAGGACCGATTTCCTTTAGGATTAACTGGTTCAATCTCCTTGCAGTCCAAGGGACTCTCGAGAGTCTTCCAACACCGCAGTTCGAAAGCATCAATTCTTCGGGACTCAGCCTTGTTTATAGTCCAACTCTCACATTCGTACATGACTACTGGAGAAACCATAGCTTTGACTAGACGAACCTTTGTTAGCAACTGATGTCTCTGCTTTTTAATACACTGTCTAGGTTTGTCATAGCTTTCCTTCCAAACAAGTGTCTTTTGATTTCATGGCTGCAGTTGCCATCTGCAGTGATTTTGGAGTCTAAGAAAATTTTTATTTTTTCCCACATCTGTTTGCCATGGAGTGATGGGACCAGATGGCATGATCTTAGGTGTTTTTTAATGTTGAGTGTCAAGTCAGGTTTTTCACTCTCCTCTTTCACCCTCATCAAGAGGCTCTTTAGTTCCTCTTCACTTTCTGCCATTAGAGAAGTATCATCTCCATATCTGAGGTTGTTGATATCTCCCAGAAATCTTAATTCTAGCTTGTGATTTATCCATCCCAGGATTTCATATGATATACTCTGCATATAAGTTAAATAAGCAGGGTGACAATATACAGCCTTGTTGTACTCCTTTCCCAATTTTGAACCATTCCATTGTTCCATGTCCAGTTCTAACTGTTGCTTCTTGTTCTCTCTTCTTTGGAGACAGGTAAGGTAGTCTGGTATTCTGCTCTCTTTAAGAATTTTCCACAATTTGTGATCCACACAGTCAAAGGATTTAGTGTAGTCATTGAAGCAGAAGTAGATGTTTTTCTAGAATTCCCTTGCTTTTTCTGTGATCCAGTGGATGTTGGCAATTTGACCTCTGATTCCTCTGCCTTTTCATTGTCGAGCTTGTACATCTGGCAGTTCTCAGTTCACGTACTGCTGAAGCCTAGCTTGAAGGATTTTGAACATAACCTTACTAGCATGCAAAATGAACACAATTGTGTGGTAGTGTGAATATTCTTCGGCATTGCTTTTCTTTGGGATTGGAATGAAAACTGACCTTCTCCAGTCCTGTGGCCACTGTTGAGTTTTCCAAATTTGCTAACATATTGAGAACAGCACTTTAATAGCATCATCTTCTAGGATTTGAAACAGTTCAGTTGGACTTCCATGCCCTCCACCGGCTTTGTTCGTAGTGACGCTTCCTAATGAGGCGCACTTGACCTCACACTCAGGTGTCGGTCGCAGGTGAGCGAGCGCACTGTCATGGCCGTCTGGGCCATTAGGACCTCTCCATCTAGTTCTGTGTATTGTTGCCACCTCTTCCTAATCTCTTCTGCTTCTGCTTGGTCCTCGACATTTCTGTCCTTTATTGTGTGCATCCTTGCATGAAATGTTCCCTTGGTATCTCTAATATTCTTGGAGAAGTCTCTAGTCTTTCCCTTTCTTCAGAGTCTTAAGAGGGTGGTTATCAGTGAGGATAATTTTTGTCCCCAGGGACAGGCTGGCCCAGCTGGGTTTGGCGAGCTGCTGCCACCTACTGGGTGGAGGCCAGGCAGGCCACCAGACACCCCAGAACCGCCTGGCCCGAGGAGGCCCAGTGCCGAGGTTGAGCAGCTGGGGTCTAGGAGGAAGTCAGCCCAGAGCTCACCAACAAGGGGCCTCTTTCCACTTCAGGCGGAGCCCTGAGAGGCAGTGCCCTTGGGGCAGGAGTAACCTGGGAGCCAGCCGGCCTGTCCCAGTCCTCTGGAGGAAGAGGTGACTGTTGCAGGTGGAGCCATGTGGCAGGTGTCACCTACCATCTGCAGCCGACTTTTCAAGGGTGCCGTCCCAGCACCGACACAGAGGAGCCCGATGGCTTGGCAGGAGCCAGAGGGGTGACAGCAGTGGACTCACAGGGGCCTCTGAGACTAGACTCGGGGTAACAGAGAGCTGGGTCACTGTTTGTAAAGCAGTAAAAGACAAACTTGAAAATTTCAGAGGGGACCTTAGTATAAAAAGGTCACATAGATTTTGAAATGAGACCAAATGGAAACGCTGGGACCAAAACATGGAGTAAGGGATGTAAAGCGCTCTCGTGGGCGCCGCGGCAGGCTTGTTGAAGCGGGGCAGTGTCCTGGGGGCGGGTGAGGGGCAGCCTGTCCTGAGTGTGGCGAAGAGGGCCTGGGAGACGGCGGTGGGGCACGGAGTCTGGAAGGTTGGCTGGCTTCCTGGCAGGCGAGAGAGCTGCTGTGACAGAGGATGTGTGAAGATTCGTGACGCTCAGGCCTGAGCTGCAGTGGCCACAGTTACAGTAAATAATGAACTCTACATCTAGAGACACCGATGTGAAAAGGCTGATCCAGAGACAGGAAATGTGTGGTTGCCAGAGGGAGAAGGAGATGGGCCGACCTCACAGGAGCCCTCCCTGCTGGCTCGTCACCGGGCCAAGGGGCAGTGGGGCGGGGGCTGCTGTTAGCACACTGGAAGGGACAGCCCCCAGCGGTCTGCATCCAGCTGCCGGCTCCATGAGAACGAAGCTAAAAGAGGCCTTTCCAGACGAAAACGGAGTCTTCCACCAGGAAGCTTGTGCTAATGGAGAGTCTAAATGACCTACTTCAGGCCAGAAGCAGACAGTCCCGGACGCCGACGGAGGAGGACCATGGTGGGCATGTGGGTGGTGCATGGGCCGGTGGGGGTGTTAGACGTCCACGGGGTGTGGGGTCTTTGGCACCAGACAGCTGGAGCAGGAGGCATGGATGGGGCCTGGCGCCAGGGCAGCATCTGTGTGAGACCTGGTCCACGACGGAAACGGTGGGCACAGCCTCGTGTGCAGTTTCCCTGTCGAAGCCTGAAGGCGGCCTCTGGTCTCCCCTGGGCAGCCCTGCACCCCTTGTGGGCGGGTCGCTCCTCTGCCCTGGCTACCTGGCTGGCCTGGGAACTCGAGCGGGGGTTGGGCTGCTTGTGGACGCTGCGGGCCTGCCCTCGGTCCTGGGGCCTCTCGAGACGGCCGCTGTGCTGCCCGGTCGGGGGGCAGGCGTGTCGTCTCAGTGCTGGGCTTCAGGGACGTGTTGACGTGCTTGTTCGCTGCTGGGTGCTCACTTGTCCCAGGTGCTGGGGTGGACAGACCAATGAGAGGCATCTCTGTCGGGAATGTGTGTTCTTAGAGGTGTAGGGGGGCCTGGACACACGCCTCCTTCCCTCGAGGGAGCGTGAGCGCGTGCTTCCTGGGCTCGCTCATCTGTCCTCCCGCCTGGAGGCCTTTGCGGCTGCGGCGCTTGCCGTTCCTTTGCCTGTGTGCTTTAAGCTTTCGCTCTTTTTTCCTGGGAGATTCTGACACAGGAATTGTCTTTAAATTGGCTTTCTGAGATACAACTTAAAATCAGTTGTGTGCACTGTGGGTTTTAGCAAGTACTAGATGCAAGTACTGATGCAGCCACGCCCACAGCCAAGGTGGAGAGTGGCCCCTGAGAACGCCTCTCATGTCTCTGGTGCCGTGGCCCTCCCCGCCTGACCGCGCGGACCTGCCCTCTGTCACTGCAGCCCTGCTGTTCTTCCTGCGGCGGAGGCCGCCGTGTCTGCTCGTGGACTTCGTGTCCGCCTTCGCAGTCTGCGTGTGGCGCTGGCTCCCCGTGGGTGCACTGTAGAGCTGCTGTGAGCCCTGCGTGCGGGGCTGCTGTAGACGCGCCGTGTCCTTCCCTTCAGGAAGGCGCCTGAGGGTGCAGCCACTGGCTCGCGTGAGGGGTGCATGTTTGACCTTTTAAGAACCTGTCCCATATTTTCCGGAGCGGCTGCCCTGTTTTGTGCCCGCTTAGCTGAGTGTGAGTTCCCATCTCCTCCATGTTCTTGCCCGCACGTGGTACGGCTGACAGTTAAGCCTTGGTTTTCCCAGTGGGTGTGCAGTGGTCCTTACATGGTGAAACAGTTGAGCACAGTCGGGCCTGTGGGTCCTGGGTGGATGTGCTGGTGCTACCACCCTGCAGCGGCTGGCGGTATTGCTGTTCCCCCCTCTGAACGTAGGCAGGTACTCACTGAGGGTTAGGGCTGGAGTTGAACGGGTCTCTGTGAGAGAAGGTGAAAAAGGATCCCAGGTGGAAGTCCTGCAGCAGGATGTGGTCACCGGGCTCAGATGCCTTTCCCTGGAGACATTGGCTCTTGCCCTGCATCGCGGCAGCACCAGGGCCAAGACTTCTGACCGTGTGGCCGTGACTGCCCTTCCTGCGCACTCGGCACCTAGTGCGTCTGCGAGTCTCTGCGTCCTGCACGTGGCCTGGTGCTGTTCCTGGGCCGGGGCTGCTCTCCAGGGTGAGAGGGGGCAGCACTTCTGGCTGCTCATCAGAGGAGGCTTCCAGAGGTGATAGAGCGCAGGCTCGTCCTTGAGGGGCAGCCAGGTGTGGGGGTAAGGCGCGGTTGCCTGGGCCCCCTGCCCTCACCTCAGATGCTCTCCTACGGGGATGGGGCGGGAGTCCCGTCGTAAAGCAGTGAGCTGGCTTCTCCGGTGCAGGTCGCGGTGGGAGGAGCAGGGAGCCAGGCCCGCTCTGACTAGATGTTTGATCATTAAGTAGAATGCCAGTTTGCTGCTGAGAAGGACGGGGGTTTCAGAGCTCCCCAAGTAAGGTGTCCAGCTGGCTGGCTGACTTGTGATCCGCTGTCACCTCAGGAGTCTGGGGGTCTTTCTTCTCAGTGCCCTTTGAGGTTGGCCGGGGCTTGTCCGGGACACAGGTGACTCACCCTCACCGTGGGGGCCGTGGCTGCGCTCGCCTTCCCGGCTCCCGCATCCTGCTTGGCCTGCGACCCTGCGGTCAGGGCCACTGCAGTGCCTCACTCGAGCTGGCCGTGCTCCCTGCTGTCCCCCCGCAGGCTGCACGGGGAGGCTGCGCACTCCTCTGGTGAGAGGAGAACCTCTGCTTTTAAAACGGCACTGTCTGTTGGTCCTTTTTGAAACAGAACTTTCTGTGCTGACAGCGACCTGTTGTGAACCTGCCTTGCCGTGGTCTCCCGGGAGAGGCCGAGTCATGCTGCCATCAGGGTGGGGAAACAAGCCCTTCTGGTGGTTCTGTGTGACTTTTTGGGTGGATGATTTGTCCTAAAACTGGGTGAAATGAGAGATTATTTAGTGTATTGTCCTGCCTAAATGAATAAACATCTCTGAAAGCTTAAGCCGCTGGTGAGGTCAGGGTGGAGCAGCAGGGCTATGCTGGGGGGTTGTGGTTTTGCTGCCGGCCGGGAGGCTGGCTCGGGGTCTGCGAGGGACCCATACGCTCAGCCCTCACGTGCCAACCAGCTCAGCAGTGCTGGGCGCGAGCCTCCCAGTGGGTGGTCTGGCCGGCTGGCCTCCTGGTGGTGGGCCCGGCGCCCTATTCCGTGCTGCCCCTCCCACAGGCGACAGGGCCCTGGACGGCTACAGCAAGAAGAAGTATGTGTGCAAGCTGCTCTTCATCTTCCTGCTGGGCCACGACATCGACTTTGGGCACATGGAGGCCGTGAACCTGCTCAGTTCCAACAGATACACGGAGAAGCAGATCGTGAGTGCGCGGGCGCTGCTTCCCGCCGGGGCCCTGGCGCAGGCTCTGCACCTCTATCTGTCTGGGGACTTCCCTGGGTCTAGGTGGGAGCTGGCAGGAGGGCGCTGTGTCCCCCGAGGGCGGGGAGGCGCGCTCCCTCTCCTCAGCGCACGTGCGGCCCCCCACCACTGCCATTCGATCCGGGCACCCCCTGCGCTGGTTTAAGAGCAGAGGGCAGGCGTCCACGCCTCGCCCCCGGCTCCAGTGTCTGCCGAGGCGAGTGCCCGTGTCTAGGCCCTGTGGGCCCCCAGGCTCTGTACCTCCAGCCCTGTATCTGCGTGGAGGAACAGTCTGTGTGTGTTTTCTCAGGTGTTACAGAGGAGTATTTTATTTGTTCAAGAACTTTAACTTACAGAAAGCGGAAAAATACCCTTGATGCCCGGGAATTTTGTTAATTGTGTTTACTTAGAAATGGGCTTCCCGAGTGCTAGTGGTAAAGCAGGGGCGCTGGTGGTAACGGTTCTGCCTCCCAGTGTGGGAGAGGGCTCGATCCCTGGGTTGGGAAGATCCTCTGGAGTAGGAAATGGCAACCAGTTCTAGTATTCTTGCCTGGGAAATCCTATGGACAGAGGAGCCTGCCCGTCTGCTGTCTGTGGGGTTGCTGAGTCAGACACGACTGAGCAGCTAAGTGCACATGTGGGTGCACGCACACACACACACACACACACACACAGACACACTCCCACTGAGAAATACACACACACAGACACACACACACACCCACTGAGATATACACACACACAGACACACTCCCACTGAGAAATACACACACACAGACACACACAGACACACACTCACTCCCACTGAGAATATACACACACACAGACACACGCACACACAGACACACTCCCACTGAGAAATACACACACACAGACACACACAGACACACACACAGACACACACACAGACACACTCCCACTGAGAAATACACACACACACGCACAGACACACATAGACACACTCCCACTGAGAAATACACACACACAGACACACACACACACACACACTCCCACTGAGAAATACACACACACAGACACACACAGACACACACTCACTCCCACTGAGAATATACACACACACAGACACACGCACACACAGACACACTCCCACTGAGAAATACACACACACAGACACACACAGACACACACACAGACACACACACAGACACTCCCACCGAGAAATACACACACACGCACAGACACACATAGACACACTCCCACTGAGAAATACACACACACAGACACACACACACACACACACTCCCACTGAGAAATACACACACACAGACACACACACACACACTCCCACCGAGAAATACACACACACGCACAGACACACATGCACAGACACACACACACAGACACACTCCTACTGAGAAATACACACACACACACACACACACACTCCCACCGAGAAATACACACACATAGACACATACACACACAGACACACTCCCACTGAGAAATACACACACACACACACAGACACACACATTTCCACTGAGAAATACACACACACAGACACACTCCCACTGAGAAATACACACACACAGACACACTCCCACTGAGAAATACACACACACACAGACACACACACACTCCCACCGAGAAATACACACACACACACAGACACACACACCGAGAAATTACCGAGTGTCTTCCATACACACACACACACACACTCCCACCGAGAAATACACAGACACACACAGACATACACTGACACACACACACATACTCCCACTGAGAAATTACCGAGTGTCTTCCATAGATATACACACACACACACACTCCCACACATACACACACTCCCACACACACACACTCCCACCGGGAAAGTACTGAGTGCCTTCAATAGACCCAGCAGTGTGCTGGGGGCCATGGGGATACTGATGGTAAGCAGGGGTGGACACGGCTCTTTTCTAGGGGTGAGGCCGTCAGGCAGCCCCCTGCAGAGAGCAGAGCTGTGGCCGATGCCAGGAACCAAGGCGGGTGGAGCCCTAGGACTCTGAGCAGTGGGCGGCTAGTGGGTAGGGCTCTGGGGGAGGAGGGCCGGAGCTGAGGCTGAGGACAAGAGGTGCACGGGGGCGGTGGGGACGGACAGCACCGTCAAGGCCCAGGTGCAGGAAGGCAGGGTGGCCAGGACCCAGGGTGGGGGGCGAGCTCCTCCTGAGACCGATGGGGCTGAGAGGTGCTGTCCCTGCATGGGGAGGGCGTGGGCAGTGGGGTTGGCACGAGTCTGGAGTTTGGCCCGATAGTGAGGGGGCGCTGGGGCCCTGAGACAGCTGGGAGAGGGAAGTGTGGCAGTGTTCCCGCCACAGCCGAGGCAGGCCCTTCCATCCTGTTCAGATCCCCGTGGACCAGTAACTGGGGGGGCGGCGTCTGATGCCCATGGGGACGGTGCCTCAGGTTTGTCCTGCAGAACTGCCCGACAGGGGGTCTGGGGACAAGACTCGTGTGCTCAGGAGAAGGCAGGTGGGTCCCCTGTGGCCTGACCGCAGCAGTGCGCCGAGCAGACGGGTGGGGCTGGGGGCCGGCCGAGTGTGTCCAGCAGTGGTCTCTCTGCTCTCTGGAACCCAGGGCTATCTCTTCATTTCCGTGCTGGTGAACTCCAACAGTGAGCTCATCCGCCTGATCAACAATGCTATCAAGAACGACCTGGCCAGCCGCAACCCCACCTTCATGGGCCTGGCCCTGCACTGCATTGCCAACGTGGGCAGCCGGGAGATGGCTGAGGCATTTGCGGGGGAGATTCCCAAAATCCTCGTTGCCGGGTACGTGTCTGGGTGGCCCGCTGAGGGCACGGTCACCTCCTGCATGCATAAGTCAAGTGTGTGAGTCCTGAAGTCTCTGTAGCCTCTTAGCCTCCCATCTTGGTCACAGCCATAGGGCAAGGCAGGTCGAGATTGCCGGCTTAGTAGTCAGGAGGTCCACGCGGGCCTCTGTCCTGGGGCCCAGAGCCTCACTCCGCCTCCTCTCGGTCCCCGTGGGCTGAGGGGGGCCCAAGCTTGATTGCATGGAGAGCCTGAAGCAACTTTTTCCCGTGTGTCCCTGTAGCCCTCTCACGGGTGCATCTCTGTCCCCTGGGGCCCTGGGGTGTTGTCCGTGGGCTCTGTCCCCTGGGGGCCCCGGGGTGTTGTCCGTGGGCTCTGGGCCATGCTGGCCTCACTGCTGTCTGTCTTTCAGAGACACCATGGACAGCGTGAAGCAGAGCGCCGCCCTGTGCCTGCTGCGCTTGTACAGGACATCCCCGGACCTTGTCCCCATGGGCGACTGGACGTCCCGCGTGGTGCACCTCCTCAACGACCAGCATCTGGTAGGTGCCGCTGGGTCACGCCCACCCTCCCCTCTGGGGCAGCCCGTTCCGGGCCAGGGCCACGCGAGCAGCCTCGTGTGACTTCCAGGATGCTGAGGGGGATGTCCCTGGCCTGGCCGTCGAGCTGGGAGAGCCTGCAGGTAGAGGCTGGGAGCCTCTCCCCTGGGGTCAGGGCAGGTGAGACAGGATCTCTGACTTACCCTGTCCAGGCATTGGAGGGTCTCCTGCTCGGTGGGTGCAGAGACAAACAAAGCCCAGCATGTTGCAGAAATGCTACGTCCACAGAGGGCCTGCAGAGACGTGTCTGTCTGTACCCTGTTTAGGGCTGCCGTGGGGCTGTCTTGTGGCCCTGGGGGCGCTCTGGCATGCAGCCCGCCTAATCCACACGGCTGCACGTGAGCCAGGCCTGAGCCTGCTCTGCATTGTTGGCCAGGGAGGTGAGATGTGCAGTAAGGTGGTGTCTGGGCTGGCCGTGAGTCACAGGACCTTGTCCACGCTGACGCTGGGAGGCGGGGTTAGGCAGGAGCTGATGCCGGACAGGTGGCCTTGTCTTGCCGGAATCCTGTCCTACAGATGAGAGAGTCAAGATTCCACAAGGAGTTTCCCATTGAGCAGAGGGGTGTTAGCATGTTAGCTGGCTACTCAGTGTTTTCCCAGAGGAGAAATCTGCCTTCAAGCTGGAATGAGAACTGAACGGTCCACATAGGCCCACAGGGCGAGGGCGGGTGGCCGTGTGGGCTCGCCTGCCATGGGGCAGCCTGCGAGCGCTCCCCCGCGTCCCCACACTCACGGGGAGGTCGGGTCTGCACGGCGACCTCTCCTTGGGGCGGGGGGTGTCTCAGCCACGAGGCCCCGCTCCTGGGATGTCTCTGTGCCCAGCTGTCGGTTTACTTTTTGTGCTTTCACGCGCGTGGCTCTGTGGCTGGTGCATGGATTGGCCCTGCGTGGTTCTAGGCCGCAGGAGCCCAGCTGGCAGTAGACGAGGTGGGGTGTGGCGCAGCCACTGTTTTCTGTGGGCGTGACTCCTGAGTCACACACCTCCTGGCTTTGCCACCAGAGGCCTGGGGTTGGCTTCTTTGGTCTCAAGGTCGGGGATCCCCAGGAAGAGGATCCCTTGTCCACCCAGAAGCAGCAGGCAGGCCCTTCTGAGAGCAGCAGGGGAGGCAGGGGGCTGTGACATGCAGAAAGGTCTGTGTCCAGCCAGGCCCCTCCTGAGTCCGACATGGCCCCGGCGTCACCCAGGAGGAGGGAGAGAAGGCAGCCTGAGCATGGGGGCCCCCAGCCCTCTCCTCACAGCCTCTTCCTGCACAGACCCCTGCAAGCATGCAGGGAACGTGGGACCACGCCCTGGGGAGCTGACCAGCTTCCTTGACCGCACTGGGGGGTCAGGTCTCATCCAGGCCCGGTGGAGCTCCCCGGTCAGCAGGCAGAGACATGGCTTGGACCACATTTAAAAATGGGGAAGAATGGGCTTTGCTTTTTCCATGATCTCAGATTTGGGTTGTAAAGATTCATATGAGTCCGAACGTAGCGTGTCCATCCCTCTGCAGTCCACATGGAGTGACCTAGGTCGGGGCAGCGAGGGGGTGTGCGGGCGGACGCGGGGCCTGGGGCCGCTGCCCTGCGTCACCTCCCTGAGGCAGGGCTCCGGGCTGCAGCGCGCCGGGTCTCCACGTGTTCGGAGAGAGGGGTAAGCAAGTCAACAACCGCTGTGTGCATCTTGCTTCCTTGAAACATTGAGGACTGAGGGGGTGGCCCCAAGGTGGCCCTGGGGTGGCCAGTTGTTCTGAGGTTAATGTTCTGTTTAGAAGAGGAGTTTCAGGTGAGAGGCTGTCTGCAGGTCGTCTGGCGGGCGTCTGAGCATGGGTGTGTCCTCTCAGGGTGTGGTAACTGCCGCCACCAGCCTCATCACCACCTTGGCACAGAAGAACCCAGAAGAGTTCAAGACCTCTGTGTCTCTGGCCGTCTCCAGGTTAAGCAGGGTGAGTCTGCCGAGGGGAGCGGTGCTCAGGGCGGGCTCTGGCCTCTGTTACTTTATTCAGCTGGGGCGTCCTCTTCAGCGGGCGTGGCCTTTGGGCGGTCTGTGACTCGGGGGTGGACGTGTGTCTTGGTTAGTGACTGGTGGGCTTTTCTTTGACCCCGTGTCAGAAGTGTCCTGTTGGCGCAGGAAGCGTGCAGGGCAGGGTCCCACCCCCAGCGACCGCTGCGCGCCTGTGCTGTGCCTCCAGTAATGAGGGCACGTGGCACGTGTGGCTCTGTGGCCGGCTCGCTCTGATCGTCAGGGTCGTGAAGTCATGGAGTCGTTTCTCTGCTGGCAGTTGACGCGTGTTGCTGGGCAGCGCGTTCACCTGTCTGTGTCTGGTCTTGCCCAGCGCTTGGCCGTCCCCACTGAAGGCCACTGTGCGGAGCCCGTGGCCCCTCTGGAGGCTGGGTCTCCGGCCCCCTCTGCGGCCTGGCCCTTTGGCCTTGGCCCTTCCAGCCGCTTTGTCCTGCTGCTCTGTCACCTACTCTACATTTTCTCGATCCCCGTGAGCGGGGCAGCTGGGTGTGTTTACTGGTTTTTAAGAGACATTTTCTCAAGATAACGTCCCTTTATTTATTTTGGCCACACCATGCAGTAAGTGGGATCTTAGTTCCCTGACCAGGAGTTGAACGTGTGTCCCCTGCTTTGGGACCATGGCATCTGAACTACGGGACCACCAGGGAAATCCCTTTACTGGCATTTTGAATACCTTTTTTGTGAAGAGCCTGTTCAATTTTTCACCCATTTTTCCATGGTTCGTTTTTTGTTGTTGTCGTAAAAACTCTTATTTATTTTTTTGGCAGTACCTCTCAGCATGGAGAAGGAAATGGCAACCCACTCCAGTATTCTTGCCTGGGAAACCCCGTGGACAGTGGCGCCTGGCAGACATGACTTAGCAACTAAACCATCTCCCGGCATGTGGGATCTTACTTCCCTGACCAGGGTTGAAGCCACTCCCCCTGCAGTGGAAGTGTGGACTGCCCCAGAAACCTCCTCTTTGTAGTTTTTAGATATGAACACTTTGTTGGTTAGATTCGGTTAAACCGAATAAATTTCCAGCATTTAACCATTATTAATCTACAGAAATGCCAGCAACTTTATGTGGTTCAGTCTAATCTGTGTTTAAGAATCTCGTCCTGCTCTGTACCTTGCCACCTCACTGGTGAAGTCTTCTGTGATCAGAAACCCCACGTTTCAATGTAGTCAGGCTTCCTGATCTTTCCTCTGGGGTTAACCCCTTCGTGTCCCCAGCCGTGTGGTCTGCCCCTCTCCTGAGGGCTCTCTGTGTGCTGGCAGCCCAGCCGAGCCGGCCTCGCTGTGTGATCTTTCCTCTGGGGTTAGCGCCTTCGTGTCCCCAGGCGTGTGGTCTGCCCCTCTCCTGAGGGCTCTCTGTGTGCTGGCAGCCCAGCCGAGCCGGCCTCGCTGTGTGGTCTTTCCTCTGGGGTTAACGCCTTCGTGTCCCCAGGCGTGTGGTCTGCCCCTCTCCTGAGGGCTCTCTGTGTGCTGGCAGCCCAGCCGAGCCGGCCTCGCTGTGTGATCTTTCCTCTGGGGTTAGCGCCTTCGTGTCCCCAGGCGTGTGGTCTGCCCCTCTCCTGAGGGCTCTCTGTGTGCTGGCAGCCCAGCCGAGCCGGCCTCGCTGTGTGGGGAGGCTTTTCCTTGAGTTACATAGTTGTCCCAGCACCACTGCGAAGCGCCTCCCTCCGTGCAGACCCTGTTTCTGCAGTAAAGTAACCTGCCCTCGTGCAGACGCTGCTGTCTGTGCTGTGCCCCTCTGGTTCTCTGTGTATCTTGGTGCCAGCGACGTGACTTTGGGTTAATTTGATGTCCAGTGGCACCAGTGACCCTCATCCCCAGAGTCCCACCGGGTCTACCTTTGTCTGTAGGTCAGCTTCGGGAGAATTCAGGTCTTCGCAGTATTAAGGTTTTGACTCTGTGGCCACAGTGTATCTCTCCCTTTACTTAGTCTTTAATTTCTGTCAAATGTGTTTCATAGCTTTTCGAGTAGAGGGTCTTTCTTTTCTGTCTAACTCACCTTTATGTGCTTTACTTTGCGAGCGCTCTCCTCAGTGATGCCTTAGACAGGCCGTCGTGAGGGCCCGTGCTGCTCACGCGCGTGGACTTTGCACACTGCTCTTGCTGTCAGCAGCTTTGCCAGACTCACCGCTCAGGCCTGGCAGTGTATATGTGGGTTGCTTGGGGTCTTCTTTGTATTCTGTCACATGATCTGTGGACAATGACAGCTTTTTTCCTTTCCCAGTCCGTATTTATTTGTACTTTCTGCTTTATTGCTCCAATTTGGACCTCCCCTGCAGTGTTGAATGTGAAAGGTGATTGGTGTGTTTTTCTACATTGAAGGGAAAGCCTTTGATGTTTTGCTGTTAAGTATGATATCGGCAGGTTTTATCTATGTCTTTGCTAACAGTTTTATTATTAACTAACCGGTGAAGCTGTGTGAACTTAGAATTTTTTTGTGGGGCGACCACTAATTATGGGTTCGGTTTATTTAGTGAAAGTAACAAGGCTTCGGATTTTCTTTTATCAGTTTTGCTAAGTGGCATTTTCTTAATCGTTTGCTAACTTACATAAATGTTCAGGTATGTTGGTAGAAAGTCACTCTGTTGGCTCTGCACTGTGGTCTCCCTTCTTCGTTTAATGGTTGGATATTTGCCCTTTTGTTTTGCTGGATTTATCTCATCAAGTGTGTAAGAATTTCTTTTGACTTTGTTGGTCCTGTTTTGATTTTTGTACCTTATCACTTTACGCTTGTATCTTTATTGTTTTCTTTTCTCTACTATTTTTGGGCTAATTTGCTAGTTTCTTCCAAACCCTTGAGATTAATTTTTCAATACTTTTGTTATTGTATTTGTTTCAAATATGTGCATTTAATGCTCTCAGTTTTAACTCTGAGCCTGGTTTAGCTGCCTGAGGGGCATTGGAAAGGCAGCCTTGGGTGGCTGGCTGTGTCCCCGTGGTGGCATGCTCTGGCATGGTGGCGTGTTCTGGCATGGTGGCGTGCTATGGCGTGGTCAGCTCCGCTCTGTATGCCTGCACCCCTGGCTGCTTCTGCTGGGCTCCCCACTGCTCTGCCCGGCCTGGAGCTCGCCCATTTCAGGTGACCTAGTGTCACAGCTGAGCTTTGTGAGGGAGCCACCCCGAGCCCCTGCTGTGGGGTGTGGGGAGGCGCGTGCTGTGGGTTTGTGGGTGTGTGCCGTCTCCATGTGCGAGGGGGTGTGGTGTGTCATCTGCCCAGACCCTGTGGCGCGGGTGATGGGGTGAGAGTGGAGGCCTTGTGCCCTGAGGGCGGTGGGGCGTGGGGCCAAGCGGGAAAGATGGGGCTCCCCTGCTCAGGCTCTGGAGACCTGGGTCCTGCGGGTGGGGTTGCTGTTGAGCGCTGGGTACCTGCAGCTCCGTGTCCCTCGGGGCAGGGCTGTCCTTGTACAGTGGCTCTTCTGGGGCTGGGGGCTCTGCTGCTGTCCCTCAGACCTGGACAAGTGTGTCTGTCCTTAGCACACGTTGTGGGGCTCCTGGGGACACCGGCCCCGCCTCTCATCTCGCTGTGCTTTTTCGCAGATTGTGACGTCGGCCTCCACGGACCTTCAGGATTACACCTACTACTTCGTTCCGGCCCCCTGGCTGTCGGTCAAGCTCCTGCGGCTCCTGCAGTGCTACCCGCCCCCAGGTGACAGCCGAGCGCAGAGCCTGGGGGAGGCTTGCTGCGGCCTTTGAGTGTTCGGTCTCGTGTTGAGAGACTGAGCACTCTTGTTGACGGTTGCCGTTCGCTCTCCTGGCGCCAGCTCCGGGTCTCTCTGGTGCTTTTGCAGCTCTTGGCTTTCCTGGAGCAGCCAGTTGAGGATGCTCACTTCATTACGACTGGGATGAGCTCTACTTCTGTGTATTATGTACACGTAGGGTCAGATCCCTGTGGGTTTTTGAAACAGTCTTTTAAAATAATCCTTGAAACCGGTTGCAACTTCACATCCAAAATTGTTAGGTTTGTGTTACCTTAAAGTGCACGTCATGGATATTGTTATATTTGTGTTATTCTAAAATATGGCAAGTACCTAGAATCACTGGTTCGAGAACGCTCATGAGAATTTCTGTTCCATACTTCCAAATTGCCTTCTACAAAGACGTCTTTCTTGTTGTAACCTCTGCACTTTAGTCTTCATTTGTTTTTGTACAGAGTATGTCTTTTAAACTCAAGTCACTTTGTGTCCTGAGTGTTTATACTAACGTGTGAGCTGCTCACCCTGCAGCAGGGATGAGCAGGCGCGGGGCCCCATGAGGCCCCACCCCTCCTGCCGGCGGCCCTCCCTATCCCCCAGCAGCAGGGCAGTCATTCTCTTGGTGGAGCTGGCCGCTGCCTTCTTACTCCCAGACCGGGGCAACTTGGGAGTCCCTGGGGGTGAATCTCACCGTCACCACCTCCTTTCAGCGCTGCCCCTGCCCCAGGCGGCTTCGGGGGCCCTGCCGTCCCCCTGCCCAGGTGCCTGGGGGCCGCCAGCCCCGCCTCGAGTGGTTGTTGAACAGGTGCTTTAGATGCAGTGCGACGCTTGTTTCTGGAGCTCTGATGTTTTATTACTTTCTTAGTCGTTCTTGGTCTGGTTTGAGTTTTAAAATTTCCCTTCTGTTTTTGTTGCTCTTCGTGTGTTTTCTGTCTCCTTTAGTAATAGCAGGCAGTGGGAAAACCCCTTCATTCCCCCACCCCCTGCCAGGCTTTCACATTTAGGTGTTTCATCCATGTCACTGAGATTTTATTTTCCTCAACTTATATAATCTATATTTCAGCAAAACTTGTGTCTGTTACTTGTGCTAAAATGTACACGTAGTTGCCCTGGCCATCAAACCCTCTGACTTAAGCAGCCTCAAGGTTTGAGTCGGTATCCTTGCCTTCTGTCGGTGGGCGTGAGGCGAGGGTTACCGGGGCTGGGGTACGGCGGGCTGCGGGGAGCCGGCCAACGGCTGTCTGTTTTGCCCAGAAGACCCTGCAGTGCGCGGCCGCCTGACCGAGTGCCTGGAGGCGATCCTCAACAAAGCCCAGGAGCCGCCCAAGTCGAAGAAGGTGCAGCACTCCAACGCCAAGAACGCCGTGCTCTTCGAGGCCATCAGCCTGGTCATCCACCACGACAGGTGGGCCTGTGGCACGCTCTGCCTCCACCCTCCACACACAGCTCGGTGACGTGGTCTCGCCTCCCCTAGGGGCTCCCTCTGCTCCTGGGCATCCTGTCTGGCCAGTCGCTCCCAGGGCCACCCAGGAACCGGCGTGAGCGTGTGTCCCGCGAGCTGCGTGGGTTGAGGTTGTGGCAGGAAGGTGTGTGGAGGCCATGCAGGGTGGGGTGGGGGCGTTTCTAGGTCCCAGTGGGTGCACCCACCAGAGTGCCGTGCTTCCACAGGATGGGGCCCTGTTAACAAGCTCCGTGCTGGGGGGTTTCCAGTCTGGGCTGCGTCTGAAGGGTGCAGACGCCATGAGGACAGAGTGAAAAGCGAGCAAAGACCCCCCTCCCCAGCGACCTTGAACCCCAGCGGCCTCTGTGTGCCGTGTCCACCTGCGTCTGCCTTCTCCACGTCGGGGCTTTCGTCCCGCTGTCGGCCAGGCGGGTTCTCTGGCTAAGCACGTCACCCTCTGGTCAAGGCATGATGAAAACTGGGGTCCCCTGGCCAGTTTGGTGTGGAGGCTCAGGTTCCTGGCCGCCCTTGGCCCTCTGGAGGCGGGTCCTGTGGATGCACTCAGAAATGCTCTCGGGTCCTCGTGAGGTACTGACCAAAATGAGCGTCAGGCTTCGTGTCCTGGGAGGCCGTGGTGACTGTGACGGCGGCTCCGGCCGAGCGGGGGACCCCTGCCCACCTGCCTCTCCCGTCTGTGCAGCGAGCCGAACCTGCTGGTCCGGGCCTGTAACCAGCTGGGCCAGTTCCTGCAGCACCGGGAGACCAACCTGCGCTACCTGGCCCTGGAGAGCATGTGCACGCTGGCCAGCTCCGAGTTCTCCCACGAGGCCGTGAAGACGCACATTGAGACAGTCATCAATGCCCTGAAGGCAAGCGCACTCTGTCCCGTGTCTCTCAGGCTGGGTGGGAGCTACTGGTGGGTTCTGGGGTCCCACACGCTCAGCCCCGGGCCGGTCTGCTCGGATGCGTGGGTCCCTGGGTGGTTCTGCGCTCTGCCCCCGAGAGACTGTGCCCACACGGGCAGCTCCTGCTGGGTCTGGCATGTGAGCACACCTGCAGTAAAAGTTGAGATCAGTTCAAAGCCAAAAAAAGAAAAAAAAGTTGAGATCAGTGAAACTGTTCTTTTTGGTGGAAGGATAAGATATTTTGGCCATGTCTGCAAGAACTCACTCTTTGCAAAAGAATATTTGCTTTCCCAGGGAATTCAAATTCCAGAGCAGGATTTTTTGCTTTATGAGGGTTTGTTCCTCAGGGTCAGACACAGCTGGTCGTGTGCGCTAGAAAACTGGAGGCAGGCGGGGAGTTAGAAGCCACCGCCGGGCCCTGCGCTGGAACTGAGAATAGATCTGACCCTGTTCCTCTGGGTTTTTCTGTGCTTCATAGACGTATTTGGTGTGAGTTCTGAAGGCGAGGGCTTGCAGAGGTTTGGACCTTGCTTTCTGGTGTTTTGAATTCCTCCTGCGTGGTTCTGGCGTCTCTTCCAGTCACTGCCTGGATCAGAAAGACACCCGAGCGGGCTATGGCTGGCTCTCGGCAGCACCTCTCCTGCTGTTCAGTGCGGTGGGGCAGCTGCGCCCTCATTTCTCAGGGTCTGGAGTGGGGCCGGGAGTCGGCACGGTGACGGGCTCCCAGGTGACGCAGAGGGGCCAGTCTGTGACCACACAGTGGGTGGCCTTTGACCTGCCCCCCACCCCCGGGGGCAGAGCATGAGCCGGCCTGTCAGAGCAGGAGCTGGGGCAGTGGTTGGCGCGTGGGGTTAGGGCTCCGCAGGACGCTGGACTTGGACGGTGAGGGGGCGAGCTCTGAGGGGGCACTGGGACGGAGGGAAGCCCCCTGCCGCAGCCCCTCCCCCTCATGCTGCTGCCCCTGTGCTCACCCCCAGACGGAGCGGGATGTGAGCGTGCGGCAGCGGGCCGTGGACCTCCTGTACGCCATGTGCGACCGCAGCAACGCCCAGCAGATCGTGGCTGAGATGCTGAGCTACCTGGAGACGGCGGACTACTCCATCCGAGAAGAGATTGTGAGTCTTGCGGCCTCTGTCATCAGGGCCTCCGCGCTTGCATCTGGGCTGAAGTGCTTCCTCACAGGGTCTGCTACAGGCTGGATGAAAGTGCTGTGCTTTGTTCAGTTTTTTTTATCAGCGTTTTAAGTAGAGCTTCAGTTTTTTGGAGTCACTCTGAGGAGGCCCTGATCCTGACTCTCCACCTCCCCTGCAGAGGCCCTGGAGGCAGGGGGCTCAGCATCAAGGGAGCAGTCTAGGGGTCTGCAGGCACTCGGGCCACCATGGTGGTGAGGGGCCTCCAGTGTCCAGCATTAGGGGCAGCTCTGGGCTTGAAGGACTTGTAGCCGAGGGCAGTGACGAGGCATGTGTTCCAGGATGACCTCTGGGGTCGTTATGGAGGGTCAGTGTGGAGGCCAGAGAAGCCGCACAACAGGTGGATGGGGCCCTGGGGTGTGGTCGGGAGGTCAGCCCAGGGACAAGGTGGGCGTGAGGGCTGCCCCCGCCCGAGGGCTGGGCTCTGGGTCCGCTGGCAATGCTGCCCAGGGCGGCTTCGTGCAAGCGGAGGCTGTGCCTGGGGAGGTGAGACGCCTGCTTCCCAGAGCCCAGAGCAGGCACCCCCGGGCAGCAGAAAGTAGGGAGGAAGTGAGAAGGGCTGGTTGGAGCATGAGGCCCGGTGAGCTAACTGGAAAAGTGGGCGTGGCTTCCTGGGCGTGGGCGCGACTGAGTGCCGGTAGGGTGGGCGGGGTCCAATGTGCCTCTTGCAAAATGCCATCTCACTTGTACTTCGTGTGTCCTTCCGCATCTGTCCTGGAACCTTAAACTTTGGGGATTCCTTTGAGAAGCTTGGGGGTGCTCTGGCACGGGTTCAGATCCTCCTGAGTGCCTTCCTGGGCGGCCGTGCCCTGCAGGTGCTGAAGGTGGCCATTCTGGCAGAGAAGTACGCCGTGGACTACACGTGGTACGTGGACACCATCCTGAACCTGATCCGCGTTGCCGGCGACTACGTGAGTGAAGAGGTGTGGTACCGCGTCACTCAGATCGTCATCAACCGGGACGATGCGCAGGGCTACGCCGCCAAGACTGTGTTCGAGGTGCGCCGGCCCCCCGCTTCCCTGCCGGCCCTGGGCCTGCGTCCACCTCTGCTGGCGTCCCTGATTTCCACATGGCTGTCCCGGGTGAGGTGCTCTTGGTCGGCCAGAGGCTGCCTGAGCAAGCTGCCCAGGGCAGGGGGCTCCCACTGGCCTCCATGTGCCCCTGCCCATGTCCAGGGTCTGAACCGTAGTTTTTGGGAGCAGCTCTTGTTGAAGGGGTGGGATCGACCGTGGACCTGTCCCTGGGGCTTCCCTGCTACTGACTCCTCTGCTGAAGTGGCCAGGAGGGGGGTGGGGTGGGCAGTGTGCTTGGAAAGGGAGAGGAGGGCTCAGGAGGCTCTGGGGACCGTGGCCATGTGCAGTGTTGGCTCCCTGGGAAGGCGCCTGGGCCGCACTCCTGGCTCCTCGTGCAGTTCGGCCACTTTCTCTGGAGGCCAAGCCCATGCCGCTTCCACCTGTGTGTGAGCTCTTGGGCACTGGGTTCACAGCACGCTCCTCCACAGGCTCTGCAGGCCCCGGCCTGCCACGAGAACCTGGTGAAAGTTGGTGGCTACATCCTCGGGGAGTTCGGGAACTTGATAGCAGGAGACCCAAGGTCCAGGTGAGTCCCTCGGGGGCCAGAGCCCTGTGTCCAGGTGCTTCTCCTGTGCCCCGAGCTCTCACCTGGTGGCCTGGTTGAGGCCAGCTGATGTCTTGAAGTCCTAAGACAGCCCAGAGTGAGGGCACGTCCGTTCAGGATGACTGCAGAACACGGGGATTCTGGGGGAAAGGAGGTGTGGCCAGTGACCGAGGCTGTTTCGGGGGAGCCTGTGCTCGACCCGGAGCTGGAAACACGCAGGTCCTGGCGAGGGTGGGGCTCCTCATTGTTCCCTGCTCACCCATCCTGAGGGCTCGGGCAGGGCGGGCCCGGTGCAGCACGAGACAGAGAGGTGACTCTGTGCCCCACGTGTCCCCTGCACCCCACAGCCCCCTGACCCAGTTCCACCTTCTGCACTCCAAGTTCCACCTGTGCAGCGTGCCCACCAGGGCGCTTCTCCTGTCCACCTACATCAAGTTCGTGAACCTCTTCCCGGAGGTGAAGGGGACCATCCAGGATGTGCTGCGCAGTGACAGCCAGCTGAAGAACGCCGACGTGGAGCTGCAGCAGCGTGCAGTCGAGTACCTGCGGCTCAGCACCGTCGCCAGCACTGACATCCTGGTGCGACCTCTCGTCCCCCCGGCCCCCCCCGCCATCTCCCTGTTCCCAGGCCACCCTGGGTGGGTGCTAGAGGCCGTGGGGCTTTGCGCCTTGCTCACCTGGGCTCCTTTCCCACCAGGCGACTGTCCTGGAGGAGATGCCCCCCTTTCCAGAGCGTGAGTCCTCCATCCTGGCCAAGCTCAAGAAGAAGAAGGGCCCAAGCACTGTGACCGACCTGGAGGAGGCCAAACGGGAGAGGAGCGCCGATGTTAATGGGGGCCCCGAGCCTGCCCCAGCCAGCACCAGCACCGTGGTGGGTTCCTCCCGAGGGCCCCGCCTGCACGAGCTCCAGGGCGCCTGGTGCCCAAGGTTCAGGACCCCGGATGGTGTCCTAGGTGGGCTGACCCAGATGCAGTGTCTGTCGTTAGACTGTCAGACGGTAATCTGGGGTCCACGGTCAGCTCCCACGTCTTCTCTTGGCTTTGGATTTGGAAAATGTGGTCATTCTTGCGTGACGGCTGCATGGGGGCCTCTCCTGCCACCCGGGCTGGTTTCCAGTGCCTCCACCTCCTGGGGTCCAGTAATGAGTGGGTTAGAGCGAGCACCCTGTTCACACAAGTGCCCTGAGAACGTGCCCTCTGATGTCTGTCGAGGAAGATGCCATTTTCAGAGTTATGTTTTCTCTTTCGTCCCCACTAGGGGGGCTTTGTGGCTGCAGCGTCGGGAGGCAGCCTGGAGAGCAGGCCCCACCCTGGGAGCTGGTCCGGCGATGTGGCCAGCTGCTCACACTGTCTGGCGGCCCCAGTGAGGATGCGCCTGAGGTAGCGGGGCCGTGTGCCCATGCGTGGACAGCCTGGGGCCCGGGTGGTTTGCTAATGTATGGCTTCAGGATGCTTGCGTGTGAGCCCTGGCATTCTACGTGTGGGGGCACTCGCCTGACCCCGGGCCCGCCTTGAAGCCTGTGCTCACTCCTGGCCCTGGGCTTGGGACCCATCACAGTCAGGACCTCCCACCTGAGCCCTCACACCGGCTCTGCAGAGGCGCCCGTGGTGGTGCTGGGGAGGGAGTTGTTGTTTGTCCCCGGGGCTCAGGTGGTCTGATGCGGGTGGGGGAGGTGAGGCAGGAGGGCAGAGAAGGGCTGGGGTCCCTCCTGAGTCTCAGTCTAGGGCTTCTGCCTCCAAACTCAGGGGAGGCCCCGCCTTGAAGTGGCGTTGAGATATCTGGGTTTTATGGGGGAACCTGTTATGCCTTTCACTTTCACGTAGCATCGGCCAGAATCCCTTTTGCTTAGGATTGCACGTCCCACTTGGATGTTGTTTTCTTTGGGACTGTCCTGGGGGCTCGGCGCCTGTGGCTGCAAGGATGCTTGTTTGTGCATCTGTGGGGGCGTCTGCAGGCTGCCTGTCCCCTGGGCTTTGGGTTGGCAGGGGAACCCAGAGCTGCCCCCCACCCCATGGTCTGCAGCACTTTGAGCAGGTGTAACCTGTGCAGACTGTGCAGCAGGCCAGCTTCTTGGGGAGGGTCTCCCCACGTCCTGAAAACAGGGCCAGGTGGTGTAGAGGAGTGACTCCAGTGTTGGCAGGTTGAGGTCCTTCTGCAAGGGGTCTGGGGAGGGAGCTGGCGTCCTGGGGGATCACCCCAAGGTATTGCCTAGCTTTTGTGTGTTCACATTTGACTTAGTGGGACAAAAGGGTTTTTCTACCTTAGAAAGCGTTTGAACTGTTCTTTAGGAACCAGTGTTAGACGTCTTGCAGTGGGTGGCAGGGTCCACAGGGGCTCAGGGCCCCCGGGAGCAGCCCCTGAGCCGGTGGGCAGGCTCCCAGCAACCACAGTGACCTGGCTGGTGGGCGGGGCTGCCTGTGACTTGTCCCCCAGGCTCCCCAGCTGCACCGAAGCTTCTGCTGATCCTTCCCCACCGGCCCTCTGGGCCCTCCCTTCTCCTGGGGATCCCAGCCTGGCCTGTTCTGTGCCTGGCGCCACCCTGCCTGCCAGCCCACTTCCTGCCGTGGCTGGACCTTGGTGCACTGCCTCCGGTGAGTCCTCAGTCCTCCCAGAGCCACAGCCTCTCTGCACACGTGTGTTCTGTGACGCTTCCTTGTCTTCACGTGGAATCCGTTCATGAGATCATTTGCCTGCACACGTAGTTGTTTAAGAAATGCAGTGCAGCACTCCAGATTTTAAAGGGAGATAAGTAGTAACTTGTGCTGAGGTTGTGGTTTCATCCAGGATGTCACCTAGAGCTGGACATCCTGGGGTGTGAAGTCAAGTAGGCTTCAGGAAGCATTTCTGTGAACAAAGCTAGTGGAGGTCATGGAGTTCCAGCTGAGCTGTTTTGAATCCTGAAAGATGATGCTGTTAAAGCACTGCACTCAGTATGCCAGCGAGTTTGGAAAATTCAGCAGTGGCCATAGGACTGGAAAAGGTGAGTTTCTATTCCAGTCACTAAGAAGATCTGTGCCAAAGAATGTTCAAACTGCCTCACAATTGTCCTTATTTCACATGCTAGCAAGGTAATGCTCAAAATCCTTCAAGCTTGGCTTCAGTAGAATGTGAACCGAGAACTTAGAGATGTAGAAGCTGGATTTAGAAAAGGCAGAGGAACCAGAGATCAAATTGCCAACATTTGATCATGGAGAAAGCAAGGGAATTCCAGAAAAACATGTACTGCTGCATCGTTGACTACACTAAAGCTTTTGTGTGGATCACAACAAACTGTGGAAAATTTCTTAAGGAGATGGGAGTACCAGACCACCTTACCTGTCTTCTGAGAAACCTGTATACAGGTCAAGAAGCAATAGTTAGAACTGGACATGGAACAACGAACTGGTTCTAAATTGGGAAAGGCTGTATATTGTCACCTTGCTTATTTAACTTCTATGCAGAGTACATCATGTGGAATGCTGGGCTGGTTGAATCATAAACTAGAATCAAGATTGCTGGGAGAAATAACAACAACCTCAGGTAAGCAGATGGTATCACTCTAATGGCAGAAAGTGAAGAGGAACTAAAGAGCCTCTTGATGAGGGTTAAAGAGGAAAATGGAAAATGCTGGCTTAAGGCTCAACGTTCAGAAACTCAGATGATGGCGTCTGGTCCCCTCCTGTGTGCGTGCTGAGTTGCTTCCGTTGTGTCAAACTCTCCTTGACCCTGTGGACTGTTCCCCGTCAAGCTCCTCTGTGGATGGGATTCTCTGGTCCCATCACTTCTTGGCAAGTAGAAGGGGAAAAAGTGCAAGCACTGACAGATTTTATTTTCTTGGACTCTCAAATCACTGCGGATGGTGACTGCAGCCATGAAATTAAGACACTTGTTCCTTGGAAGAAAAGCTGTGACAAACCTAGACAGTACATTAAAAAACAGAGACATTAGTTTGCCAACAGAGTTCTGTACAGTCAAGGCTATGGTTTTTCCAGTAGTATGTACAGATGCGAGAGCTGGACCATAAAGAAAGAAGGCTGAGCTTCGAAGAATTGATGCTTTTGAACTGTGGTGCTGGAGAAGACTCTTGAGAGTCCCTTGGACTGCAGGGAGATCCAACCGGTCCATTCTAAAGGAGATCAGTCCTGACTAGTCTTTGGAAGGACTGATGATGACACGGACGCTCTAACCCTTTGGCCTCCTGATGCGAAGAACTCACTCATGTGAAAAGACCCTGACGCTGGGAAAGATTGAAGGCGGGAGGAGAAGGGAATGACAGGATGAGATGGTTGGATGGCATCACTGACTCAATGGACATGAGTTTGAGTGAACTCCGGGAGCTGGTGATGGGCAGGGAGGCCTGGCGTGCTGCAGTCCATGCCATCTTACAGAGTCGGACACGAGTGAGCGGCTGCACACCTCCTGGGAATGCTCCGCACGTGTGTGTCCTCAGCGCACCCTGAGGGCAGGCGGGCGGCCTGGGTTGGGTGCGTCCGAGTGCTGAGAGAGGAGGGGTGGCTGTCGGGAAGCTGAGCGCTGCCGACCCAGCGCAGTGCTCACTGCAGGCACGCGGCGACTCCAGGGGGGCGCAGGGGTGTAAGCGGACGCCGGCCTGCAGGAGGGTCCAAAGGAGTTCTCACAGGCTGGCTTCTTGCTTCGACATGATCCTCAGGATCATAAGAACCCTGGGGCTTCTGGAACTTGTGTGCCCGGGCGGGGGCACTGCCACCTCTGTGCAGCCGGCGGGGGACACGTGAGTGACGGTGATGAGCTGCATGCTGCGTCCCCTGTGGGTTGAGAGAGCCATTGGGAGGACTTTGCTCTTTTCCTTTTGCCTCGTGTCAAAACTTAAAAAGACAAAACAACAAAGCAGTTTAAGAAAAAATCTCTTCTGCAGAACTTTTATCTCCTTTTTCTCTGTAACACAATAGGACTTAAAGAAGTTTGAGGGTGCGTGCTAATAAGGTACTTGCTTAGTCATTTCACCTCTTAAGATTTTTTTAGATATTTGACAGTAGCGTGCACAGCTGTGTTTCTGAAACTAGAGGTTTCTTTTCGGCGCTGTGGGTGGTGAGGGTGCAGGCACTTGTGCCCTGAAGTTGTGACTGGCAGCTTCTGCACTGACCGCTTTCCCCGTTTCCCTCCATTTTCCAGTCCACGCCGTCTCCGTCGGCAGACCTCCTGGGTCTGGGGGCTGTGCACCCCGTCCCCGCAGGCCCCCCACCCTCTTCCGGTGGGCTGCTAGTGGATGTCTTCTCAGACTCGCCCTCCGCGGTTGCACCCCTGGCCCCCGGCTCCGAGGACAACTTCGCCAGGTAGTCTGCCTCCTGTCCCGAGGGTGGGGCCTCCCTCTCTCCTGAGTGTATCCCAGCCAGGCAGCAGACGGCAGCCGGCGTCCATCCCCGCAGCCCCTTAGCCTGCTGGGCCTGTGCCCCGGACTCCCCCTGTCTCCAGTTAGTGAGGAAACGGACTCCAGGCAGGCAAGGGAGCGGGCCGCCCCAGGGCTTTCGCCGCCGCTCACCGCGTCCTCTGCACTGTGCCCGCGGCTGCCCTCCAGGGGCCCAGCTGGTGTTTAAGAAGCGCTCTTCAGTTGCATAGTCGCTGCTTTGTCCTGTGGGATCTGTGCCGACAGACCCCACAGGCCCTTCCTGTGCCGCCTCTGTCTGCTCCCCGCTGTCACGTGTGTGTCTGGTGCCCCGCACTGGCGTCCCCGCTGCGGGCTTTCGGAGTTCTGCGTGGGCTCGCCTTCGCTGCTCCCTGAGGCCTCCCTCCCCCCTGTTCGCTGCTTGGGCTCCTGTCCCTTCTCGGCTTGCTCTTTGTGCCTCTGTCTCCTGAATCTTGCGTCTGGGTGAGAGGTGGGCACCGCCCCCCAAGAGCAGAGCGGCTGCCCAGCCTCGGTCCTGGGCCGTGGCGACTCTGGTCTGCAGCCTCCGCCCTCCGCCCGCCCCGCACGCTGACCCACCTCCTGTGCTGCAGGAGTGATGGGCGGGCAGCTGTGCAGGGCTGAAAACACACACTTTTTTTTTAGATTGAGGTGTAGTTGGTTGATTTACAGCATCGTATCAGTGACTCGCAGCTTTTATAGACACCAGAACACTGGCTGTCTCTCCCTGAGCGTGGGGTGTGTCCTTGAGCTTCTCTGTGGTGCACGCCGTCTGCACCTCTCCACCCCACGCCGTCTTCCCGCTCATAACCGCTGGTTTGTGCTCTGTGAGTCTGCTTCTGTTTTGTTGTATTCGTTTAATTCTTCAGTTCCACATGTGGATGGAGACACTGTCTGTCTTTCTCTGATTCATTTCACTTAGCATAATGCCCTCCGGCCCATCCATGTTGTTTATCCATGGCAGAATTTCGTTCTATGGCTCAGTAGTATTCTGTCATGTGTGTGTGTACACGCGTGTGTATACATGTGTGTGTCTGTGTGTGCGTGTACATGTGTGTGTCTGTATGTGTCTCTGTTTCTGTGTGTGTGTGTGTGTGTACACGTCCCCCCACATCTTTCTCCACTCATCCGTTGATGGACACTCGGGTTGTGTCCGTGTCTTGACTGTTGTAAATGGTGCAGCACTGAACGTGGGGCACATGTACCTTTTTGAATGGGTGTTCTCGTTGTTTTCGGGTGTATGCCCTGGACTGGAGTTGCTAGGTCATGTGGTTGCCCTGGGTGGGGAAGATCCTCTGGAGAAGGGAATGGCTGCCCACTCCAGTGTTCTTGCCTGGAGAATCCCATGGACAGAGGAGCCTGGCGGGCTCCAGTCACGGGGCTGCAAAGAGTCGGACACGACAGAGTGACTGACTCTTCCCCTTTGATGGCAGCTCTCGCGTTAGTTCTCTGAGGACCCTCGGCCCTGGGCCCCGCCTCTGCAGCAGCTCACACCCACCAGCAGCGTGCTGGGCCCTGCTCCCTCTGTGTGTTCACTGACTTGTCTCTGGCCTGCGTGATGACGGCTGTTCTGACCTGTGTGAGGTGACACCGTACTGTTGTTCCGGCCCCCATCTCCTCGGTGGTTAGTGATGTTGAGTGTCTTTTCACCTGCCTGTAGCCCCATCTGCGCCTTCTTTGGAGAAACGTCTGTTCAGGCCTTCTGCCCGCTTTTCAGTTGGGTGGCTTGGTTTCTGTGGATTGAGCTGCATGAGCTGCCTGTGTGTTTGGAGGCTAGCCCTGTGCTGGTTCTGCCATTTGCGGATGTTCTCTCCCGTTCAGTGGGTTTTGTTGATGGTTCCTTTTGCTGTGTGAAAGCTTGTAATTAGATCTCATTTATTTTTGCATTTGTTTCCTTTTCCTAAGGAGCTGGTCCAGGAAAATATTTTATGTGATTTATGTGAAAGTGTTCTGCCTATGTTCTCTTCTAGGAGTTTATTGGTTTCAAGTCTCACATTTAGGTCTTTAATCCATTTTGAGTTTATTTTTGTGTATGATGTGAGAAGGTGTTCTGGTTTCATGTTTTCCACGGAGCTGTCCAGCTTTCCCAGCACCAGGGGCCAGGTGGGCGTGGGTGTGTGCGGCCCGCAGACACCCCATGAGAGGACCGTGCCCAATGTCGGATGCCCGAGCCTGTGGGCCGACCTGGCACGTGTGCGTGTGTGTTCGTGTGTGTGTGTGTTCGCGGGTGCCTGTGTTCTGTCTGTGTCAGTGGGAAGCCATGCACAGGTGAGCAGCACTTCACGGAAAGCAGACGACTGACCTGCCCCTGTGGTCACTGCTCTCGGCTCACCTCCTGTCTCCAGGGGGGTGCTTCAGCGGTGTTCATTGGAATGTTTTCTGCTGTTCCCTTTCCTTACGTCTCAGAGAAGTTTTCCAGCCTTTGTGTTCCTTAAACCCCTTTCAGAACTGATCTTGGTATTTTCAGTGGGTGACTTTGAGTGACTCACACGCTGTCCCTTGTCCCCAGGTTTGTCTGTAAAAATAACGGTGTGTTGTTTGAAAACCAGCTGCTTCAGATTGGACTGAAGTCTGAGTTTCGGCAGAATTTAGGTACGTGTTTTACTTCCTTAACGAAACCGTTTCTTGTAAGGGTCTAGTCTCCAGAGTGTATGACGGGCTCCACATCAAACACAGGGACAGAGCCCAGGTGACAAAATAGGCAAAGGTCTTGAGTAGATGTTTCTCTGAGGAAGACGTTCAGGCGTCCAGAAGCGCTTGACAAGGTGCCCAGCATCACTAACAACCTGGGAAGTGCAGTGAGGTCTCACTGAGGCGTGTTCACACCCACAGCGGCTGCTGTGCACGTGGAACCCACGCCGAGGACAGGAGGGACCAGAGCCTCGTGAGTGTGTCAGTGGGGCTGCTGGTGTGGAAACAGTGGAGGTTTCTGACAAGATGAAAAGCAGGGTCACCATGTACATGACCTCGCCATTCCACTGCTGGGTGTTTCCCCAAAAGCTGTGAAAAGAGAGCAGGGCTGAACAGACACTCGCTCACCCACATTCGCAGCAGCATCACGCACAGTCGCCAAAAGGTGGAGACAACCCCAGTGCCCACCCCTGATGAGTGCATGCACGAACGTGGTATAGACACACCACGGGTGTTACTCAGCCTTAAAGGGGAAGGAAACCCTGACGCAGGCTGCAGCGTGGGTGACCCTTGAGGACGTGATGCTCAGAGAAATAATCAGTCACAGAAGGACGGGTGCTCTCTGACTCCCCCATGGGAGGTCCCTGGAGGGGTCTCATCCACAGACACAGGAAGTGGATGAGGGGCCAGGGGGCTGCAGCCATGGGGGAGGGGAGTGAGTGTCCAGTGGGGACGGAGTGTCCGTTTGGGAAGATGAGCAGGTTCTGGGGATGATGGTAGGGAAGGTAACACAGCCAGGTGAATGTTTCGTGTCCTGAGCTGTGCGCCTGGAAATGGTTGAGATGGTAAATTGCAGGGTATATATATTTTACCACACTTTTTAAAAAAGCTGTTTTCGCTCCCCCCATATCCCCCCGAGTTATGCGCGCTGACTGTTGGGACCACCCCTCCCGGTCCCTCGTGGACCCTTGTCCTGGAAGCGAGTGGGGAGAAAGCAGGGAGGAGGCGGTGTGTCTGCCGCACGGGGACCCCGACCCTGCTCATGGAAATGCAGAACTTCGTGCTGAGCTGAGGCGTTGACTCCGGGCTGTTGTGGGGTCAGCCAGGCGCCCGGTGTTTCTTACTCTGTGGGGGAGCCATGCACACCTGCGTGTGTGCTCTAGGAGACATGAGGTCACGGTCCATCCTGGGTTCCACTGGTGCAGACGCTCACGGAGGCCTGCGTGACGTTGTCTGCTCTGATGGCACAGGGCTCTGCATGCTGTGGCCGAGGGCTTAGGGTGCTGTCAGGGTGGGGCGGGGGCTCTTGTTCTCCCCCTGCAGCTCAGGGGCTGTGATGTGCCCTGTGAACAAGCTGCTCTGCTTCCTTCCAGGTCGGATGTTCATATTTTATGGTAATAAGACCTCCACACAGTTCCTGAATTTTACTCCAACACTTATCTGTTCGGACGATCTCCAGGCCAATATCCTTGGTCCTGTTGCCCCTCGGGCCCCAGGCAGGGTGGGTGGGAGGATAGACTGGGAGGACGCTCCCAGGGCTGGTCCTGCAGCTTCAGGGTCTCTGACTGCTCTTAGGGTGCGTGTCCATAACCCTGAGAACTGCCTGCAGGTGCGCTCCAGCCTCCCGTCCCTTGAGGAGCCCCCAGGCAGAGCAGGGGCTGGGGCCCTGGGACCAGCTGCAGCCGCAGACAGCCCTGGTGGACAGCAGGACTGGATGTGAGTGCCTCCGGCCCATCAGCCTCGCCACCCAGGGGTCTGTCCTGGAGGATGCACTCCCAGATAGTGAGGGGTGGGTGGCCGAACTTGACCGCCAAGGATGCCACTTTCTTTGGAGAAGCTGTGTGAAGCAGGAACCTCCTCACCTCAGACCAAATCTATTTTTCAGTGAGTTCAGTTGTTCAGTTGTGTCTGACTCTCTGTGACCCCATGCACTGCAGCATGCCAGGCTTCCCTGTCCATCACCAACTCCCAGAGCTTGTTCAAACCCATGTCCATTGAGTCTGTGATGCCGTCCCACCATCTCATCTTCTGTTGTGCCCTTCTCCTTCTAAGAGATCTATTTTTCTTTTAAGATAGACATCTTTTAAACGTAGACTGTTGATGCTCAGTGTTTGTGGCCAGCTGTTAAAGGCAGCGTGCAGGTTTTGTTCTTGGGCAGGATGCGTGCTCTGTCCTGCTGAGCCCCTCCTGGCGCCCCTCTGGCCGTGGGGCTCAGCTGCATTCCCCTCATTCCCTCGGCCTCCTTGACTCCTGCACATCTGAGCCTGCAAACCAAGCCCGTGGACCCGACTGTGGATGGGGGCGCACAGGTGCAGCAGGCGGTCAACATCGAGTGTGTGTCTGACTTCACGGAGGCGCCGGTCCTCAACATCCAGTTCAGGTGGGTGTCAGGCCAGGACAGTACACGGCTGTAGCTGTCACTGCCGTGACGTGGGGCCTGCTGCTCGGAGGTCGGCTGCGGGCAGGAGCGCCTGCCGGGTCCTCACCAGGGTGCGTGCTCTGTGTGTCACACTCCCCACACACAGACTGACTATCTTTGTGGCGTGTTTGTGTTGCTGCTTTGCTCGTTCCTGCTGTTTTCCAGTGACCAGTAGAGTGAGTGACCAGGCTGCCCTGTTGGGTATTTGTAAGGTTAAATTTTGGAAAAGCATGCTCTGAAACATGAACTACATAGAGACCCGAAGACAGTGTACCGTGTAAAATCTAGGGAAATAGACGTGCAGAATTTTGTTTAATTCTGTAGGCACTCTTTTCTTTAGTCATTTTGTGGAAACAAGGAGCAACCCGCACAATTTAAACTGAATGGACTGCTGGGGAACGGGAAGAGGTGGCAACTGTCCCTGGTCGTGACCAGCCTGGCAGCGTTGGCTGAGGGTGTGTTTCCCAGCACCCTTGGCCCTCGATGACTGTGTGCTGGAGATGGACAGCCTCCCTGGGCCCCCGGGCCGCTCTTCTGCCTTCTGCACGCAGCCCATCTGTGCCCCAGGGGTCTCGCACTCAGGACCTGGTCCTGGCCGAGTCTCGGGTTTTTTGCGCATTCGTGGACTCCCCCCAGTGGACCTCTGTGTTGCTCACAGGTACGGGGGAACCTTTCAGAACGTGTCTGTGAAGCTGCCTATCACACTCAACAAGTTTTTCCAGCCCACAGAAATGGCTTCTCAGGATTTTTTCCAGCGCTGGAAGCAGCTGAGCAAGTGAGTGGCAGCTTGTCCGTAGGTGGACAGGTGGGCGGGGGCCAGGCTGCAGCCAGCTGATGTGGCAGCTGCTCTGTCCCCACAGCCCCCAGCAGGAGGTGCAGAGCATCTTCAAGGCCAAGCACCCGATGGACACAGAGGTCACCAAGGCCAAGGTACCAGTCTCGTGATGGGCGTTCCCAGGGTCGGGACCTGGCCTGTGCCTCTGAGGAGACAGCCGTGTTCTCCTCTTGGAGGACTCTTCCCTCTGCCAGCGCTGGTGCCATGGGCTCCTGTTTCACCCCTTTCTTCCCAGATTATCGGCTTTGGCTCTGCGCTCCTGGAGGAAGTCGACCCTAACCCTGCGAACTTTGTGGGCGCTGGCATCATACACACTAGAACCGCCCAGATTGGGTGCTTGCTGCGTCTGGAGCCGAACCTGCAAGCCCAGGTGCAGCCCTGAGGATGTCACTGAACAGGCTTGAGTGGTGTTTACTGCAATGGAGTTTATACACAGGGAGATAGGTCCCAAGGGTGGTCATTTGGTGCTGCACAGATGCGTACACCTGCGTATCCACCGCCCCCGCCCCTGGTGCACGTGACATTTCCATCACCCCACGCACTTCCTGGGCACCCTTGTCAGCCCTGGCCTCCCCAGTAGGCCACGCTCTGCGGCCCGGTGTGGGGCCCCCGGCGTGGGCAGGCGCCTGTTGCTGCCGTATCCTCGGAGGGCCCTGGTGGAATGTGTGGCTCTCCCCGTGGGGAGAGGCGCTGTCAGCTCGTCCAGCGCGGCTCTTCCTGAGGGGGGCGCTGTCGGCTCGTCCAGCGCGGCTCTTCCTGAGGGGGGTGCTGTCGGCTCGTCCAGCGCGCCTGTCCATGGACACGGGGCTGCTGCAAGCCGCGCTGTCCTTTGTGTGCACGTGACGTCATTTCTTGGGTGACACCCGGGTGGGCTCACGTGGTCCAGGCACCATCAGCGTCGCTGCCCCGCCAGCAGTGCGGTTCTGATGCCCAGCAGCTGTGCTTGAAGGCTCCAGTTGGTCCCCATGTACACGAGCACTTGTTACTGTCAAGCTTTTATTTTAGCTGAAAGCACCTTTGATGCTTGAGTCTGTCAGACTGGGTGCTTTCAGGGAAGGGCTGAGCAGGGACTTCGGGGGTTGCTGGGCAGGGCCTGGCCCCAAGGTGGTCTGCTGCCCGGAGCACCCCTGCCCCACCACTACCTGCTGTGTCCTCTGTTCCAGATGTACCGACTGACACTGCGGACAAGCAGGGAGACCGTCTCTCAGAGGCTGTGCGAGTTGCTGTCAGAACAGTTTTAAAGCCACACGGGTGGAGCGTCAGGCCCCCGCCTGTGCATCTCTCCTCGTCCACCGCTGCCCCGCTGCTGAGCTGCAGGCCATGCCCTCCTTGGTGTTGCAGCCCCCAGTGCCTCCCAGCCCCGCCTCTCGGCCTCGTCCCTCCTGGGGATGGATGGGGAGCCTGTGTGCCCTTGAGGAAGAGGAGGCTCAGCCTGGACCCAGCCAGCCTGCCAAGTCAGGAGGAAGGGTGTGGCTCCCAGGATCGACTCTTACAGAAATCAAGACAGTTCTGTGGTTAAGTCTACACATTAAAGGGAAATTAGAAGTTTGAGTGAAAGTGGAAATTTCTCTTTTGAATTCTCTCGAGATACCGTTTTCTCTTATTGGTAGTTCATTTCTGACGCCCTCAAAGGAGAGGCGGTGTTCTGTCTGCAGGACTAGATCTCAGCTGTGGGATGGGAGATGGGGAGGCTGCCACAGCTCTGGGTATATTTGCTAGGGGCCTGGGGGCCTGTGGGGATTGTGTTCTCAATGACTGTCAGGGAAAACTTCTCCTGCCTAGACTGAGTTCAGCTTCCTCCCCCAGCACTGTGTTGTTAGAGGGAGGCTTGTAAGGCCCTCTGACTGAGTCCTGGTGTGCACAGGGGGAGGAGGGTCCTTGGTGGCTCTGGAGGGTGTGTTCCTGGCCTCACACGTCTTTGAATTCATTTGGGTCATGGTCACCACAGCGGCCCAGGGCTGGGTCCCGGTTGTGATTGCAGGGTGTGGCATGGCCTCTAGAGAAGATTCTGGAAGGTGAGCTGTCTCTTCTCTGTGTAGTGGCCCTAACCTGTTGGGGTCACACCTGCAGGCCTGTGGGTGGGAGCAGGGCGGCCTGCGTGTGGCCGGGGAGCGGGGAGCCGGGCGGGGCTGTGCTGGCGGCAGTCCCCACGTGCACGGCTCAGCGCCTCAGCTGCACCTTGAGACGCCTAGCCAGGGTCTGTGTCGTTCCCTGGGTTTCCAGGGGAGACCAGGCTCCTCACTGCCCTGTGAGGGGCGCCACATGGGTCAGGGGAACGTGGCGGCTCTCTGCTGGGTGCAGGTCCTTGGGGAGGCAACTTCTGGGAGTCGCCATGTGGGTGTTGGGGCCCCGCCATACCACCAGTGCCCCACTCAAGGTTCCCACACCTGGCACCCTGCACAGTCCTCCACGTGTGGCCATGGGGCCTGAGGCTACGCGTGAGAGGCAGCTAGTGGTGCCATTTGGCACTGCAGGTGGATGGTGTGGCCGTCCTGCTTTTCGTTCAAGCCCCAGTGTGTGGACTGCCCAGCTCTGGGCTGGTTTCCTGTTAGCCCATGCCCTCCCCCCATCCACCATTCTAGCTGAGTGTCCATCTGCAAAGCAAAAGCAATGCTGGGGTGGTGATGGGAACGTGTGGTCTCTAGAGGGAAGGATCCTGTGGGGCCGTAAGTGCCAATGACACGGGCTGTCATCTGGCCCCAGTTCCCTGGTCACATGGCAGAAGCCTCGGTGAGTCCAGATGACGTGCCTTTTGCTCTGCACTTGGACTCAGGACGTGGGTTGAGCCAGCAGGACTCAACCCCGTGCGTGTTGGGGGCCCGCCTTCTAGAGGGCGGGGTTCTAGGGGACAAGTGGGCCCCAGAGTTCCTTCCTGGAGAGTAACCCTGCTGAGCTCAGGCAGGGTGACCCCAGCCACAGGTGGGGTGCAGGGTCCCTCCAGATGGAGGGTGTCACGGGAGAGTAGTCCTGAGCTAGGAGGGGGGCAAGGGCCTGCACGGGTGGGGAGGGGAGGGCCTGGGGCCGCAGCAGTGTCCCTTCTGGGCTCAGGCTGATGTTGGGCCAGTCCCGTGGACCAGGAGTGGGTCTGGGGACTTGTGAATGTGAGAGCGTGGGAGCCGACAGGAATCTTTGGGAGCCTTTGTGCTTTGACCAGTTTATTTGCCATCTGTTCACCGGGGCTGTGCTGCACAGCGCCTGGGCACCCCCTCCCCAGGGTGAGCTTTGTCGGCAGGCAGGTGGGGTGCTCCTCCCCCTTTGATTCCCTCTGTGTGCCGTGACCTGTGTCTCTCCCCGATCCTCTGCTCGGGGGCCCGCCCTCCCCAGGAGCCCCTTCTGGACGGCCTCCCTTGCTGTTGTCACCCCGGGTCCTGGTCCCAGCAGGACTGGAGGCTGTGTGCACGAGCAGTGAGCGTGGCAGGCAGTTCCCTGTGTGGCCCCAGAGGCCAGCCAGTCCAGTGCAGCCTGCTGGGTCCAGTTGGAGTCTGCAGGACCCCCGCCCGCACCCCCTTCAGGGGCCCAGGGCTCTCGGAGGCCACGGCTGTGCCTTGGAAGGGGCTCTGGGGCCCAGCGTGTCTGGGCGGTTTTGTGGACACAGCTCTAGTCTCCGCAGGGCCGGCGGCGGCAGGCACAGCTGCTGAACACGTGCACTGTCAGTGTCAGCTGCCGCCCCCGCCCTGCAGGGTCCGCGCAGGGCAGCAGGAGTGGCTTCTCGGAGGAGCTGACAGGGTGGCAGCAGCTGCAGGTGCTGGCCACTTGCATGGTGTTGGTGTTGAAGCTGCAGAGGAACGGTGGTGGAAGTGTGCGTCAGGGCGGCCGCCTCGGGGTGCCCCTCCCGGGCCTCAGAGAGGTGGGCGCCAGGACCCCAGCCTGGGCCTTCAGGGAGGGGCTGGCTCCTGTTTCTGAGCTCCCCCGCCCCCAGCTGGTGTGGCGCAGGCAGGTGTGTGTGTGGGAGCCGGGGTGACCTGACGGGGTGGCACGCTGCTGGGGTGGCACGCTGCTGGGCTGGGAGCTCTCGGTGGATCTTGCCTAGCTTCCGTGAGAAGTGCCTCTGTCGGGCAGGGTGGGCTCCCAGCCCACGACCCGGACAGACACTGCCCAGGGCCGATGGCTCACCTGGCTGAGGAGGTGCAGACACCCTCGCAGCGGGTCACCGTGATGTTGGCCGTGCACCCCTGGTAGGTGACTTCTTCCTCAGACTCCTTCACGCTGCAGGCCCCTGGGCGCGGAGAGGCGGGTGTCAGCCGGCGACCCCGGGGCGCGGCCTCTGGGGGCTCCGCACCTGGCCCCTCGAGAGCGGGAGCTGGCATGCCTGCTCGAGGATGCGGCTTTCTAACCCCTTGTGTGGCACAGCGGGTGGTGCTGGCTCCGCCGAGGGGAGGCTGCCAGCTGCCTGACTGCTTCGATGATCTGCACGGGGCCACGTGGGCCCCTGCCCACACTGGTGTCTCCCCTGGGCCCCGGGCCGGCTCCCCTCGGCAGCCCCACCGAGGTCAGGCCGCACAGCTTTGCGTAGAAACAAAGCCGGATGTTAAGTCTCTTTCTCGTGTATTTTCTTACTGAAAATTGGCTGCACTGAGAGTCCCTCAAGGTCGAGGGTTTCTCAGAGGGTGAGGCGGATTCCAGCCCTGGGCGTGGCGGAGCCATGCTCAGCCCCCAGCCTCCCTTGCCACCTTCCCTCCCAGCCCAGCACCAACCTGTGGGCAGAGCTGTCTCTGGTCTGCTGGTCTCAGTACCTGTGAGAGGGGTGGGGGAGGTGTCAGTCTACCCCATGGGGACAGATGGTATCGCGAGGGCTCCCTGCAGTGGTCCGTGCTACTGGGGGTGGGGCGGGCTGTGGGCCCGGCTGTGAGCTCTGCCCTGCATCCATCCCAGTGGGCAGGCTGCACTGACAGCCTGTCTTGGGTGCCCATCAGAGAACTGCCAGTGTGGGACTTGGGTGAAAAAGGGAAGACTGGACAGTCTGTCTCGCCTTCCCACCTGCCCCCATGCGAGGCCTCCCTGTGGCTTCATGCCCTGCCTGCCTTGCTCTTCTGCTGGAGGTGGAGTGAGAGGCTTGGTGGAGACAGAGCTCTGGATGCTTCCCTGTGGTTCCCACTGCCCCCACTCCCCTCCCCTCGATCTCCTGCGCCTGCTCGTTCATCCCACGTTCTGCGTCTCCTCAGGGCAGCCTCTACCCTGTTCTTGTCCGACAAGAGAAAACGCTATTTTTCAGTGCCGTCCTGCAGTGGTGGAAGTCACGCTGGGGGAAGCCTGGGGCTGTGTGAGAGGAGTCTGGTCTGGGGGATGCATGCCAGGTGAGGAGAGGCAGCCTTGGAGGACGGGGCTCAGGCAGCTCTCGAGCAGGAAGGCACAGCAAAGCTGGGGGCACCTGCAGCACTGAGATCTAGGCCGGCGCCGGCCCTGGAGCACGGGCGCCCCAGCCGCTAGTTCAGTTCAGCCCCGGAAGGCACCTGAAGTGAGGTGTGCGTGTGCTTTCCGCAACCTGGGGGAGGCTGGCCAGGCTGGAGTTCACTGGGACCTGGCCAGGAAAGGCTGAGGAGAGGCCCAGAGGACAGGAAAGCAGCAGAGGACAAGATGGAGAGGGGGGTGGGGGTGTGATGCCGTCCTTCTAGACACCCCCAGGACACGGCTGAAGCACCAGAGCTCAGAGGCCTAGAGTGGCGCGCCAGGGCTGGTCAGAGGCTGTGGCTGTGGCTCCACCTTGTTATGCGTGACCCCAAGTCTGCTCATTGTCCTGTGCTGCATGACCATCCCTAGGCAGGGCAAGTGATGGCTTTAGGGGGAAGAAAGATGCACTTGCTGTGAGAACTGGACCAGCCTCTGTGGGTGCGGGCAAGGCGTGATGGGGTGCAGCAGAGGTTGGGAGAGAGGCGGCACCCATAGGGTCATCAGGAGGTGTGAGGGGATAAGAAAACGCGGGGATCCAATGGGAGCGACCCAGAGCGTTGTCCAGAGCGCAGAGACAAGGCTGAGAAGAGGTGTGCCCCGTGGGTCATGAGGTGGCTGCAGAGATGTCACTCACCTGCAGAGCTGGGAAGAGATGTGACAAGAGAGATGGACTGGCTCTCAGTGGACACAGACCCAGTGGTGGGAAAGAAGGAGCTTCCGTGTGCAGTGATGGAGCTGGTCAGGAACACGGTAGCCTGCGGCCCGGTAGTACTCGGCTGTCTGGTGGTGAGGTTGGTGGCTGGAGAACTTGGGATGGCTGTCACCCCCAGGGTGGAAGACAGGAGGCCGTGGGTGGGGGTTTGGGTGGTGAGAGAGGTGGACTGTGAGGTGGTGGACTGAGAGGATGGGACGGGGAGAGCGGGGCTGCTGACTGTGGTCCGGGGTGTAGACAGGACTGTGGAGCCCACAGTGGGGACCGGGGACAGGGTGGGAGACGAGGGCGGGGCGGGGGAGGACCTGCTGGGCGTGGCGGTGGCTTCCCAAGGGGGCCTGGTCGGCAGGGAGGCTGTTTGTGGTGCGGTCAGAGGTGCAGACGGGGAGGGACTGTGTGGAGCTGGACTAACGGGTGGGGCGCTGTGCGACGGGGAGACCGCAGAAGGTGACGGGGAGGACGGTGTGAAAGGAGCGGTGTTCGAGGGCGCGTGAGGAGGAGGGGACACAGAGGGTGGGGAGGAGGGGCGCGCGGTGGAGGAGGGAGCGGGGGTCTGTGCGGGAGTCGGCACAGAAGCAGAGGTGGGGGACGGGCTGTGGCCCGGGTTTGGAGAAGCTGGGGGAGATAGTGGAGTGCTGGGGCTGGAGTGCAGAGGCCGTGCCGTGCTGACCACGCTCTGGGTGTGCGTGGTCCCTGCTGTGGTCTTGGTGAGTGGCAGGGCTGTGGGTGTGGTGCTCCCTGCTGTCGCTGTTAACGGTGGCGGTAGGGATGTGGGTGCCGTGGGTGTGGCCGGGCTGTGTGTCAGTGGCGTTGGGGTGGAGTGGGTAGCGTGGGACCCAGTTGGGGTGATGATGTGGGGAGAGGTTGAAGTCACCGAGGAGGTAGCAGGTGTCGACACGTGGACGGGAAGGGTCTCTGGGTGTGATGGGGAGGGATGGGTGGTGGTGGTCCAGAAGGATGCTCCTGTCGACACAGCTGCTGTGTGAGAGGAGGTGTGGACAGAAAAGGTGGCAGTGGAGTGAGTGGTGAATGGACTGTGTGGCCCATTGGGAGTGGCTGTTGCAGTGTGTGTCACAGGTGTCCCCGTGCCTCTGCTGGTAGAGGCAAGGGAGACAGCAGTGAGTGGTGGAGAAGTGGTTACAGGGAGGAAGGCTGAAGTAGAGCGTGGTATCGGGGCTGCGGAGGTTGTTACTGTGCTGACCGAGTTTTGGGCTTGAGTGGTCCCTGTGGTGGTTTTGAGCAGTGGTGGGGTTTGGGATGTGGCCGTCTCTGTTGTGGTCGCTGTCAGGGGTGTGACTGAGGGTGTAGTGGTTGTCAGTGGTGTGACTGTGGGTGTGGTGGTCTCTGTCAGGGGTGTGGGTGTGGTGGTGGTTTTCAGTGGTGTGACTGTGGCTGTGGTGGTCTCTGTTGTGGTCTCTGTCAGGGGTGTGACTGAGGGTGTAGTGGTTGTCAGTGGTGTGACTGTGGGTGTGGTGGTCTCTGTCAGTGGTGTGGGTGTGGTGGTGGTTTTCAGTGGTGTGACTGTGGCTGTGGTGGTCTCTGTTGTGGTCTCTGTCAGGGGTGTGACTGAGGGTGTGGTGGTCTCTGTCAGGGGTATGGGTGTGGTGGTCTCTGTCAGTGGTGTGGGTGTGGTGGTGGTTTTCAGTGGTGTGACTGTGGGTGTGGTGGTTGTCAGTGGTGTGACTGAGGGTGTGGTGGTCTCTGTTGTGGTCTCTGTCAGTGGTGTGACTGTGGGTGTGGTGGTGGTTGTCAGTGGTGTGACTGTGGGTGTGGTGGTCTCTGTTGTGGTCTCTGTCAGTGGTGTGACTGTGGGTGTGGTGGTGGTTGTCAGTGGTGTGACTGTGGGTGTGGTGGTCTCTGTTGTGGTCTCTGTCAGTGGTGTGACTGTGGGTGTGGTGGTCTCTGTCAGTGGTGTGACTGTGGGTGTGGTGGTGGTTGTCAGTGGTGTGACTGTGGGTGTGGTGGTCTCTGTTGTGGTCTCTGTCAGTGGTGTGACTGTGGGTGTGGTGGTGGTTGTCAATGGTGTGACTGAGAGTGTGGTGGTCTCTGTTGTGGTCTCTGTCAGGGGTGTGGCTGTGGTTGTGGTGGTCTCTGTCAGTGGTGTGACTGAGGGTGTGGTGGTCTCTGTCAGGGGTGTGACTGTAGGTGTGGTGGTGGTTGTCAGTAGTGTGACTGTGGGTGTGGTGGTCTCTGTCAGGGGTGTGACTGAGGGTGTGGTGGTCTCTGTTGTGGTCTCTGTCAGGGGTATGACTGAGGGTGTGGTGGTGGTTGTCAGTGGTGTGACTGTGGTTGTGGTGATTGTCAGTGTGACTGTGGGTTTGGTGGTTGTCAGTGTTATGACTGTGGGTGTGATGGTCTCTGTCAGTGGTGTGACTGTGGGTGTGGTGGTCTCTGTTGTGGTCTCTGTCAGTGGTGTGACTGTGGGTGTGGTGGTCTCTGTTGTGGTCTCTGTCGGTGTGACTGTGGGTGTGGTGGTGGTTGTCAGTGGTGTGACTGTGGGTGTGGTGGTCTCTGTTGTAGTCTCTGTCAGTGGTGTGACTGTGGGTGTGGTGGTGGTTGTCAGTGGTGTGACTGTGGGTGTGGTGGTCTCTGTTGTCTCTGTCAGTGGTGTCACTGTGGGTGTGGTGGTGGTTGTCAGTGGTGTGACTGAGGGTGTGGTGGTCTCTGTTGTGGTCTCTGTCAGGGGTGTGGCTGTGGTTGTGGTGGTCTCTGTCAGTGGTGTGACTGATGGTGTGGTGGTCTCTGTCAGGGGTGTGACTGTAGGTGTGGTGGTGGTTGTCAGTAGTGTGACTGTGGGTGTGGTGGTCTCTGTCAGGGGTGTGACTGAGGGTGTGGTGGTGGTTGTCAGTGGTGTGACTGTGGTTGTGGTGATTGTCAGTGTGACTGTGGTTGTGGTGGTTGTCTGAGGTGTGACTGTGGTTGTGGTGGTCTCTGTTGTGGTCTCTGTCAGTGGTGTGACTGTGGGTGTGGTGGTGGTTGTCAATGGTGTGACTGAGGGTGTGGTGGTCTCTGTTGTGGTCTCTGTCAGTGGTGTGACTAAGGGTGTGGTGGTCTCTGTCAGGGGTGTGACTGAGGGTGTGGTGGTCTCTGTTGTGGTCTCTGTCAGTGGTGTGACTGTGGGTGTGGTGGTGGTTGTCAGTGGTGTGACTGTGGGTGTAGTGGTCTCTGTTGTCGTCTCTGTCAGTGGTGTGACTGTGGGTCTGGTGGTGGTTGTCAATGGTGTGACTGTGGGTGTGGTGGTCTCTGTCAGGGGTGTGGCTGTGGTTGTGGTGGTCTCTGTCAGTGGTGTGACTGAGGGTGTGGTGGTTGTTGTCAGTGGTGTGACTGTGGGTGTGGTGGTGGTTGTCAGTGGTGTGACTGTGGGTGTGGTGGTCTCTGTTGTGGTCTCTGTCAGTGGTGTCACTGTGGGTGTGGTGGTGGTTGTCAATGGTGTGACTAAGGGTGTGGTGGTCTCTGTTGTGGTCTCTGTCAGGGGTGTGGTTGTGGTGGTCTCTGTCAGTGGTGTGACTGATGGTGTGGTGGTCTCTGTCAGGGGTGTGACTGTAGGTGTGGTGGTGGTGGTTGTCAGTAGTGTGACTGTGGGTGTGGTGGTCTCTGTTGTGGTCTCTGTCAGTGGTGTGACTGTGGGTGTGGTGGTGGTTTTCAATGGTGTGACTGAGGGTGTGGTGGTCTCTGTTGTGGTCTCTGTCAGTGGTGTGGCTGTGGGTGTGGTGGTCTCTGTTGTGGTCTCTGTCAGTGGTGTGACTGTGGGTGTGGTGGTGGTTGTCAATGGTGTGACTGAGGGTGTGGTGGTCTCTGTTGTGGTCTCTGTCAGTGGTGTGGCTGTGGGTGTGGTGGTCTCTGTTGTGGTCTCTGTCAGTGGTGTGACTAAGGGTGTGGTGGTCTCTGTCAGGGGTGTGACTGAGGGTGTGGTGGTCTCTGTTGTGGTCTCTGTCAGTGGTGTGACTGTGGGTGTGGTGGTGGTTGTCAGTGGTGTGACTGTGGGTGTGGTGGTCTCTGTTGTCGTCTCTGTCAGTGGTGTGACTGTGGGTCTGGTGGTGGTTGTCAATGGTGTGACTGAAGGTGTGGTGGTCTCTGTCAGTGGTGTGACTGTGGGTGTGGTGGTGGTTGTCAGTGGTGTGACTGTGGGTGTGGTGATTGTCAGTGTGACTGTAGTTGTGGTGGTTGTCTGAGGTGTTACTGCGGTTGTGGTGGTCTCTGTTGTGGTCTCTGTCAGTGGTGTGGCTGTGGGTGTGGTGGTCTCTGTTGTGATCTCTGTCAGTGGTGTGACTGTGGGTGTGGTGGTGGTTGTCAATGGTGTGACTGAGGGTGTGGTGGTCTCTGTTGTGGTCTCTGTCAGGGGTGTGACTGAGGGTGTGGTGGTCTCTGTTGTGGTCTCTGTCAGTGGTGTGACTGTGGGTGTGGTGGTGGTTGTCAGTGGTGTGACTGTGGGTGTGGTGGTCTCTGTTGTGGTCTCTGTCAGTGGTGTGACTGTGGGTGTGGTGGTGGTTGTCAGTGGTGTGACTGAGGGTGTGGTGGTCTCTGTCAGTAGTGTGACTGTGGGTGTGGTGGTCTCTGTCAGGGGTGTGGCTGTGGTTGTGGTGGTCTCTGTCAGTGGTGTGACTGAGGGTGTCGTGGTCTCTGTTGTGGTCTCTGTCAGTGGTGTGACTGTGGGTGTGGTGGTGGTTGTCAGTGGTGTGACTGTGGGTGTGGTGGTCTCTGTTGTGGTCTCTGTCAGTGGTGTGACTGTGGGTGTGGTGGTGGTTGTCAATGGTGTGACTGTGGGTGTGGTGGTCTCTGTTGTGGTCTCTGTCAGTGGTGTGACTGTGGGTGTGGTGGTGGTTTTCAGTGGTGTGACTGTGGGTGTGGTGGTGTCTGTTGTGGTCTCTGTCAGTGGTGTGACTGTGGGTGTGGTGGTGGTTGTCAATGGTGTGACTGTGGGTGTGGTGGTCTCTGTTGTGGTCTCTGTCAGTTGTGTGACTGTGGGTGTGGTGGTGGTTGTCAGTGGTGTGACTGTGGGTGTGGTGGTGTCTGTTGTGGTCTCTGTCAGTGGTGTGACTGTGGGTGTGGTGGTGGTTGTCAATGGTGTGACTGAGGGTGTGGTGGTCTCTGTTGTGGTCTCTGTGAGTGGTGTGACTGAGGGTGTGGTGGTCTCTGTCAGGGGTGTGGCTGTGGTTGTGGTGGTCTCTGTCAGGGGTGTGACTGTAGGTGTGGTGGTGGTTGTCAGTAGTGTGACTGTGGGTGTGGTGGTCTCTGTCAGGGGTGTGACTGAGGGTGTGGTGGTCTCTGTTGTGGTCTCTGTCAGGGGTGTGGCTGTGGGTGTGGTGGTCTCTGTTGTGGTCTCTGTCAGTGGTTTGACTGTGGTTGTGATTGTCGGTGTGACTGTGGGTTTGGTGGTTGTCAGTGATATGACTGTGGTAGCGGTGGTCTCTGTCAGTAGTGTGACTGTGGGTGTGGTGGTGGTTGTCAGTGGTGTGACTGTGGGTGTGGTGGTTTTTGTGGTGGTTGTCAGAGGTGTTATTGTGGGTGTGGTGGTCTCTGTCAGTGGTGTGACTGTGGGTGTAGTGGTTTTTGTGGTGGTTGTCTGAGATGTGACTGTGGGTGTGGTAGTCTCTGTCAGTGGTGTGACTGTGGGTTTGGTGGTTGTCAGTGGTGTGACTGTGGGTGTGGTGGTCTCTGTCAGTGGTGTGGGTGTGGTGGTTGTCAGTGGTGTGACTGTGGGTGTGGTGGTTTTTGTGGTGGTTGTCAGAGGTGTGATTGTGGGTGTGGTGGTCTGTGTCAGTGGTGTGACTGTCGTTGTGGTGGTCTCTGTTGTGTTCTCTGTCAGTGGTGTGACTGTGGGTGTAGTGGTTTTTGTGGTGGTTGTCTGAGATGTGACTGTTGATGTGGTGGTTTCTGTCAGTGTTATGACTGTGGTTGTGGTGGTTGTCGGTGTGACTGTGGGTTTGGTGGTTGTCAGTGGTGTGACTGAGGGTGTGGTGGTCTCTGTCAGGGGTGTGACTGTGGGTGTGGTAGTGGTTGTCAGTGGTGTGTCTGAGGGTGTGGTGGTTTTTGTGGTGGTTGTCTGAGATGTGACTGTGGGTGTGGTGGTCTCTGTCAGTGGTGTGACTGTGGGTGTGGTGATCTCTGTCAGTGGTGTGGCTGTGGTGGTGGTTGTCAGTGGTGTGACTGTGGGTGTGGTGGTCTCTGTCAGTGATATGGCTGTGGGTGTGGTGGTCTCTGTTGTGGTCTCTGTCAGGGGTGTGACTGTGGGTGTGGTGTTTTTTGTGGTGGTTGTCAGAGGTGTTATTGTGGGTGTTGTGGTCTCTGTCAATGGTGTGACTGTGGGTGTAGTTGTTTTTGTGGTGGTTGTCAGTGATGTGACTGTGGGTGTGGTGGTCTCTGTCAGTGGCGTGGCTCTGGGTGTAGTGGTCCCTGTGGTGGTCTGTGTCAGTGGTGTGGTTGTGGGTGTGATGGTCTCTGTCAGTGGTATGACTGTCGGAATAGTGGTTTTTGTGGTGGTTGTCAGTGGTATGGTTGTGGTGGTCTCTGTCAGTGGTGTGACTGTGGGCGTAGTGAGTTTTGTGGTGGTTGTCAGATGTGTGACTCTGGGTGTGGTGGTATCTGACAGTGGTGTGACTGTGGGTGTGCTGGTCTCTGTCAGTGGCGTGGCTCTGGGTGTAGTGGTCCCTGTGGTGGTCTGTGTCAGTGGTGTGGTTGTGGGGGTCTCTGTCAGGGGTGTTACTGTGGGTGTGGTGGTCTTAGTCAGTGGTATGACTGTGGGTGTAGTGGTTTTTGTGGTGGTTGTCAGTGGAGTGGCTGTGGGTATGGTGGTCTCTGTCAGTGGTGTGGTTGTGCTGGTCTCTGTCAGTGGTGTGACTGTGGGTGTAGTGGTTCCTGTGGTGGTGGTTGTCAGTGGTGAGACTGTGGGTGTGGTGTTCTCTGTTGTCGTCTCTGTCAGGGATGTGGCTGTGGGTGTGGTGGTCTCCGTCAGTGGCGTGGCTCTGGGTGTAGTGGTCCCTGTGGTGATGGTTGTCAGTGGCGTGACTGTGTGTGTGGTGGTCTCTGTCAATGGCGTGGGTGTGGTGATGGTTGTCAGTGGTGTGGTTGTGGTGGTCTCTGTCAGGGGTGTGGCTGTGGGTGTGGTGGTCTCTGTCAGGGGTGTGGCTCTGGGTGTGCTTGTCCCTGTGGTGTTGGTTGTCAGTGGTGTGGCTGTGGGTGTGAGTACTGTCTCTGTTTCAGGGGTGTGTGCTGATGGAGGAGGGGTGCCTGTTGCCTTTGTGGTAGAGATAGTGGTATGGGACTTGGTCAGGGTGATGACATGGTGAGAAGTTGTCATCACCGAGGGGGTGGCTGATGTTGACACGTGGACTGGAAGGGTCTTTGGAGGTGATGGGGTTGGGTGGGGTGTGGCGGTCTGGAAGAGTGTTGCTGTGGGTGGAGCTGTTGTCTGGGATGTGGTGGGGACAGGGAGTGAAAGAGTGGTGCTGGAGTGGGCAGTGGGGGCGGGGTGTGGCCCGGTGAGGGTGGCTGTGGAGGGGGAAGTCGCTGTGCTGTGACTGGTGCTGCCCTCGGCCCGGGCGGTGGAGGCCGTTGGTTGCAGGCCCGTGTGTGCTGTGCTGGGCCCTGTGGTGCCCTCTGGTGGCCGTGGGGGCTCCGTGCGCTGTGTCTGCTGACTGGTGAGGGTTTCGGGGGTCCGTCGATGTGTTGAGGATGCTGTTGAAACAGGGGCGTCATTTCACCCCCTCCCCCTGGTTCCCTGCTGTGGGTTCGCCCACACCTTCCACACCGGCCTCCTCACTTGTGGCTCCAGTATACCTGCCGGGGTGCCCAGCAGCTTTCTGGTGACTCTTGTTCCTCTCCCAGCCCCCTGTCCCAGCACTGTCTGTGGGCCTTGTTGCACCCTGAATGCAGTGGGTTTTGGGGTCCCTCCCTAGCAGCCCTACTCTCAGGGTGGGCTCCTCTGTCCCGGCCTCAGGCAGGTGCTTCCTCTTCCCTCCTGCTCTCAGGGGAATGGGAAGTTGGTGGCCCTGCCCCCAAGCTGCGGCCTGTGCTTGGCTCAGGGGCCTTTGGGAGCCCTGGCACTCCCTCGGTGAGGGTGGCTGTGGGGGACGGCTGTGCGGGTCGGTGTCTGGGAGATGTGTGGAGAGGAGTGTACTGATCTGGCGGGCCACCCCCAGCTTAAGCCCATGGTCACAGGGGTCTCCTAAGGCCGCTCTCTTCCCCTGGCCCAGAAGCTCAGGCTGGGCACCGGGGCTGCCCCGTGGAGGCCCCTCTGCAGGGACAGGTGGTGGTGGCGTGCTTACTTGTGGGGTGCCCTGTGGCAGTTCCTGACGTTGCCAGGGTTGGCGAGGCTGCAGTTGTGCGTGCCGTGGTCCGAGCTGTGGACTGCGTGGCGGTGCTGAGGGAGGGCCCCGTGGGCCGTGTGGTGGCCCAGGTCACGGGAGGGCCCGTGGCTGTGGACCTTTGCGTGGCCGTGGGGGCCGGTGCGGACGTGGCCCGGGTGGTGACAGCAGAGGTGCTCCGAGGTGACTCTGCAGGGATGGTGCCTGGTGTCCCTTTAAGCCCCACCCACACGCCCCGGGTGCTTCCTCACTCACTGCCAGGCCCCCGCCTGGGCCTTACCTTCCGAGGAGATCACTGGTTGTGTCCGGGTGGTCGGGGCTGTCCCTGCCTGTGTGGATGAAGAGGCCGTAGCCGTGGCTGTGGCCGGGAAGCTTGGCGTCTGCGTGGGGGCCGTGGGTGTTGTTGGGGAGCCAAGCCCAGTGCTGGGGGTCAGCGTGGTGCTGGCCGTAGCCATGACTGGCGTGGTTTCTGTGGCAGGGGAGCCTGCGGGGGACACGTGTGCTGCTGTTGTGGGGTAGGCAGCTGCCCCCACATACCCTTGGGGAGGAGCCCTCTCTTCCCTGCTGGGCCCCCGAGCCCCTGGGCTGGGCAGGAGGCCCCGCAGTGCTCGGTGGCCGGGTGTTGAAGCCTGCCTGCCCTTCCCGTCTGACTGCTTCCCCCAGGCCCGGCCCAGGTGCCCCTGCCTCCCACACCGCATGCCCAGCTGTGGCCCCAGCAGACACAGACACAGGCGGGCTGGAGAGGAAGAGCCAGGAGAGCCCGGGGAAGAGCCTGTGTCACTGCGACCCCTCGTGTGTATGCAATCACCTGTTGTGGGTGCTGGCGTGGTGGGCGGCGGCACTGCAAGAGGGGGGCAGGTCAGGAGCGCTGCCTCCCTGCCCACCCTGCCCCCCACCCAGGGAGGCCCTGCAAAGCCTTGGGCTGTGTCCCCAGGGCCCGAGTTAGGAACCCGGGGGTTAGAGCTGCCACGGAGCCCCCCATCCTTCCCCCACCCCCCACGTCGGCATGGATGGGCCTGGCGGGACTGATGGGGCCGGCTGGATGCTGCCCCAGGGTCACTGTAGGTGGTGGTCAGTGCCCCCCACCTGCCTGTCGCTGAACCCAGAGGAGGTCCCTGCCCTGCACACACACTCCCCAGCAGGCCTGGATATGCCCTGCGACCAGAGGCTGGAAGAGTGGATGTTTGGTTGGGGGAGGCAAGGACTGATCCTTTTCCCTGTGTGTCTGGCTGTGTCCCAGGGACGGGGGCGCACAGGGGCTCGTCGGGAGCTCTGTGAGGGGTGGGGGCTTGCGGGCAGTGGCTGAGCTTACCACATGGCACACACGTCCCCTTGTCGTGATCGAAGTACTCATCCTGGGAGCAGTTGTAGCAGCCTGAGAGGTGCACGCAGAGGATGGCCAGGCCTCAGTGCCCAAGCCGGAAGCCCCCCTTCCCCTGGCCTTGGCCTTCCCGGAGGGCCTGTCAGGCTCCCTCCCATCAGGCCCCCTGCCGTCAGGCCCCCCGCCTGTCCGTGGTCCTGATGCTGCAGGCTGCCCTCCTCCCGTCTCTCGCACGCCCGGACCTTCGATGTTGTCCGGGACACTCTGTGGCCACGCAGGGCAGAGGCACGGCTGGTAGTGCCACGTGCAGTTGGCCTCCTGGGTGTACTGGAACTCGCCGCCCACCTGAGTGTGCGTGTTGTAGAAGTCGCAGTACACGGCTGGGGGGAGGGACACCATCAGTGGCAGAGCCGAGCTCAGGGTCCCCCCTCCGGGCTCAGGGTCCCTCAGGGCTCAGGGTCCCCCAGGGCTCAGTGTTCCCCCCGCCGGGCTTAGGGTCCCTCAGGACTCAGGATCGCCCTGGGCTCAGGGTCCCTCAGGGCTCAGTGTCCCCCCGCCCCCTGGGATCAGTGTCCCTCAGGGCTCAGGGTCCCCCCGGGCTCAGGGTCCCTCAGGGAATCAGTGTCCCTAAGTGTCCAGTGTCCCTCAGGGCTCAGGGTCCCCCCGGGCTCAGGGTCCCTCAGGGCTCAGGGTTTCTCAGGGCTCAGGGTCCCTCTGTAAGGCCTCCCTGGGCATGGCCCGCTGCCCATCCTGGAGAAGCGCCACAGCCGGGCAGCTCAGCCACAGCCCCGCAGAGGCTGGAGGGCCAGAGCAGGACTCACGGCAGAAGTCGGGGGACCGCCAGTCCACACACACGCCCTTGTCCACGCAGGCCTTGGCGTAGGCGGCCACAGCGTCACACAGGCACTCGCAGTCCCCGCCAGTGTCGCACGCACACGTGTCCTGCACGCAGGCCTCGTAGTAGGGCAGGCGGTAGACCTGTGGGCGGCCCTCGGGTCAGGTGGGGGCTGAGCTCGCCCCGCTGACCCGCCCCGACCAATTGGTGCTGGCGGGGCGGGGCGTGGGCGGGGCGTGGGCGGGGCGTGGGCGGGGCGGGCGGCCGGGGCGCGGCGGGGGCCCACCTGGCCGTGGCAGGCGGCGAAGGTTTGGCTGTTGATGATGCTGCACTTGCGCTCGGCCCAGGAGCGGCGGAAGGCGTTGAGGCTGCAGGGGTCCAGCGTGAAGGTGGTGTCGCCGCACAGCGGGCTCTCCTTCCAGGAGTTCACGAACTCCAGCTCGCTGGATGCCAAGTACTTGCTGCGTGTCTGGAAGTCGTCCTTCATATTCCCATTGTAGTTGCCACACAGGCCACAGAGGGGATCCTGCAGGAGCTGGTGTCAGGTGCTGGGCAGGCAGGGGCTCCGCACACCCCTAGGCCGCAGGGTGGGCAGCGGTACCTGGGAGGCGCGGGCGACCTTTATGAAGACGGTCATGTGCTTGTTCCAGGTGAGGGTCAGGTTGTATGCACTGCCAATGGTGATGTCCAGCACCAGGTACAGGGAACCAGCCTTGACCCTGAAGTGCACGCCGGGGTCCTCCCCGCTTACTGTGTAGTTGGCATCTGCCAGCACGATGGACAGGCCCTGGGGGACACAGCTGTCACCGGCTGCCTGTGTCCCGGGCAGCAGCTCAGTGCTGCGGGGCTCCCCCTCTCGGCCCGAGCTCTCCTAGCCTGGGGGCCTGCCCTCTAGGCCATCTTGGGAGAAGGTCCCAGGGCACCCTGGAATCTGCTGAGGGTCAGGCTTGGGGGAGACCCCTCCCCTCTGTACCGTTGTCCAGTTCTGGGGGACACTGCCGGCATGGTGTGGACATGGAGGTCAGGGGCAGAGGGTGGCAAGGGCCGTGAGTGGCTAGGCTCTGAGGCCCTAGGGCAGTTGGGGAGGCCGCCCGCTCGCTCACCCCCAGGAGGATCTTTATGGCCCGCGAGCAGGTGGCACCCGACTTTGCACACACGACGTTCTCTGTCAGGATCTTGAAGTTGGGCTGCGAGTCGCTGGCATTGCAGCCGTCCTGTGGGGAAGGGGTGTTGAGGAGCCGGCCCTGTGACCCCAGCCCCATGTGTGCCCCCGTGGCCTGGCGCACGCTCACCGTGACCAGGATGTACTCGCAGTTGCCATCGAACACGAAGCGCTGCCCGTCAAAGGTGACCACGTGGCCCTCCCCATAGAGGCTGCAGGTGGATGGGCAGTGGGAGCTCTGCTGGCAGGACCACGTCCCGTTCGAGCAGGTGCTGCAGGAGGAGCAGGGTGTCCTGGAGTTCGGGGGATGACCTGGGCACACGTGCCCCACAGGATCCTTGACCTTGTGGGCTGGTGGGGCCCCTGCCCGCCCAAGCACTTGACGACAGTTGGGCCACCAGGGTCTGCGGGCGGGGCTGCAGCTCACCAGCTCTTACAGTTGGTGTGGAGCTCAGCGCCCCGGGGATAGGAGACACCTGCAAACTCGCACGGGCACTCCTCGGGGGGCACGCACTGCCCGCTGGCGTTCTCGTAGAGCCCCTTGGCACAGACACAGCCAGGCTCACACTTCGTGGGCACCTGCAGGAGGAGGGTCAGTGGCCCCTGCAGGGTGGCCCCACTTGCTGCCGCTACAGCCCTGGGCCCTTCTGAGACCGCCCTCCACCGCGTTCTTCCCAGATCCCTCCCTGTGTGCACCCTGCTCTGGGCCTTCCCTGCTCCACCCCTAGGGGCTGGGCTGCTCTGGCCCCTTCCCAAGCAGCAGGGCTCTCAATCCTCAGGGAGCCCATAGAGGAGCATGCTCGGCAGCCAGGCTGTCGGTCACACGCATCATGAGACGGGTGGGATGGAGCATGGCCTGCCGTCTCTGAAGGGCCCGTGGGAATCTTCTCGTGGACCAAGAAGCTGCAGGACATCCACTGTGGGAGTGTCTGCCCCAGGGCGCTCCTGGCTTCCTCAAGCAGTGGGGTCTGCTTTCCAAGGAGCACCCTAACTCCACCCAGTCTTACGCAAGGGGTGCCAGTGGCCAGCATCTGACAGGTGGGGGCGCAGGCTGCCCCAAACTTGTCCTCCGAGGACTGGCTGCAGGACTGGAAGGTCTTTGGGGCCGAGCAGGTTGCTGCAGAAACAAGGGGCCCCGGGGTGAGGTGGACACAGAGGATCCAAGGCCCCCACAGTGCAGCTCCGCTAGCCTTGGTCACAGCCACATACCCAAAAGCATCTGAGGCCGCGCTGGACAGCTCAGCCGCCCGTTGACGCAGTGGCTGTGGGAGAGAGGCTGGGTGAGTGCCGCCTCGGCAGGGCTGCAGCCCTCTGGGCTGCCCTCTGGAGCCCTTGCTCACCAGACGACCCCGTTGACCATGGTGGACTGGTCGGCCAGGATGAACCCGTGGTTGTCCAGGAAGCAGGGGCACTGGGCCTTGCGTACACACTCGGTCTTGTGGTTCAGGTAGGTGCCCTCGGGGCAGTTGCAGCCGTCCACCGGCACAGTGCTGGGGTGGCACTCGGCCTCGCGGTCCGTCAGTGACAGACATGTGTGGTCACAGGCCTGGCTGTCATAGCTGAACGTCTGGTTGCCTGTACAGGGAATGCCTGCCGGGGGCCGGGGAACAAGAGGTGCTGGGGAGGTGGCCTCTGTGTCCGCCCCGCAGGCCCCGCCCACCCCATTGTGCCCACCGCCACAAGTCCCGCCCATCACACAGGCCCCGCCCACCCAGCAGTCTACCACGCAGACCCCGCCCACCACGCAAGCCCCGCCCACCCCGCTGTGCCCGCCCCATAGGCCCCGCCTACCCCGCTGTACCTGCCCCCTCAGGCCCCGCAGACACCGCCCACCCCACTGTGCCCACCGCCACAAGTCCCGCCCACCACACAGGCCCCGCCCACCACGCACTGCAGTTGTCCACGCTGCTCCTCCAGCCCTGCAGCAGGACGCCCCGTGAGGCGCACGCGAGCGCGTAGTCGCCGAGGGCAGCGCAGATGTGCAGGAAGGTCTCCTCGTAGTTGCAAGCCTGGTACATGCACCTCTGCGGGCAGGCAGTGGCCATGAGCGTCCGCCCGGAACCGCGAGAGTCTCCCCTGGGGCCCCTCCATGCCCACGGCCCCGCCCACCTTGTAGAAGGGCTTGGGGTCCACGGTGGCGTGGCAGTTCTCGAACACCGTGCCCTTCTTCACCAGCACCGCGCAGTGGGTCTCCGCACACACCTCTGGGGGGGCAGGTCAGCGTGGGTCAGCTGCCCGCTGGGGTCTCCTGCCTACCCCGCCCCTCCTGGGCAACACTCACTGTTGAGCTGGCTCATGGAGCAGGGGTCGGTCTCACGCTCCAGCGCAGCAGGGCAGTTCCCCGCCCGCCAGGAGTCCACGAAGAGCGAGGCAGTGCCCTCGGCGATGCCCATGCTTGTGGTGAAATCGTCTGTCGTGTCCCCGTTGAAGTTGCCGCAGAGCCCTGAGCCGGTGGCGAGGGTGGGTGGCCCGTGCTCCTTCCTGTCCTGCCCTGTGCTCCCCAAGGCCCCCTCCTCCCCTAACCACACTGGGAGGGCCAGCTGTGGTGCTGGATGGGCTGGGTCAGTGCCAGGCTCTGCGGGGCACTCCTCCTCTGGGGTGGCCAGGCTGGGCGGGGAGGGGCCTCTGGGCCAGCCCTGGGCAGACTGGGGTGGGACTCACCTCTGGTCTGGCCTCTGAACTGGGGACCGACGGTGATGTACAGCTGGAACACGGGCCACAGCTGGATCACGAGCTCCAGCCCGAAGGTGGTGACCATCTGGAGGTGGGTGGATGTCTGCCTGAAGACCGTGATGTTTCCTGAGGGGACAGGGGCCTCAGCGGGTGGCCTGCTTTGGGACCCAGCTCAGTGAGGCCCCGGGTGCCAGGTGGGGCTGGAGACATACGGGTCTTGTATGGCAGCCACTTGGTGTCGCCATTGTTGGTAACCACCTCGTCCTGAGAAATCACAATTTTGTCCTGGGGGAAGGAGGCCTGAGTTACAGGGGGCCGGGAGCAGGGGAAACCCCCACCTCGTGAGGACCAGGCAGGGTGAAGCGGGAGCTGGGGTGCGTCTGCCTGGGGCCCCAGGTGGGCGCAGGTGGGGTGGCCTCACCTGGCTGGACTTGTAGATGACAGCGACCAGGGAGGTCTCTGAGTGTGAGTACCCAGACTTGTCGAACACAGCCATGAGCGAGCTGCCGTCAGGGAGCTGGGGGCTCTAGGGGAGGGTGGCTCAGGTCAGGCCCCAGGGTGCTCACGGTGTCCCTCGACCTGTGGCGGGGCCCCTGGTGGAGGTGTGTCCTACCTGGACAAGGACGTAGGTGCAGGTGCCATGGAAGCGGTAGGGCCTGGCGTCGAACGTGGTGACGAAGGAGCCACCCTCCAGGGCACAGCGCCGTGGGCAGGGCCGCTCCTCACACTCCCAGTGGCCCCCTGAGCACCGGCTATGGGTGACAGGCGTGACCCAGCGTCCGCCAGTGTCCCCCCACTGGCCTGCGCGCCCTCTCCCGTGGCCCAGCACTCACCAGGTCTGGCAGGCAGCTGTTGTGACCTCCCCGGGGGCATAGACCACCCCGCTGAGCATGCAGGGGCACTGGGACTCGGGCACGCAGCTGTGGTTTTTGGAGATGTCATCCAGAACCATCCCTGCAGGAGAGGGGCTTCCTGGGGCTGCAGCTGGGGGACCCCTCCCTCGCCTGTGGGGGCATGGGAGAGCCCCTACCCTTGGCCTTGCCCCCTCCCTGGGTGCTGCCCCCTGGGCGGCAGGCCTTGCCCCTGCCACCGCCTCGCTCCCCGAGGGTGAGGACTGGCCCCGGGCGCAGTGAGGCAGAGAATTCCCTGGGGCAAGTCCCAGCGGAGCGTCTGCGGCCACAGGTCCTGGCTCCCAGCCTGGGGTGGGCGGGTGGAGGCCCAGCTCTGGGCTCCTCTCGGGGGTCCGGGGAGGGTGGTGCCCTCACCTTCAGGGCAGAAGCAGCCGAAGGCGCAGAAGCTGGAGCAGCTGTGCTGTGGGTTGGAGCAGGTCTGCACGCAGGCCTCGCCGCACTCCCGGTACACCTGGTTGGCCGGGCACTGGCCCACAGCTGCAGGTCGAGTGGCCCTGTGAGAGGGGCCCCCGGCCTGACCCCCCACCACCTGCCCTGACCCTCTCTGCTCGCTCCCCGGCACTCACAGCAGAGGTTGGGGCCCCGCCAGCTGCTGACGGGCTGGCCAGCCATGCTGCACTGGCGTGAGTACTCGGACAGCGTGGCGCAGCTGCAGTTGTGCCGGCCGGGCTGGACGCACGCGGCCATGTCCACCTGGCAGCTCAGCAGGAAGGGATCCTGGGGCACAGTGCACTTGGGCGCCACCAGGGTCAGCAGTTGCAGGCAGGTCTGGGCCTGGGCACAGGGCCATGCAGGGTCATGGGGGCCAAGGCACATTCCCCACCACACACATGCCCTGTGAGGCTGGGGTGTTGCCGGCCTGGGTCCCCGTCAGACCCCATGGGCCGGCCCCACCCCAGCGGTAGGCCCCCCACCTCCGACCCCGGGAGTCCAGCCCTGCCGCCTCACACACATGCTCTGCCTGCAGGAGCTGGGGGCTGGGGATGGCCTCGTAGGCGCAGATCTCGTTGGGGTCGTCCAGCTTCTGGAGGGCAGCGTACTTGTGGGGCTCCAGCAGTTGGCCTGGGGGAGGCAGGGCGGGGTCAGCACCCTGGTTGCCAGGCCACAGGGAGGCCGCCAGCCCTCACCTACCGTCCTCGCTCAGAAACTCGTTGGTCTTCTCGCCGTCGAAGTTCCCACACAGCCCGCACATCCTGCCCATGTACTTCCTCTCCACCAGGACCTGCAGGGGTGGGCACCGCCGTCGGGGGGGTGGGGAGGGGCACAGGGCCCCGGCGCCCCCCAGGAGCTACTCACGCCTGCTCCAGGGGCACAGTACCCCTCACAGGGCGGGACCCAGGCCTGCCCCCCGGCTCCTCCCTGGGAACCCATTTCTCACTGGCTCATCCTCGAGCCCCTTTAAAGCCCAGGCTCCCCAGCCCGGCCCCCGACCCCTGCTGACGCCCTTACCATGAGGTGGGCACCGGGACCCCACATGACCACCAGCTCCATCTCCAGCTGCTTGGCCGTCAGCCGCACGCTCTGTCCGAAGGGTGTGATCTGGAGCCCGTTGCTGGTGTGGGGCAGGCTGACGACCCTGCAGGGCAACCGTGGTCAGCGCTGCCCCCGGGCCCCCAGCTGCCCCTCCTGGCTCTCCGGCCTACCCCAGGTCCTTGACAGTGATGACTGCGTCCTGTACGCTGACCGCAGAGGCCCCCAGCTCCACGATGATGCGGGAGATGTTCCCACCAGGCCCTCGCCTTAGCTGGACGCTGAAGGTGGAGGGGGCGTCCTTGCAGACGGCCGCAAAGATGTAGTTGCAGGTCCCCGAGAAGTCATACGTGTGACCGTCGAAGGTGGAGAAGTGGCCAGCCCCCCAGGTGGAGCACTGGCCCCTGTTGTCTGGAGCTGCAGAGAGGGTGGGGTCTTGGAGCCCTGCGTCCTCCCAGCTGGCAGAGAAGCTCTGGGGTCCTGGGGAGCCCACACTGGAGACGAGAGTCCTCCCAGTCTCCAGGCGCCCCCTGGGGTGGGCGGGGAAAGGGGCCCACATCTCCATGCCCACCCAGCTCTGGGCTGGGTCTGCCTTACGGGAGTGTGGGCCTCTGTTGCGGCTGAGCTCTGGGACGTGAAGTGGCAGCTTAGCCCGCATTCAGCAGGACCCCTGCCTCCTCGGCAGGATGACCTCATCTCCCCCGGGGGAGGGGTGGGCTGGGGTCTCCTTTCGCAGAGGCTCCAGACCACACTCCCCCTGTAGCCAGGCTGTGGCCCCGTGCCCTGGGCAGTTCCTCAGGACGCGGGGCTGCCTGTGAGCCTCACCTGTCTGTGGGTTGTCCTTTGCCCTGTGGAGCCCTGGGGGCACCAAGGAGCTGTCCTCCAGACCTGGGAGGACAGGGCCCCCTGTCAGCATGCAGCCGCCCACATCTGGGGGTGAGGTCCCAGTGCTGGTGGGTGGCAGGGTCATCTGAGTGCACCCCGGGGTCCTGTCCCTGCCCCGCCCGCTGTGCCCCCTGCCTTGGGGTGCGCGGGTTCCTGGCCACACCGACTCCCCAGTCCCAGCGTGGTGGCTGCCCACATTGTCCCTCTGGGTGACACCAGGAGCAGGCCTGTCTGCCTGATGGCCACAGGGTCCCCAGCCAGCCGAAGGGGTGGTGACTGGCCCCCTTCCCCTGCAGTGCCCACCACGCGGGGGTTCCTCTGGCGCCTCTTCTTGGCTCACCACCAGCCCCCACAATGCCTGGAGCCATGTCTGCTGTGCCAGCCTGGACGGCCCGTGGGGCTGGCACACACGCTGTTCCTCCTGCACGCTTGGTGGCCTTTCCTGCACTGCCCGTTCTGGTTGGCCCGGGCACCACTCAGAGGCCTCCATCCTGGCGTCCCTGGCCCCCAGACCCCGAGGTTGGAGCCGGTGCTTCCGGGCCTCTGGTTCAGGAAGGCAGGGCCTCCCTCTCACCTCCTCTGGGGCCAGCGCTTAGAGACCCTTTCCTGCCCCCACCCCACCGCGTTTGCAGCCCAAACCCCCACGGCTCCAAAGCCACGCCCCTCACCACCCCTGCGTCCTACACCCACCCTGGCTGGCTCCTGGAGTCTCCCTCCCCCTGGTTCTGGGCCCAGGTCTGAGGGTCCCCAGGGCATGGAATGGGCCTAGGGAGGCAGTCTTGGCTGGGCAGGGGTCCTGGGTGCTCAGAGCCACCCCTGGTGAGAAAGTGGTGCCTGGGGGGTGGGGAAGGGGCTTCGTGGGAGGTAAGGGGTAGAATGGGCCCAGGGCTACCCACTTGCCTTGCGGCCTGCCCCCGGGCCGGGCACCTCTCCCTAGCTCCACACTGAGGTTGGAGGGGCCCTGGGGCTGCCAAGGGGCACAGCGGGGCAGGAGCTAAGGAGGTAGGCTTCCTCCTGGCTCGAGACTGGGCTCTGGGTCAGGCCTGGTCAGCCAACAGGAAGGGCTTCCCCTGGCCATGGGGTGACCGCTCTGGGCTGACCCCTTCTGAGGGGTGCTTGGCTGAGGGGCCTGGGGGAGGAAGAGGGGGACCTGTGTCCCCACGGCCTGACGTGGGTGGGGCGGCCCTTCCAGTCCCCACTTCTTTGATCCTCACATTGGCCACGCAGGGGAGTGTCGCCCACTTTACAGACCGGGAAACCGAGGCCCAGAGCCCCCCTCGGGCTTGCTGTTCACAGCCAGGACTCCCCAGAGTCTTTTGACTTCAGTGCCCACAAGGCCCCCTGCACGCCCTCTGGCTGCCCCTGGGGACCCCAGAGGCCTCTCAGGACCCAGGGCCCGGTGGGGAGTGCCAATGCCAGGCTTCAGGCACTGAGGCCCCACCTCTGTCCCCTGCCCATCACACCTGCGTCCCGAGGGACCCCTGCCCCCCGACTCGTGTGGACATGTGGGCCTTGGCCAGCAGGGCGGCCTCGGAGCAGGGAAAGGCTGCTCTGGCCTGTCAGTCATCTCCTGGTCATCACCGACCACGTGGCCTGCCTGCCTCCTGCCGGGTCTCTGAGGCGAGAAGGCCTGGAGATGCTCCCACGCGGAGGGGCCCTCGAGGGGTCTGGCACTCCGGTGCCCGCGGGCCCCCACTCACCAGCGCCGAGCAGGGCCCACACGCAGGAGAGGAGCAGCAGCAGCCGTAGCCCAAGCATGGCGCGAGGCGGGAGCGGTCACTGCTGGACCCGCACCTCCACGGGGGACACTGCGGCTGGCTGCACCTGTGCGGTCCGAGCGGGTGCCTGGCGCCTTATGTAGGGCGAGACCTGCCCACCACGCCCGCCGAGCCCCACGTTCCGTCCCCCAACGCCACGGCCGGCCGGGCGCCACGGCGGCCAAACAGGATCTCCGGCGCTGCTTTATCAGGACGTGGCCTTTAGAAAATTCTTGAGCGGGCAGCAGGCCCATAATTACTCACCCCTGGGCCGGGGGCTGGCCACACCCTCTGGGGTCCCGCAAACAGCTCCGGTGCTTACTCGATCTGCGGTTGCCAGGAGTCTCCCGGGGTCACTGCAGGGAGTCAGCCCGGCACCTTCAGCCACACTGAGAGGAGCGTGTCTGGGGCGTGTTGGGGGAGATGCTGGGCTCCCCTCTAGGGCTCTGCTGGGGGGGGCTCCTGGGGGGCTTCATTCTCACCTGGACCCTTGTCCCTGAAATGGCGCCAGTCTTCTGGGCCCACCCCCACCTGGGAGGAATGGACCCATGGAGGGACCTCCAGAGGTCAACCCCCGCCCTTGGTGTTCCCAGGTGGGGGGTTATCGTGCAGCCGGCCTGGGGCTCAGATGAACACCTCCCTGGAGGTCTTAGGAGCTTGTGGGGCCACCCCACCTTCCCAGTGTGGGGACCCTGGTTGACCAGCTCACCCCTGGAAACTGCCTTCTTGGCTGGCCTCCCGGGACCCTGGTCGTGCAGCGCCCACACGCTCTGAGCTGCTGACTTCAGGCACGGGGAGGCAAGGTGGGCTCAGGGCTGCCCATCTGGGCGCATCTCGGGGGGGGTCCAAGGCCAGCCCTGGGTGCTCGGCTCCTTCAGGCATAGGAGCAGAGGCTATGCCCACACCCCCTGCATGGGGCAGAGGATGTGGCTCCTGCAGGAGCAGGAAGCGGGGCAGGGGGCGGCGCTGGTGGGCATTTGTCCATGGGCAGTTCACACTCCAGCCCACGAGGGGTCAGGGTGAGGGTCAGCTGAGGGTCACGGTCAGGGGAAGGCGAGGGCCAGGGCGAGGGGAGGGTTGGGACACAGGTGTTCAGAATCCTGCAGCTTCTCCAAGGTCCCCAGCTCTGAGTAAGGGCCGGGGGGCCGGCATGGAGGGAGCGCCCCACTTCCTGAGGGATTTCTGCCCACAGGGACTTGGGGCGCTGAGGCCCGGCTCCTTCCACAGAGGATCTGTGTCTGGGACCTCCCCACACCTCTCAGAGCACAGCCTGGCCGCCTGCTCCCAGCTCACAAGTACAGAAGCTGTGTGTGCTTGCCTAAAGAAATTTCAGTTTTGTAGAATAAAGGCCGGGGGATGGGCAGGCGGGACGTTCTCTATCGTCTCTCCCTGCTGCTCTCCCCTAGGTCAGGGGTCCCAGGCCTAGGGGTGCGTGGGCCCAGGTGGGCAGGGACCTGCCCTGGAAACTCCGTGGCTGTCCCTGCAGGCGGGGTGCTGCTGAGAGCCGCCTTTGTTCTGGGGGTGACTGGGTGCCCTTGGCCGTCGACCATGCTTTGCCGGGGGCCTCGGTGGGGGGCTGCTCTGAGTGAAGGCTCAGGGCAGGCTGACAGGTGGGCGCTGGGGTTCCTCAGGGGCAGGGGGGTGGGTGGGCCTTCCCTCAGGCCTCTACCTAGTGGGGGCTCCAGGAGGGCGCATGCACCCAGATAAGGGGCTGCAGGGAAGCAGGGCTCTGACGGCCATCGGACCACCGCCCACCGGTCGACCCGGGGCCTGGGTGCCACCCAGGGTGGGCAGCGTGAGGCTCCAGAGGGAGCTGCGGGGGCTGCCCCTCCCCCGGACCCCCTGCAGCTGGGGCTGCAGTGGAATCGAGCCCCAAACCCTTCTCTCTCCCGACTCAAGTTCCGTCCCCCTGCCTGGACCCTCCTGGGGCCCCTGAGCTCCTCCATCAATTGGGTCGCGTGCCCACCTGCCGTCCCACTCTAGCAGGCGCCTGGCCACAGGGCCTTGGCACTGGCTGCCCGAGCTTCCCACACGCGGCCCCAGGTGCCCATCCCCACCCCGTCCCCATTCCGTCCAGACTGCACCCTGCACATTGGGTGCAGCTGCGTCTCCCAGCAGGCCGCTCGCCCAGGGCCCCCCACATGCTCTGTGTGTCCCAGTGCCTGGAGGGGGCCCACACCTTGGTCTCGGGCCAGGGAGAGGGTGGTGCTTGTGGCAGACATGGGGTCCGCTTGTTGGGGTCCAGGGTCACCTCCCAGCAGCCCGAGGGGTGCAGACGTCACCAGCCGGATGTCTGGTTGGATGTTAGTGGGTTGCAGTCTGCTGCGCCCGGGGCCTGGACTACAGAGGCCCGTGTGTGTGCACTTGTGATTCGGTCTGAGTTTCCTGGAAAAGTCACACGTGTGGTCCAGGATCTGTCACTGCACGTGGCCCAGGCCCTGAAGTGAGTGAACGGCTCTGGCCTTTCAGCACGGCTGGTGCCCAGGTCCTGCTCTGTCCCGGAGATGGGGGCGTGGGGGGGCTTGGGAGGGGTTTCCCTCTCTGCACACGGGAAATCACAGAGCAGGACATTGTTGTCGCTGCCCTGGGGTGCGGGAATGTGCTGAGCAAACAGCACGGAGATAAGCCTGTGTGTGGCTGTCTTGCCAGTGTTCCCGACGGCCTGCCTGCAGGCCTCGAAACAGAGCCCCAGACAAGCGGGCGATTGTCCGCTGCGGAGCCCTGCCTCACAGCCGCCACCCTGGCCTCCTGGCTCAGTTGGGAGGGTGGGCACCGACCCCTAGGCCGCGGCTCCCCAGAGTTGGGGCCGAGGGCCCGGGTGAGGACTCTGTACTCACTGCCTGTGGATGCTTCTAGAGGCTCCCTTTGGGGCCGCGTGTCATGCTGGCGGCCATGAGGCTCGAGGGTGGTGGCTTCAGCACAGCTGAATTTCGGTCCGGAGGGGTCGGCCTTGTGGTGCCTGCGCCCTGGCCTGTTTGTGAACTGGCTGGGTGGCAGAGGGGGCCATGATGACCCGGAGCGCTGGGGGGCTGGGCGTTCGCATAGGGCCAGCGACCTTGCGCTGAGCCGGGGGCAATGTTGCGACTGCCCTGGACCTGGGTGTCGAGGCCAGGGGTGAGCAGCCACTGGCTGAGTCTTTCCCAGGAGAGCGGTGAGGCCATGAGTGGCCGTGGGACCAGGACCCTCCGCGGCCTGAGAGGGGACGCTGGGGAGACGTGCCTACCTGGAGACCCTGGTCCCAGAGTGGCCCGAGCAGAGGCTTCTCGAGGGACATCTGCCGGGGCAGAGTCGCCTGCCCTCCCCTGCCTGCCCCACCCTGGCGTCCTGTGTGTGGCCAGCTGGGCAGGTGCCCCCCACTGTGGTTGGAGCCTACAACTCCTTCCTGGAGACCCCCACCTGTAGCCAGCAGGGAGCAGCTGCATGAGGCTTGGGAGAGGCTCGGGCCCTCCCTGTCACTCTTGGCCGCCTCACCCGTGGCTGTCTGGCCTCCTGTCCACTCCCTGGCCGGCCTGCTTCGAGACCCCCACCCTCAGCTACTGGGGTGTGCCCTGTAGCCGGCAGTGGTGGGGCCAGTGAGCCAGGAGGGGCTGGGAGGGGCCTCTAGAGAGGATGCTGCAAGGGGCTGGGGTGGGCGTTCCTCCTGGGGGCCCGGGGCCTCCCTGCTGGCCCCCAGCACTGCCTTTGGGCCCCAGTTCTTTCTGCAGATTCCTGGCCCCGAATTTGGGGTGGGTGTGGACCCTGTAGGGCAGCCCCAGGGCTGCCTGTGGCCCCCAGCTCCTTCACGGCGCCATCAGATGGACCGAACCTCATGTCCATGGAGGGGGTGAGGTGTAGGACTGGCCTTGGCACTGGGTAGGGGGCCCTGGGGAGGGGGACACCACTGCTTGAGCCCATGGCGGCCTGTGGAACTGTGTCCCTGAACAGGCTCACTGCCAACCCCTGCCGGCTGGGCCTGGGCTCCTTCGTGTCCGTTTTAGCACCTGGCCTGGCTGGGGCCTCACCAGGGACCAGGGAGGCTTAGTGGCACATTGAGCCAAGGGGGGCTGGGAAAGCGGGCCTGGGGCTGGGTGCCCACCCACTGCCCAAGCAGCCCTGCAGGAGGGGCCCTGGCCGCCTGGCCCTCCTGCCGGGGAGGAGGGAGCTGGATCCCAGAGACCCGCTCCCAGGAGGCCGTGCTTGGCGTCTCTCTGTGACCACACTGGCCTGTGCTCTGCACGGCCCACCACCCACTCTGGTCGGGGGCCTCCGACCCTCTGTGGGGCCAGCACCGCCCCATCCGCACCCTCTCCCTGCCGCTGGGGACCTGGGGCAGCCCCTGTTTCCTGGCTCCAACCCCTACTCCCGCCCCCATTTAAGGGTCCTGAAGGCTCCACTCAGAGATGCTGGGGAACACTGACGTCTGCAGCTTCTGGTCCAGCTCAGAGGCCCCCGCCAACAACTGATCAGGCCCCCACCTTCCACCCCCACTCCTCCCCACCACCGCAGGCTTCGCAGTGCTGAGAGCTGGCGGATGTTGGTGAAAAGCAAACAGATAAGGCTGGCCAGAGGGATCCGCGGGGGCCGTGTCGGGGTTGGGGGCTTATCGGGCTGCTGGGGCCTCCAGACGTGGTTCTGAGAGGCCAGTGCTGGGTGTTTGCTCTCCGCTGGTGGCTGTGAGGGGGCCTCGGGGAGGGTCAGGGGCTGCCCGCTGCCGTGGGTGTGACCCGGGGGCTGGCAGTCTGCTGGTGGTACCCCTTGGTTCACACGCACCCAACGCTGGGGGGAGGGGAGGACGGGGTGGGGGAGGGGAGGAGGTGGGGTGGGGGAGGGAATGCATTCTCAGCAGAGCGTCCGGGTTGGGCTGCTGGACAGAGCGGGCCTCGTGGCTCCGAGCCGGGGCGCCAGGGTCTGGGTCCATCCCGGGCAGCTCTGGGAAGGACCCCGCCTGTGCCTGGTGTGGGGGGAGGGCAGTTCCGGCGTCTGCTCTTCTAGGGGCACTGAGCCCACCAGAGGGCCCCATGGTCACGACCTCGGCGTGAAGTTTGGGGAGATGCAAATATGCTGCCCGAAATAAGCGGTCCCGAGTTGTAGGGGCCATCAGGATGGAGGACCCTGAGGCACATGTCAAGTGGTCTCTGAGGGCAGACACAGCGGGCAGAGCCCTGAGTGGCCCAGGAAGGTTTCCTGGGGAAGGTGGGCTAGAGGAGGGCCAGCCAGACCTTCAAGCCCAAGAGTCGGGGCTGGAGTGGGGAGAGGCCTTGGCCAGGCAGGAAGTGGCGCCTGTGTGGCCGCGGGGTCAGTGCTGAGGGCGGGGTCCGGCCAGAGAAGGGGGTGAATAAAGGATGAATGTGGGGCCGTGACCTGGGTACCAGCAGAAGGCAGGGGGGTGGGCAGACCGGGTGGGAACCGTCCCAGGGCTGGGCTCCTGGGCTTACAGCGGCTGGTCTGCCAGGCTGGTCACGGAAACTCAACACGTGCCACATGGGGCCCTTCAGGCCAGGCCCTGACCCCAGGGAGCCCTGGAGCCAGGTTTGCTGTCCGGGGACCATGGGTCCCTCTGGCCACCTGGGGGGGCGTGTCAGGCGCGTCCCTGCAGGCCCAGGACAGCGAATGGCTGCTGGGCTTGGGGCACAGAGGCAGCTGCTTGGGACCCCAGAGCTTGTGGGACTGGAGGGCCCAGCCAGGGGCTTGGGGGCTGGGGGAGGCAGGTGGGCGGGGCTCGGGCTGCAGCGGTCCCAGCAGGTGGCACGGGGCACTCCAGACCCAGCCCTGCCCTCCGCTGCTACCCCGTCTGTCTGTTCCAGGCTCGGCACTGGGGGCTGTGACCCGTGATCTTAGCACTCGGGGCAGTTCCGAGCAAGGGGGCAGGGCGCAAGGCCAGGACAGGTATCTCTTCTTCCTTTCCCTCCTGCTTCTCCGGCGGCTGCTGCTGCTGCTGAGTCACCTCAGTCCTGTCTGACTCTGTGCGACCCCATGGACTGTAGCCTGCCAGGCTCCTCCGTCCATAGGATCCTCAGGCAAGAGTACCGGAGTGGGTTGCCACGCCCTCCTCCAGATCTTCCTGTTCAGTTCAGTTCAGTCGCTCAGTGGTGTCCGACTCTCCGCGACCCCATGAATCACAGCACGCCAGGCCTCTCTGTCCATCCCCAACTCCCGGAGTTCACTCAAACTCATGTCCATCGAGTCGGTGATGCCATCCAGCCATCTCATTCTCTGTCGTCCCCGTCTCCTCCCGCCCCCAATCCCTCCCAGCATCAGAGTCTTTTCCAGTGAGTCAACTCTTTGGATGAGGTGGCCAAAGTATTGCAGTTTCAGCTTTAGCATCAGTCCTTCCAATGAACACCCAGGATTGATCTCCTTTAGAATGGACTGGTTGGATCTCCTTGCAGTCCAAGGGACTCTCAAGAGTCTTCTCCAGCACCACAGTTCAAAAGCATCAATTCTTTGGCGATCAGCTTTCTTTATAGTCCAACTCTCACATCCATACATGACCACCGGAAAAGCCATAGCCTTGACTAGACAGACCTTTGTTGGCAAAATAATATCTCTGCTTTTTAATATGCTATCTAGGTTGGTTATAACTTTCCTTCCAAGGAGTAAGCGTCTTTTGATTTCATGGCTGCAGTCAGCATCCGCAGTGATTTTGGAGCCCAAAAAATAAAGTCTGACACTGTTTCCACTGTTTCTCCATCTATTTCCCATGAAGTGATGGGACCAGATGCCTTAGGTAGGTAGAGTAGGGAAAAGGAGTCCAAAATGGCGGTGGCTAAAAGATAAGAAAGGGGAAAGCCCGCAAAAATAGCCCAGAGGAAGGTCTGAGGACCGGAGTGAGGGCTTCAGGTGGAACAGCACTCCTGACTGAGCCCAGTTTGCATAGGACAGGCCCGGGGGAAGAAAAAAACACGAAAAGAGGAGCCAAGGGGCTCCCCCCACACCCGTGTGCAGATCACAGATCACACCCGTGTGCGTCCGCACTCTCTCTCTCCCCCTGCGCGCTGGGCCGCTCTGCTCTTCGCATCTGTGGAGCGCCGTGCCCTCACGGCTCGAGAACGGATTCTCCTGCTAGCTTCTAAAGAAAATTGAGCTGTAACACTGATTTGTCTAAGAGCTATAACACGGTCTATTCGAGACCTGAGAGCTACAACACAGTCTGTCCAAGATCCGAGAGCTATGACACGCCGAGGGGGCTTTAATGTCCGTCACCCCAAATCTTTGCTGTGACGAGACAAAGAACCGAGGAGCATACACTCGCCCGACATTCCCGACCCAGGGACTGAGCCTGTGTCTGTTATGTCTTCTGCATCAGCAGGCAGGTTCTTTACCACTAGTGCCACCTGGGAAGCCCCCTGCCTCTCCTTCCAGAGGTTAAAAGCATGCTGCGGGGGTGGGTCTTGTTTTCAGCAGCTCTGTGGGCGCGTGACAAGCACACACAACACGCATAGACAGGCGGATCTGGGAGACACTGCAGGTCGGTTCCAGACACAGCAACACCCAGATGGCGTCTCGACGGGTCCCGGGGCCTTTTGTTCCAGATACAGCAACACCCAGACGGCATCTCAACGGGTCCCGGGGCCTTTTGTTTCCCGGCTCATAGAAAAGTTATCTTTATGCTCTCCTGTCGTCCAGTAAGTGGGCAGCAGCACGACTTCTAAAACACACTTCCCTGGTGGTCCCGTGGTCAAGAGCCCACCGTGCAATGCAGGGAATGTGGGTTCAGCCTCTGGTTGGGAAACTAAGATTCGCACGTGCTGTGGAAGCACTAAGTCTGTGCCCCACGACCAGAGAGCCTGAGAGCCACGGCGGAGACCAGCACAGCCAAGAAACCAAACAAACCCACGCCGTGCATAGGGCCTAATTTAAAAGTGTTTTATTGCTAGGAGAACGGACACGTGTGTGTACATGGCGGGGGCGCTTTGCTAGGAGAATGGACACGTGTGTGTACATGGCGGGGGCGCTTTGCTAGGAGAATGGACACGTGTGTGTACATGGTGGGGTTGCTTTGCTAGGAGAATGCATACATGTATGTATATGGTGGGGTCGCCTTGCTGTGCGCCTGAAACTGTTGTTAATCAGCTATCCTCCGGCATAAAACACAAAGTTTAAATAATGTTTTATTGCTGCAAAATGCTAACCATCGTAGGAGCTCTCAGCAAAGATCACGGATATCACAGGTCACCACAGCAAACAGAATGACGAAGAAGCTGGAAGTACCGTGAGGATTACCAGGGTGGGAAGTGAGCAAAGGCTGCGGGAAAATGGTGCCTATAGACTTTCTTGGTGCAGGGTTGCCTGCAACCTTCAGTCTGTGGGAAAAAAGGCCAGATATTTGCCAAGCACCATAGAAGGAGTCTGCCCATCCTTGAAGAGTCCCGTTTGATCAGCTTGATCCCAAGCACACACCCGTGAAAACGTCACCACCTTCCAGGACAGCAGTCACCTCCTTTGTCCCTTTGGGAATGACCTGTCCCAAGCCTGCAGTAGCGTGGACCTGCTCTCGGTCACCACAGGTCCATTTGCATTTTCTAGAATTTTACGTAATGGTGTCATGCGCTATGTACTTTTTTGGTCTGGCTTCTTTCACTCAGCTTTTTGAGTGAAATGTTTTGAGATTCATCCACGTTGTAGTTTGATCCAGTCATTGGTTCCATCTTGTCGCCGAGCAGTCGCCTGGTTGGGGTGAGCCGGTCTGCTCCTCCATCCCCCACTGGGGGCCACTGGGAGGTTTCTGGTTTGTGGTCATTACAAACAGAGCTGCTGGAACAGGTGTATCTGGTCTCAGGCGGGCACGTGCTCCTGTTTCTCTTAGGTAGACACCGGGGCATGGCTGGATTGTACAGTTGGTGTCCATGCTCCTGTTTCTCTCGGGTAGGTACCAGGGCATGGCTGGATTGTACAGTTGGCATCCATTGGAATTTTCAAGCCAAACTGCTCTCCAGGGTGGCCCCACCACTGCAACCGCGCCACCACAGATGAGATTTCTGGTTCCTCCACGTCCTGGCCAGCACTCAACACTGTCAGTCTCTCAAGTTTCAGCCATTTTTACAGGCAGTGGGGGTCTCACATACACGTGCTTACCTGCCACCTGTATGTCTTCTTTGGTCAAGTGTCCTTCAAATCTTTGCATATTAAAAATAATTGGATTATTTGCTTGTTATTCAACTTTGAGAGACTAAAAAAAATTCTATTCTGGATACAAATTCTTTGCCAGGTACAGGCTTTGCAAAGGTTTTTCTCCTAGTCTGGGGCTTGTCTTGAAAATCTATTTCTGGCTGTGCTGCGTCTCCGCTGCTGCGTGTGGGCCTTCTCTGTCTGCAGTGAGCAGAGGCGGCTCTCCAGCTGTGGGGCACAGGTTTCTCCCTGGGCTGGCTTCTCGTCTGGGGGCACAGTTTCTGGGACTTGCGGGCGCCTGCGGTTGTGGCACGTGGATGAAGTGCCTGCGGCATGCAGGGTCTTCCTGGCCCAGGGACTGAGCCTGTGTCCCTGCCTTAGCAGGTGGTTTGTGTTTTTAATCCTGAATAGTATCTCTCAGAGAGTTGAAGTTTCTTTTCTTTTAATTAATTTATTTTTTATTGAAGGATAATGGCTTGACAGACTTCTGTTTTCTGTCTAACCTCAGCATGAAGCAGCCACAGGTGTACACACATCCGCTCCCTTTTGAAGCTCCCTCCCGTCTCCCGCCCCACCCCACCCCTCAGGTTGATACAGAGCCCCTGTTTGAGTCTCCTGAGCCGCACGGCAAGTTCCCGTTGGCTCTTTTACACATGGGCGTGTGAGCTTCCTCGTCACTCTCTGCATACATCTCACCCCCTGCATACATCTCACCCCCTCCTCCCCTCTCCCCATGTCTATAAATAAGTCTGTTCTCTACGTCTGTTTAAACGCTGAAGTTCTTAATCTTGACAAAGCCTAGTCCCCAGGTTTTCTTCTGTGGATTGTGCCTCCACTGTTGCCTCTAAGCAGTCAGGTTTTCTCATTATGACGGGACCCCCTTTTACCCTGAAAGGCACCCTTTGCCCCGACGCCCACTTTCCTGAAGGTGATGCCACCGCTGTGTTTCCCGCTGTGTGTCTGCACACCTCTTCCCAGCCTTTCACTTTGAATGAGTTTACTCTTGTGTTTGGCGTGGGTTTCTTCAGGCCTCGCTTAGTTCATGCAGCCTGACCCCGGGCTGGATTGTCCACTTGTCTTGGGGTTTCAGAGGCTGTCCTGAGTACAGTTGCTGACCTCGGTCAGTTAAAACCTGCTGCCTTGTTGGTTGTTTTCTCTTTCTTCCATCTCTTCTGCCTTGTTTTGGATCCACTGAGTAGCTTTTCACGATTCAGTTCACCTCCTTCGCTGCTGCTTTGCTGTAACTGTTCATCTTGTTTTTTAGTCGGTTTCAGGGTTAGATCCACCTTCAGAGACGTGCGTGTGTGAGGAGACCCCGCAGTGCTGACCTCCTGTTCCCCCTCCCGAACTCTGTGTGTGCTTTACTTCCACACCTTACAGACCCTCACTAACTACAGGGTTATTATCGTTGTTTAGTTATCCTTTAAAGAGATTTAAGTAAAATGAGCAAAACCTCCTAAATATCCTGTATTTATCCGTGTGACCACCATCCCAGCCGCTTCCCTCTCTGTGTGACCACCGGGGGTCATTTCCTTCCGCCCAGACGACCGGCGCGAACCTCTCCTGTGCGATGGCGGGTCTGAGAACACGGTCACTTTGCCTCTGTTTTGGACAATGCTTTGCAGGATGATCACTTTCTTTGTTCTGCTGGTTCTGCATCTTCCTTGTGCTCCCCCACTCCCTCACCCTGGCTTTTTATTTTGACAGCATCACATGACATGTGGGATGTTAGTTCCCTGACCAGGGATCAGACGCATGCCCCTGCATTGCAAGTGTGAAGTCTTAGCCAGTGGACTGCCAGGGGTCTTTTTCTTTAAACAATGATTTATGTGGCGGTCCCAGGGCTTGGTTACGGCACGTGAGATCCCCTTTTGAATGATTAACCAGCTGTGCCGGGAGAGGGCCTCTCCACCCGAGTGGGGCTGCCCTCGAGTCCCGTGTGCGGGCTTCTCACGTCGGCGGCTTCTCTGTCTTCTTTTCTGTCTCTGGGCACTGGGGCTCGGGAGTTGCGGCTCATGGGCCGGGTCGCCCTGCGGCACGTGGGACCCTCCCAGACCAGGGACCAAACCCGCGTCCCCAGCGATGGCAGGCGGGCCTTCGGGGAAGCCCCCGGCAGGACCTCGGGTCTTCACGGTGGCACACGGTGTCTTTGGTGCAGAGTGTGGGAGCCCGTGCCCCGAGCAGGGATGAGCCCGCCCCTGCCTCGGGAGCGCCAGGGGGCCCTTCCTTTCAGAGCCTCTTTGCGTCACTGGTTTGAGCAACGTGACGACTTGCCTCGTGAAGTTTTCTCCGTGTTTCTTGCACTTGGGGCTCCTGAGTGTCTCATCTGTGGGCTTCCGGTTTCCACTGTTCTGCACACACGGCCGTTATTTCCTCAGCCTTTCCTGTCCCTCTCTCCTTGGTAGAAGCAGCTGCACAGAAATTAAACTGATCAAAGTCCCCCCTGCTCACTCGCGAGCTGTTTATGTTTGGGTTCTTCCGCCTCCCTGTGCTTCGTGTTGGATAGGTTTTATCGCTGTTCCGCAGGTCCACTCATCGTTTCTTCTGTGGGGTCTACCCGGGTGCTAACCCCTCCGGTGCACTTTTCATCAAGTTTGTGGTCACGGTTTTCACCCCTAGCATTGCCATTTGGATTTTATGTGTGTGTGTGTGTGTATTTATCGTCCTTGTCTCTACTTAACACGGGCGATCTGTGCTTATTTTCTATGCTCATGAATTGAGCACAGGGAATATAATTTTACATTCATTTCAATTGGAGGCGACCACAGTCATGAGAACTGTTCTAACAACCTTGTCCACTCACTCTAACATTCATGTCAGATCTGGGCTGCTTTCGAACGGCTGATTTTTCTCCTGATTGTGGGTCGAATGGTCCCTTTTCTCTGCCTTCCTGGGATACGTCTTGATTGGATGCCAGATGCTGTGACTTTTGCCCTGTGGGGCCAGGTGCTTTCGGCCTCCTCTGCATCTTGGGCTCTGTGCGGGATGCGGGCCAGGCTTGTGGGTGCTATCTGGTCCGGCAGGTCTTGCTCTGGTGGGCCGCCGGCGGGGCTGGCGCAGTGCCCTGTGGGCAGGGCCGTGGCCTTTTCCCCCTGCACTGTGACCCTGGGGTTTGCCAGCATGGCCTTGGGGGCCCGCTCCCTGCCCGTGGGGGCCTGGCTGCTGCTGCCCCGTCCTTGCAGGTGGCTCCTCCCAGCTTGGGCACACCCCTCACTTGCATGCCCTGCCCTGTGGGGCTCGGGGTTCTGCCCGCCCCGGGCTTGCTCTGTGCAGCCCCGTCTTCTCCGGCGCCCCCTGAACTCCATCTACCTTGTCTCCAGGCAGCTCAGCGCCCTCCTCATACCTCGTCCTGGCAACAGTGTCAGGGCAGTGACCAGGAAGTGGTAGCTGGCACCCACCTCGTGCGTGCTGCCTCCTCTGCGTTCCCCGTTCTTCACTGCCTGACGTCCACTGTCTTGACCACAGTCAGCCTCACATATTTTTTCCCATCCTTGAGTTGTTAAACCTTGTCACGTGGTTCACAGGTGCTGACAGATGTGGGGAAATGCAGAGAAGGGCCAGAAGGAAGGCACCGCCCCATGGAGCCCCCTGCCCACACCCAGGCTGCCAGCACGGGCCCTTCGGGGCGTCTCCTCCTGGCTGTTTTCCGAGTGAGGCGTCGGGCAGCACCACCAGGACGCCCGTTTTGCTTTTCCAAGGCAGCCTGAGCGCCTGGCGCTTATCACCTCCCAGTTCTAGAGGCTGAAGTCTGAGGTCCAGGCCTCAGCAGAGCTGACTCCTGGAGGCTGGGAGGAGTGTCTGGTCCATGACCTGCCCCTCAGCGCAGTGCTTCCTGGCCGCCCTTTGGGGCTCCGTGGCTTGTGGACGCATCATCGCATCTCTGCCTGCATCTTCAGGTGGCGTTCTCCCTGTGTGCGTCTGAGTCAAATGTCCCTTCTTTTTAGGAGGACTCCGCCATGAGGGTGAGGGCCCACCTGTTTCAGTGCAACCTCACCGGAAGCAGCTACATCTGTAAGAACCCTACTTGCATGTCAGGCCCCCTTCTGAGGCTGGGGTCAGGACCTCCACCTGTGAGGGTGTGCATCTTCAAAGGGGGAAGCCTGCCCTTTGGAGGCTCCTCTTTGGGGGCTACTTTGTGTGCTCTGCTCATCTTTTGGGGAGCCGGGGACCCATTCCTCCCGAAGCTCTGCCTGCATCCTCCATCCCGCAGACGTCCTGGGCCACTGTCCAGAAGGAGAGGCCCATCTCATGGGTCCTGCCTGCTGTTGCTGGGGGCCTCCAGAGGCTGTGGGTTCACCCTCTGAGCCGCAGCACTGTCCCCACCCCCGCTGGGGGACCACCCCTGGGTAGGAGTCTCCCCCTACCTCCTTCTGGGCATCATGGATGAATGTAGCACCCCCAGGCCTGGGCCTTGATGGCCTAAGCCAGTCCCCAGCCCTCTGGGTACAGCCTCACCAAGCACTCACAACTTGTAGAACAAGGGTGGGCTTCCAGCAACAGGAACAAACATGGCAATGGCCGCTACTGCAGCCCACGCTTACAGCCCCGCACCAGGCCCTGCCCTTCGCATATCTGTGGTCGGAGGGGTTGCCTGGAGTCCAGCGCTGCCCACCGGGCCTCATCCCTGTGTGGTTGCCCCTGGGGTGACGCTGACCCACGGGTGACGGGCAGGGCAGGTCCCCCAGCTGCTCCTTGAGAGCTTTCTGTTGACTTTCCTGCTCACCTGGCTCAGTAATCTGCTGGTGCAAAGGCCACATCCGCTTCCTTGAGGCCTGCTCCCACCGCACTGCGTCACCCAGACCTGGCTCTGGTTCCAGCCTTGGCCTCCTGGGGGGTCACCCCTCCTGGGGGTCACCACTGAAGGCTGCGCTCCCCGCCATGGGAAGGCAGAGCATCAGGGGCTCTCTGTACGGTCACTGTGCTGAGGATACGTGGCCACGCCTGGGAGGACAGGCTCCTCTCTGGGGGAAGCGGGGACAGATTCTAGTCGTCCAGCTTCACTGCCCGGGGGGAGGTGGTGGTGTTGTGGCCGACTCCAGGCAGGGTCCCACCTCTTCCCACCCCCAGAGCTGGAGTGGTCGTTCTGGGCACTTCTGAACCCTCACACATCCCCTGCCCTAAGTGTGGGCCCTGCTGCCTTCATCCTGCCCCCTGGCTCCCCTGGGGGTTTAGGCCAGGTGGGCCCCAGGTAGCCTGTTTGCAAAGGGCCTTTTACGGTGAGGACTGAGGCCTTAGAGCCCCGACCATCCCTGGGGGGCTGTAGGCAGAACCCCAGGACCACCGGGTGGGGGCTCTTCTCTGAAGGACGGAGGCCATCGGGTTGTCCATTTCCCCCGCACCTGCAGGCTGCCACCTGGCTCCCTGCGCGGGCACAGAGGTGGGCGGCCCTCTGTGGGGCAGGGCCAGGCAGGGAGGGCCCAGGGCCAGGACCAGGACCATCAGGGCGGGCTGGTCAGCGGCGGGAGGGTCCCCAGCAGGTGTGATGCTTAGAGCGACTGATGATTCCCAGCCGTCACTGAGCGGAGGCCAGTGACCTGCCCAAGGTCAAGCAGAGCTCCCTCCAGTCCAGCCTGTGAGCCCCGCAAGCTGGAGGCTGACTCCACAGCACGCGCTGCTCACCTGTCACAGGGCCACGATGCGGAGACGGGCGGGGTCAGGGGACGGCGAGACGCCTTCAGACTGACCCCCGCACCCGGCTGCAGGGGCCCTGAGGCCGGCGCAGACCCCAGGATCTCCGGGTGGGCGAGGTCCACTCAAGCCACGCCCACGCGGCGGGTTCCGAGGGGGCGTGACCCGCTCGCTGAGCCACGCCCCCGCTCGGGCCTGCCCACGCCCCCGCGCGGGAGTGCGCATGCGCGGACTTCCCTCTGGGCGGCTGTGCGGGCGACGCGCGCCACCTGCTGGCCAACGTCTGCATCCCCCGTGCCCCCCGCCCCCGCGACCTTCCCTGGTTCGGTTTCGCTGACCAAGGCGCGCGCTCGCCTGGGATGCTGGGACGCGGTCGGGTGAGCTCCCTGCACGTCTGGCTGCGGGAGCGCCCAGAGGAAGCACTGCAGTGGGCAACGGCGAGGCGGCTCTGGGGGGCCCTGGCAGGGCCTGTGCGGGGCTCTGGGGTGGGAGGTGGCGCTCCGCTGGACCTGATCCGAGGGACCTGGTGGTCCCCAGTTCTCCGCGGCTGTGTCAGGCCCCCGCCCACTCCCGGCCCATCCCTGTGAACGTGCAGAAGGGCCAGCTGCCACCAAGATCACAGACCCCAGATACAGGAGGACTGTTCCACCCCCCTCGGCTGCTCATGAGCCTCCACGGTGATGTGCGGTTTCAGAGCTGACCCCCATTTGCCGCCAGGTCCCTGCAGCCCCCAGGGGGACAGCACCCCTTGCCCCTGCACCCCAGCCTAAGGTTCTGCCTAAGTCTGGGGGGACCATCCCCAGACCCCGCCCTTCCCAAGGCCACCCTCTGGCAGGAGGGTGCAGGTAGGGGCAGGAGGCAGCAGCCCTCACAGGGCCCTGAAGTGCCACAGTGTGCAATGGAGCCGCCCTCCACCACAGAAAAACTGTAAGCTTTTACTGAGTGCCAGCTGTATGCAGAGCGCGTTGAGGGTAGGAGGCCGGGGAGCAAAGAGTGGGCTGGCTTGGAGGGCCTGGGAGGACCTTGGAGGACCTGGAACCTTGGGAGGGCCCGGTTCCAGACCCCCCTTCCCACACATTCACCAGCATCGGGGCGCTAGGAGGGAGCTCTCCATGGCTGAGAGAACTCTCCAAGTTCACCATGGCTGCGCCAAGCCTCCTCTCCCCACCTCGTCCCCCCCTTACCCTAGCTGTTTGATGTCCCGCAGGCTGCCTGGGGGAGCTACTTGCAGGGGCTTGTCGGGGGGCTACTGGGTAGGTATGGACATTGCTTCCCCTCACCCCCCAGCCCATAGATGAGCCTGGAGGAAGTGATTTCCCAGTGATCTTACCTGTGGCTGGAGAGGTGGGCCCCAGTGTCTGCATCTCAGCGCCCCACCCCCCAGGGCAGAGCCAGGTGGGCGGCCTGGGCACCGGCCCATCAGCTGTAAGGGGTGCCTGGTGACCCCCGTGGTGGCTCTGGGCCTGAGGGCAGTGGGTCCCCCTGGTGGTCCCCTGGGCCCTGACTGGAGGGAGTGGTCAGCGGCTGTGGCCATGAGTCCCTGACCTGGGAAAGGGTGCAGGGACGAGGAGGCCCCCAGCTGCTCCTGGAGGCTCTGCTGCATGGGATGGGCGCCCTTGCTGTGTCCCAGGGCAGTATGCCCAGCCGCTGGGTGGCTGACGGTGGTCTTGGGCTCCTGATCCTAAGTACTCCCCCCAAGGCCCCTTGGTTCTGACACTCTAGTCCTCAGACCCAGCCCTGTGCCCAAGCTGGATGCCGACCCCACCCAGCCCTAACCTGCCTCTTAGAAGCCCCTGGGCCTCTGGGCTGAGCCTGTCCCCCTTCCTTAACAGGTTTAACACGAGGCTCAGGGGAGGCTGGCGGGTCCCCGTCGAGGCTGCACCCCGAGTGTGTGGCCCTGGGTCTGGTCGGGGCACACAGGGCAGAGGGCAGCCTGGGCCATGGGGGCACCTGTCCTCCACTTGCCCTGACCCCACCCCTGACTCTGAGTTGGGCCAGGGAGCAGCTGCCCGTGTCCTGCTCTCTGGGGAGCTCCCTCCTGGCCTGCACCCTCGAGGGGCCCCCAGAAGCTGCCTGAGGAGGAAGGGCGGGGGTGCTGGAACAGTGCCCCAACAGGACCTGGCCATAAACTGGGGTGGGGCGGGGCTGCGGTCTGGACTGCTGACCCTCCCTGCTGGACTTTCCCCCCAGCCTGGCCCCCAGCTGTCAGTCCTTCCCGGGAATGGGCACCTTTGTTTGTTCCTTGAGAGCTCAGGTGTCACTGACTGCCCGCCCAGGTCCCAGCGGGCTCCTCTGCGGGCCTGGGGAGGGACTGAGGTGGGGGGCTGGGCTCTCCAGGGGGGCCCGGGGCTGCAGTGAGGCCCACACCCAACAGTGGGGCACAGGCTTTGAGAGGCCACCAGTGGATAAAAGGCCGGGCCTGCGTGCGTCCACTCAGCCATCACCCAGCCCTGAGCTGGGAGTGTGGCTGGGGGTCAAGGAAGGTGGTGGTCTTTTGAGGCAGAAACAACCACTTTTGCTTAGTTTTGAAAGCAGGGAGGTTATAGGGTTTCCCCCAGCTCCTTGTTGGCTGCCCTGAGCAGTCGCACCCAGGTGTCAGCCTTCAGCAGGCTGTTGTAACAGTGTCCTCAGGAGGGTGCCCTGTCCCACTCCCAGCACGGCCCCTGAGACACTCCGGGGGGAGGCTGGAGCACTGAGCTACTTTCATAACAAGGCTGAGAAGTCGTTCGCCTTTTTCACGGGGCTCCCGTGGGCACAGATGGTGCAGAAGCCCCGGTGGGTGAAGCTGTTGGCTCCTTGGCAAGAATCCGGGCATGACCATGGCAGGACCCCCTCACACACACCCCCGGGAGGAAGCCTCTGAGCGAGCCTGGGGCTCCGGGGTGAGCCGGCAAACGCCCCTCACACAGCGGACTCCAGTCTGGGCCCTCAGAGAGAGCCCTCGGGTGCCAGCCTCCTGCAGCGCTCGCTCGGGCGACGGGCAAACCCCGACCCACGCTGGGCTGGCCGTGCTGTTCACACCTGGGGTCCTGGCAGGCGTTTGCCCCCAAACAAGAGAAACAGCAGACAGTCTTTGTTGCCATGGTAAATTCGAGCTTTCTACTGGAAATTAGAATTTTGGAACCTGCCAGCATCAGCGAGACAGCTCCCTGACATGAAGGCCCTTCTCCGAGCGTGTGATGCTGGTGTGAGTCCCACGTGGACATGGAAAGGGAGACTCTGAATCAGCATTTTCCAAACAATCGACGCGTGATGTTACAGAATCACGGGGGCCAGAGAGCTGTCCTTGGAGTGAGATGGACCAAGAGTCGCTGAGGCCCCAGTGAATGGCGCCCGGGGTGGGCTCCCCGTCCAGACAGCGGCCACCCAGAGAGACGCCCTGAGCTGGGGTTCCGTGTCGATCGGAGGAGAACGTCCTCGATGACCCGAGAAGGCCGCTCACCTGCTCCTGGTTTCTAGCTGCGAGACCAGGCGAGGCCAGGTTTTCTCTGCATGCTTCGACCAGGATGGTGTCCCCAACAGAGCGAAGGTGGACATGGGGATGAGGTCCAGCTGCTGCTGGGAAGCCCGACGTCAGGGAGATTCGTAAAGACATGTATTCATGCCACTCTTCTTACTGCATTTTTGTTTTGGAAAACATAAGGTTTTTTTCGTGAAAAGGTTATTTATGTTAGCATGTAGTATATTTAATTTTTAACTGAAATAACAAACATTTAAACTTATTCTCATTTTTGTTGCCTAACACGGCGAATACTGAGAGATATCACCCTCATAAGCCGAGGATCTGGGTGGAGGGGTCTTCAGGTGGGGCAGTCTGTCCGGTCGTCGGAGGGGGAGACTTCGTCCTCGTCCTGCTTGGGGACTCTGACTTTGAGGAGGGTGGGTGGAGGTGCTGCTGCCCAGGCGCCCCCACAGCAGACCTGCCCCTCTGCCCGCGCCCCAAGGGCCGCAGGTGGGGGCTGCTTCCCTGACCTGCTTTTATTTACTTATTTCATCAAATAAATTTTCTCTTAAAAAACTTTCTTATTGTTTTGGTAAAGTACACATAACCCAGAACTTCCAGGGGCACAGCTCGGGGCACTAGAACATTCACCTGGCTGTGTTACCGTTCCCACCGTCATCCCCAGAGCCTGTCCATCTTCCCGAACGGACTCGCCGTCCCCACTGGACCCCCACTCCCCTCCCCCACGGCCGCAGCCCCGTCCGCGTCCCTTGTCTGTGGATGCGACCCCTCCAGGGACCTCCTCTGGGGAAGTCAGGCAGCATCCGTCCTCCTGCGACTGGGTTGTTGCTCTGAGCGTCATGTCCTCAAGGGCCACCGACGCTCACAGTGTGTCGGGATGTCCCCTTCTGTGTGAGCATTGTCCGCGGACGGACGCTGGGCTCTTCCCCTCTTAGCTGTTGGGGCGATGCTGCTGTGAGCACGGAGTGCAGGCATCAGGGAGGCCCGCCTGCTGTCTCTGGGGACGTGCGGGAAGCGGGATTGCCCGCTCAGGCGGCGGGCGGTGGGGAATGTTTGGAGGCCCCTCCGTGCTGCTTCCCGCACGCTGCCCTGGGGTTTACACCCTCCAGCAGTGTGCGGTGGGGGTCCGGTTCCGTGCACTCCCCCCAGCGCGACTGTCCGGTTCTTGGACAGCAGGCAGCCCGGAGGCTGTGCCGTCCTGGCCTCTAGCTCGGGTCTGTTCTCAGCGGGCCCTGGGGCTTAGACACCCCTTTGCCGTGGGGCCAGCCCACCGCCCAGCTCCTGCCCTGCCCTCACAGTCCCCTCCTGCCCTGGGCAGCCCTTGGCCCTGGTGCCTGTCTGGTAAGAGGCCAGGGATGTTGTCAGGACGGGTGTCCTGGGGTCTCTGAACGCGGAGCCTCCCCTGCGGCCCCGGTGTCGTGTCTGGGGTCTCAGAACCGAGGCCGGGACAGCAGCTGGGGTCCAGGCCTGGGCCTCCCCGCCCTGCCAGCGGCGGGCACCGGATGTGGGCCTTGGGCTGACGTCTAGTCTTTACTGCGCTGAGTGCTTGCGTCAGGAGGTGCCCGTGGCCGGAAGCGGGCGTTTATGGCCCCGGGCGGGCCGGCCGGCAGCTCTGAGAGCTGTGATGTCACCGTGCCCAGGCCGGTGGGCGGGGAGGGCTGCAGGGACGCCAGGCGTCCGGCCCTCCCTGCCCGCGGGCTGCTCTCAGCTCAGAGCCCCGACCGCCTCCCTCCCCGCTCTGCCGTGAAGCTCCGGGCAGCTGTTCTGCCTGAATATGGTGGGGACAATTTGTACCTGGTTCTCTTTGCTGAATAGCGTTGACTTCTCTGAACCATCAGTGACCTGGGTACCCTGGCAGAGCCCCTGTAGAGGGGCCACGACCCTGCTCAGCCCCCAGCCCTGCCTCCAACCCCCCAGTTCCCACACCCACCTGAGTTCTCCTCGTGATGAGTGAGCAGCGATGCGGGCAGTGGGTGAAGAGAGGCTGCTCGTGGCCCACGGGCCCCCGCCAGCTGGAGGCCGTGAGGTTTCTCAGAACGGGTCACCCACCCTCCAGTCGAGGGGCTGTGGGCCAGGGTCTCACGCTGGCCAGGGGCAGCTGGAGGGCAGGGTGATGCAACCTGTTCTGGAGGCGTGAGGCTGGGGAGCCCTCGTGGGTCTGCTGAGGCTTCTAGGGTATTGGTGGGGGCCTGCTGGACCCCCTGCCCTGGCTGTAGTCTTAGCTTGTTTTGTGGACTCTGAAGCGCCCGTGTGGGTATTGTACGTGGCGCCCCCGATTCGAGTTTGCTGCACGCGTCCTCGCGGTTGGGAGGGACGCGTGCAGGAGGAGGGGCCCCCGAGCGCTGTGTGGGAGCGCGTGGCCGCATTGTCCTGGCCCTGGGGTAACGAGAACCCCCTCTTTCCTAGGGAGCCCTGCAGGGGAGGTCCACGCCCGACTGCAGCGGCAGAAGACGTGGCCGTGAAGGTGAGCTCTCTCCTTCCCTCTGGACTGACAGAGTGGGCTTTTCTATGCAAGCGAGGGCTCCCTCCCGCTCGTTCACGTCTCCGATGACGGGCATCGCTTTGGGCTCGACCTTGTTTTACCCCGGGGGTTACGGTCACAGACCACAGTTATGGCGTCGGTGGCTCAGCCGACTCGTCTCTGCCAGCGGGGCTGCGTCCTGCCGCCCTGCAGCCTCAGACAAACCTCCAGGCACTGGCCACCTCCTCACGTTCTGATGCCACAAACCAGGTCATCTCGACATTCTCACCCAGAAGCTCACCTGCAGGAGCCCCAGTTCCTTTAACTGTTTGCAGGCCCTCTAGGTGGACACGTTGGAGAGACACCAGCTGCGCACACACCTGCCGCCCACCATCTGTGTGCCCATCTGCCGCCTGCGTCCGTCGTCCGTCTGGCTGTTATTCTCTTTTCTATCTTCTATCCATTCAGGCCAGTTCAGTCACTCAGCCGCGTCCGAGTCTCTGTGACCCCATGGATGGCAGCACGCAAGGCTTCCCATCCATCACCAAATCGCAGAGCGTGCTCAAACTCATGTCCATCGAGTCGGTGATGCCATCCAACCACCTCATCCTCTGTCGTCCTCTTCTCCTCCCATCTTCAATCTTTCCCAGCATCAGGGTTTTTTTCCAATGAGTTGGCTCTTTGCATCAGGTGGCCAAAGTGTTGGAGTTTCAGCTTCAAAATCAGTCCTTCCAATGAATATTCAGGGTTGATTTCCTTTAGGATGGATTGGTTGGATCTCCTTGCAGTCCAAGGGGCTCTCAAGAGTCTTCTCCAACACCACAGTTCAAAAGCATCGATTCTTTGGTGCTCAGATTTCTTTATGGTCCAACTCTCACATCCATACATGACCACTGGAAAAACCATAGCTTTGACTAGACGGACCTTTGTTACAAAGCAATGTCTTTGCTTTTTCATGTGCTGGCTGGGTTGGTCACAGCTCTCCTTCCAGGAGCAGCGTCTTTTAATCTCATGGCTGCCTATCCACTCTCTACCACCTAGGCATCATCCACATCCCTGTGCATCTCTGTCCTGCGTGTTTATCTATCATCTATGAATCTATCATCTATCTTGTGCTTATGGTCTGAACCCACTGGGTCTAACGTGCTGTGTTGTGAGTGACAGCTAATTCACACTGTTGCTGGAACCTTGAAAACTGTGTTTCCAGGCTCCCAGGCAGCCGGCTCCCTGGAAAGTGCTTTTGGTTGAGGGGAAAGGAGAAGCCATGCCGTCACCATCACCCAGCGTGGCCCTTGGGCAGGCGGTTCCACCACCGGTTGTGCCCCCCCAGGAGGCCCTCCTCTCTGCCCCCCCAGCCCTGCGGCCCCCAGGGCCTCCTGGCCTCACAGCTTCCAGCTCTGCGTAACTGGCTCTGTTTGAATTACTGTCTGTGGTTTCCTATTTTTGACGGGACAGTAATCGGTATCGGATGGGTTTCTGAGGCCAGTCCTGGGTCCAAAGGCAGGAAAGAGACGAGGGCAGGCGGGGCCTAGAGACAAAGCTGCGGGCGGGGTGGGGATGTTAGGAAGGCAGTTTTCGGGGGACCCGTGTTGGCACGAAGCAGCCACAATAGGAAAGAGGACAGAAAGGTCAAGGCCTCGAGTCCACCATCAGAAATCACACAAGAGCAGGAGCAGCTTAAACCCGAAGGAAAGGGAGAGAGGGAGACCAGCAATAACATGAAGCAGAGAACAGAATCCTGGAGGGAAAAGCAAGGAACCCGAAAGCTGGGACTCTGAGAAAATCAGTGAAACTGATAAACCGCTAGCCACACTGATAGCAAAAAAGACTTAAATTACCAGTCTTAGGGGTGAGAGCGGTGATATCCCCACAGATTCTACAGATATTAAAGGGGTAATAAGGGAATGTTGTGAACAATTTTCTGCCAGTAAATATAGCAACTTGAGTGAAAAGGACATTCCTTGAAAGACACAATTCACTCAAGAAGAACAGGACTTCAGGGCCTGTTCAGTGGTCAGGAGTCTATGCTTCCTCTGCAAGGGTTCCTTGTTTTTTCCTCTAGGACTCTGTTCTCTGCTTCATCTTACTAATGATCTTCCTTCCTTCCCTTTAGTTTTGGCAAAAAAAAAAAAAAAAGAATAGCCACATATATTAAAGAACTAGAAAACAAAACCAAACCAAAAACCTCCCCGCAGAGAAGGCTCCAGGCCCAGATGACTTCAGTGGTGAATTCCATCAAGTGTTTAAGAAAGAAATAATACCAACTGTTCAGACTCTTCCAGAAAGACTGAAAAGAAAGGGATGCTTTCAGCTCTTTCTATTAGGCTAGTGTCACCCCGTGGTGTGGAGAGGACTCCTGAGAGGCCCTGGACTGCAGGGAGACCCAACCAGTCCATTCTAAGGGAGATAGGTCCTGGGTGTTCACTGGAAGGACTGATGCTGAAGCTGAAACTCCAATACTTTGGCCACCTCATGCGACGAGTTGACTCACTGGAAAAGACCCTGATGCTGGGAAAGGTTGGGGGCGGGAGGAGAAGGGGACGACAGAGAATGAGATGTCTGGATGGCATCACCGACTCTGTGGACATGAGTTTGAGCGAACTCCGGGAGTTGGTGATAGACAGGGAGGCCTGGCGTGCTGTGATTCATGGGGTTGCGGAGAGTCGGTCACGACTGAGCGACTGAACTGAACTGAACTGAACCCTGATGCCAAAATCACACAAAGACACCCCCAAGTGGGGAGAAAACCTGTAGACCCACCTCCCTCGTGAACATAGATGCAAAAAGTCTAAAGAAAAGTTTAGCAAACTGAATCCAGAAACAAATGAAAATCATGACTAAATTTTTTTTTCCTCTGGAATACAGGATAGGTTTGACATTCATGAGTCAATATAATTCACAGTATTACCAGACTAAAGAGGAAAAACTATAGAATCATCTCAATAGATGCAGAAAAAGACATGTAACAAATTTCAACATCCCTTCTTGATAAGATCTGTCAGCAAACTAAAAATAGAAGAGAACTTCCTCAACCTGGTAAAGGGCATCTACTAAAAGCCTGCAGCTGGCGTCACACTTACAGCCTGAACGCTCTTCTCTGGAATCGGAAACAAGACCAGGATACCTGTTCTTACCACTTCTAATCAACACCGTGCTGGAAGTCATTGCCAGTGCAACCAGGAACAGAGAGAAAAATAATTAGACTAGAAAGGAAGAAGTAAAACTGCCTTCATTCACAGGGAACGTGATCTTCTATGTAGAGAACCTGGACTATAACAAAACAGCTGCTATACTTAGTGGGTGAGTTTATCAAGGTTGTTGGTACTACAAGATCAGTATACAAAAATCAATTATATTTTTATATGCTAGGGACAATCAGAGATTGGCATAAAAAGACCATTTACAACAGCATAAAAAACATGAAATACTCAGACAAAAATCTGACAAAAGAAATGAAAGACCTGTATACTGAAAACCATAAAACACTGCTGAGAGAAATCAAAGGTCTAAATAAGCGGAGAGATATACCTTGTTCATGGGTTGGAGGACTCAGTATTGCTAAGATTTAATTCTTCCAATAAATCTTATTGGTCCAGATATTCAATGCAATCCCAGTCAAAATACTATCAGGATTTTTCTTGATAGAAATCAATAGATTCTAAAATTCAGATGGAAACGCAGAGGACAGAGAGTAGACAAACAAAAGAAAACAAAACCCACAACTTTGGAAAAGAAAAACAAAATTGGAGCATGGACATTAGGTGACATTACAGTTCTTACAAAGCTCCAGTGATCAGAGCAGTGTGGTATCAGCATAAAGATGGACAAATAGATCCGTGTTACAGAAGAGAGTCCAGACATAAACACACACATATATGAAGAACTAGCTCTTTACAGGAACAACGCAAGGAGGCAAGGGCGGCCTTGTCCAGAAGGAGCTGGAACAGCTGGGTTAAGAAAGGAAAGGAAATTTTGGTTCACGCCTCACACTGTATTAAAAAATAATCTCAACTCATCATGAAAAACCTAAAGGTATAGGGCTTCCCTGGGGGTCCAGCAGTAAAGAATCTGCCTGCCAATGCAAGGGATGTGGGTTCGAGCCCTGTGCCAGGAAGATCCAGATAAGCCCACGCCACAACTACTGACCTCACGCGCTGGGGCTCACGCTCTACAAAGAGAACCCGCCGCCGCAGTGAAGAGTAGCTCCCACCTGCTGCAGCTAGAGAAAGCCTGCGTGACAACACAGACCCAGCGCCAACAGTGAAAAAGGAGAGAGCAAACGACCCCCGAAAACCTAAAGGGGTAATGCTTCTAGAGGAGAACTCAGGAGGAAACATTCCTGACCTTGGGTGGGGACAAAGCTTCCTTGCCAAGTCACTTTTGTCGTGTCTGACTCTGTGCGACCCCATGGCCTGCAGCTCACCAGGCTGCTCTGTCCGTGGGACTCACCAGGCGAGAATCCTGGAGCGGGTGGCCGTGCCTGTACTTTGTCATCCCAAGGCTCCATCCATAAAAGAGTAAGTGGATGAGCTGGACCTCATCAGAATGAAAACCTCCCCCTCTTCCAAAGACACTGTTATGACACTGAGCAAAACAAGCCACAGAGGGGAAGAAAAATCTTTGCAAAGGGTAACTCTGGTACTGGACTGGTATCTTGAATAGATAAACCAGGCTTGGAGCTGAATAAAAAAAAATCCACCCAAGTAACCCAATAAATTGGTAAAAGATCTGAGCAGACAGTTCACCAGAGAAGACAGGTAGGTGACAGATAACCTTTCTGACACGGAAAGGTTCTCAGCTTCGGTAGTGATTAGAAATGCAACTCAGACCAGGGTGAGGTATCACCGGGCACCTATCAGAACCAGTGTGGCTGGGGCGGGGTGCGGGGGGAGTCGGGGCTCACCCGCCGCCGGGGGGTGTGATGCGCGATCCCTTTGGAGAACAGCCTGCTGTTTCAGGACATGCACCTGCTGTGTGGCCCAGACCCCCAGGTGCACAGGTCCGGCACAAGCTCCTGGCGGCGCGGTCTGTGATGCTGTCAAACTGGAAGCAGCCCAAGGCCATCAGCAGCAGAAGAAATGAATGCTTCTATGTGTGCTCAGCCGCTCAGTCGTGTCCGACTCTTTGCGACCCTATGGACGGGAGCAGGCCAGGCTCTTCTGCCCATGGGATTTTCCAGGCAAGAATACTGGAGTGGGGTGCCATTTCCTCCTCCAGGGGACCGTCCCGACCTGGGGACAGAATCTCTCGCCTCTCCTGCATCAGAGGCAGATTCTTTACCGCTTGTGCGACCTGAGATGCCCCGGACACACTTTTATTTCCACTCAGTCATAAAAAGGAATGAACGGTGCATGCAAGTGACATTGTGGATGGATCTCAAAATAATTATGCTGATTCTGCGAGAAGCCAGCAGCAATATTGGCAGCAGAGGAAGGAGCCGGAGGCCAGGATCCAGAAAATCAGAAGGACCAGTCGTGGGGGACTTCCCTGGCGGTCCAGTGGTCAAGATGCTGCACTTCCACTGCAGGGCACGTGGGTGCCACCCCTGGTCCAGGGACTGAGACTCTGCATGCTGAACGGCGCGGCCAAAGGTAGGAAAACAAAACAAAAGCCGTTGACGACCCCTGAGAAACTGGCCACCTGCGTCCAGAAGCCGATCCTCCCGCAGCAAGCTCTCTCTTCCCCGCCAACGTGTGCGAGGAATACAAATGGACTACCTCCATTGGGAAATTAGTTCAAAGTTTAGACACAAGTTCAGAAGGGTTCTCAGAATTAATGATGGCCGAAAGGTACGGATACACCCAGAAAATCGGCAGGTTCCATGATTTGGGAGTGGTGCTTCCCGAGGGTGACTGCTTCTATAATCTTTCCAAAATAGAAGTCTCTCTTTTGGGGGAGAAACTATCCTGAGTGAAAGAAACCAACCCAACAAAGAGTACCAGTGTATGCGGCTGTTTGCATAGGATTCCAGAAAACACAAACTAACCCAAGGGGCCAGGAAGCGGACCAGGGCAAGGGTGGGAGAGCTCCTGGACGGCAGCTGCACACACATTCACCGTTTTGATTCAGGTGGCGATGGTTTCAGGTGTGTATTATGTCAAATCTGCTCAGATCCACGGTTAAACACATGTTGTTTATTGTGTATCAATTACACTTCCGTCAGACTCAAAACATATTTCAGATTAGCACTGTTAGACAAAACTCTAAGTTTTCCAGACCAGTGAATCATGTTTTCCTTCTAGCAACAGAAAATCACAGCCAGTATAATGGCTGCACGGCAGAGAGGCCGTCAAGACCGAGTGATGGAGCGCAGCGTGGCCCGCGGCATGACATTCGAGAATTATTTTAGCAATTAGAGATTTAGGATTCGTCATAAAAATATATTCAAGCCAAAACTATGGTGACGGTGAAAAAGATCATTGGTTGCAGGGGTTTGGTGGGGAGGGTCGAAGTGGTGGAGAAGGGGGCTTCGGTTGCACTGGGGCGCGTGACACTGTGTTTGTTGAAACTCAGAACGCTGCAGCTCAAAGAGTGAGCCTCAGGATGTGCAAAGCACAAGAGTTAGCGCGGAGGCTGGGGGACCCCAGGATGGCGTGCAGACGTGTGAGAAAGCAATCGGACTGCGCTGTAAGCGCACGAGGCGCCCCACCGGGGGTGGAACAGAGGGGCTGTGTTCCAGGGCACCACTCCAGGAAGGAAGGGGAAGCAACGCCGCTCCTGGGGCTGTGAGCATGCAGGCATCGGGTTTTCTAGTCAACCCTCTGTGAAGAATGGCCACACCGCTGCCAAGTGGTGGATGGTGTGGGCTGAGGCCTCAGGCTGGGCAAGTGCAGGGGCTCTGCACGCACTCTGACCATTGGTCTCCTTGTGTCCAGAATGAAGTAGCTCGAGCGCCCGCCTCTCACGGTTGTGGAGGGCGTTAATGAGGTGGGCTGACTGAGTTCCTGGCCACTGCCCACACACACCGTGTCCCTGCGAGGTGTTAGCCCTGTGGAGCTGCTACAGAAGGCGCACCCCATGCCTCCTAGAGACTGTTTGTCCATCCACCCATCCATCCACCAGACACCCATCCACCCATCCATCCACCAGACATCCATCCATCCATCCATCCACCCAGACACCCATCCATCCACCAGATATCCATCCATCCATCCATCCACCCATCCACCCATCCATCCACCAGACATCCATCCATCCATCCATCCACCCAGACACCCATCCACCCATCCATCCACCCAGACACCCATCCACCCATCCACCCACCAGATATCCATCCATCCATCCATCCACCCATCCACCCATCCATCCACCAGACACCCATCCACCCATCCATCCACCAGACATCCATCCATCCATCCATCCACCAGACACCCATCCACCCATCCATCCACCCAGACACCCATCCACCCATCCACCCAGACACCCATCCACCCATCCATCCACCAGACATCCATCCATCCATCCATCCACCCAGACACCCATCCATCCACCAGATATCCATCCATCCATCCATCCACCCATCCACCCATCCATCCACCAGACACCCATCCACCCATCCATCCACCAGACACCCATCCACCCATCCATCCACCAGACATCCATCCATCCATCCATCCACCCAGACACCCATCCACCCATCCATCCACCCAGACACCCATCCACCCATCCACCCACCAGATATCCATCCATCCATCCATCCACCAGACACCCATCCACCCATCCATCCACCAGACATCCATCCATCCATCCATCCACCAGACACCCATCCACCCATCCATCCACCAGACATCCATCCATCCATCCATCCACCCAGACACCCATCCACCCATCCATCCACCCAGACACCCATCCACCCATCCATCCACCAGATATCCATCCATCCATCCATCCACCCATCCACCCATCCATCCACCAGACATCCATCCATCCATCCATCTACCGAGACACCCATCCACCCATCCATCCACCAGATATCCATCCATCCATCCATCCACCCATCCACCCATCCATCCACCAGACATCCATCCACCCATCCATCCACCAGATATCCATCCATCCATCCATCCACCCAGACACCCATCCACCCATCCATCCATCAGACATCCATCCATCCATCCATCTACCCAGACACCCATCCACCCATCCATCCACCAGATATCCATCCATCCATCCATCCACCCATCCACCCATCCATCCACCAGACATCCATCCATCCATCCATCTACCCAGACACCCATCCACCCATCCATCCACCAGATATCCATCCATCCACCCAGACACCCATCCATCCATCCATCTACCTACCCATCCACCCACCCAGCCTCCCACCCACCCACCCAGCCACCTGCCCGCCTGCCCATCCTCCCATCCACCCACCCACCCACCGATCCACCCACCCATCTACCCATCCATCCATCCACCCACCCACCCAGAAAAGAAGCTTGTAAGTGTCCACTGTGACTCTCGTCGTGGAGGAGCCCACAGAGGCTGCTGCCCTCGAGCGCTCACAGTCCGAAGGCAGCAGTGGTCCCACAGTGCCGTCAGGGCGGTGAGGACGATGCTCAGGGTAAACAGCAGGTCTCAAGGTGGAGACTGCGTGAACTGGTCTCTTGACTGCAGTGGCCCTTTACCCCCAGGGAGGCCATGCCTGTGCCCGCCTGCTCCGCAGAACCCGGGTGAGGAGCCCAGCCCACTGACCCGGCTCTGCCCCTCTCACACCTGAACAAACACCTGTGTGTGCGAACCCGCCCACCCTTCACACGGTGCAGGGCGGGGGCGGCAGGGCTGGAGAGGTAACGTCCTCTCATAAACCCTCGCAGGCCCGGGGGGTGTCGTGGGGCCTGCGCCTGTGCAACCCTTGGGAGGTGTCACCAGACCTGAGACTCCCCTTCCGACGTCTCGGGGAGGACTCGGGGAGGACTCGGGGAGGGGGTGGGCACAGCTGATGCTTTGTCAGCCCCTCACCGAGTCTTCAGACACTTAACTACCAGGGACTCTGAGCCTGGCTGGGGCTGTGGTCTCCCTTGGGTGTTCAGAGGGCTTCCCTGGGTGCACCCTCCTACTGCCCACGGAGGCCGGACCAGAACCCAGGGCCCAGGGTGGGGCCCAGGGTCTGAGCAGGGTCCACACATACGGAGCCCCTGGCCTCCCCTCCCCTCCCCCCTTCCCCTCTCCCTCCCCTCCCCTCCCCCCTTCCCCTCTTCCCTCCCTTCCTGATGAGTCAGGGTATGTGGACCTGACTCATCCGTCTTGGGCTGCGTTTCGTGACGTCTCTGGGCCCCTCCCTTGGTCAGTGGTGACCTGTGTGGTCCTTGGGAACAGTGTCTTGTCAGGGTAAACACTGCTCGGTGTGGGCCCTGGCAGGAAGGAGGGCTGTGACTGCACAGGCTGCTGGCGTGTCTGTGCCCTGCAGGGGTCCACCCGGCAGGCAGGCACTCAGGCCCCCCGCAGCCCCGGCTGGGCAGAGCGCTGTCCTGGTGGCCTGGGGTGTCACAGCTTCATCAGAGAGGGGCACCGGGCAGCTTGCTCAGTCTCCCAGCAAGGAGTTGGGGTCCTGCTGGGGTGGGGACAGGGCTCCAGCCACACCGAGGGAGCATCAGGGTTTGCAGGGCCTCTTCCCGTGTCCCCAAGAGTTAGTGTGATGGACAGGTGGATATATCCAAGCACCTGGGGGTCCATAGCCCTGCTCAGGGGCTGGAGCCCTCCCCACACCCACCCCAGTCTGGGGGGCTGACGCCACTGCTCGTGGGCCCGCCTGACAACCTGTGACTGTGCCCAGAGGGGTGGGGGCCGGACACGGGGGCCTCGGGCGGCCTGCTGCCCACCCAGAGGGTCCACAGGGCTGACCTTCTCAGACGCAAGGGGGACCCCACCTCCTCAGTCCCAGAGGCTCTGCTGGGCACCCTGTGTCTGACCAGGAATCCCCGACCCCACCAGGGCAGGGGGAGCCTGGTGGGGAAAATGACCGCCCCTGGGGCCTGCGGCGGGCCAGTCCTGGGGTTTTCCCAGGGCTCGGTGCCAGCCGTGCCAGCCCCACGAGGAAGCAGCACAGCTGGCCTGCTGGCCCTGCTGCTCTGGTTTCCTAATCCCTGGGCCTCCTGCTTCCAGCCCTGCGCTGTTTGGGTCTCGGGGGCCTGCGGGGAGGTGTGTCCCCAGGCCTGGGGCGGGCCGGATGAGGGGCTTCACCCCCAGGAGGGCTGGGTCTGGGGACTGTGGCTCCCAGTCACCCTCTCAGACCCTGGGGTGCCTGTCCCTTGATGTCCTGGCCCTGCAGGGGCCCCGGGAGTGGTCACCTGTGCTGGGGGGAGCTCAAGGCCCTGGGCGCTGCTGTGGGAGGGTTGGCTGTCGTGAGAGGAAGGCCTGGGAGGGGCCTCTGCAGCGGTGCCGGATGCAGGGGGTCCCACGGCCCCCCCGGGGCGGCCCTCTCGTCCAGAGTAACTGCTGAGATGAGCCCCTCCTGCTCACCCTGAAACCAGGGACCATGAGGCTGGAGCCTGCAGCTTCCCCGCATCCGAGCGGTTGTCCACGCTCGTGTGGGCCGGAGTCAAAAGTCGAATCCAGGATGCACGTCTATTTTCAGGACGGGTGGACTGCCTGGAGCGGAGGCCCGACCTCGGTTTATCCACCAGTAATGGGGGCTGCCCAGAGGCTGCTAAAATTTGGGGCTGGCTCAGCTCAAGCACCCCTTTCCGGAGGCGTTTCCAGATGCACTGGGCTCATCTTGGAGGGTCTGGGATGTGCCCAAGGCCACAGCTCCTCTCGGGGGCAGGACCCTCTCCTGCGGGAGGCCTGGCCTGGGAGCATCTGTGGGCCGCCCACCCGCCCTGGTCCTCCCCACCGTCCCGGGAGGTGGCAGGGCCAGGCCTGTGCTGGGCTGAGAGCCGCCTCCATGCTGGGACCTGGCCCCTTCCCCTTGGGGATGGCCACTCTCGGCCTGGGGCCAGGTGCCCTGTGTCCCAGAGGACGCTGGGCTCCCCAAGTTCCAATTACATGTAATTCCAGAGGCGGGCTGGGCTGGGGGAGGGGAAGGGATTAGTGAGTAGGCTGGAGCTGGGCCCTCACGGAGCTCGCAGGCTCCAGGAAGGAGCTGTGCTAAAGTAGGGGATCCCTGGGCCCCCAGGAGCCCATGCCTGCCCTGCCTCGGGCAACAGGGTTTGGGGAGGGCAGGGCCCCTTGGGGGGTGGCTGTGGCCCAGATGACCTCTGGCAGGCCCCCAGGTGGGAGGGGGAGCCTGCCCCACAGAGTGGGCTGTCCGGGCCCCTGGGGATGACCTCGCCGTGCCTGGGGTTCTGGACAGGTGAGGTGGGGAGGCAGGGAGCACCCTGCCTGCTGGGATGAGCTTCCGGCAGGACCCCTGGCCCCAGGCTGGTCCAGCAGCGGGAGGGATGGAGGTCCGCCTTGGGTGTGTGCTGGAATCGGGTAGATGGTGCCGCATCCCAGGCACGGCCGGCTCTACCGGAGCAATAAAAGATAAACCCCAGATAACCTGAGTCAATATTTCCCCAGCAGGCCCTTGGAGCCCCCACAGCTGTTTTCCTGATGACCCAGGGGGTGCCCCACCCGCCCTGCGCCCTCCCAGCCTCCCCGCCCTCTGGCGGCTCTGTGGGGCATATAAGGCCTGGCCCCTGCCCCAGGCGCTCTGCCCTGCCGTCCCTCTGGCCACCATGGGGCTGCTGCTGGCCCTCCTGGCGGCCCTCTGCCTGGCTCTGACCTGGGCTGGGGGCACGGAGCTCCAGAGAGGTGAGAGGGCTGCGGGTGGCCCAGAGCAGACAGTCCTGCCTGGAGGAGAGGGGGTCTTCCTCTGCCCAGGCTTTGGGGTGGGCGACCTGGCCTGGCATTGTGGCCCCACCCCTGCTGACTCTGGGAGCAGGGAGGGAAGGGGGAAGGAAGGGGGAGTCCCTTTGAAGGTGATGGTCTGGCCAGCATGTCTGGGGGCAGTCCTAGGTGGACGCACTGGGCTGGGCAGCTGCCTGTGGGTCTGAGGGGGGCAGGGGCCCACCAGGAGAGGCCTGGCCCCCAGTCCTGGGTGTCAGGGGCCCTTGGAGGGTCAAGACCAAGATGGTCCCCTCTGTAGAGCCGGCTGTTTGCGCCTCTGCTCAGGGGCGGCTTCAGCCAGAGAAGCCTGTGTGAGTGCAGGATGGGGTGCTCTCCATCCAGCAGAGCGGATGGGGTGAACCTGGGGGCCCCTGTGAGGGGTCTGGCACCGCCCCTTTGTGAGAGTGGGCTGGCTGGAGCCAGGGGAGGGGGTGCCGGCTGGGCATCAGTGGCAACGACCAGGGTCGGGCAGGGGCCAGGCCGTGGCTGCCGCCCCCGCAGGGTACGCGTGTGAGGGCGTGGCAGCTGCAGATGCCCTTGCGGGGGCCCGAGACCACGCGGGCAGGTGACCAGGGGCCGGCGGAGGTCCCTACAGGGCGACCTCCCGGGGCCGGGGCCGAGACCCTGACGGCTCTGAGCTGCTGGCGGGCGTCCCCGGAGCGGACGGTCCTTGAGGGCGGCAGCCAGGCCACTCATGCCTCCCCCCGCGGCCCCCAGAAGGCAGGACCCGGAACCACGGCCACAGCGTGTGCAGCACGTGGGGCGACTTCCACTACCGGACCTTCGACGGCGCCGCCTTCCGCTTTCCCGGGCTCTGCGACTACAACTTCGCCTCCGACTGCCACAGCGCCTACAAGGAGTTTGCCGTGCACCTGAAGCGCGGCCCCAGCAGCAGCGGGGCCCCATCCCAGGTCGAGTACATCCTGCTGACCGTCAAGGACACCACCATCTACCTCACCCGCCAGCTCGCCGTGCTGAACGGGGCCATGTGAGTGGTCGCCCATCCCTCCCGCGTCCTGGTGATGGGGCGCGGCCCCTGCCCCCAGCCTGCCCCCTCCCCCGGCCCGCATCTATTCTGGCCAATGGCTCAGAAGCAGAGTTGGGTCTGAGTCTGGGTCATGGTTTCGTTCAGCAAACACTGATGAGGCCCCGGCAGGAGCTCCCAGGCATGTGGGGCTGGGGAGGGGGCTCGAGGGATTTATTTATCCCGTGTGTCCCTGCCAGCCCTTCTGCTGGGAGCCCACTGGGCTCTTGGCTCGGCTGGCCTAGCGGCCTGGCGGGCTAGGGTTACATGGGCCCACAGGAGGCCGTTCCTTCCACATGTTGTCCAGCATTGTCTGGGGAACAATGGGGCTCTGAGCGCACTCCCGCCCAGCGGGTCCCCACCTGCAGGCTTTGCCCTTTCCCTGCTGCTTGGGGTTTAGTTTCCCACAGCCCTGGGCTCAGCGTGGGGGTGGGCACAGGGCCCCTGGGGTGGCGGTGCAGGGTGGGCACAGGGCCCTGGAGGCGGTGTGGGGTGGGCACAGGGCCTGCCCTGGGAGGCTGGGTGAGGCTTTCCCAGTTGGCCCGCCCTCCTCCCAGGGCTCCTGGGGGTTCCTACCCAGAATGGAGCCTGCGGTGGGGGTGTGGAGAGGGCCCTGGGCAGGCGCGTGTGGCCCCCGCCCGGCCAGGCAGGTGGGCAGGGGCTCAGTCACTGCTCGAGTGTCCCCAAGGGCGGCCACCCCAGCCACGCCCACAACCTTGGCCCCTCTGCCGGGGGGAGCTGCATGGGCCAGCGTGACTCCCGCGCCCACCCCCAGGGTCCGCACGCCCCACTACAGCCCGGGGCTGCTCATCGAGAAGACTGACGCCTACACCAAGGTCTACTCCCGTGCGGGACTCGCGCTCGTGTGGAACCGGGAGGACTCGGTTATGGTTTGTCGCGGGGGGAGGGCCGGGGTCCGGGGGGGGGGGCCGGGGGCGCCACGTGAACTCGGGCAGGGGGCCACCCTGTGAGGATCCCTCTGGGCCCTCAGGGCTGCCAGAACCGCCCCTGGGTCTCCCAGCACAGCTGACCAGGCTCTGAGCCCCACTTGGCTGCAGAGGGGGCAACCCCGTGGCCTGCTCACCTGCCGCCTCCCCCGGCAGCTCGAGCTGGACAGTAAGTTCCGGAACCACACGTGCGGCCTCTGCGGGGACTACAACGGCCTGCAGACCTACTCGGAGTTCCTCTCGGAGGGTGAGCGCCTCCTAGGGGACCTCAGCGGGCGGGTGCGGGCGGCCCCCCGCGCCCTCCAGCCCTGCTGAAGGCCGTGACCCCCTCAGGTGTGCCCTTCAGCCCCGTTGAGTTTGGGAACATGCAGAAGGTGAAGAAGCCCGAGGCGGTGTGCGAGGACCCCGAGGAGACGGTGGTCCCCGAGTCCTGTTCCGAGCACGTGAGTCCCGGGCGGCGGCGGCGGCGGGCGGGGCGGCAGGGGGCTGAGCGCGCGCCCACGCCCACCTCCTGCCTCGCCCGCGCAGCGCGCCGAGTGCCAGCGGCTGCTGACGGCCGCAGCCTTCGCGGGCTGCCAGGGCCTGGTGCCCGTGGAGCCGTACGTGCAGGCCTGCACGCAGGACCGCTGCCGGTGCCCGCACAACGCCTCCTGCGTCTGCAGCACCGTCGCGGAGTTCTCCCGCCAGTGCTCCCACGCCGGCGGGCGGCCGCAGAACTGGAGGACCGACGCGTTCTGCCGTAAGCGGCGCGCGGGGACGGCGGCGGGAGGACGCAGGGGGCTCACGGGGGCCGACCCTGGGGCGCATGCTGGCTTTTGTGGGTGCCGGGCAGGGCGGCCTGCTGTGTCCAGGGCTGGGGGCCATGTGTGTGCACCAGACCCTTCACGGTGTCCGCCGCGCCCGACCCATGGCTCAGGGGTCTGCCTTTGACTGTCCAGCCAAGAGCTGCCCTGGGAACATGGTCTACCTGGAGAGCGGCTCGCCCTGCATGGACACCTGCTCACACCTGGAGGTCAGCAACCTGTGTGAAGAGCACCACATGGATGGCTGCTTCTGCCCGGAAGGTGAGGATGCAGGCGGGGGCGGGGCGGAGTCAGGGACAAGTGGGAGAAAGAGCACAAGCGCTGAGACCACCCCACACACACGCGCACACCTGCACGCACATGCACAGTGTCAGCTTCCTGCTCCTCGCCCCTGGACAGTCCTTCTCCAGCCTGGCCCGTGACCCTGAGTCTGGAGGCAGGTCCCTCAGACACAGTGTGGGTCCACAGCGCTCCCGAAGAGGGGTCTGTGGGTGGAGCGCCTGTGGCCCTGGGAATGGCGGGGACTCGGGGCGGCTAAGAGGAACGCGTCCTGCTCTCACAGGCACTGTGTATGATGACATCGCGGGTGGCGGCTGCATCCCTGTGAGCCAGTGTGGCTGCAAGCTGCACGGACACCTGTACACGCCTGGCCAGGAGATCGCCAACAACTGCGAGCAGTGGTGGGTGCCGGGGCAGGGGTCCCAGCGGGCTGTGGATCCTGATGGGCTGGGAATCCAGGCGGGCTGGGGGGTCCAGGTGGGCCGGGGGTCCCGGCGGGCTGTGAATCCTGATGGGCTGGGAATCCAGGCGGGCTGGGGGGTCCAGGTGGGCTGGGGGTCCCGGTGGGCGGGGGCGTCCAGGTGAGCGTTGGGTCCTGGCGGGCAGGGTGGTCCTGGTGGGCAGGGGGTCCCGGCGGGCGGGGGAGTCCAGGTGGGCCGGGCGTCCCGGTGGGTGGGGGGGTCCAGGTGGGCCAGGGGTCCTGGCAGGCAGGGGGTGGCAGTCGAGCCTGACCCTGGGCCCTCTGCCTGATAGTGTCTGCAACGCTGGCCGCTGGGTGTGCCAGGACCTGCAGTGCCCCGGGACCTGCACCCTGGAGGGTGGTGCCCACATCTCCACCTTCGACGGGAAAAAGTACACCTTCCACGGGGACTGCTACTACGTGCTGACCAAGGTGGGCCAGCACCCGGGGCAGTGTGGGCGCTGGACCCCTGCCCGCCCCTGTGTGACTACAGTGCCCTCTCCCCACCCCCACAGACCCAGAACGACTCCTACGCCCTCCTGGGTGAGCTGGCCCCCTGTGGCTTCACGGACAAGCAGACCTGCCTGAAGACGGTGGTGCTGCTGGCCGACAACAAGAAGAACGTGGGTGTCCCTGCCTCCCACCCTCCCAGCACCCCCGGGGCCCACGGCCCTTCTCAGCCCCTCTGTCCCCTTGCCCTTGCCTGCAGGTGGTGGCCTTCAAGTCGGATGGCAGCGTCCTGTTGAATGATCTGAAGGTGAACCTGCCCCACGTGACGGGTGAGTCCTGCTCCGGGCGCCCCGACTTGGGGGAGGAGAGGGGAGGAGATGGGGGATGGGCAGACCCCGCCCCCACGCCCCCTCACCTCCCTCACGCCCCCCTTGCAGCGAGCTTCTCCATCTTTCAACCGTCCTCCTACCACCTCATCGTGACCACCAGCTTCGGCCTCAAGCTGCAGATCCAGCTGGTGCCCGTCATGCAGCTCTTCCTGACGCTGGACCAGGCGGCCCAGGGCCGTGTGCAGGGTGAGTGGTCCCGCCCGGCCCCCCTACGCGGCCGCCCTGGGCCTCTGCGGTCTCTGCCCTTCCCAACCTGTCCCGGTCCCTCAGGCCTCTGCGGGAACTTCAATGGCCTCGAAGGGGACGACTTCAGGACAGCCGGGGGGCTGGTGGAGGCCACGGGCGCCAGCTTTGCCAACGCCTGGAAGGCCCAGTCGAGCTGCCATGACAAGCTGGACTGGCTGGATGACCCCTGCTCCCTCAACATCGAGAGCGGTGAGGCTGGGCCGCTGGGCCCTGGTTGTGGGCAGACGGGGTTCCTGGTGGGACGTGGCAGGTGGGTGAGGCGTGGCCGGCCGGCCGCCTGCTGCCTTCTGCCTTGAGGCTGGCTTACAGTGGCCCACGGTTGCAGCCGGCCGAGGGACCCAGCAGAGGGCCTGCTATCCGCGGGTGGTGGCCTCGACCGGACGCCCTCACAGCCTCCAGGCCTCCCGCCACGTCCAGGGAGCTGGCGAGAGTCAAGGGGCACCTTGCTCACCTGCCCTGAAGGGAGGGGCCTGGTTTGGTCCACCGAGGGGCAGTGTCTGCTCCAGCCTGGGTGACAGGGAAGCGGGACCCGGGGACCTGCTAGAGGGGCCGTCCCACTGAGGGACTGAACCCTCCGCAGCCAACTACGCCGAGCACTGGTGCTCCCTGCTGAAGAAGACCGAAACCCCGTTCGAGAGGTGCCACTCCACCGTGGACCCTGGCGAGTATTACAAGGTGGGTGGGGCACGCAGCGGCCCCGTCCCCGGCTGAGCCCCACCCCTCCTGTGGGAAACCGCACAAGCACACGTATATCGCTGTGTGTGTGAGTGTGCAAATGGGATGAAGGGTGTGTGTGTGCACGAGTGTAAGGGCTGCGTGTCCGAGTGCTCACACGGGCGTGATGCTCCCCAGACGGCTCCCACCTCACGGCCCGTTTGCCCCCACAGAGGTGCAAGTATGACACGTGCAACTGCCAGAACACGGAGGACTGCATGTGCGCAGCCCTGTCCTCCTACGCCCGCGCCTGCGCTGCCAAGGGCGTCATGCTGTGGGGCTGGCGGGAGCACGTCTGCAGTGAGTCCTGGGCTCAGGCAGGCCTTCCAGTCCCTGCTGTCCCGCCCTGGCCGTCGAAAGAGGAGAGGGTGGGGGGTGACATCGCAGGGGCCAGTGGCAAACCAGCCTGGGCCTCTTTGCTTGCACAGAGGAACCTGGAATCCCTCAGCCCAGAAGGCGGGGCACGAGGCCCCTGTGTGGCCGGGATGGGCCTGGGGTGACCATTCTGCTAGCCCCTCTCCTGGGCGGGTGTCCTGGCCGGATCCAGGGCTCGGGGCTGGCCTTCGGGGAAGGGAGCTGGGGGCTGCCCTGCCTCACACGGGCCCTCCCCTCTGCAGACAAGGACCTGGACTCCTGCCCCAAGTCGCAGGTCTTCCTGTACAACCTGACCACCTGCCAGCAGACCTGCCGCTCGCTGTCCGAGTCCGACTCCCACTGCCTGCAGGGCTTCGCGCCCGTGGATGGCTGCGGCTGCCCTGACCACATGCTCCTGGACGAGAAGGGCCGCTGCGTGCCCCCCGCCCAGTGCTCGTGCTACCACCGCGGCCTTTACCTGGAGCCGGGGGAGGTGGTCCTGAGACAGGAAGAGCGATGGTGGGTGTCCTGGGGAGGGGGGGAGTGCCCGTCTGCTCGGGGGGCCTGCCCCCTGCAGCCGCTGGGCCCGGCTCACCCCACCTCTCCCTCTCAGCGTCTGCCGGAACGGGAGGCTGAGCTGCATACAGGTCAAGCTGATCGGCCAGGGTAAGTGGCTGCCACCTCGTGCGTGGCCTCCCGCCCCCACGCTGCTCCCTTGCCTGCCCGAGCCCCCGCCCAACTTCAGCTGAGCTCAGTGGCCCCTTCTGTCCCACAGCCTGCGAGGCCCCGAAGATCCAGGTCGACTGCAGCAACCTGACAGCGCTGGCCATCCGGAACCCCAGGCCCATCAGCTGCCAGACGCTGGCTGCCGGCTACGTGCGTTCTGGGGCGCCGCTGAGGCGGGGTCGCAGGGGGGCTCCTGTGCGGCCCCGAGGCTCCAGATCCTGGGCCCTCGGATGCTCGGGCTTCCCTGCCCCCTCATTCCTTGAGAGAGTGGCTGCCCACGGGCCCCTGTAGGGACCGTGTAGGGGCCCCAGGCAGGCCGTTCTCACTTGTCTCTCAGCCCCATGGGGACCCTGAGGGTGGGGCTCTGGAGGCTGGCCCAGGGCGCAGGGTCGAGGATCAGAGGGTGGGGTGGGGGAAACGAGCGGGTGTCTGCAGTGTCAGAAGAGGGGCTGGCCATCCTGGGCCTGGCTTCTGGTCCTTGAACCCCATTCTCCAACTGCCCCCCAGTACCAGACAGAGTGCATCAGTGGCTGCGTGTGCCCCGAAGGGCTGATTGACGACGGCCGGGGTGGCTGCGTGGTGGAGGAGGAGTGCCCATGCATGCACAACAACGATCTGTACTTGCCCGGGGGCAAGATCAAGGTGGACTGCAACACCTGGTGAGAGCCCAGGGCCCACCTCTGAGCCCTGAGCGCGCCGTCGGGAGCTGCCCTGGGGCACGGGCCTCCTGCGTGAGGCCGGCTGGGGTCTGCAGGGCCCTGGTCCTGACGGGGGCTGCGATAGGAGGCCTTGGAGGTATGCACTGCTGCGGGCTTTCTGCAGGGCGCCAGGCTGCTCTCTGAGCAGGGCTGGGGAACCTGGGCCCCTGCAGCCCCTCCAGCCCCCATCTCCCTCTCCCCAGCACCTGCCAGAAAGGGCGCTGGGCATGCACCCAGTTCGTATGCCACGGCACCTGTACCATCTACGGGAACGGCCACTACATCACCTTCGATGGGAAATACTATGACTTCGACGGAGACTGCTCCTACGTGGCCGTTCAGGTGAGGCCGAGGGCATGGCTGGGGCCGACCTCTGTTCTGCGGTCCCTGCGCCGCTGACCCTGGGTCGTCCCAGCCCAGTGAGGAGGCTCCGAGCAGACCAGGTCTGGGGTCGGAGGGGAGCCCTTCCTTGGCCCTCCCATTCCATGACCCTGCCGCGGGTGTCAGGGGTGTGGGGTGCACAGGGGCGTGTGTGGGGTGGTTAAGCCGCCTCTCACCAGGGGAGGGGCTGAGGTGGGGCCCAGCTGGGGGAGGGGTGCGCCTCACCCCGTGGCTGGGTCGGCCTGGCTCACGTGCCCCGGGCCCCCAGGACTACTGCGGCCAGAACAGCTCCCTGGGTTCCTTCAGCATCATCACCGAGAACGTGCCCTGCGGCACCACGGGGGTCACCTGCTCCAAGGCCATCAAGATCTTCATCGGGGTGAGTGCTGCCCGCCGCCCCGGGGGGGTGCATGGTCCCTGGGGGGGCCCTCGGACCAGGCCAGTGACGGGCCCTCTCCCTGGGCACAGAGGACGGTGCTGAAGCTGGAGGACAAGCAGTGCACGGTGATCCAGCGTGACGGGGGCCAGCACGTGGCATACACCACGCGGGATGTGGGCCAGTACCTGGTGGTGGAGGCCAGCATCGGGGTCATCGTCATCTGGGATAGGAAGACCACCATCTTCATCAAGCTGGACCCCACCTACAAGGTGCGCAGCCGCCCTGACTGCCCAGGGGGCCCGTGCCTACAAGCCCACCTGGGCCGCCCAGGCATGCCCGGGGCCAGCCCCCTCCCTCCCGCGAGGCCCCCCCGGCAAAGCCCCCTGTCCGGCTTGTCTCTGCAGGGCACGGTGTGTGGCCTGTGCGGGAACTTCGACCAGCGGTCCAAAAACGACTTCACCACGCGGGACCACATGGTGGTGGACAGCGAGCTGGACTTCGGGAACAGCTGGAAGGAGGCCTCCACCTGTCCGGACGTGAGGACCACTCCGGAGCCTTGCACCGTGAACCTGCGCCGCCGCTCCTGGTCGGTGAAGCAGTGCAGCATCATCAAAAGCCGGGTTTTCCGGCTCTGCCACAGCAAGGTGGGCGGGTGTGGGCGGAGCCACAGCAAGGTGGGCGGGGCGTGGGCGGAGCCACAGCAATGTGGGCGGGGCGTGGGCGTGTTGGCCTGAGGGCGGGAACACGGGCCAGGCCCTCTCCCCGCAGTGTCCCTCCTCAGCGCCGTCCTGTGTGTCCTTTGGACACATGACCAGAGGCCCAGTCTTTCCTCTGAGAGATGTGGCTGGACTCCCAGGCTCTCCCATACCTTCCAGGAAGACAGACAGGGCACAACCCGCCCAGACAGCCCTCTGCTCCGGGCAGTGGTCGGTGGGGTGTGGGTGTGGTGGGCACCATCGCGGGACCCTACCCGCCACCCCCCCGCGTCCCTGGCAGCCCCCTGGGGGGGTAGTGCTGGGTCACCCTTCCCTGTCCCGGCCTCGGGGTCCTGAGCTTCTCGGGCCACAGGGGAGGGCCTGGCCCCGGGAGGGCAGTGTGGACCGCGGCACATGGAGGCCCCTCCCCAGGTGGACCCCATGCCCTTCTATGAGGCCTGCGTCCAAGACTCGTGCTCCTGCGACACTGGCGGGGACTGTGAGTGCTTCTGCTCCGCCGTGGCCTCTTACGCCCAGGAGTGCACCAAGGAGGGCGCCTGCGTGTTCTGGAGGACTCCCGACCTGTGCCGTGAGTGCCCGCCTGCCCTGGTCCCCGGGCACCTGTGGGGCGGGGTGGGAGATGTTGAGAGGTGGGCGGGGCTGCTGCTCTGGGGAGGGGCTGTGTCTGTGGTCCCCTCCCCGCCTCTGCCCTCCCCAAGTCTGACCACACCCCTACCCCCAGCCATATTCTGCGACTACTACAACCCCCCGGACGAGTGTGAGTGGCACTATGAACCTTGTGGGAACCGCAGCTTCGAGACCTGTCGGACTGTCAACGGCATCCACTCCAACATCTCTGTGTCCTTCCTGGAGGGTGAGGGGCCCCATGGGGTGTCGCCTGAGTGCCAGGGGTCCAGGCTTGCCCTGCTGCAGTTTGTTCATCAGTCCGCTGGGAGTCTGAGCTGAGACCCCACTCTCGAGGGGACAGACAGAAAGGGGGCAGGTTAGCACACCACAAAGTCAGGGGGCCTGTGAGGTCAGGAGCCAAGGTGCCGTGGGAAAAGAGCAGGTCAGGATGAGTGGGGGCTGAGGAGGCCTCTGAGCTGAGAAAAGCTGAGAACTAGAGAGACCATCTGGGGAGGGTGCAGGGGCCGGGCCCCCCAGGAGGCTGGGTGGGGCCTGGCTATCCATTTGGCCAGGTGGCAGCACCAGGGCGGTAGCAGGGGATGGTCCAGACCCCCTTCCCAGAGGGCGTCCTGGAAAAGAGGACCTGCCGGGGCAGGGAAGCTGGGCAGGGTGAGGTGGACGAGGTGGATGTGGGTCCTCTGTGCCGGTCCAAGCCCAGCGCCCTGTGCCCACCAGGCTGCTATCCCCGGTGCCCTAAGCACAGGCCCATCTACAACGAGGAGCTGAAGGCGTGTGTGACCAGGGACAAATGCGGCTGCTACATCGACAGCACTCATTACACACCGGGAACGCCCGTGCCCGCAGGGCAGATCTGCCACTCTTGGTACCTAAGCTCACATCGCAGGGGCCTGGGGAGATCGGCGCGTGCACACACACGCGCCCTGGCACATGGTGTTCACACACATACACGCACGAAGGGGAAGGGGCGAGGTAGCCCGTGTTGCTTCTGTACCCTCGCCTCGTCCCTGCTCTACCCACACTGGGAACCCAGGTGGGGTCCCAAGCTGGCCTTTGGGGCCGTGTAGCTCTGAGGCTGTGGGCCTGTTGTGGGGTGTGGAGGGCGGGTGAGAGGGCCGGCGGCTCCTCAGGCCTGCAGCCTCGCGCTTGCTTTTCAGCGTGTGTACCGACTCCTCGAAAGTTGTCTGCCAGGTTGATGAAGGTAAGCTGCCCACCCCCGGACGCTCCTCCTGGGCCCACCTGGTCCTGGGTGGGCGCAGCCTCCTGCACTTCCCTCCCCTGCCCCTCCCTACTCTTCATCCAGGTGGCTGCCCTGGGCCCCTCCTGGCTCGGAGGTACCTCTGGTCTGCAGCAGCCCCTAGGGCTCACCTGACACATGTGTTTCTCCTGATGGGGAGCGAAGCCCCTTTCGTGACACAGCTTCTGCATTCTGACGGGCACCGCTGAGGGTCCTGGGCGCGGGGTCCTGGCGGGCGCTGGCGGGCCGTTGGTTGGGGTGGGGGACCTGTCTCCCCTTGTGCGGACAGGCCAAGGGGGCCTTGGGAGCCTCTGTCTTGTTTCTGATGTGTTGATATTGGTCTCTTGCAGGGAAGATTGTCAACGTCACCCAGGATGGCTCCTTCTGCTACTGGGAGCTCTGTGGCCCCAACGGGACGGTGGAGAAACACTTCAACATCTGTGTGTCCACCTCAGCACCCTCAACCCCCACCACGACCACCCCCGCCACCACCACCCCTACCACCACCAGTGCCACTCCAACCCCCAGCACAGGTAAGGCCCCTTCCCGTGCCGGGGGCCTGCCTGCCCCTGAACCCGGCAGGGATGGCCGTTCTAGGCAAGCGAGAAGTGATGACCTCTTAGCTCAGGGCGTATCCCCCGTCCCCTCCCCCGTTTCCACCACAGCCCCGAGCCCAGAGCAGAGTGACGGCCACACGGACACGGGGCCGTTTCCTTAGACCTGCAGGAACCAGGGCTAGAGGAGGCCGTCAGGTGCCCTGGGTCCCTCAGCTGGAATCGTAGCTAGTGCTAAATGGGCCACCAGTTGTATAACAGCGCCCGGGAAAAGAAACATGAAAATTAAAAGATCTAACAAACCTCAAACCTGTACAATGACATTCTCTTTCCCCCACATTTCACCGCAGTGCCACCTTCCTCTTCACCCACTACTGGTAAGTCACACTGGCGGCTGGTCCCATGACTCAGGGCGAGGAGCAGCAGAAAGCATGCCTCCCTCGAGACCCCGATGCGGGCTGGGCTGGGAGGCCGGACCACGGGCTCAGGGACTGGAGGTGGTCTATTTTGGTGACCTGATTCCTGATTTGCTGAGCCCAGGGATTCATGCAGGGGACTTAACCAGCTCTGGGTGAAAACACTGGTCAAGAGTCCAGTGAGCCTCACCAACGGGCTTCTGGGCTGAGCTGGGTGGCCCTTTCCTCGTTCATTTGTTTGGCTTATGGATTTGAAGGTAGCTGGGGAAGGGGCACGAGGCTGGTGGCCTCAGGCCTGGGTCTGTCACTGGCGGGGCACGGGGGTCTCGGGTTTCTAGCTGCAGAAAGAGGAGAGAAGTAGGGGGTGGAAGTTTAGGCTCAGCCTGACGCCTCTGAGCCCACCCCGGGCCCTTTGGCGGTGATGCAGACAGCTGGTCACTGGAGTCTCTGAGTTCTCTGAGCCCGTTGACCTCCCGAAAAGTGTGCTCCCACCTGACTGACCAATGCCGGTCTTGCTTGCCTAGTTCACTGCTGCTCCTGGTCCGACTGGATCAACAATGACCATCCCAGTGCCGAAAGTGACGGCGGGGACCGAGAGACGTTCGACGGTGTCTGCAGGGCCCCCCAGAGCATCGAGTGCAGGGCGGCCATGGAGCCCCTCCTCAGCTGGGAGACGCTGGGCCAGAAGGCTCAATGCAATGTCTCCATCGGGTTCATTTGCAAGAATGAAGACCAGTTTGGAAACGGACCTTTTGGGGTCTGCTACGACTATGAGATACGGGTCTATTGCTGCCAGCAGAAGGATGAGTGTCCTACCTCGACTCCAACCACCACCCCACCGACTACCACCCCGACCACCACCCCAACCACCACCACCCCGCCGACCACCACCCCAACCACCCCACCAACCACTGCCCCGCTGACCACTACCCCAACCACTCCACCAACCCCCACCACCATCCCGCTGACCACCACCCCGACCACCCCACCAACCACCACCCCACTAACCACCACCCCGCTGACCACCACCCTGACCACCACCGCAACTACAATCCCAACTACCACCCCACCAACCACCACCCCACCGACCACCACCCCAACCACTTCACCAACCCCCACCACCACCCCGCTGACCACTACCCCGACCACCCCACCAACCACCACCCCACTAACCACCACCCCGCTGACCACCACCCCGACCACCACTGCAACTACAATCCCAACTACCACCCCACCAACCACCACCCCACCAACCACCACCCCACCGACCACCACCCCAACCACTTCACCAACCCCCACCACCACCCCGCTGACCACTACCCCGACCACCCCACCAACCACCACCCCACTAACCACCACCCCGCTGACCACCACCCCGACCACCACCGCAACTACAATCCCAACTACTACCCCACCAACCACCACCCCACCAACCACCACCCCACCGACCACCACCCCAACCACTTCACCAACCCCCACCACCACCCCGCTGACCACTACCCCGACCACCCCACCAACCACCACCCCACTAACCACCACCCCGCTGACCACCACCCCGACCACCACCGCAACTACAACCCCAACCACCACCCAAACTACCACCCCACAAACCACCACCCCGCCAACCACCACCCCACCGACCACCACTACCACCCCCACCCCACCGACCACCACCTCACCAACCACTACCCCAACTGCAACCACTACGGTCACCACAGTGCCACCAACCTCTCCCTGTCTGCCGGACTGCAGTTGGACTGGCTGGCTGGATTCTGGCAAACCGAACGATACCAAAGCAGGTGGAGACGTTGAATCCCTTGAGAACGTCTGTGAGAGGGGCTGGGTAGCCAGCATCTCCTGCAGAGCCGCCGAGTTTCCCAACACTGCCCTCCAAGAGCTGGAACAAACTGTGGTGTGTGACACCTCTGTTGGGCTTGTGTGCAAAAACCGGGACCAGAAGCCAGGGGGAGCCACCCCCACGCCTGCCTGCCTCAACTATGAGATCAACGTCTACTGCTGTTTCGTTCCACGTACCTGTGTCTCCACACCTTCTACCACCACCACGGAGACTTCAGTTACCCCGCCAACAACCACTCCCAGCCCAGCAACCACGCCCCCACCAACGACGACCACCACCACCCCACCGACCACCACTACCATGCCCACTCCCCCAGCCCACCCCACTACCACCACCCTGCCAACCAGCACCACCTCCCTACCACCCCGCACCCCATCAACCACTGCCTCAACCACTGCTCTAACCACCACAGTGCCGCCAACCACTCCCTGTCTGCCGGACTGCAGTTGGACTGGCTGGCTGGATTCTGGTAAACCGAACAATACCAAAGCAGGTGGAGACGTTGAATCCCTTGAGAACGTCTGTGAGAGGGGCTGGGTAGCCAGCATCTCCTGCAGAGCCGCCCAGTTTCCCAACACTGCCCTCCAAGAGCTGGAACAAACTGTGGTGTGTGACACCTCTGTTGGGCTTGTGTGCAAAAACCGGGACCAGAAGCCAGGGGGAGCCACCCCCACGCTTGCCTGCCTCAACTATGAGATCAACGTCTACTGCTGTTTCGTTCCACGTACCTGTGTCTCCACACCTTCGACCACCACCACGGAGACCCCAGTCGCATCATCTACCACCCCTTCATCAGAGACTCCAGGGGTTACCCCTGCAGAGACCCCAGCTACAACACCCTCCACAGCTTCAACTGGGACTCCAATGCCAACCTCCGGCGTCACCTCAAGAGAGACAGCAACCACAGAGACTGCCACCCCCACCACTACCACCACCACAGGGACCCCAACCCCAACAGCCACCACCACAGGGACCACAACTCCGACACCCAAAACCACAGGGACCACAACCCCAACAGCCACTACAACAGGGACCACAACCCCAACACCCACCACCACGGAGACGACAACTCTGACACCCACCTCGACAGGAACTACAACTCCGACACCCACCACCACCACAGGGACCACAACCCCAACACCCACCACCACAGGGACCCCAACCCCAACAGCCACCACCACAGGGACCACAATTCCGACACCCAAAACCACAGGGACCCCAACCCCAACAGCCACCACGACAGGAACCACAACCCAAACACCCACCACCACAGGGACCACAACTCCGACACCCACCACCACAGGGACCCCAACCCCAACAGCCACTACCACGGAGACGACAACTCTGACACCCACCACGACAGGAACTACAACTCCAACACCCACCACCACAGGGACCACAACCCCAACAGCCACTACAACAGGGACCACAACTCCGACACCCACCACCACAGGGACCACAACTCCGACACCCACCACCACAGGGACCCCAACCCCAACAGCCACTACCACGGAGATGACAACTCTGACACCCACCACAACAGGGACCACAACTCCAACACCTACCACAACAGGGACCACAACTCCGACACCCACCACAACAGGGACGAAAACTCCGACAGCCACTACCACAGGGACCACAACTCCGACACCCACCACCACAGGGACCACAACACCAACACCCACCACAACCACAGGGACCACAACACCAACACCCACCACCACAGGGACCACAACACCAACACCCGCCACAACCACAGGGACCACAACACCAACATCCACCACCACAGGGACCACAACACCAACACCCACCACCACAGGGACCACAACTCCAACAACCATCACCACAGGGACCACAACTCCGACACCCACCACCAAAGGGACGACAACTCTGACACCCACCACGACAGGAACTACAACTCCGACACCCACCACCACCACAGGGACCACAACTCCAAAACCCACCACAACCACAAGGACCACAACTCCGACACCCACCCACAAGGAGACGACAACTCTGACACCCACCACAACAGGAACTACAACTCCGACACCCACCACCACCACAGGGACCACAACCCCAACACCCACCACCACAGGGACCACAACTCTGACACCCACCACCACGGAGACAACAACTCTGACACCCACCACAACCACAGGGACCACAACTCCAACACCCACCACCACAGGGACCACAACACCAACACCCACCACCACAGGGACCACAACTCTGACACCCATCAGAACCACAGGGACCACAACTCCAACACCCACCACAACCACAGGGACCACAACTCCGACACCTACCACCACAGGGACCACAACTCCAAAATCCACGACAACCACAGGGACCACAACTCCAACACCCACCACAACCACAGGGACCACAACACCAACACCCACCATAACCACCGGGACCACAACTCCAACACCCACCACCACAGGGACCACAACTCCGACACCCACCACCACAGGGACCACAACTCCGACACCCACCACCACGGAGACAACAACTCTGACACCCACCACGACAGGAACTACAACTCCAACACCCACCACCACCACAGGGACCACAACACTAACACCCACCACCACAGGGACCACAACTCCAACACCCACCACCACAGGGACCACAACTCCGACACCCACCACCACAGGGACCACAACCCCGACACCCACCACCACAGGGACCACAACCCAAACACCCACCACAACCACAGGGACCACAACACCAACACCCACCACCACAGGGACCACAACACCGACACCCACCACCACAGGGACCACAACTCCGACACCCATCACCACAAGGACCACAACTCCGACACCCACCACCACGGAGACAACAACTTTGACACCCACCACGACAGGAACTACAACTCCGACACCCACCACCACCACAGGGACCACAACACCAACACCCACCACCACAGGGACCACAACTCCAACACCCACCACCACAGGGACCACAACTCCGACACCCACCACCACAGGGACCACAACCCCGACACCCACCACCACAGGGACCACAACACCAACACCCACCACCACAGGGACCACAACACCAACACCCACCACCACAGGGACCACAACCCCAACACCCACTGCCACCACAGGGACCACAACTCCGACACCTACCACCACAGGGACCACAACTCCAACACCCATCACCACAGGGACCACAACTCCGACATCTACCACCACAGAGACGACAACTCTGACACCCACCACCACGGAGACGACAACTCTGACACCCACCACAACAGGAACTACAACTCCGACACCCACCACCACCACAGGGACCACAACCCCAACACCCACCACCACAGGGACCACAACTCCAACACCCACCACCACAGGGACCACATCTCCGACACCCACCACCACAGAGACAACAACTCTGACACCCACCACAACAGGAACTACAACTCCGACACCCACCACCACCACAGGGACCACAACTCCAACACCCACCACCACAGGGACCACATCTCCGACACCCACCACCACGGAGACAACAACTCTGACACCCACCACAACAGGAACTACAACTCCGACACCCACCACCATGGAGACGACAACTCTGACACCCACCACGACAGGAACTACAACTCTGACACCCACCACCACAGGGACCACAACACCAACACCCACCACAACCACAGGGACCACAACTCCAACACCCACCACAACCACAGGGACCACAACTCCAACACCCACCACAACCACAGGGACCACAACTCCAAAACCCACCACAACCATAGGGACCACAACTTCGACACCCACCACCACGGAGACGACAACTCTGACACCCACCACGACAGGAACTACAACTCCGACACCCACCACCACAGGGACCACAACACCAACACCCACCACCACAGGGACCACATCTCCGACACCCACCACCATGGAGACAACAACTCTGACACCCACCACAACAGGAACTACAACTCTGACACCCACCACCACAGGGACCACAACACCAACACCCACCACAACTACAGGGACCACAACTCCAACACCCACCACAACCACAGGGACCACAACTCCAACACCCACCACGTCAGGGACCACAACTCCAAAATCCACCACAACCAGAGGGACCACAACTCCAACACCCACCACCACAGGGACCACAACTCCAACACCCACCACCACCACAGGGACCACAACTCCAACACCCACCACCACAGGGACCACAACCCCAACACCCACCACCACAGGGACCATAACTCCGACACCCACTACCACGGAGACAACAACTCTGACACCCACCACGACAGGAACTACAACTCCGACACCCACCACCACCACAGGGACCACAACCCCAACACCCACCACCACCACGGGGACCACAACTCTGACACCCACCACCACGGAGACGACAACTCTGACACCCACCACAACAGGAACTACAACTCCGACATCCACCACCACCACAGGGACCACAACCCCAACACCCACCACCACAGGGACCACAACTCCAACACCCACCACCACAGGGACCACAACTCCAACACCCACCACCACAGGGACCACAACACCAACACCCACCACCACAGGGACTACAACACCAACACCCACCACAACCACAGGGACCACAACACCAACACCCACCACCACAGGGACCACAACACCAACACCCACCACAACCACAGGTGCCACAACAACAACACCCACCACCACAGGGACCACAACTCCGACACCCACCACCACAGGGACCACAACTCCGACACCCACAGCCACAGGGACCACAACTCCAACACCCACCACTACCACAGGGACCACAACTCCGACACCCACCACAACCACAGGGACCACAACCCCAACACCCACTGCCACCACAGGGACCACAACTCCGACACCTACCACCACAGGGACCACAACTCCAACACCCATCACCACAGGGACCACTACTCCGACATCTACCACCACAGAGACGACAACTCTGACACCCACCACCACGGAGACGACAACTCTGACATCCACCATGACAGGAACTACAACTCCGACACCCACCACCACCACAGGGACCACAACCCCAACACCCACCACCACAGGGACCACAACCCCAACACCCACCACAACAGGAACTACAACTCCGACACCCACCACAACGGGAACTACAACTCCGACACCCACCACCACCACAGGGACCACAACTCCGACACCCACCACCACGAAGACGACAACTCTGACACCCACCACAACAGGAACTACAACTCCGACACCCACCACCACCACAGGGACCACAACCCCAACACCCACCACCACAGGGACCACAACTCCAACACCCACCACCACAGGGACCACAACTCCGACACCCACCACCACGGAGACAACAACTCTGACACCCACCACAACAGGAACTACAACTCCGACACCCACCACCACCACAGGGACCACAACCCCAACACCCACCACCACAGGGACCACAACACCAACACCCACCACAACCGCAGGGACCACAACACCAACACCCACCACCACAGGGACTACAACTCCGACACCTACCACCACAGGGACCACAACTCCAACACCCACCACCACAGGGACCACAACTCCGACACCCACCACCACGGAGACAACAACTCTGACACCCACCACAACAGGAACTACAACTCCGACACCCACCACCACCACAGGGACCACAACCCCAACACCCACCACCACAGGGACCACAACACCAACACCCACCACAACCGCAGGGACCACAACACCAACACCCACCACCACAGGGACCACAACACCAACACCCACCACCACAGGGACCACAACTCCGACACCCACCACAACCACAGGGACCACAACCCCAACACCCACTGCTACCACAGGGACCACAACTCCGACACCTACCACCACAGGGACCACAACTCCGACATCTACCACCACAGAGACGACAACTCTGACACGCACCACCACGGAGACGACAACTCTGACATCCACCATGACAGGAACTACAACTCCGACACCCACCACCACCACAGGGACCACAACCCCAACACCCACCACCACAGGAACCACAATCCCAACACCCACCACAATAGGAACTACAACTCCGACACCCACCACGACAGGAACTACAACTCCGACACCCACCACCACCACAGGGACCACAACTCCAAAATCCACCACAACCACAGGGACCACAACTCCAGTACCCACCACCACAGGGACCACAACTCCAACACCCACCACCACCACAGGGACCACAACTCCAACACCCACCACCACCACAGGGACCACAACTCCAACACCCACCACCACAGGGACCACAACACCAACACCCACCACAACCACAGGGACCACCACACCAACACCCACCACAACCACAGGGACCACAACACCAACACCCACTGCCACCACAGGGACCACAACTCCGACACCTACCACCGCAGGGACCACAACTCCAACACCCATCACCACAGGGACCACAACTCCGACATCTACCACCACAGAGACGACAACTCTGACACCCACCACGACAGGAACTACAACTCTGACACCCACCACCACCACAGGGACCACAACTCCGACACCCACCTCCACAAAGTCGACAACTCTGACACCCACCACAACAGGAACTACAACTCCGACACCCACCACCACCACAGGGACCACAACCCCAACATCCACCACCACAGGGACCACAACTCCAACACCCACCACCACAGGGACCACAACCCCAACACCCACCACCACAGGGACCACAACACCAACACCCACCACCACAGGGATCACAACACCAACACCCACAGCCACAGGGACCACAACCCCAACACCTACCACAGCCACAGGGACCACAACTCCAACACCCACCACCTCAGGGACTGCAACTCCAACACCCACCACAACCACAGGGACGACAACCCCAACACCCACCACCTCAGGGACCGCAACTCCAACACCCACAGCCACAGGGACCACAACTCCAACACCCACCACTACCACAGGGACCACAACCCCAACACCCACCACCTCAGGGACCGCAACTCCAACACCCACAGCCACAGGGACCACAACTCCAACACCCACCACTACCACAGGGACCACAACCCCAACACCCACCACCTCAGGGACCGCAACTCCAACAGCCACAGCCACAGGGACCACAACTCCAACACCCACCACTACCACAGGGACCACAACCCCAACACCCACCACCTCAGGGACCACAACTCCAACTCCCACCACCACAGAGACGACAACTCCGACACCCACCACCACAGAGACTCTTATCCCAATCAGTACCGCAACCACACGGACCCCAATTCCTCCACCCACCGGCGCAGTGACACCCGGCTGGCCATCTACCACCACCATCCCATCTGTGGCGCCCTCTAGCACACCACTGACGCCAACGCTGACAGTGCCGACAGTCACCCCAGTGGGAGGCACCACCCTTCCAGGTGTGTGGACGACAGTGCTGTTGTGTACTCATGGTTCTTCCTCTCATCTGGGGTGCATCACAACTCCTGGGAATTCAGACAGGTGCCTCCACTCTCCCTAGGGAATGCAGTTCCCAGGAAGCTTTTAGAAGGGCTCACTTGCTTTTCCTGCCCCCACTGAGACCCACCGTTCTTGGAGGTGCTGGCCCTCGGCTTGTGCCTGCCCCCACAGGATATCTTTCCTTGGGCATGGTTGCCCATGGCCCACATCCTCAGCCTACAGCTGTATGATGGGCTCTGTGGGCAAAGTCACCCTTCGGGAGCCACCAAAGGGCCTGGGGCCTCGTGGGGAGTAGAGGCTGCCATCAGGTGCCCTGGAGACCCTCCCTCTGTCTCCCCCTCTCCCACCGGCACTTCCCCGCTGTGGCTTTGGGGGCCAGTGCAGCCCCTCCGGATGGAGCAGTGTCCCGTGGTGGCCTCCCTGTTACACTCCCCGAGGCCTGTGGGCCTGACGCCCCATCCAGCCCTGAGGCCCGGAGCTGCGAAGTGGATGGGAGGCCTCCACACCACGTGCCTCCAGGGGGCTGCCTGCGTGTGTTTGCTGCCAGGCTGCCTGTGTGCTGAGAGGAATGGATCCCCTCATCCCTCACCGCTCCCTCCATTCCTACAGGCTCGCTGACCCCAGGTCCCACCTCCTCGAAGACCACCCCCACCCCTGGATCCACAACGGGGCCGCCTTTACCCAGCACAAGCCCTACCTCCAGCCCCACCGTAACACCTGCATCTGCCACCTCCACAGGCGCTCACACATCAACAGGACGCCCGTCGACCACGCCAGAGTCTGCCAGCACCTGGACCTCCAGTGTGTCCCCCTCCACTGTGACCCCAACAACCTCCCCCTACGTTACCACGAGCACTGGCGGGGTCACCCCCCCCTCCGTGACTGAATGCTGCTTCTTGAATGAGACCTACTATGCCCCAGGTAAGCAAGCCATTCATTCTGATTCAGGCAGCGCAGGCTGGTGGCGCTTGGTGTTCCCGGTGCTGAGGGGTCAGTCGGAGGTCTGACCCTGACCTGTCACTCGAAGGTCTAAACTGGGAGCTTGCTTGGGATGCTGGGTGCCGGGCCTAGATGGAGGTCTCCATGGCCAGCCCCACATGCTGCAGCCACAAATCAGGGGGCAGTGGGAGGTGTGGGTTTCTCTCTCGTGGCCTCTGGGGGAGCTCACCTGTGTGCTCCGGGCCAGCCCTGTGTGGATGGCGTCAGCACTGGTCTCTCCCCCTGCAGGCGAGCTGGTGTACAACGGCACGCATGGAGACACGTGCTACTACGTGAACTGCTCACTGAAATGCGAGCTTGAGTTCTTCAACTGGTCGTGCCCGTCCACACCCTCCCCAACACCCCACCCATCCACATCTACCAGCCACGAATCCAGCACATCCAGCGCGCCGGTCTCCGGGGTCCCTGGGTGCCCAGATTTGGATCCTCCCAGGCAGGTGTGTGTCTGTGGGTGGCTTTTGTCCCCTCTGGTGTCTAAAGCCCCAGGCGCTGCCTTCCTGTAGGTCATGCCCCTGCTTCTGTGCCCCACACCAGCGCCAGTCGGGCCGAGGCTTCGGGCAGCCTGCTGGGTGCAGGGTGTGCGGGGGCCGTCCTGCCTGCTCTCCCTGGCTGGCTGCCCTCTTGCACAGAGTCGCCCTTGGCTTTCAGCCTCTTGGGCAGGGCTGTTAGCTGCTCACCCAGGGCCTCCCGTGTGAGCCTGGGTGCCAGGCTGGCCCCGCTGACCCTGTGTCCCTCCCGCCCCCGCAGGAGAACGAGAGCTGGTGGATGTGTAACTGCACCAAGGCCACCTGCAAGTCCAACAACACCGTGGAGCTCGTGAAGGTGAAGTGCGAGCCCCCACCCATGCCCGCCTGCGCCAACGGCCTCACACCCGTGCGCGTCCAGGACCCCGACAAGTGCTGCTGGCACTGGGAGTGCGACTGTAAGCCCGACGCCTGCCTGCTCCTCTGGGTGGGGGCGTTGCTTCAGGCCCCAGGGTGTCATGATGGCTTGGTGGCTGGGTGCCCGTGGAGAGTCAGGCCCCCGTCTGGAGCATCTCCTCTCGGCTGGGGTCCAGGAAAGGGCAGGGCTGGCCTGGTGGAGGGCGGTCAGTGCCGAGAGCGGAGCACAGAGGAATCTTCGGTCCGAAGCCGGGCTGCTGTGGGCCGAGCGGTGCGTGCCCTCTCGGGGCCCCGGGAACCAGACTGCAGGGCTTTCCGCAGTTTCTGCCTGCCCTTCCCACCCAAGCCTTGAGCATGTCCTGTCCCCGTCCTGCCCCCAGTCGGGGGCGCGACGCGGGCTCACCCCACTTCCTCCGCAGGCTACTGCACGGGCTGGGGGGACCCGCACTACGTCACCTTCGACGGGCTCTACTACAGCTACCAGGGCAACTGCACGTATGTGCTGGTGGAGGAGATCAGCCCCAAGGTGGACAACTTTGGGGTCTACGTCGACAACTACCACTGTGACGTCAACGATGAAGTGTCCTGCCCCCGCACACTCATCGTGCGCCACGAGACCCAGGAGGTGCTGATCAAGACCGTGCAGATGACTCCCATAAGAGTGCAGGTACGCTGGCGGGGCGGGGGGTCCACCGTGGGCGCACTGGCGTGGGCTTCCTCAGGCAGCGCGAGGCTAGCTTACCCCCCGGCCCAGAGCCAGGCTTGGAGAGGTGCTCTGTGGACACATCTCACAGGCCCTCTGGAGGCCTTCAGGGGCCCCTTGACCTCTGCTGCTCACACCCCTACCACTCGCCCTGGACACAGGTCTCTGTGGCAGGCGCCCCCTCCCTGAGGACAGGGGCTTGCTACACAGCATGTAGGGAGTCCTACCCACATTTTGGGTCCCCCGGCCTCTGGGGGGACCCTGAGGATGCTGCCCCTGCCCCCTGACCCCTGGGATTAGTCAGGACAAGGATCTGGCCCAGTGTGATGGGAAGGAAGCGGGGAGGGGGAGGGGCAAAGAGTCCCCCACGTGCTCTGGGTCGGGGAGAGGTGGCCCCCATGGCTCGCCCTGCCCCCTGACCCCCGACCTGGGGTTTCCGCCGCAGGTGCAGGTCAACAGGCAGGCCGTGGCGCTGCCCTACACCAAGTTCGGGCTGCAGGTGTATGAGTCGGGCATCAACTACATGGTGGACATCCCCGAGCTGGGCGCCCTTGTCTCCTACAACGGCCTCTCCTTCTCCATCCGGCTGCCCTACCGCCTGTTCGGCAACAACACGAAGGGCCAGTGTGGTGAGCCTCTGACCCCCGTGCCCCGGCCTGGGGAGGACAGCCTGGTGGAGGCTGGCTGCAGGACCTGCTCCCCCAGGAGTGGCTCTCCACACTGCTCAGGCCCCCACAGGCCCCCCAGCCCCATCTGGGCCTGGCCCCTGTGGGAAGCCAGTCGGAGCCTCGTCTGTGCCCTTAGGCTTGGCCAGGTGACCTCCAGGGACCTGGGCTGGAGCGGGGGTCCCGGGGGCTTGCGCTACTGGACAGCTGGGCCTGGTGTGAACTCACGTGGCCGTCCCACCCGCACAGGCACTTGCACCAACAGCACGCTGGACGACTGTGTGCTGCCCAGTGGGGAGAGCGTCGACAACTGCGAGATCGCAGCTGACTACTGGGTGGTGAACGACCCCTCCAAGCCACGCTGTCCCCACACCAGCTTCACCACCAGGCGCCCGGCCACCTCGCCTTCAGCAGGCACCAGCAGCTTCCCCACGAAGAGCTGTGCGTCTCCGCTCTGTGAGCTCATCAAGGACAGGTGATCTGCCCTGGGAGCCGCACCCCGACCTGGTCTGCCACGAAGAGGCTGCTGGTGCTGGGCCTGGGGCTGGGAAGGCAGACAGCAGTCACAGCGGGGCCAGGACTGGGGCTCCGGTAGGGTATACAGGGCCCTTTGTGACTCCCTGCCCCCATCCCGTCTCTCCTGCCTCCTGGGATGGTGCAGTATCCACTGAGCTTGAAGGCTAGGGTAGACCAGTTGACCCAGGACAGATTTAGCATCCACAACTGTTGCTGGGGAGAGGAATCTGGGCTTAGAGAGGAGGCCAAAACTGGTATCCGTGGGAGCGAGCCCCTCATCCCCAGAGGTGTGTGCGCGGAGGCCAGGACGGCCTCTGCTGGCCTTGCTGGGGGACCTTGGCACCTGGTGACCACTTTGACGCAGACCTTCCCTCTCTGGGGGCTGGGCACGGTGCTCATTCTCTGGCCTCAGTGCTGGCTGCCAAGGCCTCAGGCCAGCCAGTGCCCCCGAGGCCAGCCCGTGCCCCCGAGGCCAGCCAGTGCCCCCGAGGCCAGCCAGTGCCCCCGAGGCCAGCCCGAGCCCCCGAGGCCAGCCGGTGCCCCCGAGGCCAGCCCGTGCCCCCGAGGCCAGCCCGAGCCCCCGAGGCCAGGCCTGCTGCTCTGCTCCCACCCTCAGCCCACGGGCATCTGTCTGGCGGTACAGGCTGAGTTGGGCCCCCGAGGGGGTGCAGCCCAGATGGAGGTGCCAGCCAGGGGGACGTGAGAGACTGGGGGCGCCGGCTGGCCTGTGACCTGCAGCCCTCCTCCACAGCTTGTTCGCCCAGTGCCACGCCCTGGCGCCCCCCCAGCACTACTATGAAGCCTGCCTGTTTGACAGCTGCTACGTGCCCGGCAAGAACCTAGAGTGCGCCAGCCTGCAGACCTATGCGGCCCTGTGTGCTCAGGAGGGCATCTGCGTGGACTGGCGGAACCACACCGGCGGGGCCTGCCGTGAGTGCCCGCCTGCCCCGCCCCAGGCTCAGCGGGAATCCTGGCTGGGGTGGGGGGCCAGGCTGCCTGAAGACCGGCCTTGCTAACCCCTGTGGGGCTGGACCCCCACCTCCCGGCTCAGGACAGCATGAGGGGCTGAGGCCACACTCGGCCTGTATGGGATGGGGTCCCGTGTGGGAGGGGCTTGGCGGTGGTCAGTGGGGGTGGGGTGGGGGCCCAGGCCCCTCCCTCTGATGCTACTCCCTCCCCAGCGGTGACGTGCCCCACCCATCGTGAGTACCAGGCCTGCGGCCCTGTGGAGGAGCCCACCTGTAAGTCCAGGTCAGTCACGGTGGAGGTGCTGGGACGGCTGGCTGGCCCTCCGCCCTGCTCTGGGCAGCCCTGTCTGGGCCTGGTGGTCCCACTCGTCCCCACATCCATCTCCTGATGCCCTCCCCCCAGCCCCTCCAAGCCGAACAGCACACGCCTGGTGGAAGGCTGCTTCTGTCCCGAGGGTACCACCAGCTATGCACCTGGTTTCGACGTCTGCGTGGACCTGTGCGGTAGGCTGCCTGCCACGCGGCCTCTGCCCTCTCCGTTCTGGGGCTGAGCCCAGTGCCTGTGGCAGGGGCCTGAGCTCACAGGGCCTGTCTCCTCTCTCTCCTAGGCTGCGTGGGGCCCGACAACGTGCCCAGAGAGGTAGGCCACCCCCTCAACACTGGGGCTGGGCCCTCCCACAAGCCCTGCATTTTGGGGGGCGGGATGGGGTGGAATGAAAACCTTGGACCCTCGGAGGCAGAGTAATGAGTCCCTGAAGTCCTGGAAGGTTGAGCTGGCGTGGGGCCCACCCACCCACCCCTCTGCGCGTCCGCCTGCCCGCCCTGGAAGGTTGAGCTGGTGTGGGGCCCATCCACCCACCCCTCTGCGCGTCCGCCTGCCCGCCCCGCCCCATCCGCCCACTAGCCACTGGATGCTCTGGCCACACCTGCGGCCTGTCTGCCCTGTGGTGTGCGTGTCTCTGCACGTGGCTGGTTCTTTAGCTCTGCTCTGCGTGAGCCCCACAGACATACCTGGTGCCTCCACCATGCGCCAGGCCTGTGGGCCCACATGGGAGCAGGTCCCAGCCATGGTGTGAATGTCCTCCCCAGAGCCTGCCCTGGGTGCTCGGAGGTGGGCAGGGCTCGGGGTTTCCCGCCAGCTGCTCGGTGGGCCACATGGCGTGCTGCTGTCTTGCACTGACCGGGGCCGGCTCTCCCTCCCCTGCAGTATGGGGAACACTTCGAGTTCGACTGCAAGGACTGCATCTGCCTGGAGGGCGGGAGCGGCATCATCTGCAAGCCCAAGACGTGCCGGCCGGAGCCCCGGCTGGAGTGTGAGGAGGACGGCACCTACCCGTTCACGGAGGTGGACCCCGCCAACACCTGCTGCAACCTCACCTCCTGCAGTAAGGCCCCTGCCGGCGGGGAGTGAGGTGGCCGGGCTCTCGCGTGGTCCCGGAGGCCGGGGCCTCAGGCGTGTTTGCGGGGTGTGGGCGCTGGGCAGGTGAGGGCTGAGGGGGCCCAGGCTCGGGCCCCGCCCTGCCCGGGGTGGCGTCCGGGCTCAGCGGGTGAGGGGCCATGCTCACCAGTGTGTCCCCGCCGCCTGCAGAGTGCAACGCCAGCCTGTGCAGGGAGAAGCCCCCAACGTGCTCACTGGGCTTCCAGGTGAAGAGCGAGATGGTGCCCGGGAGGTGCTGCCCCCTGTACTCGTGCGGTAGGTGGGCCAGGCTGGGCGGGAGGGAGGCCTAGGGTGGGCTGGGTGTGGGGGGCAGAGGACAGCTGAAGGGGCCCCCGCCTGGGGGCTCAGGGTCTGCCTGGTGGAAGCACCCCGCCCAGCTCCACGCCCCCACACTATCCACCGGCAGTGTGTCCACCACGGGGTCCGGCAGGACAGCCTGACCCTTGTTCTGGTTCTTTCTCCCAAGTGCCCAAGGGCGTGTGTGTGCTGGAGCACGCCGAGTACCAGGTGAGCCCTGCTGGCTGTGGGGAGCGGGGCGGGGGCGCAGCAGGGGCTTCGGGGGCAGGGTCCTGGGCAGGCTTGGCTGGTGGGGGCCCCCTTCCCGGTGACGGGGCGGCGTCCTGGAGGGGAGGCACTGTGTGGGCCCTCCTCACCCGCCCTCCCTGTGCCCGAAGCCCGGCTCTCCAGTCTATTCATCCAAGTGCCAGAACTGCGTCTGCACCGAACACAGGAACAACGCCACGCAGCTCAACGTTATCACCTGTACCCACGTGCCCTGCAACACCTCCTGCAGCCCCGTAAGCAGCCCCGGCCCCGGCGAGCCAGGCCCGCCCACCCTCACGCCACACAGCCCTTCCTCTTCCCACACCGACCCGCCCGGTGTCCCACAGGGCTTTGAGCTGGTGGACGTCCCCGGGGAGTGCTGCAGGAAGTGTGAGCAGACCCACTGCATCATCAGCCGGCCTGGCCAGCAGAACCTGGTCCTGAAGGTGCGCCCTCCGCCTGAGCCCGGGGCCAAACTGCGTCCCCTGCCCCAGGCCGCAGGGCCGAGCACGTCCTGCCTCCCATCAGGACACCTGTCATGGGGTCTTGGGCCCTCTGGGTGGCTTCTCCAAGTCAGGCCACCGCTGTGGGACATGGACCATCTGGGGACTGTGGGCCGTGGGTCCCTGGGCCCCTCCTGGTGTCACTGGCTCTGCAGCTCTGGGCCTGTGGGCTGCACTTAGCGAGGTGGTCAGGGAGCTGCCCGGGGGGCTCCCGCCAGGCCTCACACAGAACTCCCCACCCTGTCCCGCAGCCCGGAGACATGAAGAGTGACTCCCTGAACAACTGTACCTTCTTCAGCTGCGTGAAGATACACAATCAGCTAATCTCATCCGTTTCCAACATCACTTGCCCCGACTTTGACCCCAGCACCTGTGTCCAGGTGAGCGGGCCCGTCACTGCTGCAGTGGGGGCCCCGATGTCCCTGAGGGGCTGGGCTCCATCGCAGGACATGGCGACGGCTGCAGGCTCCGCTCTGGGCCCTTCTGCAGGAACTACGCCTTCCACCCTCATGGCCGGGGGGCGGCGCTGTCACCACTGGGGGACGTCTGGGGTCCCAACTGTCTCTCCCTCCCCCTAGGGCTCCATCACACTCATGCCCAATGGCTGCTGCAGGAAATGTGAGTGTGGGCCTCGGGCAGGCGGGCCCTGCAGCCCAGGCCTGGTGGGAGCTCCCTCGGGCCCCTTGAGGGGAGGGGGTGGAAGGGGATGGTGCCCCAGGAAGCCCGTCCCCTCTGTGCCACTCCTGGCTGGACGCTGACTTTGAGGACATCACCTGGGGTGCCCAGGAAGCCTGAATCCGTTCCAGGAGCCCATGGCAACCCAACTTGCTTGAGGGCCCTGAAGGGGTTGGCACTTGGGAAGGCAGGAGGAGGCCGTGAGGGGCACAGGAGGGCCCTGGAAGGCGGAGACCCCCTCCCAACCTCTGCCTCTCTGCCCAGGTGTCCTTCGCAATGAGACCAGCGCCCCCTGCGCTACCATCCCGGTCGTGAGGGAGATTTCACACAACGGCTGCACCACCTTGGTCTCCATGAACGATTGCTCTGGGTCCTGCGGGACCTTCGCCATGTGAGTCTTGGGCGCCCCCGGTGGGGCGGTGGGGGAGGCTGTGCCCACCCCAGCAGGCAGTAGCCCTGACCCTGGCCTTCCCCCAGGTACTCGGCCAAGGCCCAGGCCCTGGACCACAGGTGCTCCTGCTGCAAGGAGCAGCGCACCAGCCAGCGGGAGGTGACGCTGCAGTGCCCGGATGGGGGCACACTCCGCCACACCTACACCCACATCGACAGCTGTCTGTGCCAGGACTCCCTGTGCGAGCTGCCCGCCCAGCGCAGGGCCCGGCGTTCCTCGCCTCTCGGGGTGGCCCCTGGGCGGGGGTGAGGGGAGGGCCCGGCTCCCACCGTCCCGCGTCCCCTTCCTGCTGACCCCCTCAGCTGCCTCACCTCCTGAGCTGACTTTCTCTCTGCGGATATTTATTTTCTGAGCCTTTGTTTGATTCTTTCCAAAATAAACTTGGGCAGAGATGCTGTGCTGGTGTGCTTCAGTAGCGGCTGGGGGCCTGGGTGGCCTGCTGTGCACAGTCCAGGTCTGGCCGCTTCCACGGGGGTGAGTGGGGCCTGGCCGCCAGGCTCTGCACATGAGATATGGGGGAGGCTGGCACGGGTGCCTGTCCCGCCCTTGGTGTGCACAAAGCCCTCACTGCACCTTCAAGATGCAGGAGGCTACCCCCGGGCCCCCCGAGCCTGAATTTGTGAAAAAGGAGCCACTGAGCTGCATTTGCACCTGTTTGTGTGCATGTGAGTGTGTGTTTGCCCATGTGACCTGTGTGTGAGTACGCACACATTTGCATACGTGCGTGTAGAATGCACTTCCTTCTGGGGAAATAGAGACGGGCCTGGTCCTGAACCACAGATCGGGGGCAGCACGGGGCAGCATGCCCCACCTGCTGCAAAAAATGACAGAAAGTGACCTTATGGGTCCTCCCAGGCCGCTGTAAAGCAATCGGCAGGCCGCCAGACCCTTCAGACCCACCTGACGGAGCTCCAGGGGGCTCTGGGGACCTGGGCTGGAGGCAGCCCTGTGTGTGTCCACATGTCCACCTGCCCACGGGTGTCCATCTGCCCGCATGTGTTGGGCAGCTGTGTTATGAGCTGGCCAAGCCACCAGAGTGGGAGTTCTAGGGAGGGACCACCTGACTCTGCGGCCGAGGGCAAGGCTGGTGGCCAGGGACTCTGAGGTTGGGAGAGGCCCGGGTGCCTTCTCTCTGACCAGTGGTGAGGGAGGGGCCCTGGGCCCCTGGGCTGAGGACCCTTGAGCACAATAACCCACCTGTGGGCATTGTTAGAGGCCTAAGAGGAGGGTGCTGACCCCCAGGGCCCAGGTACGGCCCCTAGTCCCTTTACCCCACACACCTGTCTGCCACATTGCTGCCTGACTGCTGGATGGGTGCTGGGAGAGGCTGCCCTGGGGCCAGTGGGCCTGCCCAGGGCAGACCCAGGCTCCCCCCAGCCATCCACTGCCCTCTCCCCGGCCGCCAGCTCCCTGCTAGCCCACCCCCCATGGACACCAGTCAGGACCCCACAGCACCAGCCCCAGCCTGGGCCCCGGCTCCCAGTGACCCCAGGAGCTCGAATGGCTTCTGGCCCTGCCCTGTGGACTCCTAGGTGGTCAGTGGGCCTGGGTTGGCCACGGAGCCACCAAGTCCCGCCCTGGAGCAGAAGCTTGCTCAGGCAACGGGGGCTGCCCGCCCAGCTGCATGGTCACAAGGGGGTCCTGGGAGCCTCGGAACCAGCCCTGCACCCACCTCAGGCTCAGAGCTCTGCCTGTGCCCGGCCTGGCCATGGGGGCCGTGAGCTCTGGAGGTGGATGCCAGCCCCGCCTGGCAGTGCCAGCCCTGGGGCCTGTGGGACAGGAGTCAATGGTGGGATCTGCAGCCTGTGGGGCAGGGGAGCCTCAGGCTCTGCCCAGCGTCCGCCTCCTGGGCCCCTGAGAAGCGGGGGTTCCCAGGTGACCAGGCAGGGGCGGGCTGCACTCTTGGACCTTCTGGTTTAAGCCCAATAACCCTGGCTTGTCTCTTCTGGACACATGGTTTCCATGAGGTTTTGCTTGGAAGGAGGTTTTCGGCTTAGAAATAGTTTGACGACCATCGGCAGACAGTTGTGGGGGAAGCAGCCCCAGGCCCAGAGGGGTCGGGGCGCCTCCTGCTCCACCTACCCTGGACGAACAACCGAGAGAACGGCTGCACAGACCCCGGGCTCCCCCGGACCCCGGCAGGGGCAGCGAGGGGTGGGAGGTGGTGGGTGCTAAGTCACTTCTGTCGCATCTGACTCTGTGACTCTAGAGCGCAGCCCTCCAGGCCCCTCCAGGCTCCTCTGCCCACGGCATTTCCCAGGCAGGAATCCTGGAGCGTGTGGCCTTTCTCTCCTCCGGGGGTTCTTCTCTACGTGGGGGCTGAACCTGAACCTCTACCTCTCCTGTATTGGCAGGTGGGTTCCTTAATATCAGCGCCGTCTGGGGAGCCCAGGGGGTGGTGTCAGTTCATTACCTTGCTTTCCTCAGGGCATCTATTTCTACCCCCAACCCCATTTTTTGGTGAGGGCTCTGAGGGTCTGTTGTCCGCTGGGACACCTGCACAGTGGGCAGCGACCCTGCCCCTCTGCTCTGGGGGCAACTGCCTTGGCCCGCACACCAGGCTCTTGGGCAGCTCTGTGGCAGGGGAAAGGCGTGAGGTGGTAGATGTTCCCCACAGCCTGGGGGGCCCAGCGTGATGCCTTTGGTAAATGGGGACTTCCCAGCAAAAGCTCTGGGGAACAGGTTCCCCCCCCAAAACCCCCTCAAACAGCCCACCCAGGTCGCAGGCATGTTGGAGGGCTGTTGCTGTTCAGTCGCTCAGTCATGTCTGAGTCTTTGCGACCCCATGGACTGCAGCACACTGGGCTTGCCTGTCCTTCACCGTCTCCTGGAGTTTGCGCAAACTCATGTCCGTTGAATCGGTGATGCCACCCAACCGTCTCATCCTCTGTCATCCCCGTCTCCTCCTGCCCTCAGTCTTTCCCAGCATAGGGTCTTTTCCAATGAGTCGGCTCTTCACACAGGTGGCCAAAGTACTGGAGCTACAGCTTCAGCATCAGTCCTTCCAATGAGTATTCAGGACTGATTTCCTTTAGGATGGACTGGTTGGATCGCCTTGCTCTCCAAGGGACTCTCAAGAGCCACAGTTCAAAAGCATCAATTCTTTGGCTATCAACCTTTATGGTCCAGCTCTCACATCTGTACATGACTACAAGAGAAAACATACCTTTGACTTTACACACCTTTGTTGTCAAAATGATGTCTCTGCTTTTTAATACACTGTCTAGGTTTGTCATAGCTTTTCTTCCAAGGAGGAAGCGTCTTTTAACTTTCATGGCTGCAGTCACTGTCCACAGTGGTTTTAGAGCCAAGAAAATAAAGTCTGTCTTTGTTTCCATTTTTTCCCCATCTATTTGCCATGAAGTGATGGGACTGGATGCCATGATCTTAGTTTTTTGAATGTTGAGTTTTAATCCGGCTTTTTCACTCTCCTCTTTCACCTTCATCAGGAGGCTCTTTAGTTCCTCTTTTCTTCCTGCCATTATGGTGGAGTCATCTGCATATCTGAGGTTATTGATATTTCTCCTGGCAATCTTGATTCCAGCTTGTGGTTCATCCAGCTCAGCATTTCATATGATATACTCTACATACAAGTTAAATAGCAGGGTGATGATATACAGCCTTGAGGTACCCTTTTTGAACCAGTCTGTTGTTCCATGTCTGGTTATAACTGCTGCTTCTTGACCTGCATATGAGTTTCTCAGGAGACAGGTCAGGTGGGCTGGTGTTACCATCTCTTGAAGAATTTTCCACATTTTTTTGTGATCCACACAAGCAAAGGCTTTAGTGTAGTCAATGAAGCAGAAGTAGATGTTTTTCTGGAATTCCATTGCTTTTTCTAGGATCCAATGGATGCTGGCAATTTGATCTCTGGCTCCTTCTAAATCCAGCTGTGCCTCTTGAATCTCTCAGCTCATGCACTGTTGAAGCCGAGCTTGAAGGGTTTTGAGCGTCACCTTGCTAGCATGTAAAACGAGTGTGGGTGTGCAGTGGTTTGAACACACTTTGCATCGCCCTTATTTGAGACCAGAATGCAAACTGACCTTCTCCAATGCTGTGGCCACTGCTGAGTTTTCCAAATTTGCTGGTATATTGAGTGCAGCACTTTAACAGCATCATCTTTTAGAATTTGAAATAGCTCAGCTGTATTTCCATCACCTCTACTAGCTTTGTTTGTAGTAATGCTTCCTAAGGAATCAAGGTTGCTGCGAGAAATATCAACATCCTCAGATATGCAGGTGATACCATCCTATGGCAGAAAGTGAAGAGGAACTAAAAGAGCCTCTTGATCAGGGTGAAGGACAGTGAAAAGCTGCCTTAAAACTCAACATTCAAAAAACTAAAATTATGGCATCTGGTCTCATTACTTCATGGCAAATAGATGAGGAAAAAGTGGAAACAGTGACAGATTTTATTTTCCTGGGCTCTAAAATCACAGAGGCTGGTGACTGCAGCCATGAAATTAAAAGACACTTGCTCCTTGGAAGAAAAGCTATGGCAAACCTAGACAGAGTACTAAGAAGAAGAATCATCACTTTGCTGACAAAGGTCTGTACAGTCAGAGCTATGGTTTTTCCAGTAGTCATGTATGGATGTCAGAGTTGGACCATAAAGAAGGCTGAGTGCCAAAGAATTGATGCTTTTGAACTGTGGTGCTGGAGAAGACTCTTGAGAGTCCCTTGGACTGCAGGGAAATCCAACCAGTCCATCCTAAAGGAGATCAGTCCTGAGTATTCACTGGAAGACTGATGTTGAAGCTCCAATCCTTTGGCCACCTGATGTGAAGAACTGACTCACTGGAAAAGACCCTGATGCTGGGGAAGATTGAAGGGCAGGAGGAGAAAGGGTCGACAGAGGATGAGATGGTTGGACGGCATCACCGACTCAATGGACATGAGTTTGAGCCGGCTCCGGGAGTCGGTGAAGGACAGGGGATCCTGGGTGCTACAGTTCAGTGGATTTCAAAGAGTAGGACATAACTTAGCAACTGAACAACAAGATTAGAAGGAAATATTACTCATTTGTTAAGGGATATTGATCAAAAAAGGCAGCAAACATCAGATTTAGTGCTGGGGCTTTAGAATCACCCCATGGAAGGCCTGGCACCATCCAGCACGATTCTCGGGCCCTGGCAAGAGCAACAGGGACCCGCGGCGGGGTGCCCAGGTCTCAGCTGAGGGTGAGGGTGACAGGAGCTGCCCGGCCAGGCTGGCGAGGCCCTGGGCCCCTCACCTCCCGAGTGGCCCGTCCCACCCTGGACTCAGCTGGCCAGGCCCAGCCCGCAGCCTGCGACCAGGAGGGCAGAGCAGGGGCCCACGGGCATGACCAGGCTCTGAGAGCCTTGAGGCACCTCTGGACCCTCGGGACTTTGCTCATGGGGTCGAATCAGATCCCGCCTCTTTAAGGCTCTGCTGGCCACTGCCCACCCCACGCCCCCACCTGCTGGTCTTGGAGAGAAGCTCAGAAGTTCCTCCCTGGGCAGGAGGTTCCCATCCCCTCTGTCCTTGCCGGGTGTCTTGGGCTGAGCTGTGTCCCCAGTTCATAAGCAGGAGTCCTGACCCCAGCCACGCGAGGTGAGGACTTGGAGATAAGCCTTTAAAGATGGGTAACCTAAACTGGGGGCTTCCTTGGTGGCTCAGTGGCCGAGACCATGCCTGCCAATGCAGGAGACCCAGGTTCTATCCCTGGGTCTGGCAGATGCCCTGGAGAAAGGAACGGCAACCCACTTCAGTCTTCTTGCCTGGGGAAACCCATGGGCAGTGGGACCTGGTGGGCTACAGTCCAGGGGGTCGCACGAGTCAGACAAGCGACTGAGCGACTGCCTAAGTGAGGCAGGAGGTAACATGAGGCCACCAGGGTGGGCCCCGACCTCACGGGACTGATGTCCTTATTAGCGGCCAGGACACAGGCACACAGAGGAACAGCCCCGTGAGGACGTCTGCACGCCCAGGACAGGGGCCTCAGGAGGACCAGCCCCGCCCCCACCTGGGTCTCAGATCCCAGCCTCCAGCCTGGAGACAGTAAGCAACAGCAGTGTTGTTCTGTCACCCTGGGAAACAGCCTCCAGGAGGGCCAGACAGGGTGCTCAGAGGGCCATGGGGCTTTGGGGCCATTGCCTGTTGGCGTTCCCACTGAAAGCCCACTCCCTGCACAGCTGGGGGGTGTGACCAGGGGCGTGCCAGCAGCTCAGAGACCCCGGCCCAGGGTGAAGCAGCTCCATCCAGGGACAGTCTTGAGGGGGGTTGGGTCGACGATCACTTCATCTGGCCGAGATGGGCCAGCAGCCTCGGGGGTCAAGCTGCTGTGTAGGCAGCACCCCACCAAGCTGACCCCCGAGATCCAGGCTGGGCTGCCGGGAGTTGGGGTGGTGGGGGTGAGGCCGGGGCTGCCCCAGGTCCCCTCCCTGCCCTCCCGGCCTGGGCCTGTGGCAGATAGTGCCTGCCTGCTCCTCGGGAGCACTTCCAAGCCCCGAATCCCCCTCTTCCGGGGTTGGGATGCTGTCCGCCGCTGAAGTGGGCCCCTCTCTGCTGCGTGGCTGAGAAGCCAGACCGCGCCCTCTGCAGCCAGGCCACCTCCTCCTGCACTCTCGGGTGGGGCGTTGGGGGCAGAGGGGGTTGTAGGACATTTTCCAGGCCCAATCCCCTTGGTGTCCACAGGCCTATATAACGAGGCCCCAGGGAGATCGGGAGCTTCACTGCCTCACGTTGCAGGTGCCCCTGCAGTGGCCTGGGGCCAGCGGTGTACTGTCTGCTCGGCCTCCCCAGGGCCCTGAGGACCAGGAAGTGGCGGCGCCCTGCGACTCAGCGTCTCCAGGGCAGCGAGCGATCTGCGCATCTTTCCTCTCCTGCTCAGAAGGTGGCTCCAGCCCCAGCTGCAGGGTGGGCCATGGGCCAAGACTCCCGCGCCCCTCTGTGGCCCCCGTGCCCAGCCAGACCCTTCCCCGGGGGCCTGGACGCCGCCCCTGTGTGGCTTGGGCCCCCTGGTGCCCGCCGCCCAGCCCTTCCTAAACTGCCTCCGTTATAGTCTGCAGAGTGGACCCGCCTCTGCATGGAGATGGGACCCCATGCGGAGAGCCGGTGGGTGGGGCAGCGTGCCCCCTGCTTAGCATCGGCTTTTAAGACCCTTCCTGCAAACTGGTGTCGGGTCTCCGGGGTTGGGTGTGGGGTGTCCTCTAAGGATGCCAGCGCCCACAGCGGCCTCCTGTCTGAAATCTGGGCTCAGACAAGACCAGCGCCCAAATAGCAGCTCTCGGCCAAACCACAGGCATCTCGGTCCTTTGGCCTCTTGGCCTGAGGTGGGCCGAGCTCCAGGCCACGGAAGTTTACCCAGGGATGGGGAGGTCTCCTGCCCTCCCCTCCGGCAGGAAGCGTTGGCACAATTCACTGATAAGCTGGTCAAAGGCTCCCGGCAGGGCTGGGTGCCGGCTGCACCTTTGAACCCGAGGGCCGGTGCTCAGTTTGGTAGGAGGCAGCGATCCCTTCTGCCACTTCCCCATAGCCCATCCAGAGGCAGCTCCGGCCACTGCTTGGAGCCCATCGGAGGCTAGGTCGCTGCAGACATGGGGACAAGGGGTGGTCGTGGGCGAGGCAAGTGGCCCGCTGGCCACGAAGCCCGCGTGTCTGGAGTTCCATTCAGGGCTTACTTGGGTCGAGCTCTTCCTTCTGTTTGGCCGAGGTGTTTGGCAGCGAGCGCACCTGGGGTGTCACCCCCACCCCCACGCTGGCTTCTCAGCATCCACGCGTCTGCGGGAACTCTTCCAGGACTGGCAACCCGAGGGTTGTTCAGTGCCCTTGAGCTTGAGCAATAATTGGCCTAAATATCAGATGAAATTCAGACTTCTTCAAGCATTTAAACAGCCGACTCCTTGGAAAAGACCCTGGTTGGGAAAGATTGAAGGCGGGAGGAGAAAATGACACCAGAGGATGAGGTGTTGGGTGGCGTCACCGACTCAAAGAATCTGAGCAAACTCAGAGGCGGTGAGGGACAGGGAGGCCTGCGTGCTACAGCCCATGGGGTCACAAGGAGTCGGACACGACCTGGCGACTAAAGAACAACCACCACAGCTTCTTGGTCCCGTAACTGGTGGGCTTGGAGCTGTCCAAGTGGGCCCTGCTGTCTTCTCCCGTGCCTCTCTGTGATTGAGGCGTGATGGGGGCTTGGAAATGAGAGGCCTGAGGAATCTGCCCCCCAAAGGTCCAGAGCCCCTCCGGCACTCTGCTGGGTCCTTCTGGGTCCCCTCACCATCTCCTCTGTGTTTCTGGTTTGCGCTGAGAGGCGTAAGGAGGGCACTTTGCCCTTGAGATCTGCGCGCTGCTTTCTGTTGCTGGGCGCTGCTGTGCTGCTGTTTACCAGGACTGCTTATTCCTCCTACTGCGGTGGGCGTCAGGTGACTCCCGGTGCCACGGGTGACCTGTGTCACCCCCACGTTCACATGTTGGTATCTGAACCCTGAGTACCTCCCAACGTGACCTTATTTGAAGGTCGGGTCTTTCCAGAGGTGACAGCGGTGACAGAGGGTCACTGGCTGGGCCCTTTTCCTGTGCAATTATTGTTTATAAAAGGGGGAAGTGGAGACGGACACACACCAGGGAGGACGGACGCCACGGGAAGGCGAAGGCAGAGGTCGGGGTGACGCTTCCGGTCGGGGTGACCGGAGCAGACCCCCACAGCTGAGGGCGAGAGGGTGACATTCCCCCCTTAGAGCCTTGAGGGGCAGCCCTGAAACCCCTTGACTGGGACTTCCCGCCTCCAGGACGGAGTGAATGAACTTCCACCGATCAAGCTGCCCCTGTGGGGTGCTCTGTCCTGGCTGCCAGGGGTGCAGCCATCCTCGGTTCTGGGTGACTGTGGATAGACATCACCCCGCAGGGTGTTCGGTGGTGCAGCCCCCACCTCTCTTTGAACCGCTCAGATTCCCCAGTGGCCCGGGGCCGCCTCTGAGCCTGGGGGGCCCACCAGCTCTGTGTGGGGCTGGCACTGGGGGCCATCCTCTGTCTCCACCCGTAGCCCTTCTGGGGGCAGCTCCTTTAGCCCTGGCGTGTCACTCAGTCATGCCCAGGTGTTGAGGTTTCCGTTTCTCTCTCGGTAGGTTGCCCCTCAGTCCCTTCCTTCTGAGGACTTTCACTTTTTACTGTGGGAAAATGTTCCATTATTACTTTAACACTTTCCCTCTCCATTAAAATTTAAAAACTTTTTTTCTGTGGTAAGAAACACATCGTATAGAAATGACCGTGTCAGTCATTTCCAGGCGCACAGCTTGGGGCACTGAGACATTCACCTGGCTGTGTTACCTTCCCCACCATCATCCCTAGAACCTGCTCATCTTCCCAAACGGACACTCCGTCCCCACTGGACACTCACTCCCCTCCCCCATGGCTGCAGCCCCCTGGCCCCTCATCCACTTCCTGTGTCTGTGGATGAGACCCCTCCAGGGACCTCCCGTGGGGGAGTCAGAGACCATCCGTCCTTCTGTGACTGATTATTTCTCTGAGCATCACGTCCTCAAGGGTCACCCACGCTGCAGCCTGTGTCAGGGTTTCCTTCCCCTTTAAGGCTGAGCAACGTCCACCGATGGACAGACCGCATGTTGTGTGTCCATCCGCTCACCCATCGATGGGCACAGCCCAGCCCAACTGGGCTGCTGTGAACACCAGTGCACAAGCCCTTGGCACCTGCTGTCAGTTGCCTGGGGGTCCTCCAGGTCTTCTTGAGGAGAAAAGGGGCTGAGCCCAGGCCCTCAGACTCACCGTGACCTGTCCCCCTGGACCAGATCCCTCTTGGTTGGACCCTCCTCCGAACCCTCTGGGGGAGGTGCATGTGCTGGCCTGACTCTCCAGACCAGGAGCTCGGAGTGGGAGGCAGGAAGGAGGGATTCTGGGTGGGCTGGTCCACGGCTCTGCCCGGCTACTGCCGTTATAACACCCGTCGTGCCCCTCCCTCCTTGACACTGCTGCCAACCTCTGACCTCTGACCCCAGAGCCCAGGAGCCTGTTTTGGGCTGAGACCAGAGAGTGGCCAGAAAGCCTCATCCGGCCTGCCCACCCGGCCACCCGGCCAGCAAGGCAGCCTCCAGCTCTCCCGCTGAGCACCTCTGTGTCTGTCGTCTCTCAGACCATCCCTACTCTGCGTGCTGATCAGTAACTGCGTCATTAGATAGGACTTAATTAAAACCCCATAAATCTCAAAACTAAATAAAGCAGCCGGGCCAGCCCTGTGTGCAAACAAGAAGCATCCGTGTGGCCTCCACCCCACTGCTGGGGAGGGCAGGACAGTCCCTGGCCTCTGGCATTTTCCCGCCAAACCCCTCTGGCTCCGAGGCCTTTCGAGGCAGAAGGAGGCTGTGTCTGTGCTGGGATTCTCACAGAGGAGGGGCCGCCCCGAGGCTGAGGGAGCCCCGAGAGCAGGTGTGGGGTGCCCAGCACACCCAGGGCTCCATGCAGATCCGTTCCTGGCCTCCCTGCCTCCTGCGGAACTCCCAGCACCAGGCTCTGTCCTCGAGGGTGAAGAGGGGTGGGACCCTCCTGCCCTCCAAGCCCCACCTGTGGGCTTGGTCACCTGAGGGCTGGGCTGATGCCCCGCTTCTGCCCACGGTGCCCTGAAGGGACAGAGGTAGTGAAGCTATGGGGACCAGCTCCCCACTCATAGGCACCTCCTCGCTGAGGTCCCTGGGGGCTGCAGGACCCCTGCCCAGGGCCTGGTGTCCCCCTGGGATGGGACGGCCATAACCCAAGTGTGGGCTGACCCTCTGGTCCCCAGTGGTGAGTCCAGGAGGCAGGCCATGTTCTGAGGTCCCCGAACCCCACCCCCAGGCCTGTGTCTGTGGCCCTAGGAAGGCAGTGTCCCCGGGGGCATCAGGCCAGGCCCACGTCCCTGAGGCCGGAAGAGCAGGCACTCAGACAGCTTGTGGAGGCCTGGCCCGGCCTGTAGGTGGCCACTGCTCTGCCCTGTGGGGCTGGGCTGGCATCGCTGATGGACAGGACCCCCTCCCTCCTGCACAGGCCTGGATGTGGCCTCAGGATCCTGGTGAACACCCTGCTCCGGGCAGCCCTGTGCCCGGGGCCACTGTGTAAGGAATACCGCTGCCATCTGGGAAACCTGGCTTCCCCGTGTGACGGGGGTGCTGCTGGGCAGAGGGACTGATTTACCAGGAGGGGTCTTCATGAGTGGGGCACCTGGAGGCCCTGACACCAATGTCTCTCACCCCCAGCACCTCCTTATGGAGTGGGAGCAGTGGCCACAGAGACGTCTGGTCGACCTGCAGGCAGCCTGGGGCTTGTCCACATTCTGAGCCGTGTTCCCTTCCTTCCTCTCTGGCCTGGGCCCTTTGTTTTACTGGTGAGGGGGAGCTCCCAATAGATCTCTCCTTTGTGGGGAATAGCCCTGCTTTCACTGGCCGCGAGTTGAGTGCATGGCTGCGGGCCCGAGAACCTACAGATCTGCGTGGGCCAGGTGATTCCGGCTCCCAGGGGGAGGTGCCAGCCCTGGGCTGAGAGACCCCCATGAGGCCCCGAGGGCTGGCAGCTGCCTGTGCCAGCCCGTCCTCAGATCCCCTTGGGAAGCAGTGCCTGCCTGGCCCCTCCCCGCGCAATCCCGGGTCGGTCTGTGGGGTTCGGGCAGACAGCAGTGGGGCTTCATCAGTATCTGCAGCTCAAGGAAAGGAGAGAACGGTCCCAGCCCCGGTCAGCGGGACGCGTGTCCGTGCAGCCCCCAGGAAAGCCCCGTCCTCCTGATCTGCCTCTGTGTGGAGGGTGGGCAGGGCAGGTCTGTACTGGGAGCAGAGCTTGGACACAGCCCCTCCCTGAGCCTGCTCCTCCGTCCAGGAGGTGCCCTGCCTTCCTTTCTATAGGTTATGCTGCCCAGAGGGCTTGATTTTTTAAATTACTTTTTAAATGTGGCAAAATGCACACAACGTAAAGCCTGCCATCTTCACCGTTTGTAAACGAGGTTTCAGCAGCGCTGAGCACATTCGCATGGCTGTGCCACCATCACCAACATCTCCTCCAGAAATTCCTCGCCTTTCCAAACGGACCCTCTGTCCCCACTGAACGCCCGCTCCCCTCCCCCTCCGCCAGCCCCGGTCCCCGTCCACTTCCTGTGTCTACGGCCGTGACCCCTCCCGGGACCTCCTGTGGGGGAGTCAGTCAACACCTGTCCTTCTTGTCTGGATTACTTCTCTGAACGTCATGCCCTCAAGGCCCATCCAGGTTGCAGCCAGTGTCAGGGTCTCCTTGCTCTTTGAGGGTGAGTACTATTCCACTGGTGGATGGACCACGTTTTGTGGATCCACTCACCCACGGCTAAACACTGAGTTGCCTCCTCCTCTTGGCAACTGTAGCACTGCTGTGAACACAGGCTTGCAAGGGGCTGACGTTCTGTAATGAGCGGGCAGGTGTGATCTGAGGTCATGTGGGAAACACGGAGGCTCACACACACCCCGCAGAGGTGTGTCCCCCAGCGTGGGCCCAGCTGGAGCAGCCTGGGGCTCAGTGTGCAGGGGTTGGACAGGTCTGGGAGCCCCCAGCCCTGCCATGTGCTCAGTCTTGCTGGAAACCCCTTATTGGATGTCTTGCAGGTCTGGTGAGAAGTCCTGGGGACCCCTGCCCATGATGGCATTGCCTCTGGGCTCGGAGTGGGCAGCCAGGCACGGCAGTCTCAACTTTAGAGTCCTTGAAAAGCCTCAGGTCAAGGGTGGACCTCAGCCTGACCCGGGGCTGAAGGCGGCAGAGACCACGAGCTGACCAACGGTCAGGGTCTGGCTGCAGCCATCTATTCTCGAGGTGCCCCACGGCTGCCCCGTGCCGGTGGCGCTGAGCTGCTCTCTCTCCTACGAGGCCCAGTGTCCTCCAGCCCCCAGTGGGTCCACCCCCACCCAGGAGCTCAGATTTCGCTTTAGACTTCCGGGACGATGTTCACTTAAGAAGGCTTTCCTGTTATTCTCTGGAACTGCATTCAGTTAGGTATATCTTTCCCTTCGGGCTTCCCTGATGGCTTAAATGGTAAAGAATCTTGTCCGCAATGCAGGAGATGTGTGTTCAATTCCTGGGTCAGGAAGATCCCTTGGAGAAGGGAATGGCAACTAGCTCTAGTCTTCTTGCCTGGAGAATTCCATGGACGGAGGAGCCTGGAGGGCTACAGTCCATGGGGTCACAAAGAGATGGACACAACTGAACGACTGACACTTTCTCGTTCATCTTTCCCTTTCTCCTTTGCCTTTAGCGTCTCTTCTTTTCTCAGCTGTATGTAAGGCCTCCTCAGACAATCACTTTGCTTCTTGAATTTCTTTTTCTTTGGGATGGCTTTGGTCTTGCTTCCTGTACAGTGTTATGAATCTCCGTCCATAGTTCTTCAGGCACCCTGTCTACCAGATCTGATCCCTGAATTTATTCATCATCTCCACTATATAATCATAACAGATTTGACTTAGGTCATACCTGAATGGTGTAGTGGTTTTCCCTACTTTCTTCAATTTAAGCCTGAATTCTGCAATAAGGAGATGATGATATGAGCCACTTAAACAGTAGGTGAGCCATGAACTTCCAGATGTTCAAGCTGGATTTAGAAAATGCAGAGGAACCAGAGATCAAATTGCCGACATCCACTGGATCATAGAAAAAGCAAGGGAGTTCCAGAAAAACACCTACTTCTACTTTATTGACTATGCCAAAGCCTTTGACTGTGTGGATCACAACAAACTGTGGAAAATTCTTAAAGAGATGGTAATACCAGACCATCTGACCTACCTCTTGAGAAATCTGTATGCAGGTCAGGAAGCAACAGTTAAAACTGGACATGGAACAACAGGCTGGTTCCAAAAAGGGAAAGGAATACGTCAAGGCTGTATATTGTCACCCTGCTTATTTCACTTATATGCAGAGTCCATCATGAGGAACGCTGGGCTGGATGAAGCACAAGCTGGAACCAAGATTGCCGGGAGAAATAGCAATAACCTCAGATATGCAGATGACACCACCCTTATGGCAGAAAGTGAAGAAGAACTAAAGAGCCTCTTGAGGAAAGTGAAAGAGGAGAGTGAAAAAGCTGGCTTAAAACTCAACATTCAGAAAACTAAGATTATGGCATTTCGTTCCACCACTTCATGGAAAACAGATGGCGAAACAGTGGAAAGAGTGACAGATTTATTTTTGGGGCTCCAAAATCACTGCAGATGGTGACTGCAGCCATGAAATTAAAAGATGCTTACTCCTTGGAAGGAAAGTTATGACCAACCTAGAAAACATATTAAAAAGCAGAGACATTACTTTGCCAACAAAGGTCCATCAAGTCAAAGCTATGGTTTTTCCAGTGGTCATGGATGGATGTGAGAGTTGGACTATAAAGAAAGTTGAGTGCCGAAGAATTGATGCTTTTGAACTGTGATGGTGGAGAAGACTCTTGAGAGTCCCTTGGACTGCAAGGAGATCCAACCAGTCCATCCTAAATGAAATCAGCCCTGAATATATATTGGGAAGACTGATCCTGACACTGAAACTCCAGTACTTTGGCCACTTCATGCAAAGAACTGACTCGTTGGAAAAGACTCTGATGCTGGAAAAGATTGAAGGCAGGAGGAGAAGGGGACGACAGAGGATGAGATGTTTGGATGGCATCACTGACTCAATGGATATGAGCTTGAGTAAACTCCAGGAGTTAGTGATGGACAGGGAGGCTATAGTCCATGGGTTTGCAAAGAGTCAGACACGACTGAGTGACTGAACTGAACCAAACCCCTCTGAGCCACAGTCATTTCCAGGTCTTGTTTTTGCTGACTATATAGAGTTTCTCCATCTTCGTCTGCAAAGAAGAAATCGATCTGATTTCAGTATTGACCATTGGTGATATCCACCGTGTGGAGTCTTCTCTTGTGCTGTTGGAAGAGTGTGTTTGTTATGATCAGTGTGTTTGTTATGATCAGTGTGTTCTCTTGGTAAAACTCTGTGAGCTTTGCCTTGCTTCACTTTGTACTCCAAGGCCAAACTTGCCTGTTACTCCAAGTATCTCTTGACTTCCTACTTTTGCATTCTAGTCCCCTATGATGAAAATGACATCTTTTTTGGTGTTAGTTCTAGAAAGTCTTGTAGGTCATCACAGAACCATTCAAATTCAGCTTCTTCGGCATTAGTGGTTGGGGCATAGACTTGGATTACTGTGATACTGAATGATTTGCCCTGGAAATGAACACAGATCATTCTGTCATTTTTGAGACTGTACCCAAGTACTGCATTTCAGGCCCTTTTGTTGACTATGAGGGCTACTCCATTTCTTTATAATAGAAATAGAGGAAAACAATAGAATGGGAAAGACTAGTGATCTCTTTAAGAAGATTAGAGATACCAAGGGAATATTTCATGCAAAGATCGGCACAACAGAGGAAAGAAACAGCAAGGGCCTAACAGAAGCAAAATAGATTAAGAAGAGGTGGCAAGAACACACAGAAAAACTATACAAAAAGGACCTTAATGACCCAGATAACCACGATGGCGTGATCACTCACCTAGAGCCAGACATCCTGGAGTGTGAGGTCAAGCAGGTCTTAGGAAGCATTATTACGAGCAAAGCTAGTGGAGGTGATAGGATTTCAGCTGAGCTATTTTAAAACCTAAAAGTTCATACTGTTAAAGTGCTGCACTCAATATGCCAGCAAATTTGGAAAACTCAGCAGGGACCACAGGACTGGAAAAGTTGTCTTCATTCCAACCCCAGAGAAATGCAATGCCAAAGAATTTTCAAACTCCTGCACAATTGTGCTCATTTTGCAAGCAAGCAGATTCATGCTCAAAATCCTTCAAGTCAGGCTTCAGTAGTATGTGAGCCAAGAAATTCCAGATGTACAAGCTGGATTTAGAAAAAGCGGAGGAATCAGAGATCAAATTGCCAACATCCATTGGATCCTAGAAAAGGCAAGGGAGTTCCAAAAAAACATCTGCTTCATTGACTCTGCTAAAGCCTTTGATTATATGGATCACAACAAACTGTGCAACATTCTTAAAGAGATGGAAATACCAGACCACCTGCCCTGCCTCCTGAGAAACCTGCTTGCAGGTCAAGAAGCAACAGTTAGAACCAGACATGGAACAATGGCCTGGTTCAAAATTGGGAAAGGAATACGACAAGGCTGGATGTTCTCACCCTGCTTATTTAACTTCTATGCATCATCTGAAATGCCGGGCTACAGGAAGCCCAAGCTGGAATCAAGATTGTCGGGAGAAATATCAATAACCTCAGATATGCATATGTTACCACTCTAATGGCAGAAGGTGAAGAAAACTAAAAAGCCTCTTGATGAAAGTGAAAGAGGAGAGTGAAAAATCTGGCTTAAACAGAAATAAAAACACCAATACAGTATACTAATGTATATATATGGAATTTAGAAAGATGCAAACGATAACCCTGTACACGAGACAGCAAAAGAGACAGAGATGTATAGAACAGTCTTTGGGACTCTGTGGGAGAGGGTGAGGGTGGGATGATTTGGGAGAATGGCATTGAAACATGTATGTTGTCATAAGTGAAACGAATCACCGGTTCGGGGTCGATGCATGTTACAGGATGCTCGGGGTTGGCATGCGGGGATGACCCAGAGGGAGGATAAAGGGAGGAGGGAGGTGGGAGGAGGGTTCAGGAGGGGGAACTCATGTACACCCGGGGCGGATTCATGTCAGTGTATGGCAAAACCAACCAATATAATATTGTAAAATGATTAGCCTCCAATAAAAAAAAGAGAAAGTAAAAAAAAAAAATAAATTAAAAAAAAATAAAAAAGAGAATAAAAAAGATTAGCTCTCAAAAAAAAAAAAGATCTGGCTTAAAGCTCATCATTCAGAGAACTAGGATCGTGGCATCTGGTCCCATCCCTTCATGGCAAGTTTGTTGCTGTTGTTTATTGTTCAGTCACTCAGTCGTGTCCGACTCTTTGCGACCCCGTGGACGGCAGCACGCCAGGCCTCCCTGTCCTTCACCGTCTCCTGGAGCTCGCTCAAACTCATGTCCATTGAGTCGGTGATGCCATCCAACCATCTCCTCCTCTGTCGTCCCCTTCTCCTTCTGCCTTCAATCTTTCCCAGCATCAGGGTCTTTTCTAATGAGTTGGCTCTTCACATCTGGTGGCCAAACTATTGGAGCTTCAGTGAATATTCAGGATTGATTTTCTTTAGGACTGACTGGTTTGGTCTCCTTGCAGTGCGAAGGACTCTCAAGAGTCTCCTCCAACACCACAGTTCCAAAGAATCAACCCTTCAGCGTTCAGTTTTCTTTATGGTCTGACTCTCACATCCATACATGTCATGGCAAACAGATGGGGAAAAAAGGGAAACTGACAGATTTTCTTTTCTTGGGCTCCAAAATCACCATGGACTATGACTGCAGCCGTGAAATCGACACACTTGCTCTTTGGAAGGAAAGCGATGACAAACCTAGACGGTGTATGAAAATGCAGAGACGTCACTTTGCCGACAAAGGTCTGAATAGTCAAAGCTCTGGTCTTTCCAGTACTCATGTACATGATAGCTGGAACAGAATTTCTCAAGTCTCTCAGCAGCAGAGCCCAGGGGAGGGGACAGAGCGGCTGACCCGGAGGCCCACGGGGTCCCTGGTGCGGATGGTGATCTGGCCCCATCCCCTCCAGTTGTTGCATCTGGCCAACCCTCACTGGGCTGGGCTGGTGTTGTCCTCACAGCCTCCCAGAGGGCGGCAAGTGCCCACCTGCCCCAGGGATGGGAGACCCACCTGCTCTGGTACGGGGGGTGCAGTCATGCCAGGACTCCTGCCCTGGGGGTCCTGGCCTTGGAGGCCCAAATGCACGGTGTCCAAGTAGAGTCCCCTGCTCTCTGACACAGAGGGGGTCTGTCACTTGGGACTGAGCCTCCCGAGGACTCACTGGGGTCAGGGTCCCTGCTGCCCTCACCCTGCTGTGTCGATGCCCATGGACAGTGTGTCCCCCAAACCTCAGGGGATCTGAAGGGAGCAGCTCCATAAACAGTGGAATAAGTTGATGAGTGCAGGTGAGCCAGTGGCGTCTGACCAGCCGTGGAGCCAGCTGCAGGCATGGCCCTGGTGTCCTGCAGAGCCTCCTGGGTTGAGCCAGCCTGGCAGCCAAGGCAGGAGCATCTCCTGGCCGGATCTGCCCGCCCCACGTGCCCGCTGCCCACCCCCGCCTTGATGCTGACCTGTGGGGATGGGGGCAGTGGGCAGAGGGGCTGCGGCCAGTTCCCTTGCCGTGCGGCCACTCAGGGCCTGTCCCCCACTAGGGTGCCTGTGGCTGCTTTGCGCAGGGCCATGTCCTCCCAGCCTGAGCTCCTGGAGGTGCGTGGTGATCTCGGCCACCGCGACCAGTGACCCAGGCCGGAGAACGTTGCTCCCGGAAAATGTTGCTCCGACCAGGGGCTGGAGGTCAGGGGACTGGAGGCCCCGAAGACGTGGCTCTGGCTGCGCGGTCAGCCCTGGGGGTGCCGGCGCGCTGGCAGCAGCCCTCCTTTGCCCACCCTGTCTCCAAGGCCGCGCCCCCGTGGCTCGTGTCTTGCCCTCCCCCCGGTCCGCTCACCACAACCCTTGCCTTGGAGCTGGACCCAGCAGGGAGCCAGGATGAAGGGGCTCAAGGGCCTCCCCTTAGTTACACAGCCATGAAGACCCACTTCCCACACACACAGACTCACAGCTTCCGGGGCTGGGTCAGGGTGTGAACTTTGGGGGCCACCATTCACCAGCTTCACTCGCAGCCCAGACAGGGTGGTCCAGAGGGTGGGCAGGGTGAACGCACGGCCGAGGGTGACAGTCCCTGCGGGCCTGACTGTGCCAGAGCACAGTCACACCTGCCCCAGCTGCTCCCGCTTTCTGGAAAGGCCCCAGGCCTCTCCTCTCTGGGACAAAGACCCTGGGCCTCAAGCTGTGACCGGTCACTGAGGTCCTTCAAGCGCCAGAGGTGGAGCCACGTCACCGCCCCTGCCCCCGCCCCCATGGACTAAGCCCACTGTGCCCCCTGCTCCCGAGAGAACAGTCACGGTCCCTGAAAACCCCAGAGCCTGTTCCTGGGCCCCACCCTGTGGCCCCCAGGCAGGCCCAGGAGCTGAGCATCCCTGGGACTCCCTGACATCCGGGGAGGATGCCGTCCAAGCCCCCCAGGCCGGGCATCTCCAGCACAGCAGCGCACAGCCAACCCGCCCACCCGGCCTGTGTCCTGGCCCTCACCCTGCCCACCTGCCAGCCCCGCTGGGGGAGGGGCGTCTGTGGGGACCAGCAGCCTGGCACCTGCCTTCGGAGCCCGTGTTCCTCCCAGAGGTCCTGTGTCCTTGCTTCTGAAACCACTGTCCTGCCCCGCACCGCCCTGCCCCGTACCGCCTGCCCAAGTTCTTCCTGGGGTTTATCACTGGCCACCAGCATCAGAGCCGCGGCAGGGCGGGGGGTGGTCTGTGCTGAGAGCACGCCCTCGGCTGGCATCCCAGCTGAAGGAAGCAGCAGCTCACTCACATGCTGCCTGCCATGTGCCCCCCGGCTTCATCCTCACAGCCACTGTGGGTTGGGGGGTGTCCTCACAATGCAGGAGGAGTCCCCAGCCTGCCATCCTGAGCGGGGCTCCCCAGGGCCGGGGGTCAGCTTGAGCGCTGGGTGTGCAGGGGGAGGGGAGTGAGAGCCACCTGCCCTGTGGACGAGGTGCGGCTGGGGGCCAGCGGCAAGTGCGCTCCGGCTGGAGCTGCCCGGTGGGGAGGGGCACAGGCCTCGTGTATGGACGCCATCCAGAGACGGGAGTAGTTTAGGACGGCCCGGGCCAGGGAGGGACTGTGGATGAGGCCTCTCCCCGGCGCAGGTGTCCTACAGGTGGACACGGCTCCATGGTGACCCCTGCAGCCATGGGGCACGGGGAAGCGGGCACGCCAGGCGTTCGGCCCTGGCCTTTGCCGACATGCTAGCCGAGCTGGGGCAGCAGGTGAGCCTCCTTCCTATCAGGCCTGGGGGCGCTCCTCAGGGAGTGGCCTGGTGGGTCCCCACGTCAGCAGGTCAGGGCCGTGAAATCAGCCTTATCGGAAGGGATGTTGTCTCAGGCGGAGCTGGGCTGCTAGGTCTGGAGGGCGTTCCCTGCCCCTCCCCTGGGCTCAGGGGCAGGGTCGGCGGCAGCCTGGGTCAGGGGCCTCGGAGGGCCAGGCGGGGTGGGCAGCAGGGTGCCCACTGCTAGGTGCTTGGCCTGGTCTCCAGGGGCCTGTCCTGCCCCTGGTCCTCCCAGAGCTTCTGTACTGGGGGCCGGGTGACGCTAGGGTATGGGGGGCCTGCCCTGCTCAGGGCCCCGCTGGGGAGGGGCCGTGGGCACCCGCTGGGCAGTGTCTGCAGTGGTATTGGGGATGCCTGGGGTGCCTGAGAGCACCAATATGCCCTCTGGCTGGATTCTCAAGAGGGGACCCCGCCCACAGTGAGGAAATAGGCTTGGGGCCTCCTTTGCCTTACATGAGGTCACTGGCTGGTGGTTCGGACCATTGCGGTCAGAGCTCGCCTCATCCCACAGGGCCGGACACCTCACAGAGACACACAGCATAGGAAAACGAAGGCAGCCCTGTGGGGAAACAGGGAAAGAGAGGCTGGCCTGGGACGCAGGTAGGGGACGCAGGCACTGCTCCCTCGTGGCGGGGGTGGCACCAAGTCTTCCTGTCGTTCTTGCATGGACGTGGGAGGTGGGTCCAGGGCTCCAGGGCCCTGGGGGTTAGAGGAGGGAGGGGCAGACTCAGCCGCCAGGGCCTCTGCGTCCGCCAGGCTGAGCCTCATCTTCGCTCCCAGAACATCGGGCTCTGGGTCTGCCCCCAGGTCCCCTGCCAGCTCCCAGCTGTGTGTCCACTTTGCAAAGGCCCAGCCCACATCCGAGCCTCCCTGGACGCCCATCCCTGCCGCCAGGGCCCGGCCTCCCCCAACCTGGCCCTCAGCCACAGGTGGGCAGCAGGTCTGAGGTCAAGCTCCCAGGCCCTGGACCCGCACATGCACCCCTGGCCCTGCAGCCCCGAGGCTCTCTGGGCGGGGGGCCTGGGCCCTGCTCTGGCCCAGAGCCAGGGGGCGTCTCCAGCCGGAGAGGAAGGCAAACACCCCTTTGTCTGCAGTCTCAGCTTCTGCTCGAGGGTCTCATGGGACAAAGGCCAGGTGGGCCAAGGAGCCTGCAGGCTGTCTAGACGGCTCTGACCACCGGGGCAGACGGGGACGCACAGGTGTGGGGGACGTGAGCCTGCGGAAGGGCCGGAGCGGGCAGCCCCGGCCGCCGTCCCACCCTGCTGCCTTTCTCCCGCCCCCGCTTGGCCCTCTGCGAGGTCACCCCTCCAGGAAGCCAGCAGGATGTGGCTTCCCTCCTGTCTCCCCCGACTGGCCTCAGAGCCCCTCCAGTGGGGCTGTGGTGGGGGAGCCTCCTGCGAGACTTGACCTAAGGGGCTGGCGGGGGGTGATGCCCTGCTGTGGTCCAGGGCTGCCCCGCGTGTGCCACTGGCCATTGAGACCCGCTGTCCCGGGAGCCGGTGGGCTTCATGCCCACTTCCAACCGTTGCCCCTCACACGCCCCCCTTCCTCTCTGCATCCCAGCCCCGGCAGCGTGTCACCAGCCTCCATCCTCAGCATGCGGCATCCTCCCGGCCCCGCCAAGTGTTCCTCACCCAGGCATGCGTGCCGTTGGAGACTCCCTGCGGCCTCCAGGCAGGCCGCTCTCCTCGGAGCACCGTTCCCCTGGCCTCCTGTCCTCATCTCCAGACCTGCCGGAGACCCGGTCATCACCGCCCCGTTCTTACTCCATCGGCCCCACCGGGACTTAACCCTTCAAGGCCATTTTCTCCTGGCGCCCAGACTTCTCATGCGCTCACAGCTCTCTGCTTATTGAGGATTACTTTATTGCCCTGGGCAATAAAGATGCAGAAATAGGAACATCTCTAGCAATACTCTTGGCCCAGGGCTGTGTCCTCTGCCACAGCGTGGGGCAGTGCCCCAGGAGCCCTGGTCCTGCAGCGAGGATGCCACACACAAGGCCCCAGTCAGTTCATGCGTGCTGGGTGGGCCTGTTAGTGCTTGGAGAGTTTGAACCTCAGACTTTTAACAAACTGACTGATACACTAACCAATCACTGAGCCCTGGGACCAGGAGAACACATGGTCCCCTCCACAAGAAAGTGCCAGAGGCCTGGAGAAGTTACTTCATAGCAGGCAAACCACAAGCAAATAAAACCAACTGAAGTGGAGCCCTCAAAAAGAGGCAATAGCTAGTACGAAAGAAACATTTCTGCTGAGAGACATAATAGTTCTGTAAGAAAAAATATACAACAGGGAAGTAAAGCATAGATAGATACTTCAGAAAGTATCAATCAATTCAAGGAACTATTGACTCTGAAACAAAAAGTGAAAGATGGCTGACAAGCCCCCTGCCACCCAAGATCAAGTGACCCACCAAAAAGTAACTCCCTGCTGACCTGGAACAGAGCCTTCTCCTGAGGAAGAGAACAGGACCTAGAACCTCGGCATGCATCCTGCAGAAGGTCCTGTGTGCAAAAAAAGCCACTGGGGAATAAAAAGGAGAAGAGGGCAGCAGAGGATAAGATGGTTAGATAGCATCACCAGCTCAATGGGCCCGAATCTGAGCAAATTCCAGGAGGCAGTGGAGGACAGGGAAGCCTGGTGTGCTGCAGTCCACGGGGTCAAAGTGGTGGACACGACCGAGCAACTAAGCAGCCGCCACCTCTACCACGTAAGGCCACAGGGACCGTGATAATAGCGCCAGGCTACACAGCAAGTCTCAGCAGACTTCTGAGAATTGATACACTCCAAGTATGTTCTCTCACTAAAATGTAAATTTACTAAAAACCATAACAATAGTTGGTAAGAACACCCCTGAATGTTCGAAAGTCAGGCAGAGTCGTGAGTTCTAAATAACCTATGGATTGGAGGTGGCCCAATGACAGCTGATATCTCCTTAGAAATGATAGTGGCTAGAGGATGATAGAAAGGCATCTTTCTAGAGCAACAGTCAACCACCAGTGACGCTGCGGTGAACAGGAGCAGAGTACTAGCAACAGTAATTAGAAAGGTAAAGACAAATGAAATTTTAATTTTCTTAATTCTTTTAAAGAACTACTAACTGTTTAAAGCAAAAAACAGAAGAACTTGACTGGTGGTCCAGGGGTTAAGAATCCTTCTGTCAAGTCCGAGGATGTGGGTTCGAGCCCTGGTCCAAGAAGATTCTACAAGATGTGGAGCAGCTGAGCCCATGCGCCCCGGCTGCAGAGCCTGTGCACCCCAGAGCTGGCGCTCTGCGCCAAGAGGAGACACTGCAGCGAGAAAGCCTCAGACCACAATGAAGAGCGGCCCCTGATCGCCACGACCGGACAAAGCCTGTGCAGCAGTGAAGGCCCGGCGCAGCCAAAAGCAGCACATAAGGAAACAAGGCAAAACCCGACCAGGAGAGCTAGTGGCACACGTGGTGGTAAACTGTCTAACACTAACAGCACCACCCGTGGAGAAGAAATGAAACTAGAGTGTTCTAAAGCCCTCACGTTTCAGTCATTTCCAAACAAAACCTTTGCTTGAGCCTTGAGAACCATGGTGCCAATTTCCAAAAGAAAATATGTGTTTCAATTGTAAGTTTCTAGGGCAGAAATTGAAGCCAAAATTCACATTTTTTGTTTATGGCACTCATCAGATCAATGTTCTCACACACAAAAGAAATAAAATAAAGTTCTTATTCCTCACATTGAGCTATATGATGTTAATTCAAAATAGATTCTGATAAGTTAAGGATGCATACTATAATATTTTAAAAAGCCACCAGAAATATAAAGGTAGATAGATAAAAAGACAATGTGTGTGTGCACGCGCTTACTTGTGTCCAGCTCTTTGTGACCCCATGGACTCCTGTCCATGTCTCCTTCTATGGACCCCATGGACTCCTACCAGGCTCCTCTGTCCATGGAATATTTCTAGGCATGAATTCTGGGGAGGGTTGTCATTTTCTCCTCCAGGGGATCTTTCCGACCCAGGGGTTGAATCTGGGTCTTTTGCATCTCCTGCATCGGCAGGCAGATTCTTTACCATCACACCACCTGGGAAGCCCAAAAAGTCAATAGAGGTGTTCGAATTACATACTGAAAAATACTTAACCAACTACACCAATTGGTGGCAAGAATGTGGAATAAGTGTCCAACTCTTTGTGACCCCATCTCCTCTGTCGATGGGATTCTCCAGGCAAGAATACCAGAGTGGGTTGCTATGCCCTCCCCGGGGAGGGGGGGGTCTTCCCAACCCAGGGGCTGACTGTCGAGTGGTGTAAACAAGTCTCGCAGGTGGTGGAGATGTCATATCTCGGTGGTAGCGGTGGTTTTGTGAGTGTAAACATTTGTTAAAACTCATTGACTAAGAGCTTGAAACGAATTAATCTTATGGTGTGTGAATTATATCTCAATAAAGTTTACTTTAAAAGAAGAAAAAAGATTAATTGAAAAGAAATCAGGAAAGACGAACAAAGAACAGGTGCGTAAGACACAAAACAAACTTTGAGACGATAGACTTAAACCCAGCCATGCCAATCACATCACAGAGCTGGAGATACGACAGAAGGAAACCTTTCTGAGTTGAAGCAAGCTGTGAGTTTTGCTCATTTATCTAGCTGTTTGAGAACCTGACCCGTCTTTTTTCATTGAGCAAAAGTCACAAGAACAGACAAAGCCCTTGCTCTCATGGGAAATAAAATATAGCGGGAGCATCATTTTCTGGTTCTACGGTCTCATTAATCAGTGTATGATTGAAAAAGGAACATAATTCTATGGGAACATTCTTCCTGGGAGGGGAGCCACCTGAAGCAGAGAACAGTCAGAGAAGGTGTCCCTAACCAGGTGATGGAGGCCCAAACACAGGTTTTCAGCTGGAGCGGGAGAGGACAGGGCCTCTGAACACTGTTCAGCCCAAGGATTATTGTTTCTGTTCTTTTTTTTTAAAGATTTTTTGATGTGGACCATTTTTAAAATCTTTATTGAATTTTGTTACAATATTGTTTCTCTTTAATGTCTTAAAGGCATGAGTCATAGGGATCTCAGTTCCCTGACCAGGGGTTGAACCCACACCCCCTGCAATGGACGGCAAAGTCTTAACCGCTTCAAGGTCTTAGATCACCAGGGAATCCCAAAGGATCAGAAATAATAAATACTCCCTGTATACTTTTCCTGGAAACTACAAGGACTCAAAGACATGCTTGGAGATGATACAATCGAGAAACAATCTCTGTGGATGTCCCTGGTGGTTCATTGTTTGAGACTCTGCCCTCCCAGTGCCAGGGGCAAGGGTTCATCCCCTGGGTGGGAAATAAGATCCCCAAGCCGCATGGAGTGGCCTAAAACAAAATTCCTAATAAACTTTCAGATTCTGTTAAAAAAAAATTGCAGCCCGAGTAGGAAGCTAAAGAATGAGGAAGCTGTGCTCTAAGGAGGCCGGTGGGGGCCCTGGAGCACCTGGCTTGGGCGTCACTCCAGGTGGCCATGCGCTGTGGCAACAGCTCTGCGTGCAAAGATGACAAATAGCTCTTGCGGGACACACACAAGGGGTGAAACTGTCATCACCATCCAGAGTGAACATTCCAGAATAATGCCTGGAAGAACGGAAGGGTGGTGGTTTTTCTGCCATCCGCAGCGGTGAGTCAATATTGTTGGAAGAAAAAGATAGTCTCTATGGTGAGGTGAAATTACAGAGCGAGTGTCCGCAAGGCCAAAAAGGCAAAGCAAACACGAGCCCAGTGGCGAGAGAAGCGCAGGCTGAAGAGAGAGGCAGAGACGCCCGCGACACGGCCCGGAGAGCCAGTCTCACCTGTGATGACAGAGGCACGTCCGGCCTCTCCCGAGCGTGAAGCTGCAAGTCAGGCTGAAAAGGGACAAAAGTACCCACAGGCGGACTGCATGCTCTATGTAAGAGACGTATCGAAAAACCATGCCACAGCACCTGAATGTTCGTTGCAGCACTATTTACAACATCCTCTTCATGGAGACCACGTAAATGTCCATCAACAGAGAAATGGACAAAGATGAGGTACCTCTGTGCAGTGGAAGGTTACTCCACCATCAGAGTGAAATAATGCCATTTGCAGCGACACGGATGAACCTAGAGGTTGTACTGATCGAAGCAAGTCAGACCGAGAGGAGAAACATGGTTTGACACCCACTATGGAATCTAAAAAGAAGTGATACAAATGAACTTAGAAAGCAAAAAAAGACTCCCAGACGTAGAGAACCCACTTCTGGTCGCTGGAGGGAAGGATGGGGGACGGACAGTTAGGGAGTTTGGGATGGACATGTACACACGGCTGAGTTAAAATGGATGATCTACAGGGACCTACGGTGTAGCACTGGGAACTCTACTTGGTGTTACGTGGCGGCCTGGACGGGAGGGGAGCTTGGAGGAGAATGGATCCATGTATATGTAGGGCTGAGTCCCTTAGCTGTTCACCTGAAACCATCACGACATTGCTAATTGGCCACACCCCAATATAAAAGAAAACGTTTAAATGAATAAATAAAAACCCATGCCACAGAAAAGTCAGAGGAGAAAGTTGACAAAGGCAAGAGGCAGAGTCATGGTGATGGTATCAATAAACCAAGAAGTAGGATGAGAAAAGGAAGTCTAATAGGACAGCGGGAAGATCTGGTTCAGCCGCCTACCCTGAGTATCCTTGATAGAACAAGAGACAGAAAATCAACAAGGATGCAGGAGAATTTAATACTGTCCACCAACAGGATCCAATCACCATTTACAGAGCACTCCACCCAGCAGCAGCGGAACACACGCGGTTTTCAGGTGCCCACAGACGGCCCATATCCTGGGGCACAAAACAAACTCAACCAACTTAACGCGACTGAAACCAGGCAGAGTGTGTCCTCTGACCGCATATCAAGAGGCTCAGATTAGAAACCAGTAAGTGAAAGTTAACAAGAAGACCTCCACACGCTCAGAACCACATTTCTAAATAATTCACGGAGGGAAACGCGAAGATACATGCAACTGATTGAAATGAAAACTCAGCCCATCAAAATTGAGGGACAGAGCTAAAGCAGCGCTGGGGGAAGTTTATCTCAGCAAGTGCACATCCTAGGAAAGAGGGAGAGTCTCAGATCAGGACACTAAGCTCCCACCTCAGAACCCAGGAAGAGAAGAGAAAAAACAGACTCAGGTCAGAAGGGAGAATAAGCAAAGACAACAGCAGATTTCAGTGAAATTGAAAACAGGAAAATGGGAACGAAATGACTTTTAATTCATTCAAATGAAAGAAAGGAAAGGAAAAATGTCAACAAAATTAACAAAACTCTAGGAAGTCTGCAAAGAGAAAAGAGAGAAGACCTAAGCTGCCAGTATCAGAAATGAAACAGAGACTGTCACGACAGACCCCAGTCGCAGAAAGGGTGATGAGCCAGCGCTGGAGGCAACGCACAGAAGTGACAGCTTCGATGAAATGCATCAGTTCTTCAAACGGCACAAGCTGCACAACTCAGTATAGACAGTTTGTAGCCTGAGAACCATTAAGAAAGCTAGGCTCATAACTTTATACTCCAAAAAGGGAATCTGGGGTCAGGTGGTTTCAGGGAAGAATTCTTTCAAACTTTTAAAGAATTAACACCAAGTCTGCACAATTTCTTCCAGAAAATAGGAGAGGAGGGACTTGTCCCAATTTATTTCACAAAGCTAGTGTTACCCAGATATGATAATCATAGAGATAGCACAAAAAAATTAAAACCAACTCTCAAAACTACAGATCAACATCTCTGATAAATATAGACACAAAAATGTTTAATAAGGCAACAGTACACAGAGTCTGTCAGTTCATAAAGAGAATCATACGTTCTGGCCGGGCGGGGGATGTGAGAGATTCAAGGCTGGTTCAACATTAAAAAGTTAATGAAATCGATCTTATTAAAATCACATGAGCTTATCAGTTGATGCAGAAAAAACTCTTGACGAAGTTCAACAACTGTTCATGATAAAAGCTCTCAGAGAAATAAGAATAAAGGGAGCTTCCTCAGCTGGATGAAGGCCATCTACAAAAAGCTGTGTTTCTAACACTGAACTTGGCAGGGAGAGGTGAACATTGAGGACCAGAGAAGGACACCAATCTCATCACTCCTGTTCAAAGGCCTGGGGGCTCTGGTCCAGGCAATAAGGCGAGGGAAGGAAATGAGCATCCACGTTGGACCAAATGAAGCTGTCTCTGTTTGCTAATAACACAAACATCTACACGAAAACTCCAAATAATCTATTAAAAACCTGCAAGCACTAATAAGCCAATTCTGCAAGCTTCAAGGATACAAGATAAACATACAGCCACGGGTTGAAGTTCTACATCTTAGCAACGACCAGGTCGTCACTGACCACTGTATCAAGATCACGATATTGTGGGCTTCCCTGGTGGCTCAGAGGCGTAGAATCCGCCTGCCAGTCAGGTTCAGTCCCTGATCCAGGAGAAGCCCACATATTGTGGATCAGCTAAACTCATGCGCCACAACTATTCAGTCTGTGTTCTAGAGCCTGGGAGCCTCGACTCCTGAGCCCCCGGGCCCTGGAGCCTGCCCCCCACAACCAGAGAAGCCGCTGCGATGAGAAGCCCAGGCACCCACAACTAAAGAGAAGTCGGCGCAGAAATGAAGACCCAGCACGGCCATGAGTCAATAAACAAAGTGATGAAAGGAATGCAGTGCCGTCTGCAACTGCTCAAATCAATGGAAAAACTTAGATGTGGATCTAACAGAGCATACACAGGACTCGTGTGCTGAGGACTACAGAACTCTGGTGAAAGAAGTCAAAGACGGTCTGAGCACACGGAGACGCTCTTGAGCTCAGCTGGCTGCTCACCCGCTGAGGGACCCAGTGCTAAGAGACAGATGCTGCGTAAACGGAAAGGGAGCTTTCCTGAGGACGCAGCCTGGAGAAACGGGGACTCATGTCCCAGAGAACCGACTCCCCAGCTGCCAGTAAGGGGGCAAGCAATTTTCAGGGCGTGTTCGGGACGCACAGGTGGGGCGAGGGGGCAGAATGTGGAAGCAACCGAGTCAGCGCTGACAGCGTGGGGAAACTGGTCAGGTAGGTGGTGGTCTCATGAGCGTCATCTCGATTGTTTTCATTTTAACGTTAATCTTCAACTCCACGGTCATTTTCCCCCTTCCTGTTTCCTTGAGGCCAGTTCTTAAAATTGTGCAAGATGGAACAGCTTAAGTAATGGCTAACGTCTGATCATCATGCAATTGGTTTTCTCCAGTTTCAGCATCTATGAAACAGCTCAGTGGATATTATCTACAGCCCCTGAGGAGAAACAAAAGATCCTTGACTTTGTTTTATGGCTAAACTATTATTTTGTCTTGCTTGACTGTTTCCCTCTGCTTTTGCATTTTCTCACTTCTCGGATTAAATTTATCAGTTGGAACTCAAGGAGTGCCTGCTGCTGCTGCTGCTAAGTCACTTCAGTCGTGTCCGACTCTGCGTGACCCCATAGACGGAAGCCCAGCAGGCTCCCCCGTCCCTGGGATTCTCCAGGCAAGAACACTGGAGTGGGTTGCCATTTCCTTCTCCAACAAGGAGTGCCTAGGAGGCTAGTTTTTCCATAAACAAGAGCAAGATGAGGACGGGAGTGAGGCGTGTTCCAAGAAGGCCCCGTAGGGTCCTGTCCTCTTAAAGACATCCCGTGTTCATGCGCTGGAAGACTTGGCGGAGCAAACTGTCAGTTCTATCCAAATTAACATACAAGTGCAATGCAATTCCTATCAAATGCCAGCAGGAGTTTTTGTAGATATAGACAAGGTTGTTCTAAACTTCGTGGGGAAAGGTGAAGGGACTGGAGCAGTCAAAGCAATTTTGAGAAAGAACGATGCAGGAGGGGTCGCTGTACGTGACTCCGACATTCCCTCTAGAGCCGAACGGCCAGACTGTGTGGCGATGGCTGTTTAGTCGCTCGGTCGTGTCTGACTCTTTGCGACCATGGACCGCAGCGCGCCAGGCCTCCCTGTCCTTCACCGTCTCCTGGAGTTGCTCAAACTCATGTCTGTTGAGTCGCTGATGCCGTCCAACCACCTCATCCCCTGTCGCCCCCTTCTCCTCCTGCCTTCAATCTTTCCCAGCATCAGGGTCTTGTCCAATGATGGGCTTTTTGCATCAAATGGCCAAAGTATTGGAGCTTCATCTCCAGCATCAGTCCTTCCAGTGAATATTCAGGACTGATGTCCTTTAGGATGGACTGGTTGGATCTCCTTGCAGTCCAAGGGACTCTCAAGAGTGTCCTCCATCAACCCAATTCAAAAGCACCAATTCTTTGGCGCTCAACCTTCTTTAAAGTCCACCTCTCACATCCACACATGACCACTGGAAAAACCATATCTTTGACTATATGGACCTAGTCAGAAGAATAATGTCTCTGCTTTTTAATACACTGTGTAGGTTGGTCATAGCTTTTCTTCCAAGGAGTAAGCATCTTTTAAGTTCATGGCTGCAGTCACCGTCCACAGTGATTTTGGAGCCCAAGAAAATAAAGTCTCTCACTGTTTGCATGGTTTCCCCATCTATTTGTCATGAAGTGATGGGACCAGATGCCATTGTCTTAGTTTTTGAATGTTGAGTTTTAAGCCAGCTTTTTAACTCTCTTCTTTCAACATCATCAAGAGGCTCTTTAGTTCCTCTTTGCTTTCTGCCATTAGGGTGGTGTCATCCACATATCTGAGGTTACTATATTTCCTGGCAATTTTGATTCAAGCTTGAGCTTCATCCAGCCCAGCATTTCACATGATATATTCTGCACAGAAGTTAAATAAGCAGGGTGACAATATACAGCCTTGACAAACTCCTTAACCAAATTTGAACCAGTCCATTGTTCCATGTCTTGTTCTAACTGTTGCTTCTTGATCTGCATACAAGTTTCTTAGGAGGCAGGTAAGGTGGTCTGGTATTCCCACCTCTCGAAGAATTTTCCACAGTTTGTTGTGATCAGCAAAATCAAAAGCTTTTGTGTAGTCAATGAAGCTGAAGTAGATGTTTTTCTGGAATTCCCTTGCTTTTTCTATGATCCAATGAATATTGGCAATTTGATCTGTGGTTTTTCTGCCTTTTCTAAATCCAGCTTGAACATCTGGAAGTTCTTGGTTCACGTACTGTTGAAGCCTCGCATGGAGAATTTTGAGCATTACTTTGTTCCCATTTGAAATGAGTGCAGTTGTGTGGTAGTTTGAACATTCTTTGGCATTGCCCTTCTTTGGAATTAGAATGAAAACTGACCTTTTCCAGTCCTGTGGCGTTTGCTGAGTTTTCCAAATTTTCTGGCATATTGAGTGCATCACTTTAACAGCATCATCTTTTAGGAGAAAGGCTCAGCAGCCCCGTGGAGACTGAACCAAACTTGTCTGTGAGTATTTTGGAGTCTCCGGTGGAGGTGTGGGCCAGCGGCGGCCTGCAGTGGGGCCGGGGCACTGACAGAGGCAGGCCTCTGTAGGTAGGTGCAGCATGCTGGCCTAAGCCCTTCTGCAGAAGGTTGCCATCGCCCCTACCCTAGTTTTGGCCTCAAGCCAAACTACAGGGAGGGAACACAGCCCCACCCATCAGCAGAAAATTGGATTAAAGATTTAATGAGCATGACCTTGCCCACCAGAGCAAGACCCAGTCTTCCCAGCAGCCAGCCCCTCCCATCAGGAAGCTTGCACAAGCCTCTTATCCTCATCCACCAAAGGGCAGACAGAATGAAAACCACGATCACGAAAACTAACCAAAATGATCACATGGATCAAAGCCTTGTCTAACTCAATGAAACTATGAGCCATGCCGTGTAGGGCCACCCGAGACCGACGGGTCATGGCGGAGAGTTCTGACAAAACGTGGTCCCTGGAGAAGGGAATGTCGAACCACTGCAGCATTCTGGCCTTGAGAACCCATGAACAGTATGACAAGGCACAAAGAAAGATCCTATACAAAGATACAAAGAGAATGTATCCACTGGGAGGGCATGTTTGCAAACCGCATATTCACCAAAGGATTAGCACCTAGAGTATAGAACACACACTCAAAATTCAGCTTTAAAAACCAAACAATCCAATTAGAAAATGGGAAAAAGATTTGAAGAACCACTTCTCTGAAGAGGACACAGAGGCAAATAAGCACATGAGAAGGTGCTTGATGCCGCTAGCCTGGCTGCTGCTGCTCAGTCCCTCAGGCGTGTCTGACTCTGTGACCCCATGGACTGCAGCCCGCCAGGCCTCCTGTTCTTCACATCTCCCAGAGCTTCCTCAAACTCATGTCCATTGAGTCGGTGATGCCGTCCAACCATCTGATCCTCTGTTGCCCCCTTCTGCTCCTGCCTTCAGTCTTTCCCAGCATCAGGGTCTTTTCCAATGATGGGCTCTTCCCATCAAATGGCCAAAGTATTGGAGCTACAGCTTCAGCATCAGTCCTTCCAGTGAACACCCAGGACTGATGTCCTTTAGGACGGATTGGTTTGATCTCCTTGCAGCCCAAGGGACTCTCAGGAGTCTTCTCCACACCACAGTTCAGAAGCATCACTTCTCTGGTGCTCAGCCTTCTCTACGGCCCAGCTCTCACATCCACACATGACCACGGGAAAGCATCACTTCTCTGGTGCTCAGCCTTCTCTACGGCCCAGCTCTCACATCCACACGTGACCACGGGAAAGCATCACTTCTCTGGTGCTCAGCCTTCTCTATGGTCCAGCTCTCACATCCACACACGACCACGGGAAAACCACGGCTCTGACTATGACTAAACGGACCTTTGTTGGCAAAGTGATGTCTCTGCCTTTTAATACACCGTGTAGGTTTGTCGTAGCTTTTCTTCCAGAGGGAAATGCAAATTAAAACCATGCTCGTCAGCCTGCCTAAGGAAACCATGACACCAGATGCTGGTGAAGATGTCGAGAGGGTGGCTCGCTCACTCATTGCGAGTGGGAATGAAAAATGATGCAGCTACTCTGATAACACTTTGTTGCTGAGTTTTTAAAACTCTAAATACGTAACTGCTGTTTCATGCAGAAATTGCACCCAGGCGTTTATTTATCCCAGAGAAATGAGAACAGATGCTCACACCAAAGCCTGTGTACACGTCTTCACTGCAGCTTCATTCGCAACAGCCAAAACCTGGACACAACCCAGATGTCCTTCAACAGGTGAACGGATGGACACGCTGTGGTCCAGCCACACCCTGGAACCTCACTCGGCAGTGAAAAGCAGGGAGCACAGAACAGTCTGAGTGAATCTCCAGAGAATTATGTGGAGTGAAAAAAGACAGCCTGCAAAGGTTGTGTGCTATCCGTGTAAACAACGGAATTACGGAACCAGAGGACAGATTTGTGGTTGTCAGGGGTTAAGTAGGTGGTAGGAGTGAGAGCAAAGGCAGGCTCCTGGAGGAGCTGGAGACGCTGTGTGTCTTGGCCGTGTCAACGGCGGACATTCTGTGAGATGTTACCCTTCAGGGAGGCTGGGAAACGGTGCCTGGACTCTTTCTGGATTATCTCTTAGAGCTTCATGAGAATCTACAATTATCTCAAAATAAGAAGCTTAGTTGAAAACAAAAAACACCTCATAGGGCTTCCCTGGTAGCTCAGCGGTAAAGAATCCGCCTGCCAACGCAGGAGACAAGCGTTTGATCCCCGATCCGGGAAGATCCCACGTGCTGTGGAGCAACTAGGCCTGTGCTCCACAGCCACTGAGCCTGTGTTCTGGAGTCCAGGACCTACAGCCACTGAGCTCACACGCCTCACCTACTGAAGCCCGTGCGCCCTAGAGCCCGTGCTCTGCAACAAGAGAAGCCATTGCAGGGAGAGGGCTCTCACGGCAACTAGAGAATAGCTCCTGCTGCAACTGGAGAGACTGTATTTTCTCAGGCTCCAAAATCTTCTTTCAGGGCTTGAAATAGCTCAGCTGGAATTCCATCACCTCCACTAGCTTTGTTCATAGCGATGCGAACACCATCCTGGTTGATCTGTGTCATTACGATCTTTTTTAATATAGTTCTTCTGTGTATTCTTGCCACCTCTTCTGAATGTCTTCTCTTCTACTAGGCCCATACCATTTCTGTCCTTCATTGTGCCCATTTTTGAAAAGGCGAAAGGATACGACACCAAATTATTTACCAGTATTTTCTCAAGGTGAGAGCAGCAACTTTTGCTTCATTTTTTCTCCGTGTTGGCCGCGCCTTTGGGGTCGGCCCGCCCTCACGCCTCGGGGGTGTACTGTCATTCGTTTACGGAATAAAACTCTGAGCTGTTAAAAAAAAATTGTGTTACTACCTGTGTGACAAAGGGCTTCCCAGGTGGTGCTAATAGAATGCACCTGCCAATGCAAGAGATATAAGAGACGCGAGTTTGATCCCTGGGTCGGGAAGATCTCCTGGAGGAGGGCATGGCAGTCTACTCCGTGCTCTTGCCTGGAGAATGCCATGGACAGAGGGGCCTGGTGGGCTCCAGTCCACGGGGTCAGGAAGAGTCGGACACGACTGAAGCGACTCAGCACGCGTGCACACACGTGTATTTACCATGTGAACCACGTCTAAGTGTACAGCTCAGAGGCACAGAGCGACCCGCCTCACCGTCCGCCTGCAGAACCTCAACCTCCTGTGGAGCCCTCACTCCCCTCCCCCACAGCCCCAGCCCCTGGGGCTGTGTCTATGGATGCGACCCCTCCAGGGATGTCCTGTGGGGGAGTCAGAGAGCATTCGTCCTCGGCGACTGGCTTATGTCACCGAGCACCGTGTCCTGAAGGTCCCTCCTGTGCCGAATGTCCTTCCTGTTGAAGGCTGAGTGGCGTCCACCGTGCGGATGGAGCTCCATCCGCGTCCCCTTCATCTGCCCATGGACCCCTGGGCTGCCTCTCCCTCTGGGCGACTGTGAGGACCTGCTGTGAGCACGGGGTACGCGTATCTCGCTGGAATCCTGATCTCATGTCTTTTGGGGATACATTCAGAGGCCTCTGGTTTACAGTGTGAAAGACACCTTGAAAACGTGCTGACGCATTCATCCCCACCCCAATCGCTGACTCCTTTGTCCTGGGGCCGCAGCTGAGCTGGACAGCTGGCCCTCAGCAGGCCCCCGGGGCCACGGTCCGGGCCGTTTGGACGGCCTCGCACTTGGCCATGTCCTCCTGTCCCCGAGAGGCTGATGGGGCAGCGATGGGGACGTGTCCCCGTCCTGGTGCAGGCAGGCGGCCTGGCAGCTCCCTGCCTGTGGGCGGCGGTGCCCGGGGAGGGGCTGGCACAGCAGAGGGGGCTTCCTTGAGGGTCAGCTTCTCTGTGGCTCCCGGCTGCCGAGGGAGGCAGGTGCCTCCTCGGAACGGTCTCAGCGGACCATCTGTCCCTGGCCCTGGGAGGTGGAGATGACTGCTGAGCGGGGTGGGGGCGCTTCAGAGGGAGGCGTGGGGAGGGGGCTGAGGCCTCTGGGCTTCCTGGGGCAGGCGGAGTGAGGCGGCGGGTAGGGCTGAGAAGCTGGGCCAGGGAGGTGAGCGACCCCAGGGCCGGCACTGCCCTACCAGGCCTGGACGGAGCAGGGCCCGACCACGGGGCGCGGATGGGCAGGGGCAGCCACGGTCAGTGCCGGCCAGAGCCGCGGGTCGGGGCTCAGGACTTCGGCTTCCAGGCCAGCTCTCGGGAGGATTCTGTTTGCCCAGTGACTCAGATGAACAAACACGTGCAGGAAGGTCCAAATCAGTGCAGCCCCACCGTGAAACCAAATGTACTCTCTTCCCTCCCCGCGGGCGTCTCCCGGTGTCTCTGCCTCCCAGGCCCCAGGGCTGGGTGGGAGTGTGAGGGCACCTTTCTCCTTATCAAGGAAGTCCCCGGGCTGGGATAAACTCGGGGCCACCCTGCCCTTTCTGTCAACAGCGCGATAATTCCTGTAAGCTCTCGGAGGTTCCCAGCGCCTCCTGCCAAAGTGGCACCCACTTCCTCTTCGTGGGCTCGAGGGGCTCCATCTGCCTTTGCCCTGGAGTCGTTCCCTGCCACGGGAGATGTGGTCACCTTTCCCCTGACTGTTGGTTCCCCAAATGTGACATCAGGGACCAGAGCAGCCCCCATCTGGTGCATGGCCGGGGGACCACACTCTTGGCCCCACAGGATCCCCTGAGTCAGGCGCAGACGCGGGTCTCTGATGCAGAGAATCTGGGTCATGAGTTCAGACGCCGCCAGGCGAGTAAGACGCCGCCCTTTTGACTGTCACAGTGCAATCAGGCCCGCGACGGTCCGTGACTCCAGACACATTAGAACACACACAAAGTCAGAGGGGTGACACCGCGCAGTGTCAGGAACTCTCCTGGGGAGGCCCCGCGAGGGTGGTGGGGGCTTTTCTGGGGACTGGATGCAGCTCGGGAGACACTCCCCTGAAGTCCATTCTGTCCTGGGGGCAGCTCAGCCTGTGATCACTGATTTCTAGTCGAGGCACAGGGAGGGTGACGTGCTGGCCTGGGACACACAGCTGATGGGTGTCGGGGCCAGGACACCACCTTCTCCCAGGGTCTGGAACCCCTGGCCCTGGGTTCAGATCCTAGCTGGCCCCTCTGAGGGAAGGTGCTTCCCACCTGTGTCACCCAGAGTGGGGACACTAACAGACCCTACCTCTCAGGACTTATTGGTGTCCTATGGACTGAAGTACACGGTGAAGCCTCCGACAAGTGCACCTGGCTCACCAGGGCCCCTGTGATTGTGTCGGAGCAGCTGGTCCTGTACTCAGGGCATCTGAGATAGGGTTGGCAGAGTGTCCACTGGGGAGACAGCTGTCCACTCCACCATCTGGGCAGAAAACAGGAGCCGCAGTGGACTTTACCATCTGTGGCTGGTCCAGGCCTGTCCTTTTCCTCAGGGGACAGGGTTGGAGTGACCTGGCATTTGGGGTGGAGGCATTCACCTCCAGGTTGGAGGTGCTTCCTAGGTGTGAGGATGGAAATCAGGTCTCCCCACTGAGGCCCCTTGAGGGCACCGGGCTTGTGGAGGGCGGCCGGGCTCCCAGTCGCCTGGCCACTCCACTGTGCTCACCTCTTTGGCCTGGAGGGGTGGAGGCCAAGCCTGAGTCCCACACAGGAAGGGCCGTGAACTGCCCTCTTTTGCTTCCCCGAAGCTGTACCTGCGCCCCCGGACACAGCGTCCACCTTGGCGGGGAGTAGGGAGCCTCGGGGCTGAGGGCAGCTGATGGGAGTGCTTGGTGCCCCAGGTCCCACAGCTACTGCAGAGCAAACCCCAGGCGCCTGACCTGGGGCTGTGGCTGCCCCCCAAAACTGGGAGGGGTCCCAGCACTGGGCAGGCAGTGCTGAAGCCGGGGTCCCCTGCCTTGGTTACTTCGGTCAGGAACAGCTGGGCTGGGTTGGGCCGGGCCAGGGTCAAGATCATGGTCGGTCAGGCAGCCCTGGGTCCAGAGGGGTGGACGGGTGGGCTGTGTGTTTGAGGAGAGAGCTGTGAGGACTGCGCTCCCCTGGGGTGCCTGGGGTGCTGCCTGCCCCAGGAGGAAAGCGCTGGGCCAGCTTCCTGCCCTCACTCCTGCTAGCTCCCTGCCCAACGTGGGGGCCGGTTCTCAGCGGATCCTGGCTGGCGGGCGTTTCCCCGTCATCTGGTCTGTCACTCGTATGCGCAGGGCCATCTATTGTGTGCCTCCTGTCCTGAATCGGAGCTGCCGGAGCGCGTCTGGCTCAGCCTGCATCCTGCCCCAGCCCCGCATGGCCCTCTTGTCACCACGGCAACCCGTGGGAGCTCCCATCAGGGCCAGATCCCAGTCCTCTGTCCACACAGGCACTGCCCTGCTGGACCCCAGTCGACCCACGTTTATCAGGTCCAGGTGGGGGCTGGCAACAGCCCAGGGGCAGCTGACCCTGAGGAAGCAAGGCCTCTGGGGCCACTGCCCTGCGCCAGCCACATCCCCACGCGTAGCACCCTACGTGAGCCCCGGACACGTGGCCCTGCTCTTGCTGTGGGCTCCGTTCAGAGGGGGAAACTGAGGCAGCTGACACATCCCAGCTGGGCCCCTTCACCCGTGTGGCCCCTCGCTGAGCGTGCAGGCCCCAAGAGGGGGACGCTGGAGCTTAAGGGGCCCCTCCAGCCCCGACCCTGCCAGAGCCCCAGCTGGGCATGGCGGGAGGCCCCTGGGGTCCCGGGCTGGGCCACCGGGCCGCTCTGGCCCCGACGCCAGGCCCTCTCCCCACACGGTGCTTCTCACAGGGCTCCCCTGCAAGGCAGGCCGACCCTGGGGCAGGGCGTATGCTGGCGGCTCAGACGGGGCAGGGGGCTTGGGGGCCAGGCCTGTGCCCCCGCCAGCGGCGTGGACGCCAGTTGCCCTGCTGCCTCCCTGCCTGCCCGGGTCACGAGGGGGCCAGGCTCATGTCGCTCACTCACTCACCGTGCTCCACCCTCACACTCCTGTGTGAGGTGTCCTTTCTACCAGATACCAGGGTAAATCGGGGGTATAAGGAGGGAAAGGCCCTGGGACGGAAAGCTAGGTGCCCAGAAGGAACTCAGGACAGGCCCCGAGAACCAGAAGCCAAAGCTCCAGTCAGCTCCTGGAGCCCCTGAGTCAGGCCTGCCTCAGCGTCAGGGACCCAGCCCTGCTGCTCCGCCCCAGGGAGAGCCTCCTGGTCAGCCCCCCTGTGGCAGTGGAGCCTCCAGCTACAGCGGGTGCTGTGTGTGGCCACCGGGTACTGAGGTCCAGCCCCAGTGTCCAGCGCCCTGACAGGCCCAGAGCCCACACACCCACGACCTGAGTGGGTGGCCGTCACACCAGCGTGCTTCCTCAGGCAGAGCCCCTTGTGGCCAGGGGGCTGGTTCACTCGGCATTGCCCCTGCCCCTCAAGGACACAGGCCCGCATGGGATGAGCTGGCCTGGGGCTGCTCACTGCCCTCCGGGAGCACAGCCAGCCTCCTAGGCAGCACTGGTCTGGGGGCAACGCCCTGCCACCGGGAGTGCCGCCCCTGAGCCCTTCTGCAGTGAGGATGAGGTTGGCCCAGCAGCCCCGGCAGAAGGAAGGATGGCGGTGGCCTCCAGGCACAGGAGCTCAAGGGTCGGCCTCACAGAAGCCTGCCCAGCCAAGGTTCAGAGCTGGGAGCCCAGTGAGAGGACGCCCGAGCCAGTGCTGAGGGACCCCAGGAACCATGTCCCAGCTGTAGACACACCCGTCTCAGCTGTCTTCAGCCACTGGCCATTCCAAAACCAGTAGCCACTGTTTACCTGGGTGAGGGGACTCGCAGGCCTGGCCCCGCCCTCCCACGTGAGACTGGTGGGGCCGCAGCCAGCTCCAGGACTACAAAAGGCTCCTGCCGGCTCAGAGCCGTCCTCAGAGGCTGCCCTGGGACTTTCTCCCACACATCATGGGTGTCGGCCGGAGGAGGCTGGCCCCGCTCTGGGCCCTGGCCCTCACTCTGGCCTGTGCCCAGCACACAGGTAAGGTGCCCGCTGGCATCCCCAGGCTGGTTGTGACCAGAGCCTGGAGCCCCTGCCACCCCTCAAGTCCTAGGGTGGCCCTGGTGCCAGGCGGGCAGCAAGCAGCTCAGAGGCCTTGCCCGGGGCTCTGAGAAGCTGAGGGGTTCTGTGGGCTGCTCTTCCCACTCAGTCTCCACTCCAGGAGATTGTGGGGTCGGGCAGGGGCTTTTGGGGCTGCAGGGTCCAGGTGAGGGTTGGGGAGGGGTCAGCCAGGCATCTCTGAGCCCCTGGCTACAGGGTGCCATCCTCAGAGGCCTCTCCCACTGGGGCTGGCGTCTCCCACCTGCTTCCCAGGGCACGGCCGGGCCCTGGACATGTGTACGAGCTGCTCAGCCTTCAGCGCTTGGCAGCTCGGGGACCACGCCATGAGGTTGAGGTGCCCCTACCCCAGGCGGCTCGCATGCCCTGGTGCCAGCCTCCTGTGGCCGCCTGCCTCCAGGAGCCCACCTGCAGCGCTCGGGCCAAGGCTGCCCCGCTGGGGGCTCCCTGGACGCGCCTCAGAGGCAAGGCCAGGTTCTTGGGGCAGTCTCTGGGCCGACTCTGCCGGTCCCCGGGTGCTGCCTGTCCGGCCTCCGCGGTGCTGAGCTGTGCCGTGCGGTGATGCTGAGCACCTCGTTTCGGGTGCAGCTCTGTCTGCCCTCTTGGTCCCAGATTCCCAGCTGGTTCTGAGTCCCTCAGCGCCCTGGCTGCCTTTGGAGGGGCTGAGCCGGCCCACGGCCTCAGGGTCTGCCCCTTGGATGGGCTGCTGCCTGGCGGGTGCTCCTGCCTGTTCCCCTGAATCCTGAGCAGGGAATCAGAGCCTGGCACCTGGTGGACGCTTGGTGGGCATGAACGCACTGTGTGCGAAGGAAGGGCCCCTGGAGAAGCTGGCTCAGGGCGGGGGGCTCACCGGAGGGCGTGGTTGGAGGAGCCGTGGCCCAGCTGAGGGCCTGGGGTGACTCAGAAGAGGCCCCCTGGCCCCCGCCGCGTGGAGAGCCCCACCCTCCAGACCCTCCCCCTCCCGTCGTGCGGGGCCAGCCCCAGCCCAGCGCCCGCTCCCCTTCCCGCAGGCCAGGCCTGGAACAGCACTGCAGAGCTCAGCTTCCAGCACCCAGACCTCCCTCCTGCCCCTCAGGGGCCTGGTGGTGAGTGGACCCCCCCACCTGTTGGAGTCCCTGCCCCGCTCCAGAGGGGCCGCTCAGGCTGCTCGTGGTCTCCCGGTCTCACGGCGAGGCCACTGGCCACAGAGCAAGGGCAGGCTCGGGGACAGGCCCAGCCGCCTCGGTCTGCTTGTCCCCTGACGGGGCTCCCTGGGAGGCACACCTGGGCCTGAGCTCAGCATGGAAGCGTGGTTCACAGCCACGGGTGTTGATTCAGGCATTTTTGAGATTCTGGGAGCCGGGAACTCCTAGGTGCAAACAATATCAGGGCCACGTGGGCATGAGGGCTGACCTCTGCTGCTCCACCGTGGGAATCTCCGCAGGCCCTGGTGCTCACGCAGCAGGGAGGTCGCACACACGGCAGAGTCCAGAGCTCAGGAGTGGGCAGCACTGCGGCGGCAGAAGCCCTCCTGGGGGTCGAGCTGGGGGTGGGTGGCAGGGGTTAGGGCTCTGTGCCAGCTGCCCGTTCCCTCAGGCACCGCCCTCCGTGGAGTGACCGTCCACCCGCCTCTGAGGACCACCCCCGTGGTGCGAGGTGAGACCGCGGGGCGGGGGTCGGCTGCGGCTGGAGGGTGCGCGGCTCCCCGCCGGGAGGAGGGCGCGGCTCTCGGGAGGTCCGGGCCGCGTCGCCGCGTGTCCCTCGGAAACGCCCCGCGCTGTTTGCCCGCAGCCCTGAGCGCGGCCCACGGCGGGCGCGTGTGCAGCGCGTGGGGCGACTTCCACTACAAGACCTTCGACGGCGCCGTCTTCCGCTTCCCCGGGCTCTGCAACTACGTCTTCTCCGCGCACTGCGGCGCCGCCTACGAGGACTTCAACCTGCAGCTCCGCCGCGGCCCCGGGCCCAACAGCACGGCGCCCAGCAGCGTCACCATGAAGCTGGACGGCCTGGTCGTCAGGCTGACCAAGGGCTCCGTCCTGGTCAACGGCCACCCGTGAGTCTGGGCCCCGGACGGCGCACGTGCTCCCGGGACCACGCAGGGTGGCCCCAGGCCCCCAGGCCCCCGCGCTCGGCCCCCCGTCTCTCCGGGGGCTCGGGCTCTGGCGCTGCCCCTGGACGCGGCCCCTCCGTCGTGCTGCTGACGCTCGAGCTCCGCGCTCTTGGGTCTTGGTGACCTTGTCGGAACGTGACCTGAGGGGCCTCCCCGCCTGACCTCTGCTGCCCGGGCCCTCGGGCCCCACGTGCCTCAGCCAGGCCCTCTCCCTGCAGAATTCAGCTGCCCTTCAGCCAGTCCGGGGTCCTCATTGAGCAGAGCAACGGCAATCTGAAGGTGGTGGCCAAGCTGGGCCTGGTCTTCATGTGGAACCAGGACGACAGCCTCCTGGTGAGGCCGGGGGCGGGGCGGGGGCGGGGCTAGGTTCCTGGCAGGTACCTCCAGCCTGACAGCCTCCTGGTGAGACCGAGGGCGGGGGCAGGGAGTGGGGGCCGGGGGTGGGGGGCCCAGCAGGTGCCTCCAGCCGACAGCCCCCCTGGGGAGGGGAGAAGGTGCTCTGGGTGACGTAGGGAGGGAAGGCAGACCCCACCCCCCGGGGGTCCAGGGCCCACACCCCGATGGAGACGCCGTGTGTGTGGGAGGTGTCTCCTCCAGGACACATTCCTGCTCGGGGTCTCAGCTTGGAGGAATGAGTAGGGAGGGGGTCCTCTGTGAGGAGCTGCAGCCCTGACCTCCTCGGGAGCCTGGTCCGTCATTCTGGTCCTGGGGCGTCCCTGGCACGGCTGCAGTCTGACGTGTCCTCTCCTTGCAGCTAGAGCTGGACGCCAAGTACACCAACCAGACGTGCGGGCTGTGCGGAGACTTCAACGGCGTACCCATCTACAACGAGTTCTTCTCGCACAGTGAGTTCTCCCGGGCGCCTCCCCGTCCCCCCACCCCCACCCGCTCCTGGCTCCTCAGTGCTCCCTGAAGCCTGCCTCCAGAATCCCAGGTCAGAGACCTGAGTCCGAACACACGTGCACCGCCCACACGTGCACGCAGACCTGTGCACTCGCACACGCCACACACGTGTGCAGACCCCAGCACGGCCCCGCACCCCTCCACCCCGCCCCACAGAGCAGGCAGCCCCTGCCACGTCCTCCTGTGAAGCTGAAGACCTGCCTCTGTCCAGACCCCGTCTCTGCATCTTGTCCTGACACTGTGCCACCAAGCCGAGGCCTTTCATGTGACCCACGCCTGCCGTAGCCCTGAGCTTGGGGTCCCCTCTGCCGGGCCCGTGGAGCCCCACGCAAAGCCCATCCATGAGGACTGCTTACCGGAGGCCAGCCCGGCGGCCCGGGGGCAGCCAGCAGGGGCTCAGGCTCCAGTACTCCCCGTCCCAGCGGAGTAAAGGCGTGTCCGGTAAAGGGCCGAGCCCCAGGCCCACGGAGCGTCAGGTAAAGGTCCGAGCCCATGGCCCTGTGGCCTCGAATGCGCAGGGGTCCCTCACTTCATCTCCAGATGCCCTGAATGTCCTGCAGAGCTGCCACTTAACCAAGCAGTGTGGGCCAGGGAGATAGGCATGGCCAGAGCACCCTGAGCGAGGGATGCGGGGGGCCCTTGTGCTTCCGGCAGATGTCAGGCTGACCCCCATCGAGTTTGGGAACCTGCAGAAGATGGACGGCCCCACGGAGCAGTGTCAGGACCCTGTCCCCGAGGACGCTGGCACCTGCTTGAACGACTCGGTAAGGCCCAGAGTGGATGGGGTGGGGGTCTTGCTCCCACAGCCCCGGGGCTGAGCTGGGGACACTCCAGACCCAACTAAGCGAGGGGTCCGGGCTGTGCCCTAGGGCATCTGCGAGGAGATGCTGAGCAGCGAGCCGTTCTCGGGCTGTGCCCGTCTGGTGAACGCCAGCAGCTACCTGGAGGCCTGCCGGCACGACCTCTGCCACTGCAGCCAGGTCAACCTCACCAGCTGCCTCTGCCACACCCTTGCCGAGTACTCCCGCCAGTGCGCCCATGCCGGGGGGCTGCCCCTGGACTGGCGGGGCCCCCAGCTCTGCCGTGAGTGCCCTTGTGACCCGGGCCCTGCCCTGCTGTCCCCCCGGAGCCGGGGGCAGGGCAGGGTGTGACACAGCCCATCCTCCCCTGCAGCCCAGACGTGCCCCCTGAACATGCGGTACCATGAGTGTGGCTCGCCCTGCGTGGACACCTGCTCCAACCCTGATCACTCCCAGCTGTGCGAGGACCACTGCGTTGCTGGCTGCTTCTGCCCCGAGGGTGAGGAGCCCCTCCCTGGCCCCCCGAATCACACAGAAGCATCACGGGTCTCAGGACAGAGCCCCTGAGGCGTCCCTTGGTCCCTGGGGCCAAGGAACCTTCTAGGGCAGGACCATGTTGGGCGGGGGGCCACGCCCCTGCCCACAGCCTCTCAGCGGACAGTCCGGCACCTGCCACACGGCCTGCCTGCCTCTGCAGGGATGGTTCTGGACGACATCAACCGCGCGGGCTGTGTCCCCGTATCTGAGTGCTCCTGCGTGTACAACGGGGCCACCTATGCTCCAGGGACCGGCTACTCCACAGGCTGCACCAACTGGTAGGACCCCAGGCCCTGCCCTCTGCTCCCCGGACCCGCCCTGGGACGGACGCTCCTGGGCGGCCCCCTGGGGGCTGTGGCCAGGTGCCGCGGGTCCACTCCCACCTGGGGCCCAGGGCAGAGGCCAGCGGCTCTCCGGGCAGGCGCCAAGGGGCTCCAGTCTATGTGGGGAGGCCGGTGGGCCTGGGCAAGACTGCTGTTGGCCTGCCAGCTGGGTGGGGGCCGTGCCTGGGACCCAGCACTTACGCGGGGCCTCCCTGCTCTCAGCACCTGCTTTGGAGGCCGGTGGACCTGCCGGGAGGCTCCGTGTCCTGGGACCTGCTCGGTGCTGGGCGGTGCCCACATCTCCACATTCGACGAGAAGCAGTACACAGTGCACGGGGACTGCAGCTACGTGCTGGCCAAGGTGCGGCCCGGGCCCTACCCGGACGGACGCCTGCCCCAGCCCGTGCCGGCGGGGACACCGCCTCTGGGGCCACCGCGAGCTCCCAAGGCAGAGACCGCCAGGAAACCACCCCGGCTTTGGGCGGGCGGAGCGGGGAGGCCGAGGCGGGCTGGGGGCCGATGAGTGGGGGCCTGTGTTTCCAGCCTTGTGACAGCAGCGCCTTCACCGTGCTGGCCGAGCTGCGCCGGTGCGGGCTGACCGACAGCGAGACCTGCCTGAAGAGCCTGACGCTGAGCCTGGGCGGGGGCCACACCGTGAGTGCGGGCCCGGGCGGGGTGTCCCTCCTGGCAAATGACCTCTCCCGAGCTGTGACCCTACAGAGGCAGCGGCCTGCGGACACCGCCACTGCATCGCACTGGCACCGCCTGTGGGTTTTCCGAGTGACCATCCCCAGAGAGACCAGCTCAGAGGCGGGCTCTGGGGGCCCCTCACCTGTCCAGAGCTGCCCAGGAACCTTCTCTGCTGAAATCGACTTTAAAAAAAAAATAGTACATTAAAAAAGACTTTGGCTTCCGCAGGCCTTGGCTGCGGCCTGTGGGGCCTTCTCGTGACGCTCAGCGCCTTGCTGCGCCACACGGGCTCTGGAGCCCCAGTTCAGTAGTTGCGACTTGCAAGCTTAGTTGCCCCGCGGCATGTGGGGTGTTAGTTTCCTGACCAGGGATCAAAACCACGTCACCTTCTTTGCAAGGTAGATTCCTAACCACTGGACCACCACGGAGGCCGACTTTTTAACTAGTAAATCTCTCTGCTTTTCATGTCAGTTCAGTTTGGTCACTCAGTCGTGTCTGACTCTTTGTGACCCCACGGACTGCAGCGCGCCAGGCCTCCCTGTCCATCACCAGCTCCTGGAGTTGACCCAAACTCATGTCCGTCAAGTCAATGATGCCATCCAGCCTTCTCATCCTCTGTCGTCCCCTTCTCCTCCTGCCTTCAGTCTTTCCCCAAATCAGGGTCTTTTCCAATCAGTCAACTCTTCACATGAGGTGGCCAAAGTATTGGAGTTTCAGCTTCAGCCCCAGTCCTTCCAATGAATATTCAGGACTGGTTGGATCTCCTTGCAGTCCAAGGGACTCTCAAGAGTCTTCTCCAACACCACAGTTCAAAAGCATCAATGCTTCGGCGCTCAGCTTTCTTTATGGTCAAAATTTCACATCCATACATGACTACTGGAAAAAACATAGTTTTGACTAGATGGACATTTGTTGGCAAAATAATGTCTCTGCTTTTTAATATGCTATCTAGGTTGGTCATAGCTTTTCTTCTAAGGAGCAAGCATCTTTTACTTTCATGGCTGCAGTCACCCTCTGCAGTGGTTTTGGAGCCGAGAAAATAAAGTCTCTCACTGTTTCCATTGTTTCCCCATCTCTTTGCCATGAAGTGATGGGACCAGATGCCATGGTATTAGTTTTATGAATGTTGAGCTTCAAGCCAACTTTTTCACTCTCCTCTTTCACTTTCATCAAGAGGCTCTTTAGTTCCTCTTCACTCTCTGCCATAAGGGTAGTGTCATCTGCGTATCTGAGGTTATTGATGTTTCTCCCAGCAATCTTGATTCCAGCTTGTGCTTCATCCAGTCTGGCATTTCGCATGATGTACTCTGAATATAAGTTAAAAAAGCAGTGTGACAATGTACAGCCTTGACAAACTCCTTTCCCAATTTGGAACCAGTTCATTATTTCATATCTGGTTCTAACTGTTCCTTTTTGACCTGCATATAGATTTCTCAGGAGGCAGGTAAGGAGGTCTGGTATTCCCGTCTCTTTAAGAATTTTCCACAGTTTGTGTGATCCACACAGTCACAGGCTTTGGCGTCGTCAATGAAGCAGATGTTTTTCTGGAATCCTTTTGCTTTGTCTTTGTTCCAGTGGATGTTGGAAATTTGATCTCTGGTTCCTCTGCCTTTTCTAAATCTGGCTTATACATCTGGACGTTCTCGGTTCACATACTATTGAAGCCTCGCTTGGAGAATTTTGAGCATTACTTTGCTAGTGTGTGAGATGAGTGCAATTGTGCGGTAGTTTGAGAATTCTTTGGCATTGCCTTTCTTTGGGATTGGAACAAAAACTGACCTTTTCCAGTCCTGTGACCACTGCTGAGTTTTCCAAATTTGCTGGCATATTAAGTGCAGCACTTTCACAGCATCATCTTTCAGGATTTGAAATAGCTCAGCTGAAATTCCATCACCTCCACTAGCTTTGTTTGTAGTGATGCTTCCTAAGGGCCACTTGACTTTGAACTCCAGGATGTCTGGCTCTTGGTGAGTGACCACACCATCGTGATTATCTGGGTCATTAAGATCTTTTTTGTACAGTTCTTCTGTGTATTCTTGCCACCTCTTCTTAATATCTTCTGCTTCTGTTAGGTCCATACCATTTCTGTCCTTTATCGAGCCCATCTTTGCATGAAATATTCCCTTGGTGTCTCTGATTTTCTTGAAGAGATCTCTAGTCTTTCCCGTTCTATTGTTTTCCTCTATTTCTTTTCACTGATAGCTGAGGAAGGCTTTCTTATCTCTCCTGGCTATTCTTTGGAACTCTGCATTCAGATGCTCATATCTTTCCTTTTCTCCTTTGCCTTTCACGTCTCTTCTTTTCTCAGCTATTTGTAAGGCCTCCTCAGACAACTATTTTGCCTTTTTGCATTTCTTTTTCTTAGGGATGGTCTTGATGTCTGCCTCCTGTACAATGCTATGAACCTCCGTCCCTAGTTTGTCAGGCACTCTATCAGATCTAACTCCTTGAATCTATTTCTCATTTCCACTGTATAATCATAAGGGATTTGATTTAGGGCATACCTGAATGGTCCAGTGGTTTTCCCTACTTTCTTCAGTTTAAGTCTGAATTTGGCAATAAGGAGTTCATGATCTGAGCCACAGTGAGCTCCTGGTCTTGTTTTTGCTGACTGTATAGAGCTTCTCCATCTTTGGCTGCAAAGAATATAATCAGTCTGATTTTGGTGTTGACCACCTGGTGATGTCCACGTGTAGAGTCGTCTGTTGTGTTGTTGGAGGAGGGTGTTTGCTATGACCAGTGCGTTCTCTTGATAAAGCTCTGTTAGCCTTTGCCCTGCTTCATTCCGTGCTCCAAGGCCAAACAGAGGCACTGGGTCTCTGTGGGGTCCCTGGGGCTTGGTGCGCACAAGATTTTGTGTGAGCCCCTGAGCGTCTCTGGCAGGTAAGGAGTTTGGTTCTTAGTGCGATTCCGCCCCTCCTGCTGTCCCGCCTGCCTGGGGGCGTGGGGCGTCTTTGCTTGGTGGGATCCGACATTCTCCTGTCCAGGGCTGTTCAGCGGTTAGTTGCACTTTTGGTTTCTCACAAGAGAAGATGAGTGCACATCCTTCTACTCCGCCGTCTTGAACAGCTTTTCATGTCACCAAAGAAAACAACAGTCCCGTCCTTGTGGACAGTGTAGCAAAGCAGGCCGAGCCTGAGGTGGGCGGGGGGCGGTCACCAGCCCTTCTCTGCCCTGCGGGGACTGTCACGACCCCTGCTGTGCGCTTCTGCAGGTCTTCGTGGTCAAGGCTGGCGGGGAGGTGTTTGTGAACCAGCTCTACACCCAGCTGCCCGTCTCAGCAGGTGAGGGTGCCCGCCCCGCCCCCTTCTGACGGTCCTGCCTCTCGCACCCACGTGACGCGGTCGCCTGTGTCCACAGCCAACGTCACGCTCTTCAGACCCTCCACCTTCTTCATCATCGCCCAGACCCAGCTGGGCCTGCAGCTGGACATCCAGCTGGTGCCCATCATGCAGGTGTTCGTGAGGCTGGGGCCGCAGATCCGAGGGCAGACCTGCGGTAAGCGGGTCACCGCCTGGCACCCGAGCCCCGCCCCGCCGTGGCTGGGCGCGCAGGGGCCTCACACTGCCCTCTGCCCCAGGCCTGTGTGGGAACTTCAACCAGAACCAGGCCGACGACTTCCGGACCATCAGCGGTGTGGTGGAGGGCTCGGCCGCCGCCTTCGCCAACACCTGGAAGACCCAGGCCGCCTGCCCCAACGTCAAGAACAGCTTCGAGGACCCCTGCTCTCTCAGCGTGGAGAACGGTGTGTGTCCAGCAGCCCCTGGGCCCGCCTGGTGCCTTGGACAGCTCACACCCGGAGCTGCTCCAGACGGAGGGACTCGGGGTGAAAGAAAGCCGCTCCCCGCGAGGGGGTTCCCGCTTGACGGGATGTCCAGCCCCGCTGACCGCCCCTCCTCCGTCCACAGAGAGGTACGCTCAGCACTGGTGCTCGCGCCTGACAGACCCCCAGGGCCCCTTCGCACACTGCCACTCCGCCGTGGACCCCGGCGCCTACTACTCGGTAACGCCCCTCCTGGCTCTGCCCTTGGGCCTGTGGCCGCCCTCAGGGTCCCAGGGGCCGGGGCAACAGCGTCTGCGCCCGGCCGGTCTCCCTGGCTCTGTCCCCTCCCCCGCCCGGCCGGCCTCCCTGGCTCTGTCCCCTCCCCCACTCGCTCACCATCACTCGCTCATTCACTCATTCACAAAATCATTCATTCACAAAATCATTCACTCACAAAAATCACTCATTCGCCTAACTCATTCACTCATTCACAAACTCACTCACTCATTCACAAAATCACTCATTCACAAAATCATTCACTCACAAAAATCACTCATTCGCCTAACTCATTCACTCATTCGCCTAACTCATTCACTCATTCACAAAATCACTCATTCACGAACTCATTCACTCATTCACAAAATCATTCATTCACAAAATCACTCACTCATTCGCTCGCAAACTCACGCATTAATTCTTCAGTCACTCTTCACCTCACCCACCCATTGTGAGATGCCGAGGCCATCATGTCCTCCTGCCCGACACCCAGGCACTGGGGCAGGGGCTGCTCCATGCAGTAAGTGAGTAGCCCGCTGGCCCTGGAGTCAGTGAGAAACTGGTGTCTGGGACTGACCACACGGGGCTGGACCGCTGAGTCACAGAGGTGAGGGACCGTGACCCTTCCGGCAGCCCCCCACCAGCCCAAGGACGTGACTACAAGACAGTCTGTACATGTTCTGCTGAGGGAGGGGGAGCCCCGTGAGCCTGGGGAGGGGTCCCGGGGAGGCAGGGGCTCCGGCCGCGGCGTGAGGAGTGATCGCCGTGTGTGACCTGGGGTCCCTGGCGTCCCGGTGCCCCCAGAACTGCATGTTTGACACCTGCAACTGTGAGAAGAGCGAGGCCTGCATGTGTGCGGCCCTGTCCTCCTACGCCCGGGCCTGCGCCGCCCGGGGCGTGCTGCTCCGCGGCTGGCGGGACGGCGTGTGCGGTGAGTGTCCCGTGAAGACGCACCACAGACCCCGCCCCCCAGCCAGGTGCGGGGGTCGAGGAGCACCGAGCCCTGGCCCTGGGACCCTGTCGGGTGGCTGTGGGGGCCGGGGGTGCCCGCCAGCTCTGGCCTGAGTGCCGCCCTCCCTGCATCCACAGCAAAGCCCATGGCCACCTGCCCCAAGTCGCTCGCCTACCGCTACAACATCAGCACGTGCCCGCCCACCTGCCGGTCCAGGAGTGAAGTGGACGTCACCTGCAGCATCAGCTTCGTCCCCGTGGACGGCTGCACCTGCCCCGATGGCACCTTCCTGGACGACACAGGCGCGTGTGTGCCGGCCACCAGCTGCCCCTGCTACTTCCAGGGCTCTGTGGTCCCTAACGGGGAGTCGCTGCATGAGCAGGGCACCGTCTGGTAAGAGCCCGTGCTGAGTGGGTGGGGCGGGGGAGGCTGGGGGCTCTCTGACCGCGCTGTCCCGGCAGCTCCTGCACCCAGGGCACACTGACCTGCATCGGAGGCCACACCCCAGATCCAGGTGAGCTGGGAGTGCGGGAGGGTGGGCGGAGCCCTCGGTTACCTCTGCACGAAGCTTCTCAAGTACCTGCGGGATGACACGCCCGATGGCAGCGAGCTTGGTGGCGGCATCGGGCTCCCCTGAGCGCCCCTCCCTCCCCAGTCTGTGCCCCGCCCATGGTCTACTTCGACTGCCGCAATGCCACGCCCGGGGCCAGCGGGGCCGGCTGTCAGAAGAGCTGCCACACCCTGGACATGGACTGTGTAAGTGGCCCCAGCGGCCCCCACCCCTGCTCAGCCCATGGGCGCCCTTGTGGAGCAGCCCACTCAGGCTGGTCCCAGGGGACCCCTGCCTGCAGGCTGCTGGCCCACTGTCCCTGGGGCCCGTCTGCAGGCCCGGGGCATCCACTAAGCGGGGTCTGTCCCCCACCACAGTACAGCACCAAGTGTGAGCCCGGCTGTGTGTGTCCCGACGGGCTGGTGGCCAGCGGCGACGGCGGCTGCATCCCTGTGTCCAACTGCCCCTGTGTGCACAACGAGGCCAGCTACCAGCCAGGCCAGACCATCCGCGTGGGCTGCAACACCTGGTACGGTGGGGGCGCTCCAGCAGCAGGAGGAGGCACGGCCTGGCCCGCCACGGGGCGGGCAGCCGGGGTCCCGAGGAGGGAGGTGTGGGCTGACGGGTGGCCGGGGCCCCGAGGAGGGAGGTGCGGGCTGACGGGCACTGTCCCCCAGCACCTGTCAGAGTCGGGCGTGGCAGTGCACCGACCAGCCCTGCTTGGCCACCTGCGCGGTGTACGGGGACGGCCACTACCTCACCTTCGACGGGCGGCGCTACAGCTTCAGTGGGGGCTGCGAGTACACGCTGCTCCAGGTACACGGCCACCGGCCTGCCCCCGCACCCCCAGGCCTGCTCGCTGCCCCAGGGCACGCTCACCCCAGCGGGCCGCTCCTCTGCCCACAGGACCACTGCCGCGGGAACGGCAGCACCCAGGACGGCTTCCGCATAATCACCGAGAATGTGCCCTGTGGCACCACAGGGAGCACCTGCTCCAAAGCCATCAAGATTTTCCTGGGGGTGAGCGGGGGGGCGGGGCAGGGAGCACCCCGGGAAGGCCGTGCTCCCACAACTAAGCCAGGATGGGGCGGCCGAGCCGTGGACCCACCCAGGCGGTGGCCAGGGTCCTCAGCCAGCCCCTCACTGTCCCTGCAGAGCTACGAGCTGAAACTGAGTGATGGGAAACTGGAGGTGATCGAGACGGGCCCGCGGCCGCCCTACTCCATCCGCCAGATGGGCATCTACCAGGTGGTGGACACGGACGTGGGCCTCGTGCTGCTGTGGGACAAGGGCACCAGCATCTTCCTCAGACTCAGCCCCGCGTTCAAGGTGAGGCCTCGCCCCAGACCAGGGGCGGCTGGTGATGGAGGTGCAGGCAGGGGAGAGAGACGCAGAGGGGTGGGGAGGCAGAGAGGAGCTGACAGCACGGGCCCTCGGCCACGTCTGGGTCCTGCAGCTGCCGGAAGGAGGACCCCAGACAGGGGGCCCTCCTCCCCAAGGCTGGACTCTGAATCGGCCAAGGCGCCCCAGGGCTATGGGCCTCCGAAGGCCTGAGGCCTCCCTCCTCCAGGCTCCGTGGCCCCAGGTGCCCCTTCACCCCAGATCCTGGTCCCCACGTCCCTGCACTGTCACCCTCGTTCCATGGACTGCAGCCAGCAGATCAGCCACCTCAGGCCAGGGAGCCCTCGTCCTAACTTGATCACACCTGCAGAGACCTCACTCCCACTCTGGGCTCTGTGGGGGGGTCCGGGAGGAGGCCCCGAGCCTGTCTTTGGGGGCACCCCATAGCTGCTATGCCGCATTGCCTGTACCCTCTGCTCCAGGAGACACCAGCGCCCAGCAGGCTGCACCCAGGGTTGCCGTCACATTCACTGGGGCTGCTCTGGGGGCTGTCCTGGAGGAGGTGCAGGCCCGGGGGAGTGAGTGGGTCCCTCCTGTGCCCACCTGGACCTGCTGCCATCTCTGTGTCCATCTGTCTGCAGGGGAGGGTCTGTGGGCTGTGCGGGAACTTTGACGACAACGCCCTCAATGACTTCACCACGCGGAGCCAGTCCGTGGTGGGCGACGTGCTGGAGTTTGGCAACAGCTGGAAATCCTCCCCGTCCTGCCCGGACGCTCTGGCCCTCAGGGACCCCTGCACCGCCAACCCGTACCGCAAGTCCTGGGCCCAGAAGCAGTGCAGCATCATCAACAGCGCCACCTTCAGCGCCTGCCACGCCCACGTACGCGGGGCTCCTCTGGGCACCAGGGGACGGAGGGACGGAAGTGGGTCCAGGCTCCCCAGCACCCTCTGGGGCCAGCGGTGGCTGCACAGGACTCCGTGCTCCAGGGGAAGCCGGCCCAGGCGGATGCCGAGCTGCGTGGGTGTCCGGGAGCCTCCCAGCGTCTGAAGCCTCTCTCTCCCACAGGTGGAGCCGGCCAGGTACTACGCGGCCTGCGTGAGCGATGCCTGCGCCTGCGACTCGGGGGGTGACTGCGAGTGCTTCTGCACGGCCGTGGCCGCCTACGCCCAGGCCTGCCACGACGCGGGCGTGTGCGTGTCCTGGCGGACCCCGGACGTCTGCCGTAAGTGTTCTGGGACCTGCCTCCCGGGTGGCACGGGGGCGCAGGGGGTCACGAGAGCGGGGCTGAGAGTGGGAGGGGAGGCAGGGAATCAGCAGAGCCTCCTTCCCCCGCCCGGGCCCGGGCGCAGGGGGCGGGCATCCCCAAGAAGCCGGCCGCCTGCCCCCTCTTGCCCACACGCCTCGTAGGCCCACAGTCTCCGAGGCCACATTCAGGGGCACAGAGGAGAGACGTGGCTTTAGAGCAGCTCTCAGGACTTGGTCAAGGATCGGGGTGTGGGAGTGGCCCTGGGCTGTCCTTCCAGGGGCAGCCCTCTGCCTGGGGCCCCCCGGGCCGAACGCCTGGCCCTGAGCTGACCCCTCGCTGACCCCTCACCCACAGCCCTGTTCTGCGACTACTACAACCCCCAGGGCCAGTGCGAGTGGCACTACCAGCCCTGTGGGGCGCCCTGCCTGAAGACCTGCCAGAACCCCAGCGGCCAGTGCTGGCCCGACACCCGCGGCTTGGAAGGTGGGCGCCCTGCTGGTCTGGGGCCTGGGGGAGCACAGTGGGGACCCTGGGTTGGGGCTGGGGTCTGTCCTGGTGATCCTGGGACTGTTGACCGGGCTGGACTCCCGGGGCCCCTCGAGGTGGCTTTGTGGCCTCGAGCTCCCCGCTGCCAGGGGGTGAGGTCCAGGGCTGGAGACTGGTGGGAGCGAGGCCGTGGGTGACCGGCCTGGCTGGGATGTGTGTCTCTCTGCCTGCAGGCTGCTACCCCAAGTGCCCACCAGAGGCCCCCATCTTTGACGAGGACCAGATGCAATGTGTGGCTTCATGCCCGACCCCATCCCCACCACCCCCCTGCCACGCTGGAGGCCAGTCCTTCTGGCCAGGCTCCAAGGTGCCCTCGGACAGGAACTGCTACTCCTGGTGAGTCTGGCCGGAGCTGCGGGGACCTGGAGTCCGTGGGGGGTTCGCCCGCCCACCCCCCAGCAGGTTCTCCTTCCTTCAGGGCCAGAGGGGTGCCCCGTTCTGGGTCTCCTGTGGGGGTCCGTGGGGAGCCTCTTGCTGCTAGACGAGGGTTGGGGGCCGGGGGTGAAGGAGGGGGACAGAAGGGAACCTGGGCCAACACCACCTGAGGAGCCCTCCCCAGGAAGAGGCCCTGAGAGGAAGTGGCCTCCAGAACGTGCTTGGGTCCAGAGGCTATGCTGGAAGCGCCTCCTCTGCTCATTGGCTGCAAGGCTCCCTGAGAGGGCGTGACCTCCGGGCTGAGGCCTGGCCGCAGGGACCCAGCGGGGTGGGTCCTGCCTGCCTGCCCCCGGCACAGGCCAGGGGACGCCTGGCACCCCCAGACTCACCTTTCTTCCATCGCCAGCGTCTGCACCGAGGGTGGCGTGCAGTGCGCCTATGACGCGAACGGTGAGCAGCGGACAGTCCTCCTCGCGCCCAGGGCCTGGGGCTCCTGCCCACGTCCCTGCCCCGTAACGCTGGCACTCTGCTCCCCACAGCCTGCATCTGCACCTACGACGGGAGACACTTCCATCCCGGGGACGTCATCTACCACACGACGGACGGCTTGGGGGGCTGCATCTCAGCCCGCTGTGGGGCCAATGGCACCATTGAGAGAAGGGTTTACACCTGCAGCCCCACCACCCCCACCCCCCAGACCACCTTCTCCTTCTCGACATCCCTGCCCGGTAAGGCAGACACATGGGTACTGCTCAGGGCTGCGCCCCACCCACACCCTGAGGCAGGAAGGGGCCTGGACCCAGCAGAGCGTGTGTCCCTGGGCTGGTCACCCTGCAACCAGGAAGGGCCAGCCTCCTCAAGGCCCCCTGGCAGGACCAAGGCCCCTGTCGTGCTTTCAGGGCTGAGTCTCCAAGCGAGGGGCAGGCGCTATAAGCCGAGGTGTCCCAGGCTGGTCCCCGTGAAGAGGACCATGGGAAGCCCAGCTCAAGCACCCCTGCCCAGACCTGCTGCCCTAGAGGCCCCTCTGAGTCCTCACTCTTCCAGGGGCACCTCAGGGCCTTATTAGAGCTTCCCCAAAGGGTGATGAGCCCCTGGAACTCTGGCCTTAGGTTCCAGAAAGTAGGCTCCTTACATAAACTCGACTCACCTCTTGACTCGGGAGCGGTGAGCCCCACACCTGCTGGGTGTGGGCGCCCTGCCTCCCAGGCTCCTGTCGAGGCAGACAGATGCAGTGAAACGTCCCGGTCGCTGATGCAAACAGAGTGGCGGGGCGGGGTGTCCTCGAGGGCAGTGGGGAGCCCCACCCCTGATGCCCGTCCTCTCTCTCTCGCCCCCAGGCACCTCTACACCCGTCCCAGGCACCTCTACACCTGTTCCAGGAACCTCAACACCTGTCCCAGGAACTACTACACCCATCCCAGGAACCTCTACACCCGTCCCAGGAACCACTACACCCGTCCCAGGAACCACTACACCCGTCCCAGGCACCTCTACACCCGTCCCAGGCACCTCTACACCTGTTCCAGGAACCTCAACACCTGTCCCAGGAACTACTACACCCGTCCCAGGCACCTCTACACCCGTCCCAGGCACCTCTACACCCATCCCAGGAACCTCTACACCCATCCCAGGAACCTCTACACCCGTCCCAGGAACCACTACACCCGTCCCAGGAACCACTACACCCATCCCAGGAACCTCTACAACTGTCCCAGGAACCTCTACACCCGTCCGAGGAACCTCAACACCCATCCCAGGAACCACTACACCCATCCCAGGCACCTCTACACCTGTCCCAGGAACCACTACACCCGTCCCAGGAACCACTACGCCCGTCCCAGGCACCTCTACACCCGTCCCAGGAACCACTACACCCGTCCCAGGAACCACTACACCCGTCCCAGGAACCACTACACCCATCCCAGGAACCTCTACAACTGTCCCAGGAACCTCTACACCCGTCCGAGGAACCTCAACACCCATCCCAGGAACCACTACACCCGTCCCAGGCACCTCTACACCCGTCCCAGGAACCTCAACACCCGTCCCAGGAACGTCAACACCCATCCCAGGATCCTCTACAACTGTCCCAGGCACCACGACACCCGTCCCAGGCACCTCTACACCTGTCCCAGGAACCACTACACCCATCCCAGGAACCTCTACACCCGTCCCAGGCACCTCAACACCCGTCCCAGGAACCTCTACACCCGTCCCAGGAACTTCAACACCCGTCCCAGGAACCTCTACACCCGTCCCAGGAACCACTACACCCGTCCCAAGAACCACTACACCCGTCCCAGGCACCTCAACACCCGTCCCGGGAACCTCTACACCCGTCCCGGGAACCTCTACACCCGTCCCGGGAATCACTACACCCGTCCCGGGAACCACTACACCCGTCCCGGGAACCTCAACACCCGTCCCGGGAACCACTACACCCGTCCCGGGAACCACTACACCCGTCCCGGGCACCTCAACACCCGTCCCGGGAACCACTATACCCGTCCCGGGAACCTCTACACCCGTCCCGGGAACCACTACACCCATCCCAGGAACCTCAACACCCGTCCCAGGAACCTCAACACCCGTCCCAGGTACCTCTACACCCATCCCAGGTAACTTGACTCCTGGGAAAACAACCCTCTTGACTTCTAGCCCAGTACCAGTTTCAACAACAATTTCAAGCACAACTTCTGTGTGTCCACAGCTTCTAGGCCCTCAGAGCAGTCCTCACCTGAGCCCACCACGGTCACCTGTTTACAGGTTTTTTGCAACTGGACTGAGTGGATGGATGGCAGCTACCCTGGGCCAGGGAGAAACAGTGGAGATTTTGACACTATTTCGAATCTCAGGGCCGAAGGTTATAAATTCTGTGCGGAGCCCAAGAATGTGCAGTGCCGGGCAGAGCGCTTCCCTGACACCCCACTGCAGGAGCTGGGCCAGGACGTGACCTGCGACAAGTCTGTGGGCCTGATTTGCTGGAACAAGGACCAGCTGCCCCCCATCTGTTACAACTACAACATCCGCTTCCTGTGCTGTGAGCTGGTGGACGCCTGCAGGACAGACACCACCGCCCCTGCCACGCCTGCGACCACACAGAGAACCACAACGGAAGCCAGCACCACCCGGGCCCTCCCCACGTCCACGGCGCCCAGCACCGCCAGCGTGCCTCCCGAGACCCCCACAAGGAGGGCCACGCCCAGCACACACGAGCAGTCCTCTCCAGGGACCACCCCCTGCCAGCCAAAGTGCAGGTGGACCGAGTGGTTCGACGTGGACTTCCCAACGCCCGGGCCCCAAGGGGGAGACAATGAAACCTTCGGCAACATCATGAGGAAGGGAGACGCCATCTGCCACCGACCCGAATCCATCAGCAAAGTGGAGTGCCGAGCCGAGAACCACCCGGGGGTCAGCATCCACGAGCTGGGCCAGGCGGTCCAGTGCCGCCAGGATGCGGGCTTGCTGTGTCGGAACCAGGACCAGACGGGCAGGACCAGGATGTGCCTCAACTACCAGATCAGAGTGCAGTGCTGCGAGGCCCAGGAGCGCTGCCAGCACCCCACAGCCACAGCGACCAGCGCCTCCAGTGCAAGCGCCACTGGACACACAGGGACCACCTCCCATCAGGCCACACCCAGTGCAGCCACTGAGCAGAGGAGCAGCACCACCTCGGCTCCCACAGCCACTGCAACCTCTGTGCACACAAGCAGTACAGCCTCAGCTCCTACAACCAGTGCAACCTCTGTGCAGAGAAGCAGCACCACCTCGGCTCCCACAACCAGTGCAACCTCTGTGCAGAGAAGCAGTACAACCTCGGCTCCCACAACCAGTACAACCTCTGTGCAGAGGAGCAGTACAACCTCGGCTCCTACAACCAGTGCAACCTCTGTGCAGAGAAACAGCACCACCTCTGCTCCCACAACAAGTGCAACCTCTGTGCACACAAGCAGTACAACCTCGGCTCCTATAACCAGTGCAACCTCTGTGCAGAGAAGCAGCACCACCTCGGCTCCTATAACCAGTGCAACCTCTGTGCAGAGAAGCAGCACCACCTCGGCTCCCACAACCAGTGCAACCTCTGTGCACACAAGCAGTACAACCTCAGCTCCTACAACCAGTGCAACCTCTGTGCAGGGAAGCAGCACCACCTCTGTTCCCATGACAAGTGCAACCTCTGTGCATACAAGCAGCACCACCTTGGCTCCTATAACCAGTGCAACCTCTGTGCAGGGAAGCAGCACCACCTCAGCTCCTATAACCAGTGCAACCTCTGTGCAGAGAAGCAGCACCACCTCGGCTCCTATAACCAGTGCAACCTCTGTGCAGAGAAGCAGCACCACCTTGGCTCCCACAACCAGTGCAACCTCTGTGCACACAAGCAGCACCACCTCGGCTCCCACAACCAGTGCAACCTCTGTGCAGAGAAGCAGCACCACCTCGGCTCCCACAACCAGTGCAACCTCTGTGCAGGGAAGCAGCACCACACCGGCTCCCACAACCAGTGCAACCTCTGTGCAGAGAAGCAGCACCACCTCGGCTCCCACAACCAGTGCAACTTCTGTGCAGAGAAGCAGCACCACCTCGGCTCCCACAACCAGTGCAACCTCTGTGCAGAGAAGCAGCACCACCTCGGCTCCTATAACCAGTGCAACCTCTGTGCAGAGAAGCAGCACCACCTCGGCTCCCACAACCACTGCAACCTCTGTGCAGGGAAGCAGCACCACCTCGGCTCCTACAACCAGTGCAACCTCTGTGCAGAGAAGCAGCACCACCTCGGCTCCCACAACCAGTGCAACCTCTGTGCACACAAGCAGTACAGCCTCGGCTCCCACAACCACTGCAACCTCTGTGCAGGGAAGCAGCACCACACCGGCTCCCACAACCAGTGCAACCTCTGTGCAGAGAAGCAGCACCACCTCGGCTCCCACAACCAGTGCAACCTCTGTGCACACAAGCAGTACAGCCTCGACTCCTACAACCAGTGCAACCTCTGTGCACACAAGCAGCACCACCTCGGCTCCCACAACCAGTGCAACCTCTGTGCACACAAGCAGTACAGCCTCGGCTCCTACAACCAGTGCAACCTCTGTGCACACAAGCCTCACCACCTCGGTTCCCACAACCAGTGCAACCTCTGTGCACACAAGCAGTACAGCCTCGGCTCCTACAACCAGTGCAACCTCTGTGCAGAGAAGCAGCACCACCTCGGCTCCCACAACCAGTGCAACCTCTGTGCAGAGAAGCAGCACCATCTCGACTTCCACAGCCAGTGCAACCTCTCTTCCTACATCGGAGACTACTCCATCCCCATCTGGGACCACACCCTGCTACTGCAGCTTGTCCGGCCAGTTGTACCCCGCAGGTACGTAGTGTCTTCCTGGGCATGTGTCACCGCTGGTACCTGGTACCTTGCTCACCAAGCCTCAGGGCGCAGGAGACACAGGTGTGTCTCTGTGACGGGCTATGTCTGTGTTCGGGATCGCAGTAAGCTCTCCATGAAGATGCGGTCTAGACCTGGGTGGGAGGGCCCCAGCCCGGCCAGCTCTTCTCTGGGGTTACTTTCTAGCCTCCAGTGCCTGCCTCCTCCTTGTCCTGCAGGGTCCAGCATCTATCAAGTGAGCGACCGATCGGGCCACTGCTATTATGCCTTTTGCAGCCTGAACTGCCACGTTGTCAAGCAAATGGCCCCCACCTGTCCCACCAGCATGCCACCTCCCACCCCGACCACCTCCCCAGCAGAGCCCTTCCCTTCTACCTCCGTGTCGGTCCCTCCACAAGGGTGCCCAAATGCAGTCCCCCCAAGAACGGTAACCTCGCCTCTCCTGCCCTTCTCAGGGACTCAGGGGGTCTGGGAAGGGACCCTCAGTGGTTTCCAACTAGAGAGTGTGGCATGAAGCGTGGGTGAAGGTCAGTGACTCCTGGGCTGATGCAGGCTGGCCAGGACAAGTGGCCATCTGGTCTCCAGCTCTTCTGGATGGGGGCGCCAGGAACACGGGGCCCAAGATTGAGAGTCTGTTCCCTGTAAAGGGGGCTGGAGCAGGCTGTTGTTTCTCGGGAGTGGGTGGAACAGCCAAGGACTGGAGACCAAAGAGTTGGAGGCAGGGGACAGGGTGGAAAGGGGGCCGCCTTCACCAGCCAGAGCTCCTCCTGCTCAGCCCTGCGCCCTCTGGGTGGAGCTGGGGGAGGAGAGCCCTGGGGCAGTGCTGGCCCCTAGTCCCAGAAGGGTGGCTCTTCTCTCCAGGGAGACCCAGGCGAGCACTGAGCCCCGCGGGGTGGGTGCCAGGTGGAGACGAGGCCCTGTAGCTTTCTCTGCTTCCACAGAAAGGTGAAACCTGGCCCATGCCCAACTGCTCCGAGGCCACCTGCCAGGGCAACGGGGTCATCACGGTGAGCCCGCGCCACTGTCCGAGGGTGCAGAAGCCAGCCTGTGCCAACGGCTACCCCGCCGTGGAGGTGGCTGACCATGACGGCTGCTGCTCACACTACGAGTGCCAGTGTGAGTGCGTGGGGCGGGGCGGGCGCAGGGGCGGGGCGGGGCTCAGCGGTTGGACGGGACCGGGCTTGGCGGGGCGGTACGGGGCGGGACGCAGGGGCCGCGGCAGAGAAGGCAGAATGACACTGGGCTGGACCCAGGGAGGACACCCCAAGATCAAGGCACCCGTGGTGGAGCTCAGCCTCCAACGAGATGCCGCGCGGAGCCCTGCCCGGGCCTGGAGTCCCCGGGCCACGCAGGGGCGAGGAGGCAGAGGGCGTCTGGTCCGCTTCCAGCGCCTGCTGGACAGAGGTCTGCGTGGCGCCGGTGCATGGCCCCGACGGCAGGGCGGTCACCCGCTGCCCTTGGTGTGGGCCCACGTGTCCCTGGGGCGGGGGGCGGCAGTGCGGCCCGTAAGGCGCTCGCTCCCCCGTGCAGGCGTGTGCAGCGGCTGGGGGGACCCACACTACATCACGTTCGACGGCACCTACTACACGTTCCTGGATAACTGCACGTACGCGCTGGTGCAGCAGATCGTGCCGGTGTACGGCCACTTCCGCGTACTGGTCGAGAACTATTTCTGCGACGCGAAGGACGGGCTGTCCTGCCCGCAGTCCATCATCGTTGAGTACCAGGAGAACCGCGTCATGCTGATCCGCAAGCCTGTCCGCGGGGTGATGACCAACCAGGTAGGCACGCGGCAGGGCAGCCTCCGCAAGTGCCGGGCGGGCTGAGGGCGCTGGGCCTCTGGCTGATCACCACTGCCCCCTCCGCCTCTCGTTCTGCTCCTCGCGGGTCACCGTCCAGATCATCTTTAATGGCGAGGTGGTCAGGCCTGGCTTCCAGAAGGATGGCATCGCCGTCTCCCAAGTTGGCATCAAGATGTACGTGAGCATTCCCGAGCTCGGCGTCCAGGTTATGTTCAGCGGCCTCATCTTCTCTGTGGAAGTGCCCTTCAGCAAGTTTGCCAACAACACGGAAGGGCAGTGCGGTGAGGGCCCGGGCCCCACTCCCCACCCTCCTGGCTCCGGGCTGTGTCTATGGTCATTCAACGTGGCTGAGTGTGTCCAGTGTGAGAAGGGTGGCCCTCGGGTGTGACCCCCCAGAGCCGCATTCTTGGCCCCGGGCTGAGGCCGCTGTGTGGTGCCGAGCCTGCAGGCAGTTCTGCTTTCTGGCTGCACCAAGAATGTGCGACCACAGGGCCCAGGGCCTGGCCCTGCGGCCCACACCCGAGGCCCACCCCTGTCATCCTCCCTGGGATCGGCCCTGGGGTCTGGCTTCTTGGAGGGAAAAGGAAGCACACGGAGGTGGAGGAGCAGGTTCACACACTCCATCGAGTGCCGCCTGGGATCTCCAGGCCTGACCCTCGGCTTGGGGACACTGAGCCCCCAGTGGCGCGCAGGAGGCCCCCTGACTGCCATCCCCACGCTGCAGGGACCTGCACCAACGACCAGAAGGACGAGTGCCGCCTGCCTGGGGGCACGGTGGTGGCCTCCTGCTCTGACATGTCTGGCCACTGGAAGGTGACATACCCCGGCCAGCCGCCCTGCAACGGGCCTCCCCCGACGCCCACCCCAGTGGAGCCCAGGACCTCACCCACCCCATGCCCACCTTCGCCAATCTGCCAGCTCATTCTGAGCAAGTGAGATTCTGGGGCAGGGCTGGGGCAAAGGCAGGGTGCGAGTAGCCACGCTGCCGGGCTGGCGGGAAGAGGTGGGCCTGCAAGGGGCTGCGAGGGAGAGGGGGTCACAGGTGCTGGGACGCCGGGCGCAGAGCCCTGTGGAGAATGGCTGAGGGGCGGCCTCAGGCTCTGTGGCAGCTCATGGGGGGTCCGGGCACAAGTCCTCAGCCAGCAGGGCACTGGGTGGGCAGGCCCCAGGGAACTCAGTGGAGAATTTGCAGAAAGAAAAGCTGTTCAGCCAGACACCTACCCCGCCGCACACAGATGGCCCCAGAGGCGGGGGTACCCTGGCACGCGGGTCAGCCCAGCGACGTCCCTCCCTCGGGGCCCTTTCGGGGAAAGCCCGCAGCCGGGCAGCCCCTCTCTGGCGCTGCCCATGACCCCCGTGTTTGTGCCGCAGGCCCTTCGAGCTGTGCCACGTGCTGATCCCGCCCTGGCCGTACTACCAAGGCTGCGTCTTCGACCAGTGCCACATGCCTGGCACGGACGTGGTGTGCTCTGCCTTGGAGCTCTATGCTGCCCTCTGTGCGTCCTTCGGCGTCTGCGTCGACTGGCGGGGCCAGACCAACTACACGTGCCGTGCGTGTCCGCCCCTCGTCCTCCCCCTGGGCAGTGGGATTCAAGGGGATGGGAGCAGTGTGCAATCAGTGGGTGGGCTTGGGTGGTCAGGGTGGGCTTCTGGGAGGAGGAGGAGGGCTGGGCCCAGGATGGAGAGCATTTGTTTCCTGAGAGACAAGACGGGGCATCCAGGTGAGAGCGCCTGGGCCTGGGGTGCAGGGGTCAGGGTGGTGCCCTGCGGCCTCAGACACGTCCTCGCCCTCCACACAGCCTTCACCTGCCCTGCTGGCTTGGAGTACCGCCCATGCGGCCCGCCCACCCCCTCCTACTGTTACACGAACCACAGCGCCGGCCCCCCGTAAGCACCTGCCCTCTGCCTCGGGGACCCCCGCCCCGGCCCAGCCCGTGTCCCCGCCCTGGAGGGTGCAGCCCACTCGCCCTCTGCTCCTGCCCCCCGCAGGCCCCTCCTAGACGCCAATCTCATCACGGAAGGCTGCTTCTGCCCACAGGGCACAATGCTGTACAGCTCAAGCAAGGAGGTCTGCGTGCCCGCTGACTGCATCAGTAGGTTCCCTGGCTGGGCTCCGGGCTTCCAGGCACTGCCCCTGGCTTTTCAGCCGGACCCCAGGGCTTTCCGCCTGGGGTCCCCCTGGCCCCAGACGGGGTCTGGCTGTGACGGGCTGGGGGCCAAGGTGGCCCAGCAGTGATCTTGCTTCTCTTCCTCCAGCTTGCCTGGGGCCCAGTGGGGAGCCTGTGGAGGTGAGTATGGGGCCCTCGGGGGCTGGGGGCTTCTCTCAGTCCTGGAGACCCATAGGACGGGCAGGAGGGGGGCCGGGGTTCCCCGGCAAGACTCAGGACCCCCACGCGCGGCCCTGGGGCTGGCACACCCCGTCTTCCCGGGGACCCCTCCCGCCTACTCCTGCGGAGCCACATCGTGCAGGACCGCCTCCTGCCTCCAGGCCCTCATGGGCTCATCTGCACCCGCACCTCTGGAGGTCCTCTGCAGGCCCCGAGCCACGGGTTTCTGCCCCTCCGGCCGTGGCCATGGGCTCCCTTGTCCCTCCCCCGACAGCCCGGCCACACGCTCAGCGTGGACTGCCAAGACTGCACCTGTGAGGGCAGCACGCGGACCATGAGCTGCCGGCCCCGGGCCTGCCCCCCGGCCCCTGCCTGCTCCGAGTCCGGCCAAGTGCCTGTGCCCGAGGCCCTGCCGACTGGCCAGTGCTGTCCCCAGTACCGCTGCGGTGAGCCCTGGGCGGGGGTGGGGGCGGGGGTGGGGGGCTCAGGGCTGGCCAGCAGAAAGGCTCCGAAGTGTGGGCTACTGTGAGGTCAGAGCTGACCAGAGGCCTCGTCCCTCGGGCAGCGGGCACCCTCCAAGAGCCCACCCCCTGCCAGAGTCCTCCCCGGCTCAGGATTCCTGGAAACCCCCCATAGGGGTGGTGCTCAGGCCGGGGTGGGAGGCAGATCCCTGACGCCCCCTCTGTCCGCTGTAGCCTGTGATACCAGACACTGCCCTGAGCCCGAGGCCTGCCCGAAAGGCTCGCACGCCATCCAGACCTATAGGGAAGCAGCCTGCTGCCCGATCTACAGCTGCAGTGAGTGCCCTGGCTCAGCGGCAGCTGGGTGGGTGGGGTTGTCACCTGGGACCGGATGCTGTGCTGAGGGGGGTGTGGGAGCTGCTCCTCAGGGGCCAAGGGTCGGTCTACAGGTTTGCTTTCTCCCCCGAGCAGACTGGACCGTCTGCAGCATCAATGGCACCCTGTACCAGGTAAGAACCAGTGAAGGTCAGGCCCCCCCTGTGCGCGGGGACCAGTCCCCTGTCCTGCAAACTTCTCCCTGACTGAGGCTGCATCCCTGTGGGGCCTGGGGAAGGGGCGCTTTGGAGCAGCAGTGGGCTCTCCTGGGACCACAGCCCTTGTCCTGACCTTGACAAGGTCCCCAGACAAGCTTTCCCCTGGCCAGGTCCTCCAGAGCATGTGACGCAGCCTTGGGACTCTGTCTCCAAGACTGGGACCCCTGGCAGGAGGCACTCCTGAGGGCTGCCCAGGGGGAGCAGTCCACCTGGCAGGGCCAAGCCTGTCCCGCTGACACTGCCCCTGACTCCTGCAGCCCGGCGCCGTGGTCTCCTCCAGCCTGTGTGAAAAATGTTGGTGTGAGCTGCTTGGGGAAGCCCTTTCAGATACCTTTTCAATCAACTGTGAGACCCAAATCTGCAGCACCTCCTGTCCCCTGGTGAGTGCCCCTGCACCCGGCCTCCACAACCCCCTCCGCAGCGTCCAGAGGGGCTCAGGCCACGTCCTGCCTCCCTCAGGGCTTCAAGTACCAGGCTCGGGCCGGGCAGTGCTGTGGTGAGTGCGTGCAGGTGGCCTGTGTCACGAACACCAGCGACAGCTCTGCCCACCTCTTCCTCGTGAGTAGTGGCCGCGAGGCGCTGGGGCGCGTTCTGGGCGGAGCCAGCCCCAGCCCTGTACAGAGGGCAGAGCGCACAGTGACTGTGGGGGTGCAGGGTGGGTAGCATCCTGGTGCACTGGGGACCCTGGGAGCTGTCAGAGCTAGGCAGCCTCTGGGCAGAGCCGCAGAAGCTCTGGAAGCCTGTGGGCTGGGGGCTGACAGACAGACACAGCGCCCGCCCAAGCTGAGGGGGGTCCCTGGGGAGGGCCGCTTACTGCCGGCTGGGACTCCCTGCAGCCGGGTGAGTCCTGGTCAGACCCTGGAGACCACTGTGTGACGCACGAGTGTAAGAAGCACCAGGATGGGCTTGTGGTGGTGACCACGAAGAAGGTGTGTCTCCCACTCAACTGTCCTGCGGTGAGTCCTGGCAGCCTGCCTGCTCTTCCTGGGGGCCCACAGTGGCTGCGGAGTATCAGTCCCTGGATAGGAGTGGGCGGCCATGATCAGCAGGTGGTGGGGGGGGGCATGGCTGCGCCCTCCTGGTACCCACTCCCCGCTAATGGCACCGTGGTCCACACAGGACAAGGCTCTGCAGAGTGAGGACGGCTGCTGCCTCTCCTGCCCCCCACCCACCAGTAAGAACCGTGAGTGGGCAGCTCTGCCGGGGAGGGGACGCGGATTCCTGCCTGCCCCTGGCCAGGGCTGACCTCCGCACACCACCTGACCCTCCCCAGGGTCGGCCTGCGCGGTGCACCACCAGCTCCAGGTCCTCCGGCAGCAGGGCTGCAGCTCCTCCGGGCCCGTGCGCCTCACCTACTGCCAGGGCAACTGCGGAGACACCACCTCCGTGTACGTGAGCCCCGACCCCCGACCCCACGGGGACACCACCCCTGTGGGCGTGAGCCCCGCCCCACCCCACCCCCCACAGAAGTCTCCTGCGGGGCAGTGCTCGGGAAGGTGCAACAGGGCCCGCCCGCCGGGGGCCGCGGGGAGTCCCCCAGGGAAGGGACTGGAGGGCCCAGGGGCCAGCAGGGGGCTGGGCTGGGGTCCAGGGCCGGTGGCTCTCAGCCTGTTTGGAATCACGCTCTTCTATTTACAAAGAACCCCGCTGGGGTCCCGGGCCGGTGGTTCAGGAGCGGCGGGCCCCTCCCTGCGGAGGCGGGGCCTCAGGGGGCGGCGTCTCGAAAGGGCGGGGGCGGGCCCTCCCTGCGGAGGCGGGGCCTCGAGGGGCGGGGCCTCGGGCCGTGCTGAGCGGGCCCCGCCCACAGGTTCTCCCCGGAGGCGAACGCGGTGGAGCACCGGTGCAGCTGCTGCCGCGAGCTGCGCTTCTCTCTGAGGAACGTGACCCTGCACTGCGAGGACGGCTCCAGCCGCGCCCTGACCTACACGGAGGTGGAGGAGTGCAGCTGCGCGGACCTGCAGTGCGACTCCCCCGGGGGCCTCGGCCTCTCGGCGGTGGCGCTGGAGCCAAGCCCGGAGAGCGGGCTCAAGCGCCGCGGGAGAAGGGCCCCGCGGGCCCGGCCCCTGCAGTAGAGGCCACAGCCCCGGCCTGGGCCTGGCGGCCGCGCTCCTCACCAAACCCGCAGGAACGCTTCTATTTGCTGCCAACGGCCTCCAAGGCAGGTGGAACCTGAGCCCCGAGCCAGGGAAGCACCCCCACCCCTTTCGTCCCTCCCAGGGCCCAGCTGCACCGGTGTGCAGTGGCGCCAGGGGCCTGCTCAGGACCAGCCCCGCGGGCGGGGTGTGGGGAGGCTCCTCTGGCCGTGGGTCCAGCCTCCTGGCTCAAGGCCTCAGCATCATGCCAGTCCCTCGATGTGGCTACTGGGGCTGCTCCACTGGCAGCTGGGAGGTGAGCCTCACCCCGCTTTTCCGGCCCTGGGCCTCAAGAAGGGGACAGCGGGTTTGTGAATACACTTGGAGCATTTTGCAATTCTGGACTCCGTGTTGTTTTTTTAAGCTTGTCTGTAATACCCAGGAGAGGGGCGGGGGGGCAGGCCTGGGGCCGGGACAGGGCAGGCCTGCTGACCTGCCTTCTGTGTGCTTGAATAGACAGAGGGTGTGCATCAGGGGACAGGGGCGGGAGTCTCCTGTGTTGGCCCAGCTGAGCCGTCAGGCAGGAGGGGCTCAGTCTTCTCCCACAGACCTCTGGACCCATCTTGCCAGAGCCTAGCTGGGTGTGCGGTGCCTGTGTGTGTGTGTGTGTGTGTGTGTAGGCCCAAGGGAAACCACTGCCCCAGGAGTCCTGTCACCCCCACCCCACTGCGACCCCTGACCCTCACCTGGAGAACCTCCATGTTCCTAAACCCAGCCCCCTCGTCCTTGGAGGCCCCAGGGGAGCCCCTACCCCTCCAATGACACACTGACCTCACACTGAGCCTGGTCCCACAGCGGCGCTGGAAGGGTGGGCAGGGGCCGTTGGATGTACGGAGGGGCCCCCTGCCTACACAGGGCAGCAGAGTAGGGTGGGAACAGGCTCCAGCACAGGATGCCCCATGGGGGGTCCAGAGTCCCCCAGACCCGTGTTGGGAGGGGGCCCCCCAGGGCAGACAAGCTGACAGCATCCGAGTCAGGCCCACTTCTTCCACCTCAGGCTGCCCTGGTTGCGAGAAGCAGGCCTGGGCTGAGCTGGGTCGGGAACCGGAGTCAGGTGGGCGGGGCAGGAGCCAGGGCTGGCGGCAGGACGTGGCTGCGGTGTCTGCGGCCTCCACCAGGTGGCAGCACAGTGGTCCTGGTGCCTCCGACAGGCCGGGGGCTCAGGAAGCGGTTGGGGGTCTCAAGGTCCAGGTCGGTCGCTTTTGTTCTCCGAGTCTGGGCCGCCTCTCAAGGCCAGCGGGGCCACGAGGACCCTGAGTGAGGGCCAGGACCACTCTTTACAGTTATGCACCCCCGCTGGGCCGGCGTCGCCCACTCCCACCCCATCTGCCCCGTGCTGAGCCCTGTAGCCGTGTGGGCAGTGGAGCTAACCTCGCAGCCCGACCCCTCCGGTCAGAGACCAGGTAGGGGCTGAGGGTCTCCCGCAGCCATGACCTCATGATCCCTTGGGCCTGGGGGACGGGCGGGTAGGGGGTGGATGGATGTGGGATGCTCCCCTTGGGAGCAGGAAGTTCTAGGCCCTCGCGGTCTGGGAACCGCTGCCCCAGTGACCGGCTGACCCCGCAGCCGCAGGCAGCACCCTAATCAGCGCCTCTGCCTCCCCGAGGGGCTCAGGTGTCAGGAGCCGCCTCTTCCTCTCTGGCCGGGCTGGATGCCACCTCAGGGGCTAATCCCCACCCCCCACGGAGCACACGCCACCCCATCCCCGGAACTCTGACCCAGCAGCAGGAGAAATCAGAGAACGGGCCCTGCCCCACCCCAGGCCCCAGCCAGGTTGTGAGGAGGCGCTAAGTGGGGGGGCCCACTGCAGCTCTGCCTCCTTCAGCCCCCCGTCCCCTGGGGTGCTGGGAGGGGGCACACGGCCAGAAGAGGCTCTGGGGCCGGGACTGCCTGGGGTGGTTCACCACCACACCTCCTGGGGCCCCCCTTGGAGTCCAGCCTTGGCAGGGCTGTCGCTTCAGGGGCTGGACGAAGAGTGCTTCTGGGTTCTGCCCCAGTCAGGTGGGGGAGGGGTGTCCCCACTTATGCGGGGGTCAGGCTGGGTGCGGCTTCTGCCCAGATGAAGGGCTGAGGGGTCCTGGAGATGGGGAAGGAGGCAAATAGAGACACAAGATGCGGGCAGCCCCCTCCTGACCTCTGCCCCCAGCACACCCACCTCACCCTGGGACACCTGGACTCCCATCCTGGCCCCAGCCTTCAGGAGAGGGCTGCTTGGTCTGAGGCCAGCAGCGGGGTGCCAGTGGTCCTGGGCACTCGTGGGCCACAGCCCTGTCCTTTTCTGACCTGAGCCCTGGGCAGCGGTAGGCTCTTCACAGCTGGCCCCATGGGGACATGTGGGGCCTGGGACATCCCGCAGGTGTCTCTGTGAGTGCAGCTCAGATGGCTGCACGGCCGGATCTTCAGAGGAAGTGAGCAAACTGGCTGCAGGATCCACGTGGACGTCAGAGTCCTTGGGTCTCCGGGGGTCAGCGGTGACAGAGGAGGTGGTGCTGTCCACCGGTGCGGGAAGGACCGTGGTGACCTCGGAGCCAGAGCTGCCCCCGGAGCTGTGCTGCGCGGTGGCCAGGACCCACCCAAGGCCCTGACCGCTCGGGGAGCCATGCCCAGGGCTGCCCCCGGAGCTGTGCTGCGCGGTGGCCAGGACCCACCCAAGGCCCTGACCGCTCGGGGAGCCACGCCCAGGGCTGCCCCCGGAGCTGTGCTGCGCTGTGGCCAGGACCCACCCAAGGCGAGCCACGCACAGGGCCCTGACCGCTCGGGGAGCCACGCCCAGTGCTGCCCCCGGAGCTGTGCTGCGCGGTGGCCAGGACCCACCCAAGGCCCTGACCGCTCGGGGAGCCACGCCCAGGGCTGCCCCCGGAGCTGTGCTGCGCGGTGGCCAGGACCCACCCAAGGTGAGCCGCGCACAGGGCCCTGACCGCTCAGGGAGCCACACCCAGTGCGAGCCTGGCGATGGCGGGCAGAGTGGACAGATCACCCAGATCACCCAGAATGAGGCCACGTGTTGGTGCCACGGAAGCAAAGCAGAAACCCCCGTCTGCTGGGAAGTTGGGGTGGCATCCCGATAAGAGACCAGCACGGGAGGGAAGGAGGGAGGGCAGCCCCCACAGGATTTGGCAGGGTCAGAGGTCAGAGCTGCGGGGACACAGGAGTGCCTGTCGTGGGTGGCGGAGGGGGCTGGAGGGCGGCCGGGCCAGGCGGAGTGGGCCGCAGCGTCATCCAGAACCAGGCCTCTGCACTGAGTGAGGGGCACTGGGGGCGGCAGGGGTGGTGGAGCCCTGCCTTGTCCTTTGGACCCCCAGCTGGGTGAGGATGGACACACGGGCTGAGGAAGAAGCCAGTGCCCAGCTGGGGGACGGGCGGCAGGTCAGAGGTGAAGGTCACGGGGTGGCGATGGGCTGGGTGTGGAGTAGGGGTGAATGGAATGGGCCAGACCCCTCTATGTGGGAGGAGGATGGGGTGGCTGAGGGGGATTGGGGTGTATGGGATCTCGGTTGGGCCGCACTGTGTTTGACTTAATAGATGCCCGGTGGAGAGGTCAGGCAGGCAGCTGGACATGAGTGTTGGGGGCCAGGGCAGGAGCCTGCCGTTGATGGACAGTAAAGATGGGAACATCACAACAAACTGTGGGAAATCCTTGTCTGTACCAGGACCCGGAGACTCCACAGAGATTGAGCCGGCACCATGTGTGAGCCGCTCCTGCGGGGGTGCAGGTCAGCCGTGGCCTGCCGCAGGGGCGGCGGCTCTGGGTGTGGCAGACCTGGGCGTGGCGTAAGCCCTCTTGGAGGAGGTCGCTGTTAACCCCACCATAGAGCCACCAGAACTGACACAGGCCTGGGAAACAGACTCTGGGAGGGCACAAACAGAGCCCCGTGTGTACCAGGAGAGAGCAGCACTGACCCCACAGGAGACCAACCCAGACTCGCCCGGGCGCATCCAGGAGTCTCGGGCGGAGGCGTGGGTCAGCGGCGGCCTGCTGCAGGGTCGGGGGCGCTGAGTGTGAGTGTGTGAAGGGGACCCTCGGAAGGAGGTCCGTTATCTGCATCACCTCCACCACAGTCTGGCCTCAGGTCACACAGCAGGGCGGGAACGCAGCCCCGCCCATCAACAGAAAATTGGATTAAAGGTTTACTGAGTCTGGCCCCGCCCATCAGAACAAGACCCAGGGTCCCCCTCAGTCAGTCTCTCCCATCAGGAAGCTTCCGTAAGCCTCTTATCCTTCTCCATCAGAGGGCGGACAGACTGAAAACCACAGTCACAGAAACTAAGCAGTCTGATCTCACGCCCCACAGCCTCGTCTGACTCAGTGAAACTGTGAGCCACGCTGGGCAGGGCCCCCCAAGACGGACGGGTCACGGTGGAGAGCTCTGACAAAACGTGGTCCCTGGAGAAGGGAGTGGCAACCACGTCAGTAGTCTTGCCTTGAGAACCCCATGAACAGTGTGAAAAGGCAAAAAGATACAACACTGAAAGATGAACTCCCCAGGTCGGTAGGTGCCCAATATGCTACTGCAGATCAGTGGAGAAATAACTCCAGAAAGAATGAGGAGATGGAGCCAGAGGAAAAACAACACCCGGTTGTGGATGTGACAGGTGATAGAAGCAAGGTCCAATGCTATAAAGAACAATATTGCACAGGAACCTGGAATGTTAGGTCCATGAATCAAGGCAAATTGGAGGTGGTCAAACAGGAGACGGAAAGAGTGAACATCGACATTTTAGGAATCAGTGAACTAAAATGGACCGGAATGGGTGAATTTAACTCAGACGACCATTATATCTACTACTGTGGGCAGGAATCCCTTAGAAGAAATGGAGTAGCCATCATGGTCAACAAGAGTCTGAAACTCAGTACTTGGATGCAATCTCAAAAACGACAGAATGATCTCTGTTCGTTTCCAAGGAAAACCATTCAATATTTCAGTAATCCAAATCTATGCCCCAAACAACAATGCTGAAGAAGCTAAAGTTGAACGGTTTTATGAAGACCTACCAGACCTTCTAGAACTAACACCCAAAAAAGATGTCCTTTCCATCATAGGGGACTGGAATGCAAAAATAGGAAGTCAAGAGATACCTGGAGTAACAGGCAACTTTGGCCTTGGAGTACAGAATGAAGCAGGGCAAAGGCTAATGGAGTTTTGTCAAGGGAACGCACTGGTCATAGCAAACACCCTCTTTCAACAACACAAGAGAAGACTCTACACATGGACATCAGCAGATGGTCAACACTGAAATCAGTTCAGTTCAGTTCAGTCTCAGTCATGTCCAACTCTTTGCTGCCCCATGGACTGCAGCACGCCAGTCCTCCCAGTCCGTCACCAACTCCCGCAGTTTACTCAAACTCAAATCCATTGAGTTGGTGATGCCATCCAACCATCTCATCCTCTGTCATCCCCTTTTCCTCCTGCCTTCAACCTTTCCCAGCATCGGGGTCTTCTCAAATGAGTCAGTTCTTCGCATCAGGTGGCCAAAGTATTGGAGTTTCAGCTTCAGCATCAGTCCTTCCAGTAAATAGACAGGACTGATTTCCTTTAGGATGGACTAATTGGATCTCCTTTCAGTCCAAGGGACTCTCAAGAGTCTTCTCTGTCTTTAGAAAAGACAGAAGAACCAGAGATCAAATTGCCAACATCTTGTTGAATCATCAAAAAAGCGAGAGAATATCAGAAAAACAGCTACTTCTGCTTCATTGACTATGCCAAGGCATTTGACTGTGTGGATCTCAAAACACAGTGGAAAATTCTTGAAGAGACGGGAACACCAGACCACCTGACCTGCCTCCTGAGAAACCTGTTTGCAGGTCAGGAAGCAACAGTTAGAACTGGACGTGGAACAACAGACTGGTTGCAAATAGGAAAAGGAGTACGTCGAGGCCGTATATTGTCACCCTGCTTATTTAACTTATATGCAGAGTACATCATGAGGAACGCTGGGGGCTGGATGACTCACAAGCTGGAATCAAGATTGCCAGGAGAAATATCAATAACCTCAGATATGCAGATGACACCACCCTTACGACAAAAAAGCAAAGAACTAAAGAGTCTCTTGATGAAAGTGAAAGAGGAGAATGAAAAGTTGGCTTAAAGCTCAACACTGAGAAAACTAAAATCATCGCATCTGGTCCCATCACTTCATGGCAAATAGATGGGGAAACAATGGAAACAGTGACAGACTTTTTTTTGGGGGGCTCCAAAATCACTGCAGATGGTGGCTGCAGCCAAGAAATTAAAAGATGCTTGCTCCTTGGAAGAAAAGCTATGACCAACCTAGACAGCTTATTAAAAAGCAGAGACATTACTTTGCCAACAAAAGTCCGTCTAGTCAAGGCTATGGTTTTTCCAGTGGTCATGTATGGATGTGAGAGTTGGACTGTGAAGAAAGCTGATCGCCAAAGAATTGATGCTTTTGAACTGTGGTGCTGGAGAAGACCCTTGAGAGTCCCTTGGACTGCAAGGAGATCCAACCAGTCCATTCTAAAAGAGATCAGTCCTGGGTGTTCATTGGAAGGACTAATGCTGAAGCTGAAACTCCAATACTTTGGTCACTTGATGTGAAGAACTGACTCACTGGAAAAGACCCTGATGCTGGGAAAGATTGAGGGCAGGAGGAGAAGGGGACGACAGAGGATGAGATGGTTGGATGGCATTCTGACTCTGTGGACATGAGTTTGAGTGAACTCTGGGAGTTGGTGAGGGACAGGGAGGCTTGGCGTGCTGTGATTCATGGGGTCGCAAAGAGTCGGACACGACTGAGCGACTGAACTGAAAGATGGGAGGGGGAGGGCAGAGGGAGATGCCCTTCACTCTGGACTCCAGAAGACTCAGCATCACTCAGGTGAGGCCTCCGAGGCCACAGGGAGACAGGAGGTGGGGAGTGACTCTTCCACGAGATATAAAACACCAGATACACACCAGACATGGGCAACATCCCTGGGCTTTGATGACATTAACTCCCTTCACTGCGGACAGGGTGATGGATCTGGATCACTGCGGACAGGGTGATGGACCTGGGGTCACTGGACAGGGTGATGGACCTGGGGTCACTGGACAGGGTGATGGACCTGGGTCACTGCGGACAGGGTAATGGACCTGGGGTCACTGGACAGGGTGATGGACCCGGATCACTGCAGACAGGGTGATGGACCTGGGGTCACTGGACAGGGTGATGGACCTGGGTCACTGCGGACAGGGTGATGGACCTGGGGTCACTGGACAGGGTGATGGACCTGGATCACTGCAGACAGGGTGATGGACCTGGGTCACTGGACAGGGTGATGGACCTGGGTCACTGTGGACAGGGTGATGGACCTGGGGTCACTGGACAGGGTGATGAACCTGAATCACTGCGGACAGGGTGATGGACCCGGATCACTGCGGACAGGGTGATGGACCTGGGGTCACTGGACAGGGTGATGGACCTGGGGTCACCCTCTGCCTTGGTGGCTATCTCACTGCTCATGGAACTCACCTCAAGGCCCCCACCAGGGTTTTATTTCTTTGCAGAATAGAATAAAAACAGAACATCAGCATGTTACCATTGTAGAGCCCCTGTGTCCTGGTTTCTGGAGGGAAATGTGTCCATGACTGAGGTTTCAAAGAGCAAGGCTCCCAGGGCCACGTGGGGTCAGGCAGAGGGATGTGGGAGACACCCGAGCTGCCAACAAGCCAGCCCAGAACCGCAACTGTGGCGGGAACGCCTGGAGGGCTCTGACCCGGGGCCTGGGGCTCTGTGCGGCCAGCCTGGGATCCAGGACCCCCCCCAGCTCCCACCCCCAGGGCCCCTGCTGCCCAGCAGGGGTCTGCCCGGGCACGGCGGGCAGGTCAGAGCTGACGTGGCCGGACGTGGGCTGCAGCAGACTGGGTGCTGCCCCGCGGGGCCCACGGACTCGGGGCCACTCCCCAGGTGACAGGCCCTGAGGGCACCCAGCACCCACAGCAGGCTCAGGGCCAGCCCATCCTGTAGCGCTACAGTCCCCACCCCCCGCGGTGAAGGAGCAGGTGGGGCACCCTCGGGGGTACGGTGCTTCAGGAGACCCTTCCGCATGGGGACTTGGCCACTGGAGGCCACGAGGGGCTAGAAGCCCCCGGGGGCATGAGGCAGCCGCTCCCCCACCCTACCCTGGACCCTCCCGCCTGGCTTCCTCCAGGGAAGCCAAGCCCAGGGGCACCAGTGTCCACAGAGCCAGCGGCCCCCAGCAGCCTGGGCATCTGGAGACTGTTCTCCAGGTGAGAGGGGTGGCCTGGGCCTCGTAGGCTCAACCTTAGCCTCACAGACTCCACGCTGAGCCCTCGCTGGAGGGACTTCCCGTCCTGTCTCCAGACCTGCTCTTTCCTGGACCCCCTCCTGGCCCTTAGCCTCCAGGACCAGGAAGTGGGCCCCGGCTCCCTGCCTGGGGTGGGGTCTCTGCTTCCTGTTGGCTCTGTGCTCTCCGTGTTCTCTGCCAACCGCCGAGCCTCCATGGCTCCAGGAGGGGGCTGTTCAGTGTGTGTGAAGCCAGCAGGGACCCAGTCCTGCTGAGAGCGGTGGGCACGGTACTGCTACCCCGGGGGGGACGCCACGCTCCACGGGGCTCTGCCCAGCCCAGGAAGCCCCCAGGAGCTCCCACCGGTGCCCCTCCTGCCAGGCCTTTACCCCCCAGGGCTCCCACCCAGCCCCCTGCCTCCCAGGGCCCCTGCAGACAGCCGTCCTGGGAAGCTCTGGGTGTTGGGAAGACTGTGTTTCCAGCCGCGGCTGCGGGTCTGGCGCCCATGTCTCTGCTCACGGTGCAGCCGGATGTGAGGGTCACTTACACAGTCTCTGGCCTGATGTGTAGACGTGCACAACAGGCCCAGGGGGTGGCGGGGGGACCCCAGAGCCCTGGGAGCCCCAGGCAAGGGCTGCGCCGCTTGGCAGAAGACCCTCATCCAGAGGCCAGGCAGCCTCCCCAGGGAAGGGGTCCCGGCAGCGGCTGTAGGGGAGGGACTTGGCCACTGCTGCCCGCCTGCTGGCCCCACCATCCTGCCAGCCAGGGAGGTCCATCCTGAGCCGCCCTGAGCTCGAGGGGGCCCGGCAGTGCTCAGCAGATCTGCTGGGCAGGCCTGGGGGCAGATGTGGGGAGGTGGTCCAGCAGGGTCCAGCTGGGGTGCCTGAGAGGCCTCCATCTGACCCCCCCACTAGTCCAGCTCACCCCTCAGGGCTTTTCCTGAACACAGGACCCCTGCTGTGAGCCCCCCTCCTGTTCCAGACAGAGTTAAGTTCACCAGTCTCTGGGGTGTCCCCTCACTTACTGCATTGACCACATCACAGATGGGGGAGGCTGGGGTCCTCACAGAACACGAGCACCATATCCGGGTGGGAGGGAACCCTCAGCCTCCCCAAGAAAGCTCAGCGGAGTGAAGTCGGGGGGTGTCTCCGGGGGTCATGTGACCCCCAGGAGGGCTGGGCCCCCCGGAGGGCTGTGCCCTGTGGCCCAGCTTCCTCCACCCGGGGCAGAGCCGGGACCCAGGACAGCGGTGTGCCTCCTGGCCACCCTCTCCAGTCACTGGGCACCGCTGGGCCCTGTGGCTTGGGGAGAGGGCAGCAGGCAGGGCTTGGGTGCGGATGGCTGCCTGTGTGGCCTCAGGGAAGGCCAGGCACCCCTGGCAGTGCTGGCAGGCGGGTGGGGGTGCCCCAGGCTGCGTGGGGCTGCGCTGAGGCGCCTCTGCCAGCCTGTGGTGCTGAGTCAACACTGCGCTTCCTGGAGGCGGGAGGCGCGTTGCCCACTGACACCTGGTCGTCTCTGCATCCAGGACATCCCGCCTGCCACTGTTTATTCTCCCTCACGCTGTCTTAATCCTGAGCAAACGTGGGCCCGGAGGCCTGACCTTTTCCACTGGCCACATCTGCCTCCCATGCTGGGCCACACCTGCTCCCTTGCCTGGTCTCTGCCCCTTCAGGGGGACCCCACGACCCTCCCCAAGACCCTGGCCCTGTATGGGGTGCTGCTTCTCCAGGAGATTTAGCAGGGCTGGGGAGAAGTGGGGGAGAGGGGAGTGGGGAGGCCCCTCCTGCACTTGCCTGGGGACCCGCGGCGTCACGGGCCCCGCACAGGCAGGCTCTTCCAGGGGCTTCCCCCTCTCCTGGTCCTCTCCCGCCTCAGCACCGTGTCCCCGCCATGTCCAGCTGCAGTGGTGCCCCCAGTGGTCTCCTTCTAGTCCATTCTCCAAACCACCGCCAGCATGGAGCCTTCTGGAGAGCTCTGGGATATGATTTCCAGTTTACGGAGAAGTTGCAGAAACAGCAGGAAGAGCTCCTGGCTGTCATCACCCCAGATTCTGCAGTGTTTGTGCTTGGCTCCGTTCGGAGGACCGTCTGCTCCTGGGCTGGGCTGTGCCTGCCCGCTCCTCTGTGTCTGCACGTTTTTTTCTGCAACACTGGAGTTTGAGAAGCTTTGCTCTTTCACCCTAAAGAGGCAGGTGTGTGTCTCCCAGAAGTCAGGTGGGGTCCGCCGTGACGCAGCGCGGCTGTCTCCCCTGGTTCTCAGGCTGCACCCGACTCTCGTCCTGCTCTTGTCCCTTCCTCCCAGTCTGGGGTCTGACTGAGGGCCTCCTGTCACGTGAGCACAGCCTCCTTGGTCACCTCTAACCTGAAATCTGCCCCAGCCTTTCTCTGGGCTTCTTGACCACGCCCTTCCTGAGGAGTGTGGGCTGCTTACGCGGTGAAGCACCCCCACATCTGGGTCTGCCCGTGGCTTTTTTGCGCTGAGGTTAGAGTTCACACTCAGCAGGGTGGAGGTGTGTCCTTCTTGGTGTCCCGTATCTGGAGGCACATGGTGTCCGTTGGACCCACCACTGGGAGCTCAGTTCGGCTCAGGTGAGGCTGTCAGATTTTCCACTGGAAAGCGATTCCTCCCCACCCTTGGAATGAATACAGTCTTGTGGGAGATACTTGGGGACCATGTAAGGTGTCAGCACCCATGATGCTTTTCTAATTGCTCCCACTCTTGGCTGGATCCTGCAGTAGGAAGACCTTCCCCTACTCCCCCATTTATCTATTTCTCATTTACTCACTTATATCAGTTTAGTCTCACATGCTTGTGTTTTCAGAATGGCTCTGTGATGGACTTGGAATCTCTAAGATCTTGTTCGCCACAGAAAGACTGAAAAAGACGGGAGACTGTCAGGACTAACCTTGTCAGAACTCTAGAAGACAGGCAGTGGTTTTCAAAAACCAAGCTAATGTCCAACCCGGAAAAAGCCATCTTCAGAAGAGTAGGAAATTTTATTGGCATTTTTGCACACCCTTGCCTGTCCCCAGTGCAGGGGCAGTTTTGGGCTTAAATTGCCAACCCAGTTCCATTTCTCTCCCCCATCCCAAGTCAGAGCAGAGAAAACCATATTTGCAAATAGCTGTGAAAAGGAGTACGTCAACGTTGTATATTGTCATCCTGCTTATTTAACTTATATGCAGAGTACATCATGAGGAACGCTGGGCTGGAAGAAGCACAAGCTGGAATCAAGATTGCCGGGAGAAATATCAATAACCTCAGATATGCAGATGACACCATCCTTATGGCAGAAAGTGAAGAGGAACTAAAAAGCCTCTTGATGAAAGTGAAAGAGGAGAGTGAAAAGGTTGGCTTGAAGCTCAACATTCAGAAAACAAAGATCATGGCATCTGGTCCCATCACTTCATGGGAAATAGATGGGGAAACAGTGGAAACAGTGTCAGAGTTTATTTTTTTGGGCTCCAAAATCATTGCAGATGCTGTTTGCAGCCATGAAACTAAAAGACGCTTACTCCTTGGAAGGGCTTCCCTGGTGGCTCAGATGGTAAAGCGTCTGCCTGCGATGTGGGAGACCAGGGTTTGATCCCTGGGTTGGGAAGATCCCCTAGAGAAGGAAATGGCAACCCACTCCAGTATTCTGGCCTGGAAAATTCCACGGAGGAGCCTGGTAGGCTACAGTCCATGGCATCACAAACAGTTGGACACGACTGAATGACTTCACTTTCTTACTCCTTGAAAGGAAACTTATGACCAACCTAGATAGTATATTAAAAAGCAGAGACATTACTTTGCCAACAAAGGTCCGTCTAGTCAAGGCTATGGTTTTTCCCGTGGTCATGTATGGATGTGAGAGTTGGACTGTGAAGAAAGCTGATCGCCAAAGAATTGATGCTTTTGAACTGTGGTGCTGGAGAAGACTCTTGAGAGTCCTTTGGACTGCAAGGAGATCCAACCAGTCCATTCTAAAGGAGATCAGTCCTGGGTGTTCACTGGAAGGACTGATGCTAAAGCTGAAACTGCAATACTTTGGCCACCTCATGCAACGAGTTGACTCACTGGAAAAGACTTTGATGCTGGGAGGGATTGGGGGCGGGAGGAGAAGGGGACGACAGAGAATGAGATGGATGGATGGCATTACTGACTCGATGGACATGAGTTTGAGTGAACTCTGGGAGTTGGCGATGGACAGGGAGGCCTGGCGTGCTGTGATTCATGGGGTCGCAAAGAGTCGGACACGACTGAGCGACTGAACTGAACTGAACTGTGAACATCTGGTGACTACACGGAGGAATGATGCAAGGTGCCCGTTTCTGTTTTGCTTAATCTGAAACCCAAGCAGCGACAGCGGCATGCACAGCTCATGAAAGCTGTGAGGTGACTACAGAGCCACAGGCTCCTGTGGCAAGAGACCACAGCTGGAGAAATATAGTGGGCCATCTCAGGACTGAAGGAGCTGAAGTCTGACTCTTGAGGAATTAGGACGTTTGAAAGCAGCCATGCACACGCAGGAATTTAGAAAGACACACTCACGCCTGGCAAGATTTCATCTTGGGCTTGTCCCCAGGCTTAGAGCAAGTCTACCTAAGTGTTGAAGGACAGAGTCAGGCTGTGAAGACTGGGAAGGCTCCTGTTACTCAAGGAATCTCTGTCCAAACACCAGTTGAAGGAGAGTCCGTGATCACATGCAACAAGCAATAGTCTTTATAACAATTGTTTCTAAAAGTTTCAAAACAAATGGACCAGTACAGTCTTCAAAATGACCAAAAAAAAAAAAAGAAAGAAAGAAAGAAAGGAAAGAAAAAGAATATCAAATACTGGGAAAGGGAAGAATTTGATTCCCAGAGTTACCATATGGTCAAATCTCTGATTTTCAACAACAACAAAAAAATACAAGGCTTACAAAGAAACAAGAGAATATGGCCTCTTCAAAGGAGCAAAATAAATCTACAGAAATCATCCAAGAGGAGGTGACGGTATCAGTCTTACTAGACAAATACTCTAAAACTACTGTTGTAACTATGCTCAAAAAGCGAAAATAAAACGTGGGCAGAAATAAAGGCATCAGGAAAATGATACGTGTACAAAATGAGAATATTAACAAGAAGATAGAAGTTTTTTAAAAAGGCGAGCAGAAATTCTGGAGCTGAAAAGTACAGGGACTGAAACGGCAAATTCACCAAAGGGACTCCGTAGCAGACCTGACCAAGCAGAAGAAAGAGTCAGTGGACCTGAGACAGAACAGCTGACATGATCCAAGCGGGGAGCAGGAAATAAAGAACAAAGAGAAATGAACAGGACTTAGGGACTCGTGGGCCATCATCACGCGGTCAACGCAGTCACGAGGGCCCCTGCAGAGAAGCGAAAGGGACGCCATCATCACGCGGTCAACGCGGTCACGAGGGCCCCTGCAGAGAAGCGAAAGGGACGCCATCATCACGCGGTCAACGCGGTCACGAGGGCCCCTGCAGAGAAGCGAAAGGGACGCCATCATCACGCGGTCAACGCGGTCACGAGGGCCCCTGCAGAGAAGCGAAAGGGACGCCATCATCACGCGGTCAACGCGGTCACGAGGGCCCTGCAGAGAAGTGAAAGGGACGCCATCATCACGCGGTCAACGCGGTCACGAGGGCCCCTGCAGAGAAGCGAAAGGGACGCCATCATCACGCGGTCAACGCGGTCACGAGGGCCCCTGCAGAGAAGAGAAAGGGATGCCATCATCACGCGGTCAACGCGGTCACGAGGGCCCTGCAGAGAAGCGAAAGGGACGCCATCATCACGCGGTCAACGCAGTCATGAGAGCCCCTGCAGAGACGCGAAAGGGACAAAAATATTATGTGAAGAAGTAATGGGTGGGAACTTCTAATAAGCTTAACCAGCTCCGGGTGGGATGAGCTCAAAGAGCTCTACCCTGACATCCATTATAACCAAACTGCTGAAAATCAAAGAAAAAAATCTCAGAAACATCAAAAGAGGCACGCAAGCCATTCTCAGTAAGATATTCAGCCAATTTATTATCAGAAACCTGGGGAGCCACGAAGGCACTGAATGACACGCTTGAAACGGTGAAGGAAAAGTGTCAGCCGAGAGCCTGTATCTGGCCAAGCTGTCCCTCGACATGAGAGGATGAAGACAGTTCCAGATAACAAAAACTGAGAGCTCATTGCCACTAAACCTCTTCCATAAGTAGGTGAAGGTTGCTCAGTCGTGTCTGACTCTTTGCGACCCCATGGACTACACAGTCTGTGGAATTCTCCAAGCCAGAATACTAGAAAACTGGAGTTTCTAGCTGTTCCCTTCTCCAGGGGCTCTTTCCAACCCAGGGATAGAACCCAGCTCTCCCACGTTGCAGGCAGATTCTTTACCAGCTGTGCCTCCAGGAAACCTTTTCTATAAGAAATGCTAAAAGAAACCCTTCAGGTTGAAATGAAAAGACACTAGACGGTAAATCAAAGCCCTATAAGAAAGTAAAGATCTCCAATAAAACTAAATATGTGGACAAATATAAAAATCAGTATTATTGTAATTTTGCTTGTAACTCCAGCTTTTATCTTCCATGATTTAAAAGATAAATGTGGGAATTCCCTAGCTGTCCAGGGGTTAGGACTTGGCACTTTCACTGCTGGGGCCCAGGTTCAATCCCTGGTCAAGGAGATCCTGCAAGCCAAGAAGTGTGGTTAAATTTTTTTAAAAAGATAAAAATATGTCTGCTATTAGTACACAGTCAGTAAAGATTTAATTTGTAGCAACAGTAACATAAGGATAGGATGGATCATATGGGATTAGAGTTTTGCATGCAATGCAGCTTGCCTAAATGTGATGAAAGGGAATAGTTTGAACAATTACATGCCAACAAGTTTGATAACCTAGAAGAAACGGACAAATTCTGAGAAACAAAGAGTCTAACAAGACTTACTCATGACGAAATAGACAAACTGAAAAGACCTTTAAACAGCTGTTGTTAAATAGTTTAGTGACTTCTGTTCAGTCACTAAAGTCATGTCCGCTTCTTTGTGAACCATGAACTGCAGCATGCCAGGCTTCTCTGTCCTTCCCCATCTCCCTGAGTTTGCTTAAACTCACCTCCATTAAGTCAGTGATGCCCTCCAATCATCTCATCCTCTGTCATCCCCTTCTCCTCCTGCCCTCAATCTTTCCCAGCATCAGTCTTTTCCAATGAGTCAGCTCTTCGCATCAGGTGGCCAAAGTATTGGAGCTTCAGCCTCAGCATCAGTCCTTCCAATGAGTATTCACTGGGTTGATTTGAAAGGATTGATCTCCTTTAGGATGGACTGGTTGGATCTCCTTGCAGTCCGAGGGACTCTCAAGAGTCTTCTCCAGCACCACAGTTTGAAAGCATCGATTCTTTGGTGCTCAGCCTTCTTTGTGGTCCAGCTCTCCTGGCTCAGACCACAGCGTTGACTCTACAGACCCTGTCAGCGGTGAGAGAGCGGTGTCTGCTGTTTAATGCACTGTCGATGTTTGCACAGCTCTTCTTCCAAGGGGCAAGTGTCCTCTAATTTCACGGCTGCAGTGATGTTTGGAGCCCGAGAAAATGAGGTCTGATTCCATATTTCCCCCACCTGTTTGCCATGAAGTGATGGCACGAGATGCCATGACCTTGGTTTCTTGAATGCTGAATTTCAAACCACTTTTTCACTCTCCTCTCTCACCTTCATCAAGAGGCTCTTTAGTTCCACATCACTTTCTGCCATTAAAGTGGTAGCACCTGCATATCTGAGGTTGGTATTAATTAATTAGTAAGGAGATCAGATCAGTAATCAGAAACCTCTCAACAAAGAAAACTGGTCCAAGCAAGGTAAACCATGGGCCAATATCTCTTATGAGCAGTTAAGCAAAAATCTTCAACAAATACTAGCAAAAAAAATTCAGAAGTATATTAAAAGGTTTCTACACCATGACCAAGCGAGTTTTATTACTGGAATGCAAGATGCCCAACATACAAAGTCAACCAATCACCGCCTTAATAGAATGAAAAGGGGAAACCCCCACATCTCCATGCAGAGAAAGAATTTGCCAAAATTCAATACCTTTTCATGATTTAAAAAAAGAAAACTCAACAAACTAAGAATAGAAGGAAACTCAATGTAACAAAGGCCATATATGAAAACCTCACAGCTAACACCATACTCAGGGCTGAAAGATAAAATCTTTTCCTTTAAAATCATTAACAAAACAACGATACACACATTCACCACTTCTATTCAATACAGTATTAGAGGTTCTAGCCAAAGCAATTAGACAAGAAAAAAAAGTAAAAGGGACCCACGTTGGAAAATAAAGAAACTATCCCTGGTCACAAATGATGTGAATTTATATGTATAAATTTCTAAAAATTCCACCAAAAATTATTCAAGTATACTATGATGTGAATGTTTCCCTCCAAAATCCATATGTTGATATCCTAACCCTCAACAGTGATGATATTAGCAAATGCTTAAGTCACAAGAGTGGAGGCCTCCTGAATGGGATTGTGCATTATAAAAGCAGTTCCAGAGATATCCATAGCTCCTGCTGACTTTGCAAGAAGTGGACAGTCTGAAATCAGGACGAGGACTTTCACTGGAACCCTACCATGCTGGCTGAATTCCAGCCTCCAGCACTGTGAGAAATAAATTTCTGTCATTTGTATGTAAACCAGTCTGTGGTATGTTTTTATAGCAGCTGAAATGGATGAAAACAGAGCTAATAAATGAATTCATCAAGCTGTTATATGCTAGCAAGGGACAACCCAAAGAATAAAATAAGAAAATAATTCCATTCACAATACCATCAAAAAAATACTTAGGATTAAGTTAACCAAGGAGGCAAAAGACTTCCACAATGAAAATTATGAAACTTTGCTAAAGGAAATTCAAGAACACATGAATAGTAGAACATCTCATATCCATGGATTTGAAGACTGAATACTGATAAGATAACACTATTACCCAAAGAGATCTACAGATTTTACACAATCCCTATCAAAATCCCAATGGTGCTTTTGCAGAAATACAAAAAATCCATCCAGAAATTCATATGGAATCTCAAGTGAATAGACAAAATACTCTTGAAAAAGAAGAACAAAGTTGAAGGACTAATTCTTCCTGATTCCTGATTTCAGAACTTATTACAAAGCTACAGAACTCAAAACACTGTGGTACTTCCATAAACACAGACATGCAGACCAATGGAACAACACAGCTAGAGAGAAATAAGCCCTGGCACATACAGTCAATCGGTGTCGATTGGTTTTTGATCAGTATGCCAAGACCATTCTGTGAGGGAAAGGACAGTCTTTTCAACAAATGGTGGTCCTGGGGAAAAAAATTGATACCCACAAGTAAAACAGTGAAGTTAGACACTTATCTGACACCATATATGAAGATTAGATCAAAGGCTTAAATGTAAGGACTAAACCAATGAAACTCTTAGAAGAAAATTAGCGGGAAATTCTTGTGATGTTCTGTCAATGATTTTTGGATACGATACCAAAAGCACAGGCGGCAAAAGAAAATTGATAAATTGGACTCTGTCAAAATTAAAACCTCTTTGCATCAAAGGACAAGACAACTAAAATGGATAAAATATCTGCAAATCATGTATCTGGTTAGGGGTTACTATTCAGAATACTGTTGTTCAGTTGCTAAGTCATGTCTGACTCTTTGTGACGCCCTGGGCTGCAGCACGGCAGGCCTCCCTGTCCCACGCTATCTCCTGGACTTTGCCCTGGTTCATGCTTGTTGAATTAGCGATGCCAACCAACCATCTCATCCTCTGCTGCCTCTCCTCCTGCCTTCAATCTTCCCCAGCATCAGGGTCTTCTCCAGTGAGATGGCTGTTTGCATCAGGTGGCCAAAGTATTGGAACTTCAACTTCACTATCAGTCCTTCCAATGAATATTTAGGATTGGTTTCCTTTAGGATGGACTGGTTTGATCTCCTTGCAGTCCAAGCAACTTTCAAGAGTCTTCTCCAGCATCATAGTTTGAAGGCATCAGTTCTTCTGCACTCTGCCTTCTTTATGGCCCAGCTCTCACATCTGTACATGACTAGTGGAAAGACCACAGCTCTGACTGTGCAGATCTTTGTTGGCAAAGTGATGTCCTTGCTTTTTAATGGACTGCCTAGGTTTGTCACAGCTTTCCTTCCAAGAAGCGATAGTCTTCTGATTTCATGGCTGCAGTCCCCGTCTGTGGTGATTTTAGATCCAAGAAGAGAAAATCTGTCACTCATCCACATTTTCCCCTTCTGTTTGCCATGAAGTGATGGGGCCGGGTGCCATGATCTTAATTTTTTTATACTGAGTTTCAGGTCAGCTTTTTCACCCTCCCCTTTCAACCACATCAAGAGGCTCTTTAGTTCCTCTTCACATTCTGCCATTAGAGTGGCATCATTTGCATATCTGAGTTCTGGCAAAACGTGGTCCACCGGAGAGTCAGAATGTTGAGAACTCCTAAACCTCAACAACAACAAAAAAGAAAGCACCCAACTCAAAAAACCAGCCAACTCAAAAAACCAGCCGACTCAAAAAACCAGCCAACTCAAAAAACCAGCCGACTCAAAAAACCCAGGCGACTCAAAAAAACCAGCCGACTCAGAAAACCACCCAACTCAAAAAACCAGCCGACCAACCAAACAAGCAAGCCCGAGTCAGGGACTTGAACAGACATTTCTCCAAAGAAGATACCCAAATAGCTAATTAGCACATGAAGAGATGCTCAACCTCAACAGCCATTAGAGAAACGCACATCAGGACCTTGGTGAGGTGCCACTTCATACATGTCGGGCTGGCTGTTATTGAAAAGAGGGCTTCCCAGGGTGTTCTAGTGGCAAAGAATCTGCCTGACAACTCAGGAGACACAAGAGACTCAGTTCAAACCCTGGGTCAGAAAGAGCCCCTGGAGGAGGAAATGGCAACCCGCTCCAGTATTCTTGCCTGGAAAATTCCCTGGACAGAGGAGCCTGGTGGACCACAGTCCGTAGGGCTGCAACGAGCCAGACACTACTGAGCGAATGAGTGTATCTTGTTTATTGAAAAAGGGGGGATGGGACCTCCCTGCTGGTCCGGCGGCTAAGACTATGCTCCCAACGCAGGGGGCCCGGGTCTGACCCCTGGTCAGGGAAACAGATCCCACATGCTGCAACTGAAAAGATCTGGCATGCCGCAACAAGGAGCTGGCGCAGCCAAATGAATGCTTGAAAATAAAGAAGAGGAAAAGTAACGAGTGTTGGCAAGGACCTGGAAAAGTTGGGCCCTTTGCGCACTGCTGCTGGGAATGTAAAACGCTTCTGTGTTTGGCGATTCCTCAGAAGGCGAGACAGACAATGCGATTTAGCGCTCCCAGGCGCACACCCAGACGGACTGAAGGCAGGGGCTCCTGTATTTACACCTGTCTGTGACGGTTGCCTTATTCGCAACAGCCAAAGGTGAAAACAACCCAGATGTCCATCAAGGGATGAATGTGTAAACTGTTGTATATTCATAGAACAGAGTATTATTCAGCCTTCAAAGGGGAAATTCTGACACAAGTTACCACGTGGATGAAACTCACACTGCAGAGCAAATAGTCCAGTACCAGGAGGGCCTCAGTTCAGTTCAGTTCAGTTCAGTCGCTCAGTCGTGTCCGACTCTCCGTGACCCCATGAATCACAGCACGCCAGGCCTCCCTGTCCATCACCAACTCCCGGAGTACACTCAAACTCATGTCCACAGAGTCGGTGATGCCATCCAGCCATCTCATCCTCTGTCGTCCCCTTCTCCTCCCGCCCCCAACCTTTCCCAGCATCAGAGTCGGGCCTAGAAGAGTCAAATCCACAGAGACAGGAAGCAGGGCGAGGCCAGGGCCTGCGGGAGGGGAGGGGAGGTGTTTAATGGGTGGCGTTTCTGCAGGATGACAAAGTGTTCCAGAGGTGATGGCGGTGACGGCCACACAACACCATGAATGTACTTAATGCCAACTAATGCACACTTAAAATGGCAAATTTTATGTTACGTATGAGTTTGAGTAAACTCCAGGAGACAGTGAGGGACAGAGAACCCTGGCGTGTTGCAGGGCAAAGAGTTGCAAGGAGTCGGACACGACTTAGCGACCAAGCAACAACAAACACCGTTTCATAGACGGAAAGCAAAATCAAGCCCCCTGTGGCGCCCGTGCTGTAAACGCTCCAGTAACTCATGCCCCAGATTCACAGGAAGCCCCGACTCCTCCCTCATCCAGCCTTGCCACCCGGTCCCGCCGCCGCGTGCAGGTGCCTTCAGACCCTTCAAGGCACGTTCATTCCTGCCACAGGGCCTTTGTGCCTGCCGCGTCCTAAGCAGAAGGCTGCCTCCTCCCCGCCCTTCAGCTCAATGCACCCTGCCCCACCCCACACAGAGCTCAGTGCTGTGAGCTCCAAGGGGACCTCGCTCTTCCTTGGCGGCGTCAGATCCCCAGGGCCCTGGGAGGTATCCCTCAGGGTGCATCAGAATTTGCTAGAAGGCAGAAAAGAAGGAGGGTGGGAGGGGAGAGGCATTGGGCAAGGAAAGGGATTTGTGTGAGGACGGGAAAAGTGGAAGATGGGCAGGGGCCCCCTGGGCGAGGGGCGGCCTCGTCTCCTGCAGCCCTGGGCAGGGCTAGGGGAGTGGGCACAGCCCTTTTCGGGGTGGGGGGGCAGCTCTGGGGACCAGGTCTCCCGGGGGGCCTGATCTGCCCCTCCCCTGCCCCCCCCAGCATAGACCTGGGCTGTCCGGACCCCGTCTGGTCTGAGAAGGGTGGGTTTCCATTCTGCAGACGCCTGGTGCTCTGGGGAGCAGAAGTCTGCAGCCCCAGACAGCCAGCCAGGCCCTGGGCAGGCCTAGAGTCAGCCAGGCCTTTGAGCCCCCAGGCTGTGTCCCACCGTCTGGGACCCCCCAAGGAGTGCAGTGCAGAGCAGGGCAAACTGCCAGCACTCAGCAAATGCCTGAGGCTTGATGCCTCCCGGTGCCCGCGGCCCTGACCTGGCGCTGCTGTGGTGGGAGGCAGGTGGGCAGGGAGAGGTGAGCGGGGAAGGGCCCCGGCCATGGTGATGACCCGTTCCTGGAGCTTCCGGCAAGGCCAGGGGACTGGCTGGGGCAGCCCAGCTCTGGGCTCTGTCTGTGGGGGTCTCTTCTGCAGGTGGGATCTGGGCCACCTGAGGCCCGCAGGCTGAGTGCGGGGCAGGGCGTGCCCCGGGCAGGGCAGGTCTCTGGCACGTCCCGCGGCCTCCCTGAGCCCTGGGAGGCCTGGCCCCGGCCCCCTTCCCGGCAGCGCTGCACCGCTTCCTTGTTCTTCTGTTCTCGGCTCTCTCAACTGTGAAGGGGCAAACTCGCTGAGCAAACAGGCTGGGCTCTGTGGTCCACATCCGGGATGTCTCAATCCCGCGACCCCGCCCTCGGCGACCCTGCCCAAGGATGCTGACGGCATGGGGGGGCATGGGGCAGCAAGGGCTGACTCTTCCGGGGCATTTATCGAGTGCCTATTGTGTGCCAGCTGTGAGCAGATGGGCCAGGGCCCGGCTACGTGGAGCACTGCTTCTGGGGTGGGGAGGGATGGGGGGTGCAGAGGATAACCTCGAAGCTTGACGAGAATGCCCTTGAGCACCCAGGCACTCAGCTCCTCCCACGTGGTCGGGGTCGGGGGCCACGGGCCGGCACGAGTGGCTGCAGGATTCTGGCCATGCAGGACGGCCAGAGGGGTGTGCTAGCTCTGACGGTGCCCAGCTGGGCTCAGGCTGGGGGGCACAGACTGAGAGCCGGGCCTTCGGGGAAGTGCAGGGGCATGGGGGCGCAGGCCGGGAGCCAGATTCCCGCTTCCTTCCTTCCTTCAGGGGTCCGCGGTGTGCCCCCAACACACACACGAGGGACCAGGTTCAGAACCCCGTGTTTGCAGGGAGGCCTGGCACAGCCTCAGCCTGAGGCCACAGGGGTGGCGGGGGCCCCAGCGCAACCCCAGGCCGGTCCTGCGGGTCCCCCACCCAGCCCTCCCCCAGAGGCCCCTCTCCCAGAGGCCCCTCCAGCGGTGCTCTCTGCCACCGGGACCCCTGGGTCCCTGAGAGAGAACTTTGGAGACCACGCAGCCCCAGCCCGGGGAGTGACAGTGAGCATGGGGCGTGAGGGCAGCCTGAGCTCCCGCTGACACCCAGGGCTCAGGTCGGCAGGAGGGCCCACCACCCGCAACTCCTGCTGGTGCCAGAGACACTCCAGAAACACCAGGAGCCTAAAGGAGAAGCAGGGCCTGCAGGGCCCTAGGCCAAGATGGGGATGGCGGGGTGAGGTTGGCCAAAGACGCCCAGAGCTTTCAGGTGGGTTTTCCCCTTGCCCCAGAAACTCCACGTCTATGGACTCACTGGGGAGACGAAGGCAGGGTGGCTGAGGGGAGTGGGTCCAGGTGCTGAGTGTTCACGGCGCAAACCTGGAAACCGCCCCCCGCCAGTGGGCGGGTCAGGCACCCCCAGGCCTTCTGCACTCAGACACCTCAGGATTGGGGTGAGGAGCCCAGCGGCGGGAAGAGTCAGAGAAGGAGACCCAGGGAGAGGGGCGTGGCTGGGCTGGAAGAAGGGCTCTGCGGGCGAGTTGGTGCCTGGGGTGGGTCACCATCGAACCCCACCAATACCAGCCACGCCAGCCTGGGGAGCTGGGCTTCCATGGTTCTCGTCTGGGGCAGGCACTGGAGTCTGGAGACCCCCAGCCCCAGTGTGCCCCGTCAGCCCCGCTGGGGGCCAGGAGTACGTCCCTGTGTACTTGGGTCCCTGCTCAGCCTGTTGTTGGTGCCCTGCCCCAGTGGGCAGAGGGCGGCAAGGCCCTGAGGATGGACACCCCAGCCCACACACGGGGGCTGGCTCCTGGCCTGTGCTCTGTTTGACCCTCACCTCACTCCCAAGGCGTTTCCCCTTGAATCTGAACTTGGTGACGGAGAGGAGCCCAGAGACCTGAACGGTTCCTGCTGGCACGGCTGGGGCCTCTGGGACCCCTGCAAGCCTGGGGCCGGCACCCCCACCACAGCCTCCCAACTCCTGCAGGGAGCAGATGTCCGGCCCTCCCCGGGCCAAGCAACGGCCTCACAGCAACCCTTTTGAAGGCGGCGCCCCCACGGCCTCCTCCTCTCCACAGGGGTGCTGCCCGGGGCCCAGGGTCTGCTCTCACCCTTCCCGCCGCCGCCCTATTGGGAGCAGGTGCGGCAGCAGCGGGCCTGGTGGTCACAGTGGCCCTGCTCTGGGGGAGCTCTGCCAGCCCCGCCCCCCGCCCCACCCCCTCCCTTCTGACTCTCAGACGCTGCTGGGGTGCGGGGCGGGGAAAAGTGGGGGGGTCCCGCGTCTCTGGGGCCCAGAACCACAAATCCTTCCTCCTCCAGGCTCCTGCGTGCCACGGCCCTCCCCAAGAGCAAACACACGCGGCTGTCATGGGGGAGGACAGTGCCCTGCGTGGCCCAGGAGCCGGGCTCGGGGCCAAGGCCTCCTGCTACATAAGCCCCAGGGCCCCCAGAGGAGTGAGCATCGCGCCCCACTCCCTCTGGCGGCCTGTCCATCGCCGCACCAGCCCCAGGATGGGTGCCCCGAGCGGGTGCCCAGCGCTGCTGTGGGCCCTCGTGGCCCTGCTCTCAGCACGCACGGCAGGTAAGGGTGCAGCCCCTCACTCTGCTGACACCCAGGGCTCAGGTCGGCAGGAGGGCCCCCCACCCGCAACTCCAGCTGGTGCCAGGGACACTCCAGAGACACCAGGAGCCTAAAGGAGAAGCAGGGCCTGCGGGGCCCTCGGCCAAGATGGGGGTGGCGGGGTGAGGTTGGCCAAAAACGCCCAGATGCCTCTCACTCAGCGTGTCCTCCGCGGGGCCCTGCGTGTCCCGGACTCCTGGGCAGCCTGAGCTGGGAGAAGTTAGGACCTCAGGGGAAACCGAGGGTCTCAACTTCGGGGATGGGAGGGACTGGCGCTGGGTGAGGGGCCCGGGCCGGGGGTCCCTCTGGTCCCTGTGAGGCCCTCCACCACTGCCGCAGAGGCGAGTGGGCAGAGTCGGCACAGGTGCCCATGGGGGGCTGCATTTCCCACTCTGCCCTCGGGGCTGGCCCAGGAAGTAGCCTCCAGGCAGCCCCTCAGCTGTTCCTGGAGCCACACCTGCCCTGTGGCCTTTCTCGTCCTCCTCGCCTGCAGCCGCCCATCTGGCCCCGGAGCCGGGGAAGCGCCAAGAGCTCCACTGCTCACAGTCCATGCGAGGGCTGCTGCCTGGGCGGTGGCAATGCCCAGCGGGGCTGGCCTGGGGCCCCGGCCTCACAGTCACTCCTGCAGGCCTCCGCAGCGCCTCGCCCCACACTCAGGGGTCTTGGCAGCTGGGCACTGCCCTCGGCCCTCTCCACTGGAAAGGAGGTGGCGAAGGGGTGGGGTCTTGCAGAGCCTCTGCCCTAGGCCGCCTTTCTTGGAGGGTGGGCAAGCTTGCGGTGGGGGCTGAACCATGGCGACTCCTGGTGAGGGTACCAGATGCCACCTGGCATCTGCTGTGTGGTTTGGGTGCCCGGCCAGCCTGTCTGGCCCGCCGTGGCCCTGCTCAGCCCCGGAGCAGCAGGCCTGCGGTGAGCCCACTCCCCTTCTCTTATTGAGGGCAAGTCCCTCTAATGGGTCTCCTTCCTGCCAGAAGGAGATGCTCACCGTGGAGGGTGTGATGTGGGAGAGGCTGCAGAGAGATCTCAGTTCCCTGAGGACCTGGATCCAGGAAGCCTTGATGAGAAGCAGGAATCCTGCCCACGTGTCCACCTCGAGGCTGGACGCTGAATCTCTTTGGCCCCTGCCTCCAGTGAAAAATGCATTTCTCAAGGAGGCGAAAGCTGTAAATGAAGGTACAGAGTTTATTATGAGAGACACAGCACAAGTGGGAAAGCACGCAGAGAAACGGTTGGTTTAGTCAAGACAGAGGCCAGGCAGAGGCTCCATACTACCCACCCCCTCCCCAGAAAGGGTGAGGGCGTCCCCACAATGAGGCGTGTGTGTCAGTCCTGTGTCCAGCTCTTTGCGGCTCCATGGACTGTAGCCCGCCAGGCTCCTCTCTGTCCGTAGGATTCTCCAGGCAAGGAGGCTGGAGTGGGTTGTCACTCCCTTCTGCAGGGGATCTTCCTGACCCAGGTCTCCTGCATTGCAGGCAGGTTCTTTACCGTCTGCGCCACCAGGGAGAGAGGCAGTTGTGTCATTCACAGAGGGCCGCTCTCTCAGGCCTTTGTTCACCTTTGGCCGATTATCTGACCTCTTTCTCCACACCCCTAACTACCCCAGGACGCTCCCCGACAGGCGTGCACAACTGTCCTGCAAGACGGATTCCAGCCAAGGCCTAGGGAGAGCATGGCATCACCCCTGGCGGGGGTGCCCTCTGACGGGGGTGCCCCTGCGGTGGGGCTGCCCCTCCCCTATCACCCTCAAGGAGCCTTTCCGCACATGTGCAATTGTCTCCCTTGCCCCAAGGGTGGGGAATATGTGACCCCCGAGCTCCACTCAGACGGGCTCGGCCCCTCTGTCCCTGCAATGCTGTAGTGTCCTCAGGACACAAAGCTGTTCCTGTTGTTAATCCATCTCCGAGTGCAGACGGGAGGCCGACAGAACTGTCAGCCTGGATCCCGTGTATCCACCAACTCGCACTGCTGTCCCCTGGGCTGAGCCCCCGTGGGGTGGGGGTGAGGTTGGCCCTCAGTGGAGGGGCTTCCCGCTGGGGGGGTGTGCCCAGATGGCAGTGGATGGGGTGGTTGGCGGTGAGCATCTCCTTGGCCAAGCTCTGGACCAGCCAGGTTTGTGGGTGGTCACCTGGCCCTGGAAGGGGTGCCGTGTGAGCCTGTCCGTGTGAACCCCCTGGTTTCTCGGCCAGGGGGGAGTAAAACAACGGGCACATGCGGGAGAGCCTGCAGGCCTGGGGTCGGGGCCAGGGGGGAGGGTGGGCAAGGAGAAGCGTGGTCAACAGGGCCCTGAGGAGGAGAGAGAAACCCCAGGCCAGTGCCCACAACCTCCGGGTCAGCGTCTCGGCCAGAAGGTTGTGTGGGGAGCCGAGCCTGGTGCAGCGGCTGCGGAGCTGGCCCAGTGCCCCTCGCCAGGCAGCACCCCTCCAGGGACACGGGGACCTCACCTCTCTCTGTCTCCCCATGTGGCGCAGGCTGGGTGGAGAGGGGAGAGCCCTACCGACATGAGGGAGGAATTCTGGGGCCGTGTGTGCGGGGTCCCCTGGCCAAGCCTGACAGAGAGGGGCCTGGAGGGTCTCAGTCTTGACCCCCAAGGTGGCAGGGGCACCTGGACCTGGAGGGCGCCCCTGGTGGTGGGGGACACAGGGTGGCCCTGGGCCCCCAGGCCTCCTGCCTGCCCAGGGCTGGGGGCTCGAAGGCAGAGCTGGCTGTGGTCTTGGGTTTCTGCCAAGTCATGCCTGGGAGCCTCTCCAACCTGTGTGTCCTTCTCCCCACAAAGCCAGGCTTTGTCCTCCTCCGGGGGGTGTGTGGAGGGGGCCAGATGCTCTCCCTGGGGGTGGCCTGGGGTCAGCAAGTCAACACGCTTTCCTGATTCCTTCTACCCCAGCCACAGAGAGGGCAGATGGGGGGCGGTCAGCTCCGGGCATGGGGCGCGGTTCCCGTGGCCGCCAGCCTGCAGCCTCAGAGACCCCGCTGCCCCGGGGCAGGGTCCTGACGGCCATCTTCTCACGGACTCCCACTCCCCTTCCCTGCAGAGACCCAGGACGGCGCGCAGCAGAGCTGGACGAGTCAGCAGCCTGAGATGACTGGTCAGAGGGTGGGCGTGGCGGGGGGGGCCCGGCACAGAGCCGGCAGAGGGTCCCCTTTCCACATCCGCTTCGTGCCAGAGACCCCCTGGACCCATTTGCCCACGGCGGGGGGTGGCAGAGGGCCCTAGAAAACAGACACAGAGCAGAGCAGCTCAGACACGCTCACACACACGCGTGTGTGCACGTTTGCCCACCTGCGCTCACACACACACACACACAAGCGGGGGCACACGCAGACCTGGGCAGGAGCGTGTTGTGGGCAGACGGGGAGCGTCCTACAGGACAGCGTTCGTCCTGGGCTCCCTGGGCTGGATCAGGCTGGCCTGCAGCTCCCTGCTGCCCCAGGGTGGCCAGTGAGGAGGAGGAGGGCCCTGGGGGCGGGGATGGTTGCTGGTCCCCGCCCGGCCACGTTCGGGGTGTGACCTGGCTCCCTCCACAGCCCGGCACCTGACCTTCATCCCACCCATCACTGTCTTCCCCACCATGAGCCGTAAGTGGATGCTGCCCGTAGCCCACAGGGGTGGGGGTGTTTGCAGCCCCTGGGGTGGTCACAGACCTGGGGATAAAGCTGGGACCATGTGGGCAGCTGAGCAGCTAGATGGCTTGGGTGCCTGGCTTGCGGCTGGTTCTCCTGGGGGCCGGCCCAGGTGCTGGGGTGAGGCCTTCAGGGTTGGGCAGGGGCGAGAATCCTGGGCAGGGGAGGGAGGAAGGAGGTGGCGGGTCCCCACCCTGCACGGGGGCCTGGCCAGAGGGAAGGCCGCCCCCCAGCCCCGTGCTCCCCGCAGCGCTGAGCGCGGTTCCCCGCGGGGATAAGGGCGCGGCTCTTGGGAGGTCCGGGCCTCATCGCCGCGTGTCCCTCGGAAACGCCCCGCGCTGTTTGCCCGCAGCCCTGAGCGCGGCCCACGGCGGGCGTGTGTGCAGCACGTGGGGCGACTTCCACTACAAGACCTTTGACGGCGCCGTCTTCCGCTTCCCCGGGCTCTGCAACTACGTTTTCTCCGCTCACTGCGGCGCCGCCTACGAGGACTTCAACCTGCAGCTCCGCCGCAGCCTGCTGGGCTCCAGGCCCACCATCACCCACGTCACCCTCAGATCGCAGGGGCTCGTGCTGGAGGTCTCCAATGGCTCGGTCCTCATCAACGGGCAGCGGTGAGCGTGGCCGGGGCACGGAGGGGCCTGGGGGTTGGAGCTGGCGGAGAGGGGGCTGGACACGTGGGAGCACCAGACTCTTGTCCAGGGAGGAGCTCCCCTACAGCCGCGCGGGCCTTCTGGTGGAGCGGAGCAGCGCCTACATCAAGATCAACGTCCGGCTGATGCTGACATTCACGTGGAACGGAGAGGACAGTGCCCTGGTGAGGTGCCCCATGCCCTCCCTCCAGGGGGCCCCCAGGGCTGGGTGGGGGGCCGGCGGAGACTGGAGCTGCCCGTCCCCTGCCCCCAGCTGGAGCTGGACCCCAAGTACGCCAACCAGACCTGCGGCCTGTGCGGCGACTTCAACGGGCTCCGAGCCGTCAGCGAGTTCTACGCCCACAGTGAGTGCCCCGGGTCCAGCGCGGCGGGTGGCCGACCCCAGCGTGGTCCCTGGGACGCTGGAGGTGCAGGGGTGGGTCTCACTGGGGTACTGGGCAGGGGTCAAGTCAGGGCTGTCAACAGTTCCAGTGGTCCCCCAGAGGGGATGTTTCGGGGGGTTCTGAGCACGGGCGGGGGTCCAGACCCCCAGGGTCTGCAAGGATGGTCTGCTCTCTGCAGACGCCAGGCTGAGCCCACTACAGTTTGGGAACCTGCAGAAGCTGGACGGGCCCACGGAGCAGTGCCAGGACCCCCAGCCCTCCCCCGCTGCTGACAACTGCACAGATGAGGTAAGAGCCTGCCCGTGGCGCCCCCAGACACAGACCCACTGAAAGGGGCACTCGGGGGGCCAGGAGAAGCCCTTCTGATGAGCTGGGCAGAGTCCACCTCCGGAAGTGGCCTAGAGGCTCCAGGATCCCCAAAGTCAGCAGAACCCAGCAGCCGTAAATGAGGCCTTGGAACCGGTCAGGGGTGGGGGCTGAAGAAGGAAGGCAGTCATCAGTAGGTCGGCGCTGACCCCGCTGGGGCTACCAAGGGGGAGGGGGGGCGGGCCCTTCTGCCGCCCCTTCTCTGCAGGGTGTGGTCTGCACCCCTCCTGGGCAGGTGTGTCCTGCAGCCCGGTGGGACTGGGAGGTCCAGGGTCGTGGGTCGCCAAACCAACTCCACACCGAGCATGTGTCAGGGGTTGAGAAGGATGGGCAGTAGGTGCACAGCTGGCCGGCTGGATGGACAGACAGACAGAGGAGTGGAAGGAGAGGTGGGTGGAGGGACGGATGAGAGGATGGACAGTGAGGGAAGACAGGAGGCTGGCTGACTGGAAGGGGCCTCGGGGGAGGGGGCTCCCTGGCCTGGGAGAGGCTGCAGGGCTGGGGTCCCCGCACGAGCCCCAGGGAGGACACAGCCTCCGTCCTGTCTCCCAGGAGGGCATCTGCCGCCGCACCCTGCTGGGCCCCGCCTTCGCTCCGTGCCACGGGCTGGTGGACGCTGAGGTGTACGTGGCTGCCTGCACCCAGGACCTGTGCCGCTGCCCCACCTGCCCCTGTGCCACCTTCGCCGAGTACTCCCGCCAGTGCGCCCATGCGGGGGGGCAGCCGCAGAACTGGAGGGGCCCCGACCTCTGCCGTGAGTGCCCTGGGAGGGTGGCGGGGAGGTGACCCCGAGCACGACGCCTGGCCCCTGGCTGGGGACTCCGAGCAGGCAGAGCCCCTTGGGGCCCACAGCAAGAGGATGGCAGGAGAGCAGGGGGTGGTGCAAGGCCTGGGCATCTGAGGGCCCAGAGGAGGTCCTGGCACATTGAGCAGGGCTCCCCCTGAACCCAGGTGGGGGCTGGAGGCTGTCCCCAGGGGCATGGGTCCCACGCCCCCCTCCCCTCCTGCCTCACCCAAAAGACAGCTAGACGGGGCAGGAGGCCCTAGTTTCCCGGACCCTTGGTGGCACATGGCGGGCGGGGGCAGGGGTGGCTTCCTGGGCCAAGCACTGCCTCCCCCGCAGCCCAGACATGCCCCCTGAACACTCAGTACCAGGAGTGCGGCTCACCCTGCGTGGACACCTGCTCCAACCCCGAGCGCTCCCAGCTGTGCGAGGACCACTGCGTGGACGGCTGCTTCTGCCCCCCAGGCAGGTGCTCCGGGCCCTTGGGGATGGCCCCCGACGGCCTCTGCCCCCTCCCCGTGTCTGCCTCCCGTCAGTGTCTCCCACACCTGCCCCAGCCCCCGCTGAGAGCTCGTGCCCCACCCCTGCTGCCCCGCAGACACGGTGCTGGACGACATCACCCACACGGGCTGCCTGCCCCTGCGGCAGTGCCCCTGCACCCACGGCGGCCACACCTACGCCCCCGGGGCCTCCTTCAACACCAGCTGCAGCTCCTGGTAGGTCCCGCCCCGCCCCGGCCCCGCCCCAGGTCGCGCCCAGGCCCCAGCCCCACCCTGCCCAGCCGGGATGGGGCTCACCGCCCCCCCCACATCCCCTTTGCTCCCCCACCCCCCAGCACCTGCTCCGGGGGACTTTGGCAGTGCCAGGACCTCCCGTGCCCAGGCACCTGCTCCGTCCAGGGCGGGTCCCACATCTCCACCTACGACGAGAAACTCTACGATGTACATGGGGACTGCAGTTACGTCCTCACCAAGGTGAGCCCCGCCTGCTGGGCCTCCCGGGGCCCTCGGCCCCCCGCTGCCCTGGGGATGGTCCCCTGATGGCCATCAGAGTGGTGAAGTCCCAGGGGTTCCATCCCCAGAAGAAGCTCACACTCAGGGGGCCCGGAGACAAGCGGTCCCGAGGTGACCTGCCCAGTGGGGGGTTGACCACCAGCACCTGCGGTGTCCTGCCCCATCAGGTATGCACAGGCAGTGCACTCACCGTGCTGGCCGAGCTGCGGAAGTGTGGCCTGACGGACAACGAGAACTGCCTCAAAACGGTGACACTGAGCTTGAACGGAGGGGACACGGTGAGGCCCCGGCTGGGGACTGGGAGGTGTTGGGGCAGGCGGTTCCCTCTGGGGACCTCCTCCCTTCGCTGACTGAAGCCCCGCCTCCTCTCGCCAGACCGTCCAGATCCAGGCCAACGGCGGGGTGTTTGTGAACTCCATCTACACCCAGCTGCCTGTGTCTGTGGGTACGTGGCCCCCGGGGAGCCCTGTGAGGCCAGGCGGGGCCTCCAGGTGGCGGCACAGAGCCAGCCCGGCCCCTCCCAGGTCTATGCAGTTCTGGCCCGCATGGGGGGGGTGCCTTACGGCGGCTCTGTGGGGACCCGCATGGCGCCCTCTCAGTGCCCGGCCCTGCGGGAGGGTCAGCGGTCATGGTCACATGCACGCATGAGCTCCTGCCCGGCTCCTGGGCCCTGGAGGGGCGGCCGGGGCTCTGGCCAGGCGGTCCTAGGACCCAGGACTCAGGCTGGTCGGCACCACCGGCCTCTGAGCGCCTCCGCCCCCCGCAGCGGGCATCACGGTCTTCAGGCCATCGTCCTTCTCCATCCTGGCGCAGACGGGCCGCTGGCTGCAGCTGCAGGTGCAGCTGGTGCCCACCATGCAGCTGTTCCTCCGGCTGGACCCCGCCTACCACGGCCAGATGTGCGGTGAGGCTGGTGGGGGCGCCGCGAGCGGACGGGCAGCCAGGGCGGGGACGCGGCCTGCGAGGCAGCTGTTCCCAGGACAGCGGGGACCCTGGCCCGGGACAGCGGCTGGGAGGGTGGAGCACAGGGCACACTGCCCTCACGGCGGGCTTCGTGTGGGGGCTGACCTCCCCCCTCCACCACAGGTCATCTGCAGATGGTTCTGGAACCTACCTCCCAGGACTCTGGTTGCAGGGATCACCTTGCGGTGGTCCCTGCAGGTGTGGGGAGCCTGGGCCAGACTGGGCGGCCCCCTGATGCCCACACGCCCCCCACCCCTGTCCCCAGGCCTGTGCGGGAACTTCAACCAAAACCAGGCTGACGACTTCCGGACCGTCAGCGGCGTGGTGGAGGCAACGGCCGCGGCCTTCGCCAACACCTGGAAGACCCAGGCCGCCTGCCCCAACGTCAAGAACAGCTTCGAGGACCCCTGCTCCCTCAGCGTGGAGAACGGTACCTCTAGCCCCGGTCCCTCGGATTACCCTGGGTCTGGGCCTGGGAGCTGTGAGGTTGGGGCTGGGGTGACCAGGTGGGGGGATGCAGGATCCTCAGCAGGCTGGGGGCTCATCCCCGGGAAGGCGCCTGCTGCCCTGTAAGCAGTGCCCACTTCGCGTAGCCAGTGAGCCTGTAATCAGTGTCCCTGGGGGGGTCACTGGCCACAGGGCCTGAGGACACCGAGCGGGGCTGGGCGGGGGGCAGGTGAGGGGAGGTGGTGTGGGAGGAAGGCCGGTGAGCGCTGAGCCGCGCCCACGACTGTCCACCGCGTGCCCACGCCCTGCAGAGAACTACGCCCGACACTGGTGCTCCCTGCTGACTAGCCCTGCCGGGCCCTTCTCATCCTGCCACTCCGTCGTCAGCCCTGGGCCTTTCCACTCGGTGAGACCCCCGGCCAGCACCCGGGGTGGGGCGGGGTGCTGGGAGCAGGACGGTCCACACCTCCGTGGCCACATGTCAGGCCCACTCGAGGGCCACGGCCACGGCTGGTGTGTTTGTTGCCTGGGGTGGCCGTGACAAAGGCCCGCAGACTGGGTGCAGAGTGGAGGGCGATAGCTGGAGGCCTCTACCGCGCACCCCAGTCCTGGGTCACGGAGCTGGCGGGTGCCCAGGGCCTTCCTGCCTCTCTAACCCCTGGGGGCCATGAAGCAGCACCACCTTCTGCTCGTCTCCACGAGGTCCACACACTTGCAAGGACCCTGTTTCCAACAGGGCCACGTTCACAGGCCCAGGAGCCTGATGGGGACACATTTTTCTCAGGGACGCAAATCCACCCATGACAGTTGGCTCACAGGCCACCTTTTTGGAAGCCAAAACCTTCACCTGCACATGGCTCTGGCCCCCGGGCGTGTGTGTCCACGGCTGGAAAACCCAGGCCCGCTTTGGGGGTGCTGTGGCCCTGCCAGCACCCTCCCTGCTGCCCTACCTCGTTTCTGCCCCCCACCCATGCCCATCATAGGCAACCCAGCCTGTGACGGATCCAGAATCCCAGCTGGACACTGTCCTGGCCCCACGCAGAGCCGTCCGCCAACACTGTCCCTGTGTAGCCCGGCCTCTCCCGTCCCTCAGGGCCATGCGTCCACTCCCCCCGAACCCCGTGGCCCAGACGGGGGTCCCAGGAAGGATGGACAAGGATAGCAGGGTCTGCGGTGGGCTGGGGTCCCTGACGTCCTGGTGCCCCGCAGAACTGCATGTTTGACACCTGCAACTGTGAGAAGAGCGAGGCCTGCATGTGTGCGGCCCTGTCCTCCTACGTCTGGGCCTGCGCCGCCCGGGGCGTGCTGCTCCGCGGCTGGCGGGACGGCGTGTGCGGTGAGTGTCCGCCAGCTGGCTATATGGGCACAGGGGGGACTGGGCACCCCGGGGCACCTCCTGCCGTGTGTACTTAGTGAGAGCTCGGCCTCCTCCCCACCCCCCCGGAGAGCCTTGGGCCACTCCAGCCCCAGTTTGGACGTGCCCAAGGTGAGCGGGGACAGGCCACCTGGCCGCTGACCTGCATGTTGCCTGCCCACCCCCAGCCAAGTATGCGAGCAGCTGCCCGAAGACCCAGAGCTACGCCTACGTGGTGGACAGCTGCCAGCCCACCTGCCGCTCCCTGAGCCAGCCTGACGTCTCCTGCGACGTGGACTTCGTGCCCGTGGACGGCTGCGTCTGCCCCCCGGGCACCTTCCTGGATGACACGGGTGACTGTGTCCCTGCCGAGGCCTGTCCCTGCTACTCGCGCGGCACGGTGGTGGCTCCGGGGGAGGCCATTCACGACAACGGCGTGGTGTGGTGAGGGTCCTCCCCCACTGCCGCCCTTCCCACCTGCTTCACAAAGAAACACAGGGGCTCCCTGTGGAGGGCTTCACCCTGCCCGCCCCTCCGCCCTTCTGAGAGGGACCCCTCCTCCGGCCTGGGAAGGTGTTCTGCGCGTCTGGAGCCCACGGAGGGCACCGTGTGTGCCCGGGAGGGCCAGCCTGGGTGCACCCCTGCCCCGGCCGCCCCCACTCCCTCCCGCGCCCCAACCCTACCCTCGCCCGAGTCCAGGGGCGGGGGCTGGGGGTCCTCATTGCAGCCCCGCAGAAGGTGCCCACCCCTCCCCTCATGACGAGGCCCGGGGCCTGGCCGGGGTCTGGGCGGGGGCGGTGGGGCAGCGGCCCAGACTGCCCCGCCCTTGTCTCTCACAGCTCGTGTGTGAGCGGGAGGCTGAGCTGTCTGGGGGCCACGGAGCACAGCACAGGTACGGCCTCCCCTGGACCTCTGCCCTCGGGGCCCCGCGCTTCCCCCACGACCGAGGGGAGGGCCGTGGCTGGCCGGGAGGCCCTCCCAGCATGGCCATCTCCGCAGGGTGCGTGGCCCCCATGGTGTTCCTGGACTGCAGCAACGCCTCCGCAGACGCGCCGGGGGCCGAGTGCGTGCGAAGCTGCCACACCCTGGACGTGGACTGTGTGAGTCGGCCAGAAGGGCGTGGCTGTGCTGCCCGGGGGCCGGGTGGGCAGTGTCCCCGCCTCTCGGCGTCCCTGAGCCGTGGCCAGAGGGACCGCTGATGGGCACCCGCTTGTCCACAGTTCAGCACTCATTGCGTGTCGGGCTGCGTCTGCCCTGTGGGGCTGCTGTCCGACGGGAGCGGAGGCTGCGTGGCCAAGGAGGACTGCCCTTGTCTGCACAATGAGGCCTCCTACAAGCCCGGGGAGGTCATCAAGGTCGACTGTAATACCTGGTGTGTGGAGGGGCCACGGAGGGGCGGTGTGGGCCGACAGCACTGGGAGAGCTGGCCCTGGGCCGTCTGCTCTTCCACTGGACAGTGCCCAGGGCCTGGCCTCCTCTGCCCAGCAGATGGCAGGACTGGTTAAAGCTGCCCCCATGACTGCCAGCCTGCATCCCGGGCACTGAGCATTGGGGGTGGGCCAGGAGACAAGAGCACAACCCAGGGTGTGGGGTGCGGGACCCCCGGGCCCCATGCTCCCTGCTTTGTGAACCCCTGGAGCCCTTGGGGCAGCACCGCCTCCCACTTCATGGAAGAGGGGCTGGATCCACGTCCTCGTCACGGCACCACCTCCCCTTGCCTGCAGCACCTGCAGGGGCCGCAGGTGGGAGTGCAGCGACCGGCCCTGCCTGGGCACCTGTGTGGCCTACGGGGACGGCCACTTCCTCACCTTCGACGGCGAGCGCTACAGCTTCGAGGGGAGCTGCGAGTACACGCTGGCCCAGGTACGCAGCCCCTCCCCGCCCACGGCTGTGACGCTGGCACTGGGGCCGTGACCACGACCCTCTCCTCCCCGCCCCAGGACTACTGTGTGGGCAGCGACGCCGCCAATGGGACCTTCCGCATCGTCACCGAGAACGTGCCCTGCGGGACCACGGGCGTCACCTGCTCCAAGGCCATCAAGATCTTCCTGGGGGTGAGGGAGCCTGGGAGCCATCCCCTCCCTTTGCAGTCCTGTCGGAGCCCCTGCGGGGCCCTCGGGCCTCCAGACCACAGCCCAGGGTCCTGACACCCAAGAGAGTCATTCTCTCCTGGGTCTGGGCCTCCCTCCAGAGGCTCCAGGGGAGGGTCCTTCCTGCCTCGTCCAGGTTCTGGGGCTCCTGGCTTGTGGCTGCGTTCCCCCAGTCTCTGCCCCATCCTCACGCGGCCCCTCCTCTGCGTCCTTCGCCCGTCCTGTCCCTGGATCTGGGCCCTCCCTAAATCCAGGGTGGTCTCATCTCCAGACCCTTCACTTCATCACATGAAGACCCTTTGCCTAAACCAGGGTGCACTTGTGGATTCTGGGGCTTAGAACTAGACACGTCTTTTGGGGGGCCTCCATTCAGCCCACCACAGCTGGGGATGACCCCTTTTAGCAGAGGGAGCTCGGGGTTCACAGCACAAAGTGCAGCTGCTGGCTGGGGGCGGTTCCCACCTGCTCCGAGGTGGGGCAGGGTGTGAGGAAGCAGGGTTCCGAGGGGGCTGAGAGGGGCTGCATGCTCTCCTGCCGCCCCCTGTGCTCTGTGCTACCCCCCACCACCGACGGCCCCCAAGCTCCCCCTGGGCCTCTGCTGCCTCCCAGCCTCTCACCTCAAGCTCCAGGATAATGCCGGGAGGCCGGCTCACTCCTTATGCCAGCCCTGTGCCTCGTGCCCCCAAGCACCCTGGTGCCCCTGCCTGGGCTGCGCTGGGGAGGGGGCTCTGGCCTAGAGCCGGCCCCTCAGCTCCCTGCAGTCGGCGCCTCCCCGTGCCCCTCTGCAGAGCTACGAGCTGATCCTGCACGAGGGCACCCACAAGGTGGTGCAGAGGGGGCCGGGCGAAGACCTGCCCTACAGGGTCCGGTACATGGGCATCTACCTGACCGTGGAGACCCACGGCGGCGTGGTCGTGTCCTGGGACCGGAAGACCAGCGTGATCATCCGGCTGCGCCGTGAATACCAGGTGGGGCAGCTGGCTGAGCGACCCCTGGGCGGGCGCAGAGCTCACACTCCTAGACCAGGCCCAGCAGTGCGGTCTGGCAGCTGACGGACTGCTGAGGGCTGGGGGCCAGGCACACGCCCAGTTCCCAAGGGGCCGTGTCAGTCCTGGTGGGAAGGCGCTCTTGGCTCCCTGGTCCCTGAGCCCAGCTGCTCCATGCCCACTGGGATCAGGCTCTGTGGGCAAGGCAGGCACCTGCCCACCTGGCATCCTGCTCACTGCAGGACCCCGAGGGCCCCCGCCTTCCTGAAAGCTTACTGGGTGCTGCCTGAGGGAGGGGGGTGCCCTGCAACCGTGTCTTCAGGCCAGGCTCTGTGTCTCCCCCGGCGCCACCCCACGTGCCCTGTGCTGCCCCTGCAGGGGAAGGTCTGCGGGCTGTGCGGGAACTTTGACGACAACGCCCTCAATGACTTCACCACGCGGAGCCAGTCCGTGGTGGGCGACGTGCTGGAGTTTGGCAACAGCTGGAAATTCTCCCCGTCCTGCCCGGACGCTCTGGCCCCCAGGGACCCCTGCACCGCCAACCCGTACCGCAAGTCCTGGGCCCAGAAGCAGTGCAGCATCATCAACAGCGCCACCTTCAGCGCCTGCCGCTCTCAGGTGGGCAGGGTCAGAGTGGGACCCGTGTCTGGCCTGAGCTGACCCTCTGAGGACGGCCTTGACCCTGACAGTTGCACAGGGCATGCTGTCTGGCCCTTCCCCTGGGCAGGTGCTGGCATCCCCAGTCCCGCCCCGCGTTCCCTGACCACACTCAGCCTCACCCACTGGAAGCGGGGCTGTAGGCTTCCTGGGCCCTGAGGGTCACCTCCTGTCCTCCTGCACATTCCCTGAGCTGCCAGCCCCCCCGCAGGGACAAACCTCAGGGCGCCTCCAGCCTGGCCCGGCCCCTTGGGAGCAGAGAGAAGGGCCTTAGGCCCTTCCCCACAGCCCTTCCTGCCGCTTAGGGACCGCAAGGTGCAGTCGCTGGTGCAGATCTCGAGACTCAGGCTGTGCACGGTGATGAGCAGGTGGCCGGTGCGACGGGTCTGCTCTGAGGCTGGCCGGCCTGTGTGAGGCCCTGAGGTCCTCCTGGGTCGCAGCACCGCCACCTCCACCCCCAGATGGGGCCCTGCCCATTTGATCAGAAAATCCTTTGTGAACTGACACAGTGGGCTCTGCCTCAGATGGCACTGCCCGTGGTGGCAAAAGCAAGACTTGGGCTCCCTGGGCTCTGCTGCCTGGGAGGGAAGACCGGGGTGGGGCACCCCCTGGCCCTGAGGAGACAGGACAGGTCACAGCAGGGTCACGGGGAGGGCTGGCCTGCAGCTAAGTGAGGAGCCAAGCAGAGGCAAGGGAAGGGTGGCGGGGTGAGGCCAGAGAGGTGACAGGAGACCCAAGGAGGGCACTCGGACAGCAGGTGGGGCTTGCACACGGGCAGTCAGCCGACCAGGGGCTGGGGGTTGGTGCTTCTCGCTGAGCAGCCCCCACCCCGCCCCAGGTCGACTCCACCAGGTACTACGCGGCCTGCGTGAGCGATGCCTGCGCCTGCGACTCGGGGGGTGACTGCGAGTGCTTCTGCACGGCCGTGGCCGCCTACGCCCAGGCCTGCCACGACGCGGGCGTGTGCGTGTCCTGGCGGACCCCGGACGTCTGCCGTGAGTTGGGCTGTCCCTGGTGGTGGGAGGAGGCTCAGCTGCAGCCACTCAGGGGCCTGGCGGGCATGTGCACACACAAGGACATGCACGTACTAAATGCCTGTGTGCGTGCTCTTGTGTGTAAAAACCAGACACACACACATCACCCCAAAAGGGGAAGGCTCCCTGGGGGACAGTTCTGAGGGAAGGGCTGAGAAATAAGGCTGGAACTCAGGGGGTGCAGCCTGAGACCCCTCCACTCCGGGAGGGTTGAGCCCGGCAGGCACCCACAGCCTCTGTCCCCCTCACTCAGCTCTGTTCTGCGACTACTACAACCCACACGGGGAGTGCGAGTGGCACTACCAGCCCTGCGGGGCCCCCTGTCTGAAGACCTGCCGGAATCCCAGTGGGCTTTGCCTGATGGACCTGCCAGGCCTGGAAGGTGAGGACAGGCCTCTATGGGGAGGCTACACCTCGTCACCCCAGGACAGCGCACGGGCGAGGGGGCCCGGGGCTCCTGCCGCCCCATGTCCACCCCTGGGACAGGGAGGCAGAGACGGCGGTGCAGCAACAGCGCGCACACCGCCCGGCCCGAGACGTGAGTCTTCTCCCCGCCCTGCGCCCGCCCTAGGCTGCTACCCGAAGTGCCCGTCCAGCAAGCCGTTCTTCAACGAGGACCAGATGAAGTGCGTGGCCCAGTGCAGCGGCTGCTACGACGGAGACGGGAACTACTACGATGTCGGCATGAGGGTTCCCACCACGGAGAACTGTCAGAGCTGGTGAGCTGGGCCGGGCGCGGGGCGGGGCCTGGGGGCGGGGCCTGGGCGGGGCCGGGCGTGGGGCGGGGCCTGGGGCAGGGCCTGGCGGGGCCGGGCGTGGGGCGGGGCCTGGGCGGGGCCGGGCGTGGGGTGGGGCCTGGGCGGGGCCGGGCGTGGGGTGGGGCGGGGCGGGGTGGGGCGGGGTGGGGCGGGGCCAGGTGGGCACACGAGGCTTGTGCCCTACTGGCTCTTAGCTCTTCTCTCTCCCTGCCCCAGTGACTGCACCTCCAGCGGCCTCCAGTGCACTCACAGTCTCGAGGGTAAGGGGGGACCCGGTTGGTCTGGGGCCTAGGAGCTAGGGGCTCAGACTGAGGCCTGTACTTGTCCGTCTTCAGCCTGTACGTGCACCTACGCGGGCAGGACCTACGCCTACGGGGACGTCATCTACAACACGACCGACGGGCTGGGCGCCTGCCTGATCGCCGTCTGCAGAGACAATGGGACCATCGTCCGGAGGGCCATGGAGTGTCCTGGAACCCTGTCTACAACGCCCTTTACCTTCACCAGCACCGCAGCTCCACCCTCCACCACGGGTAAGCCTGGTAGGCACACCCCTGGTCCTGCCTTACCGCCAGGGCCCTGGACGCTGACAGTGGTCTGGGTGCTGAGGGAGGGCCCAGGAAGTGCCTGGTGAGGGGTCCTGGGTGCGAAGGATGGTCCGGGACAACCCTGAGGCAGGGGATGTGAGTCACCCCTCCTCTGGGTGTGGCTGGCAAGGATGGAGAGGGGGCTGATGGGGACCCCTGCACTCTGCCCACAGGCTCGGCCCCCACCCCCTCCACTGTGTGTGTGCGGAAGGTCTGCCACTGGTCTGACTGGTATGACGGAGGCCATCCAGAGCCGGGCATGAGTGGGGGAGACTTTGAAACATTCGAGAACCTGAGGCAGAAGGGCTACCAGGTCTGCCTGGCCCCTGTGGACGTTGAGTGTCAGGCACAGCTCTTTCCAGGCATGCCCCTGGAGAAGCTGGGCCAGAAGGTGGAGTGTAGCCGGGGCAAGGGGTTGACTTGCCTCAATAGTGAGCAGAGCCCCCCACTCTGTCTCAACTACGAGCTGAGGGTCCTCTGCTGTAATTATGTGCCCTGTGGCACCAGCCAGCCTCCATCCTCCCAGACCCTAACCACCTCCACCCAGACCACGCCCACTGCAGGAACCATCCACCCAACCACGTTGGTGCCCACCTCGCAGACCCCATCCACCAAGCTGACCACAACCACGCCCCCAGAGAGCAGCAGCTCTGCGTTCCCGGCCACCACCTCCTGTGAGCCTCACTGTCGCTGGACAGAGTGGTTCGACATGGACTACCCCAAGTACGAGGAGGCCGGCGGGGACTTTGAGACCTATGAAAAGATCAGGGGTGCAGGAGGGTCTGTGTGTGAGCAGCCCCAGGAGATAGAGTGTGAAGCTGAGAACTACCCTGGCCAGAAACCGGAGGAGGTGGGCCAGCGAGTGCACTGCGACGTCCGCTTCGGCCTGGTCTGCAGGAACGACGAGCAACTGGGCCTATTCAAGATGTGCTATAACTACAGAATGCGTGTGCTGTGCTGTAGGTACAGCCACTGCAGGACACACACGGCCCCCACGGCCACCACGGCCACGGCCACCCACTCCACAGCCATGGCTGCCACAGCCACCACTGTGACAGTGCCCACGGCCACCACTGAGACAGTGCCCACGACCACCCGCTCCACAGCTACCACTGAGACAGTGCCCACTGCCACTGCTGCCACAGCCACCACTGCGACAGTGCCCATGGCCACCCGCTCTACAGCCACCACTGAGACAGTGCCCACGGCCACTGCTGCCACAGCCACCACTGTGACAGTGCCCACGGCCACCCGCTCCACAGCCACCACTGAGACAGTGCCCATGGCCACCCGCTCCACAGCCACCACTGAGACAGTGCCCATGGCCACCACGGCCACCACTGCGACAGTGCCCACGGCCACCAGCTCCACAGCCACCACTGAGACAGTGCCCACGGCCACCAGCTCCACAGCCACCACTGAGACAGTGCCCACGGCCACCACGGCCACCACTGCGACAGTGCCCACGGCCACCAGCTCCACAGCCACCACTGAGACAGTGCCCACGGCCACTGCTGCCACAGCCACCACTGAGACAGTGCCCACGGCCACCACGGCCACCACTGCGACAGTGCCCACGGCCACCCGCTCCACATCCACGACTGAGACAGTGCCCACGGCAACTGCTGCCACAGCCACCACTGAGAGAGTGCCCACGGCCACCACGGCCACCACTGCGACAGTGCCCACGGCCACCCGCTCCACAGCCACCACTGAGACAGTGCCCACGGCCACCACGGCCACCACTGAGACAGTGCCCACAGCCACCAGCTCCACAGCCACCACTGAGACAGTGCCCACGGCCATCAGCTCCACAGCCACCACTGAGACAGTGGCCACGGCCACTGCTGCCACAGCCACCACTGAGACAGTGCACACGGCCACCACAGCCACCACTGCGACAGTGCCCACGGCCACCCGCTCCACAGCCACCACTGAGACAGTGCCCACGGCCACCACGGCCACCACTGCGACAGTGCCCACGGCCACCAGCTCCACAGCCACCACTGAGACAGTGCCCACGGCCACTGCTGCCACAGCCACCACTGAGACAGTGCCCACGGCCACCACGGCCACCACTGCGACAGTGCCCACGGCCACCCGCTCCACAGCCACGACTGAGACAGTGCCCACGGCAACTGCTGCCACAGCCACCACTGAGAGAGTGCCCACGGCCACCACGGCCACCACTGCGACAGTGCCCACGGCCACCCGCTCCACAGCCACCACTGAGACAGTGCCCACGGCCACCACGGCCACCACTGAGACAGTGCCCATAGCCACCCGCTCCACAGCCACCACTGAGACAGTGCCCACAGCCACCAGCTCCACAGCCACCACTGAGACAGTGCCCACGGCCATCAGCTCCACAGCCACCACTGAGACAGTGGCCACGGCCACTGCTGCCACAGCCACCACTGAGACAGTGCACACGGCCACCACAGCCACCACTGCGACAGTGCCCACGGCCACCCGCTCCACAGCCACCACTGAGACAGTGCACACGGCCACCACGGCCACCACTGCGACAGTGCCCACGGCCACCCGCTCCACAGCCACCACTGAGACAGTGCACACGGCCACCACGGCCACCACTGCGACAGTGCCCACGACCACCCGCTCCACAGCCACCACTGAGACAGTGCCCACGGCCACTGCTGCCACAGCCACCACTGAGACAGTGCCCACGGCCACCACGGCCACCACTGCGACAGTGCCCACGGCCACCAGCTCCACAGCCACCACTGAGACAGTGCCCACGGCCACTGCTGCCACAGCCACCACTGAGACAGTGCCCACGGCCACTGCTGCCACAGCCACCACTGAGACAGTGCCCACGGCCACTGCTGCCACGGCCACCACTGAGACAGTGCCCACGGCCACTGCTGCCACAGCCACCACTGAGACAGTGCCCACGGCCACCACGGCCACCACTGAGACAGTGCCCATAGCCACCCGCTCCACAGCCACCACTGAGACAGTGCCCACGGCCATCAGCTCCACAGCCACCACTGAGACAGTGGCCACGGCCACTGCTGCCACAGCCACCACTGAGACAGTGCACACGGCCACCACAGCCACCACTGCGACAGTGCCCACGGCCACCCGCTCCACAGCCACCACTGAGACAGTGCACACGGCCACCACGGCCACCACTGCGACAGTGCCCACGGCCACCCGCTCCACAGCCACCACTGAGACAGTGCACACGGCCACCACGGCCACCACTGCGACAGTGCCCACGACCACCCGCTCCACAGCCACCACTGAGACAGTGCCCACGGCCACTGCTGCCACAGCCACCACTGAGACAGTGCCCACGGCCACCACGGCCACCACTGCGACAGTGCCCACGGCCACCAGCTCCACAGCCACCACTGAGACAGTGCCCACGGCCACTGCTGCCACAGCCACCACTGAGACAGTGCCCACGGCCACTGCTGCCACAGCCACCACTGAGACAGTGCCCACGGCCACTGCTGCCACGGCCACCACTGAGACAGTGCCCACGGCCACTGCTGCCACAGCCACCACTGAGACAGTGCCCACGGCCACCCGCTTCACAGCCACCACTGAGACAGTGCACACGGCCACCACAGCCACCACTGCGACAGTGCCCACGGGCACCCGCTCCACAGCCACCACTGAGACAGTGCCCACGGCCACCACGGCCACCACTGCGACAGTGCCCACGACCACCCGCTCCACAGCCACCACTGAGACAGTGCCCACGGCCACTGCTGCCACAGCCACCACTGAGACAGTGCCCACGGCCCCCATGGCCACGGCCACCCGCTCCACGGCCAGTGCTGCCACGGCCACTACTGAGACAGTGCCCACAGCCACCATGGCTACCACAGCCACCACTGCGACAGTGCCCATGGCCACCACGGCCACCACTGCGACAGTGCCCATAGCCACTGCCACCACAGCTGCCACGGCCACCACTGAGACAGTGCCCACGGCCACTGCTGCCAGAACCACCACTGCAACAGTGCCCACGGCCACCACCTCCACAGCCACCACTGTGGCAGTGCCCCTGACGGCCACCACTGCAACAGTGCCCACGACAGCCACCACTGTGACAGTGCCCACAGCCATCACCTCCACAGCCACCATCTCTACAGCTGCCACCTCCAATGCCACAGCCCCCACTGCCACTGCTGTCACTGCGACAGTGCCCACGGCCACTGTCTCCACTGGCACAGCCCCCACTGCCTCTCCTGCCTCCCGCAAAACCACCACTGCTGTGCCAACAGCCACACAGACCAGAACACAGACAGGGAGCACAGTGGTTACCGGGTCCCCTGCCAGCAGTGGCACACCAGTGCCTACCCTTACCACGGAACTCACGACCCGAGTGACATCCTCAAGTCCAGGCCACACAGGCACACTCCTGACAACTCCTCTGGGATCCACAGCATCCACCTCCCAGGGGACAGCCACGGCGGTCCTCCCAACTCAGAAAACCTCACAGGGGCCCACCTCGGTGTTGGCAATGACTGAAACCTCCACAGCTCAGCCGCCAACAGAAACATCACTGAGCACAACACGCATCCCATCCACCCAGTACCCAAAGACCAGCATCCCAGTCCCAGTTACGGCCACCACTGGGGCCACCACCAGCCAGGGCACGACCAGCTGTCAACCCAAGTGCAAGTGGACAGAGTGGTTCGACGTGGACTACCCCAGGTACGAAGAGGGTGGGGGGGACTTTGAGACCTATGAGAAGATCCGGGGTGCGGGAGGGGCTGTGTGTAAGCAGCCCCAGGAGATAGAGTGTGAGGCTGAGAACTACCCTGGCCAGAAACCGGAGGAGGTGGGCCAGCGAGTGCACTGCGACATCCGCTTCGGCCTGGTCTGCAGGAACGACGAGCAACTGGGCCTGTTCAAGATGTGCTATAACTACAGAATGCGGGTGCTGTGCTGTAGGTACAGCTACTGCAGGACACACATGACCCCCACGGCCACCACGGCCACGGCCACCCGCTCCACAGCCACGGCCTCCACAGCCACCACTGAGACAGTGCCCACGGCCACTGCTGCCACAGCCACCACTGCGACACTGCCCACTGCCACCATGGCCACGGCCACCACTGTGACAGTGCCCACGGCCACCACGGCCACGACCACCACTGTGACAGTGCCCACGGCCACCACTGAGACAGTGCCCACGGCCACCACAGCCACGGCCACCTCTGAGACAGTGCCCACGGCCACTGCTGCCACAGCCACCACTGCAACAGTGCCCACAGCCACCACGGCCACCACTGCGACAGTGCCCATGGCCACCACAGCCACCACTGCGACAGTGCCCATGGCCACCACAGGCACCACTGTGACAGTGCCCACGGCCACCCGCTCCACAGTCACCACTGTGACAGTGCCCACGGCCACCACTGAGACAATGCCCACGGCCACCACAGCCACGGCCACCTCCGAGACAGTGCCCACGGCCACTGCTGCCACAGCCGCCACTGCGACAGTGCCCACAGCCACCACGGCCACCACTGCGACAGTGCCCATGGCCACCACAGCCACAACTGCGACAGTGCCCATGGCCACCACAGCCACGGCCACCCGCTCCATGGCCACAGCCACCACAGCCACCACTGTGACAGCGCCCACGGCCACCCGCTCCACAGTCACCACTGTGACAGTGCCCACAGCCACCACAGCCACGGCCACCTCCGAGACAGTGCCCACGGCCACTGCTGCCACAGCCACCACTGCGACAGTGCCCACTGCCACCATGGCTACGGCCACCCGCTCCACGGCCACAGCCGCCACAGCCACCACTGTGACAGTGCCCACGGCCACTGCTGCCACAGCCACCACTGCGACAGTGCCCACTGCCACCATGGCCACGGCCACCCACTCCACAGCAACTGCTGCCACAGCCACCACTGCAACAGTGTCCATGGCCACCACGCCCACGACCACCCTCTCCATGTCCACAGCCGCCACAGCCACCACTGAGACAGTGCCCACAGCCACGACCACCCACTCCACGTCCACAGCTGCCACAGCCACCACTGAGACAGTGCCCACAGCCACGACCACCCGCTCCATGTCCACAGCCGCCACAGCCACCACTGAGACAGTGCCCACAGCCACGACCACCCACTCCACGTCCACAGCCGCCACAGCCACCACTGAGACAGTGCCCACGGCCACAACAGCCACCACGGCCACCACGGCCACGGCCACCCACTCCATGGCTACCGCCTCCACAACCACCACTGTGACAGTTCCCATGGCCATCACTGCCACAGCCACCACTGCGAAAGTGCCCACAGCCACCACTGTGACAGTGCCCACGGCCACTGCTGCCACAGCCACCACTGCGACAGTGCCCGCTGCCACCACTGCCACCATGGCGACAGCCACCCACTCCATGGCCACTGCCTCCACAGCCACCACTGTGACAGTGCCCACGGCCACCACTTCCACAGCCACTGCTGCCACAGCCACCACTGCGACAGTGCCCGCTGCCACCACGGCCACCATGGCCACAGCCACCCACTCCACGGCCACAGCCATCACAGCCACCACTGTGACAGTGCCCACGGCCACCCGCTCCACAGTCACCACTGCGACAGTGCCCTTGGCCACCACTGAGACAGTGCCCATGGCCACCACAGCCACGGCCACCTCCGAGACAGTGCCCACGGCCACTGCTGCCACAGCCACCACTTCAACAGTGCCCACAGCCACCACGGCCACCACTGCGACAGTGCCCATGGCCACCACAGCCACCACTGTGACAGTGCCCATGGCCACCACAGCCACGGCCACCCGCTCCATGGCCACAGCCACCACAGCCACCACTGTGACAGTGCCCACAGCCACCCGCTCCACAGTCACCACTGCGACAGTGCCCACGGCCACCACGGCCACAGTCACCTCCAAGACAGTGCCCACGGCCACTGCTGCCACAGCCACCACTGCGACAGTGCCCACAGCCACCACGGCCACCACTGCGACAGTGCCCATGGCCACCACAGCCACCACTGTGACAGTGCCCACGGCCACCCGCTCCACAGTCACCACTGTGACAGTGCCCACTGCCACCATGGCCACGGCCACCCACTCCACAGCAACTGCTGCCACAGCCACCACTGCAACAGTGTCCACTGCAACAGTGTCCACGACCACCACACCCACGACCACCCACTCCACGTCCACAGCCGCCACAGCCACCACTGAGACAGTGCCCACAGCCACGACCACCCAATCCACGTCCACAGCCACCACAGCAACCACTGAGACAGTGCCCATGGCCACTGCTGCCACAGCCACCACTGCGACAGTGCCCACGTCCACAGCCACCACTGCGACAGTGCCCACGGCCACAACAGCCACCACAGCCACCACGGCCACGGCCACCCACTCCATGGCTACTGCCTCCACAACCACCACTGTGACAGTTCCCATGGCCACCACTGCCACAGCCACCACTGCGACAGTGTCCACGGCCACCACAGCCATGGCCACCCACTCCACAGCCACTGCCACCATAGCCACCATTGTGACGGTGCCCATGGCCACCCCCTCCACAGCCACTGCCGCCACAGCCAGCACTGCGACAGTGTCCATGGCCACCACCACCCCCACGGCCACCAACACTCGCTCCACGGCCACTGCCTCCACAGCCACCACTGCAGAAGTGCCCATGACGGCCACCACTGCGATAGTGCCCATGGCCATTACCTCCACAGCCACCATCTCTACAGCTGCCACCTCCAATGCCACAGCCCCCACTGCCACTGCTGTCACTGCGACAGTGCCCATGGCCACCGTCACCACTGGCACAGCCCCCACTGCCTCTCCTGCCTCCCGCACCACCACCACTGCTGTGCCAACAGCCACACAGACCAGAACACAGACAGGGAGCACAGTGGTTACCGGGTCCCCTGCCAGCAGTGGCACACCAGTGCCTGCCCTTTCCACGGAACTCACGACCCGAGTGACATCCTCAAGTCCAGGCCACACAGGCACACTCCTGACAACTCCTCTGGGATCCACAGCATCCACCTCCCAGGGGACAGCCACGGCGGTCCTCCTAACTCAGAAAACCTCACAGGGGCCCACCTCGGTGTTGGCAATGACTGAAACCTCCACAGCTCAGCCGCCAACAGAAACATCACTGAGTACAACACGCATCCCATCCACCCAGTACCCAAAGACCAGCATCCCAGTCCCAGTTACGGCCACCACTGGGGCCACCACCAGCCAGGGCACGACCAGCTGTCAACCCAAGTGCAAGTGGACAGAGTGGTTCGACGTGGACTACCCCAGGTACGAAGAGGGTGGGGGGGACTTTGAGACCTATGAGAAGATCCGGGGTGCGGGAGGGGCTGTGTGTAAGCAGCCCCAGGAGATAGAGTGTGAGGCTGAGAACTACCCTGGCCAGAAACCGGAGGAGGTGGGCCAGCGAGTGCACTGCGACGTCCGCTTCGGCCTGGTCTGCAGGAACGACGAGCAACTGGGCCTGTTCAAGATGTGCTATAACTACAGAATGCGGGTGCTGTGCTGCAGGTACAGCTACTGCAGGACACACATGACCCCCACGGCCACCACGGCCACGGCCACCCGCTCCACAGCCACGGCCTCCACAGCCACCACTGAGACAGTGCCCACGGCCACTGCTGCCACAGCCACCACTGCGACAGTGCCCACTGCCACCATGGCCACGGCCACCACTGTGACAGTGCCCACGGCCACCACGGCCACGACCACCACTGTGACAGTGCCCACGGCCACCACTGAGACAGTGCCCACGGCCACCGCTGCCACAGCCACCACTGCAACAGTGCCCACGGCCACCGCTGCCACGGCCACCACTGTGACCGAGCCCACGGCCACCCGCTCCACAGCCATGGCCGCCACAGCCACCACTGAGACAATGCCCACGGCCACTGCTGCCACAGCCACCACTGTGACAGTGCCCACGGCCAACCGCTCCACAGCCACCACTGTGACAGTGCTCACGGCCACCACTGCAACAGTGCCCATGGCCATTACCTCCAAAGCCACCATCTCTACAGCTGCTACCTCCAATGCCACAGCCCCCACTGCCTCTGCTGTCACTGCGACAGTGCCCACGGCCACCACGGCCACCACTGTGACCGAGCCCATGGCCAACCGCTCCACAGCCACCACTGCAACAGTGCCCATGGCCACCACAGCCACAGCCACCCGCTCCATGGCCACAGCCACCACAGCCACCACTGAGACAGTGCCCACGGCCACCACAGCCACGGCCACCTCCGAGACAGTGCCCACGGCCACTGCTGCCACAGCCACCACTGTGACAGTGACCATGGCCACCAGGGCCACCATGGCCACCACTGCAACAGTGCCCAAGGCCACCGTCTCCACTGGCACAGCCCCCACTGCCTCTCCTGCCTCCCGTACCACCACCACTGCTGTGCCAACAGCCACACAGACCAGAACACAGACAGGGAGCACAGTGGTTACCGGGTCCCCTGCCAGCAGTGGCACACCAGTGCCTGCCCTTTCCACGGAACTCACGACCCGAGTGACATCCTCAAGTCCAGGCCACACAGGCACACTCCTGACAACTCCTCTGGGATCCACAGCATCCACCTCCTGGGGGACAGCCACGGCGGTCCTCCCAACTCAGAAAACCTCACAGGGGCCCACCTCGGTGTTGGCAACGACTCAAACCTCCACAGCTCAGCCACCAACAGAAACAACACGCACCCCTCCAACCAGCATGCTGCCCACCCAGCACCCCAAGACCAGCACCCCAGTCCCATCTACGGCCACCACTGGGGCCACCACCAGCCAGGGCACGACCAGCTGTCAACCCAAGTGCAAGTGGACAGAGTGGTTCGACGTGGACTACCCCAGGTACGAAGAGGGTGGCGGGGACTTTGAGACCTATGAGAAGATCCGGGGTGCGGGAGGGGCTGTGTGCGAGCAGCCCCAGGAGATAGAGTGTGAGGCTGAGAACTACCCTGGCCAGAAACCGGAGGAGGTGGGCCAGCAAGTGCACTGCGATGTCCGCTTCGGCCTGGTCTGCAGGAACGACGAGCAACTGGGCCTGTTCAAGATGTGCTATAACTACAGAATGCGGGTGCTGTGCTGTAGGTACAGCTACTGCAGGACACACACGACCCCCATGGCCACCACGGCCATGGCCACCCGCTCCACAGCCACGGCTGACACAGCCACCACTGTGACAGTGCCCACGGCCACCACGGCCACGGCCACCACTGTGACAGTGCTCACAGCCACCACTGCAACAGTGCCCATGGCCATTACCTCCAAAGCCACCATCTCTACAGCTGCTACCTCCAATGCCACAGCCCCCACTGCCTCTGCTGTCACTGCGACAGTGCCCACGGCCACCACGGCCACCATGGCCACCACGGCCACCACTGTGACCGAGCCCACGGCCAACCGCTCCACAGCCACCATTGCGACAGTGCCCACAGCCACCACAGCCACCACTGCTACAGTGCCCATGGCCACCACAGCCACAGCCACCCGCTCCACGGCCACAGCCACCACAGCCACCACTGAGACAGTGCCCACGGCCACCACAGCCACGGCCACCTCCGAGACAGTGCCCACGGCCACTGCTGCCACAGCCACCACTGCGACAGTGCCCACAGCCACCATGGCCATGGCCACCCACTCCACAGCCACTGTTGCCACAGCCACCACTGCGACAGTGCCCACAGCCACCATGGCCATGGCCACCCACTCCACAGCCACAGCCGCCACAGCCACCATTGCAACAGTGCCCACGGCCACCACGGCCACAGCCACCCGCTCTACAGCCACTGCTGCCACAGCCACCACTGCGACAGTGCCCACAGCCACCACAGTCACGGCCACCTCCGAGACAGTGCCCACAGCCACTGCTGCCACAGCCACCACTGCGACAGTGACCATGGCCACCAGGGCCACCACGGCCACCACTGCGACAGTGCCCAAGGCCACCGTCTCCACTGGCACAGCCCCCACTGCCTCTCCTGCCTCCCGTACCACCACCACTGCTGTGCCAACAGCCACACAGACCAGAACACAGACAGGGAGCACAGTGGTTACTGGGTCCTCTGCCAGCAGTGGCACACCAGTGCCTGCCCTTTCCACGGAACTCACGACCCGAGTGACATCCTCAAGTCCAGGCCACACAGGCACACTCCTGACAACTCCTCTGGGATCCACAGCATCCACCTCCCGGGGGACAGCCACGGCGGTCCTCCCAACTCAGAAAACCTCACAGGGGCCCACCTCGGTGTTGGCAACGACTCAAACCTCCACAGCTCAGCCACCAACAGAAACATCACTGAAAACAACACGCACCCCTCCAACCAGCATGCTGCCCACCCAGCACCCCAAGACCAGCACCCCAGTCCCATCTACGGCCACCACCAGCCAGGGCACGACCAGCTGTCAACCCAAGTGCAAGTGGACAGAGTGGTTTGACGTGGACTTCCCCACCTCAGGGGTCATGGGGGGAGACATTGAGACCTATGACAATATCCGGGCTGCGGGAGGCAAAATGTGCCAGGAGCCAGAGAAGATTGAATGCCGGGCGGAGAGCTACCCTGAGGTCAGCATCGACCAGATCGGGCAGGTGCTCAGCTGCAGCCTGGAGACAGGGTTGGTGTGCAGGAACGAGGACCAGAGTGGGCCATTCACCATGTGCTTCAACTACAACATCCGTGTTTACTGCTGTGATGACGTCCGACACTGCCCCTCCACAGCCACCCCAGGCCTCAGGGCCACTTCCCCACCCCCTAGCAGCTCCACAGCAACGGGGCCATGGACCCCGACTGCCACCACGACCTGGCCCCCACTCTCCTCCTCCAAGGTCCTGCCCATGAGCCCCAAGCCAACTTTGACTGGTGCGCCCTCCACAGTCACTCTGGTGACTTCCCACATTCTTGAGTCCACCTCTGTGACCAACCTGGCCCCCAGCTCAGTGATGCCCACCACTAGGGCCACCACCCACACTCACTTCCTGCCACCCACAACCTCCAAGGGCACTACACAAGTCACAGAGCTCCCCACCAGGCCCTCTGAGGCCACGACCAGACCCCCAGTCACCACACTCAGCACAGGCCAGGCTGCCTCCAGCACAGCGGTGGGCACCCGAACCTCCCTATCCCCTCCGGGGCCTAAGCCCAGCACCTCCTCACTGGGCACTACTCTGGGCCCCACCACCACCACCACCACCTCTGTGGCCACTTCATCCTCCCCAAAGACCCACACCTCTGGGACCACCATGGTCCCCACGACCCCAGGGACTGAGTCCACAGCCTGTGAGCGTCGGTGTGCCTGGACAGACTGGATGGACCAGAGCTACCCAATGCCAGGGGCTTATGGGGGGGACTTTGAGACCTATGCTAACATCCGGGCAGCCGGTGGGACTATCTGCGAGCAGCCTCTGAAGCTGGAGTGTCGGGCTGAGGAGCTGCCTGACATCCCCCTGCAGGACCTGGGCCAGGTGGTACAGTGCCAGCTAGAGGTGGGCCTGGTGTGCCGGAACCAGGACCAGAGTGGCCAGATGTGCTTCAACTACCAGATCCGCTTGCTCTGCTGTGACAAGAGCCACTGCCCCAGTACGGTCATCACCACCTCCATCCCCACGAGTGTGCCAGGACCCTCCTCCACAGCAACCTCAGAGAGGGTCTCCACCCCCACGAGTGTGCCAGGACCTTCCTCCATGGTGACTTCAGAAAGGGTCTCCACCCCCATAAGTGTGACAGGACCCTCCTCCATGGTGACCACGGAGAGGACCTCCACCCCCACCAATGTGCCAGGACCCTCCTCCACAGCGACCATGGAGGGCGTCTCCACCCCCACGAGTGTGCCAGGACCCTCCTCCATGGTGACCTCAGAGAGGGTCTCCACCCCCACGAGTGTGCCAGGACCCTCCTCCATGGCGACCACGGAGAGGGTCTCCACCCCCATAAGTGTGACAGGACCCTCCTCCATGGCGACCACGGAGAGGGTCTCCACTGCCACCAGGGTGACAGCTCCCTTCTCCATGGTGCCCACCAAGAGGGTGTCCCTCTCTCATCCCTCTACCTTCCCGGGGTCCTCACCCATGACAACCCAGCCGGGCTTGTCCAGTGTCTCGCCCTCAGGTAGCCTGTTGACCTCCCCCGTATCGACTACTCCTGGGTCTCCACCCACTCCCCACTCCTGGTCCTCAGAGACCTCTGGCAGCCTGACGCCCTCCGCTGTTCCCCCAACCTTGCCCAGCCCCACCACACCCTGCCTTTGCCACGCCTTTGGGAAGTTCTTCCAACCAGGTACGTGAAGTGGCACTCCCTCCTGCTGACCGCCTCCCTGGTATTTGGTTACCTTGATTGTGTCCTCATACCCTTTTGCCCCACCCTGGCTGACCTGTTGTTTCTGACCTTGTAGGGGACATTGTCTACAACAAGACAGATGGGGCGGGCTGCCCCTTCTTAGCCATCTGCAACCAGCGCTGTGAACTTGACCGCTTCCAGGGCGCCTGCACCACCTCCTCACCCCCAGGGACCTCAGCCTCTGTGCCCCCAACCACCCCAGTTCTCGGCTGTGATCGCACAATCCCTCCTCGAATGGTGTGCCTCCCGTCTCTACCATGACCTGCCAGGCCCTTCTGTGTGCATGGGGCCCTGGGCACCCATCAAGTTTGATGGCACACCCCCAGCCCTCAGTGGCCACTCCACGGGTCGCTCTGGCTGGAGGAAGGCACGCAGGGTCCAAGCCCAGCCAGGAGGCAGTGGCTGCCCTGCCCCAGGCAGGGGGGATTCCTGCGGCTGAGGTGGGGGCAGCGAGAAGGGGTCCTGCCAGCCCACGCCATGAATGCTGCCCTGTCTCTCACAGGTGAATGAGTCCTGGTTCCTGGAGGACTGCACGGTGGCCCGTTGTGAAGGTGACAACCGTATCATCCTGCTGGGGCCACGGCCGATGAGCAGCATCACCTGTGTGAATGGGCACCTGCCCGTGAAGGTGCAGAACCAGAGCCATCCCTGTGACTACCGCTACGAGTGCGAGTGTGAGCGCCCGCCCCCGTCCTGGGTGGGGGTCGGTGTAGTCTGAGGCATGCACACGCCCCCCACGCCCTAGGCCTGGGGTCGCTGGGCCCGTCCCCATCAGGCGCGATGGTTTGATGGGCACCCGGGGCTTTCTGAGAGCAGGGCGGGTAGGGCTGAAGGTGACGAGCTCTGAGGGGGTCGCGTCCTGAGGGTCCTGAGCAGTTTTCACGGCAGAATGGCGTGCGGGAGGAGGCAGGTGGTCTCATAGTCCTCGGGCTCTTGGAGCGGCCGAAACAAACGATGCCCCAGCCGGGCAGCTTAAAACAGCAGGAGTTGATTCTCTCTGGGTGTGGAGGCCAGAAGTCAGAGATCAAGGAGTCAGAGGGACCGAGCCGTCCCAAAGCTTTAAAGGTGGGGGGTCCGGCCTGGCCCTCCAGATTCAGGGCCCGGGCACACGGGCTGTGGCCGCACCTCTACCCAGGCATGATGTAGCTTCTTCCCTGTCTCTTAGAAGGACCCTTGTCATTGGATCGAGGGCTCCCCTGGTCATCCAGGAAGACCTCCCCCCACGAGCCTTCACTTAATCACAGCTGCAGAGACCCTCCTTCCCCCAAAGGAGTCATGTCCACAGGCTCTGGGAGGACACGTCTGGGAGGCCTTGCCATCCAACTGGGTCCACTTGTGTCCCGAAGGAGGGACAGAGGCCCCCGGGGCTGAGCGACCCCCAAGGTGGTGGCTCCGGGTGGCACTGGGTCACGCCCGTCCACACCTGCAGGTGTCTGCAGCGGCTGGGGGGGCACCCACTACGAGACCTTTGACGGCACCTCCTACTCCTTCTGGGACAATTGCACCCACGTCCTCGTGCGCGAGATCCAGCCGCGCCACGGCAACCTCCGCATCCTGCTGCACAACCGCTTCTGCAAGGCCGCCGCCCGCTGCCCCCGTGCCCTGAGTGTCCACTACCAGGCCACGGACATTGTCCTCTCCACTGCCACCGGCACCAGCGGGCAGGAGGAAAGCCTGGTGAGCGCGGGCGGCGGAGCGGCGGTGGCCGGTCCCGACCTGATTTAGGGGGCCTTGGCGCACAGAGATCACATCGCCCCCCGCCAGAGAGCCTCGGGGGCCTCAGGGAAGGCAGAGGGCACACCAGGACCTGGGGTCCCAAGCCTGGTGACTCCAGAGAGGGCAGGGAAGGAGCGTGGGGGTGCCTGAGCCCGAGAGCACCCAGGACCCAAACACACCAACCCTGACCCCTGCCCGAGGCGGGCATCTGCTCTTCGGGGTGTGGGTGCCAAGAAGGTGGGCCAGCACTTCGAGGTAAGCCCCGAAGGCAGGCCTGCGGCCCCCGTCACGAGCCCCCGGGTCACGCCCCCAGATCCTGTTGGACCAAACGCGGGTGAGGCAGAGCTTCAGCAAGAATGGCGTGGCCGTGACCCTGACCGGGGCCACTGGGATGCGCGTCGATATTCCAGACATCGGCGTCAGCATCACCTTCAACGGACGAGTCTTCCAGGCCCGGCTCTCGTACAGCCGCTTCAATCACAACACGGAGGGCCAGTGCGGTGAGCAGGGACTGCCGGACGCCTGCGGGGGTGACGAGGGGCCGGCTGCGGTGCACCCCACCCCCGGGGGACCCCAGACGCACACCCGGCCCCCGCACCTGCCCCAGGCGGGAAGGCCTGACTGATAGCTGAGCGGTTGCTGGGGAGGTTGGGGGATGAAGGGGGAAGGCGAGCACGGTCCAGTGTGTGTCCCCCCTTGAACCCCGCCCTCCCCAGGCACCTGCACCAACAACCGCAGGGATGAGTGTCGCCGGCCGGACGGCACCATGGCCCGCACGTGCCAGGACATGGCCCGGTCCTGGCTGGTCTCCGACAGCAGCGGGGAGGGCTGCGGTGTGCCCACCGGCCTGCCCCTAACCACCAGCCCCCTCTTGCCGGGAACCAGCACACCTGCCATCCACCCGTCGTGCCCCCCGGAGCCCCTCTGCGAGCTGATGCTGAGCCCGTGAGTCCTCCCCCTGGGCCGGGCTGTGGTGGTGGGCGCACCGCCCCGTGGGGCTCCCGCTCCAGCCTCTGACGGGCCCGGCCTGCAGGGTCTTCGCCGGGTGCCACAGCCTCATCCCGCCTGGCCCGTACTTCAACGCCTGTGTCAGTGACAGCTGCTGGTCTGGCCACGGCCGCGAGGTGCTCTGCCAGAGCCTGGAGGCCTACGCAGAGCTCTGCCGCTCCCGGGGTGTCTGCCCCGACTGGCGCAACGCCACCCACGGGCTGTGCGGTGAGTCATGCGTGGCCGCCAGGGGCCCTGGCCTCCTCGGCCTGCCTGACACCTGTCTGTGTGCCCCCAGACCTTGCCTGCCCGCCCGCCAAGGTGTACAAGTCATGTGGCCCCGTGCAACCGGAGTCTTGCGACTCCAGGTGAGCCCAGACAACAGGGAGAGGGCGGCGGGGACAGCGGGCCTCCCAGGCCGGCCTGGAGGACCTGGTGGGGAGCCAGGAGGAGACCCACGAGGCGCCAGGACCCCGGCCCCAGATCTCGGGGGTGCCCTTCCCCCACCTGACCTCCGACCCCGGACCCGAGGTTGACCCCAGGCCTGCACTGGGCCCACTGCCCTCCCCCTAAGTCTGCTTTTGTCGCCTTGCAGGAGCCAGAGCCCACTGAGCGTGGGGCTGGCAGAGGGCTGCTTCTGTCCCGACGGCCACATCCTCTTCAACTCCCACAGGGACATCTGTGTGGCCCAGTGCCGTAAGCACCCCGCGCCGGGTCCGCCCAGCCCTGGAGAGTGGGAGGGGCCCCGGGGCAGGCAGACCCTGGCTGGGACCAGTCCCACCCAGTCCTGCCAGTGGCGCAGTGTAGTCTGGAGCCTTCCTGAGCCCCTCCTAAGTTATTCCCCTTGAGCTCTCCAGGGGCTTCTGCCCCAAGCAGGGAGAAGAGGCCTCCGTTCTTGGAGGGGTGGCCACGCCAGCTGGGCCCCTACCCCAGTGCTCCCACTAACCCCCTTCTCCCCGGTCTTGCCTCACAGCCTGTGTGGGACCGGATGGCCTTCCCAAATTCGTGAGTGCCCCGCCCCCAGCGGCCTGCCTCAGTCGAGTGGGAGGAGGGCGGGCGTCCCCCCCAGGGCCCTGCTCTGTCTGGGGGTGGGCGGCGGGGCGGGGGCAGGTGTGGCACACCCAGGTGTGAGCCGTGTAGCCTCACGCCTGCTCCCGGGACAGGGAGGCCCGGGCCCGACCTGCTGCTGAACACGACCCCAGAGGCCAGGGCACCACCTGGGAGCCCTGGGGGACCCTGACCTGGTCTGTTGCAGCCTGGAGAGCGGTGGGTCAGCAACTGCCAGGACTGCGTGTGTGACAAGGGCGCCGTGTCAGTGCAGTGCACGCCCATGGAGTGCCCGGCCCCAGACCAGCCTCAGGAATGCAGCCGGGCCGGCTTCGTGGCCGTGAGCAGGCCTCTGGCAGACAACCCGTGCTGCATGGAGGCTCTGTGTGGTGAGGCCCTCACCCCAGTGGGCGGGTGGGTGGCACGGGGTCTGGCTTCCGCCACCTGGCCGGCAGGGCAGGAGTGCTTGGGGTCCTGTGGCCAGGCTGAGGCTGGACCCCGAGGTGTGGGGCCTCTCGGTCCTTCACTTTTCACCTGAAATGAAGCTGGTGGCCTCTGGTGTCCCTGGTACCAGGCAGGGTCTTGGGGAAGACCGGGGAGGTGACAAAGTGTGGCCCAGAAGGGCCACAGACAGCCATCAACTCCTGCGGAGAGGACCTCTCTGGTCCAGCATGGGGCGCTGTTCCCCTGGGAACCACAGTAGTGGGAGGAGGGGCAGGGGCACCCCAGGCAGCCCCCTGACTCCCCCGCAGTCTGCAATGCGAGCACGTGCCCCCAGAGCCCACCTGCCTGTGGGCCGGGAGAGAAGCTGGTCCGCACCCAGGTGGAGGGTGACTGCTGCCCTACCTTCAGCTGTCGTGAGTTTCCGGGCTGGGGGGCGGTGGGGCTGGGGCTGGGGGCTGCCCGGCAGGCACTCAGCACCGCCTTTCCTTCCAGAGCCCCTGCTGTGCACCTTCAACGGCACGTTCTACGGGGTAAGGGCGCCATGGCCAGGCGGTCGGGGCAGGGCGGAGGGTGGGCTCCGGGCTCGGCATGTCCTCTGAGGACCCCTGTGCCCCTCTCGCCATGACAGCAGGTGGGTCGAGGCTCCGGGCCCTTCGGAGGCGGCTGCTGTCGAAAGCCGCTGGGAGCTTAGCTTCAGGCTCTCCCAGCAAGAGCTTCAGGGCAGGACTGCCCTGCCACCCGCCCAGGGTCCCCGCTGCCCCGGTCTGTGCTCTGACCCTGTGTGAAGAGGAAGGAGGCCGCTCTGTGGGTCTCACGGGCACAGGGAGGTGGCCTGGCCCCGGTGCCCCCTCAGGTCAGCTCCCTTCACCCTGTCCACTGCAGGTTGGTGCGACCATCCCAGGGGCCACCCCGTGCCACTCGTGCACCTGTCTGTCCATGGACAGCGAGGACCCAACTGTGTGGTGTGAGGAGGAGGCCTGCAACACCACCTGCCTCCAGGTGAGGCCGGGCTGAGCCCCTGGGGAGCCCTGTCACCAGACCCTGGGCCCCCGGGAGGGCCTCCAGCTTAGCCTTCGCAGAGGCTTTTTTCTTCCCAAAAGGAGAGAGTGAAGCAGGAGGGTGGGGTATGGGGCCTTGGGTTGGAGGCGGACCTGTAGGCTGCTGGGATCGGGTTCCGGAGGGACAAAGTGGAGAAGGTGCTGGGAGCAGGGGTGAAGCTAAGAGAGGACCCTGGGGCTGGGCATGGGCACGCCTCACAGAGGAAAGGGGATGCCAAGGAGGCTAGCCCTGGGCCCCAGGGTGGGCGGGAGAGCAGGAGGGTTGGGTGTGGGACGTGACCATCCCTCTGCCCCAGGGCTTTGAGTACTCCACGGTGGCCGGGCAGTGCTGTGGGAAGTGCGTGCAGACCGCCTGCCTCGCACCGGATGGTCAGCTGGTCCAGGTAAGGGGCACTCAGTCTCAGCCCTTGCCCTGCAGAGACCCTCCTGACCAGCTCCTCTCTGCCCACCAGGTAATCCCCAGCCCGGCCCCCACCAATTCTCCCCCTTTCATTCCAGCTCAACGAGACCTGGGTCAACAGCCTTGTGGACAACTGCACGGAGTACCACTGCCAGGCCAGGGACGGACCCCCTATGCTGACCCCAACGCCTGTGATCTGTCCTGACGTGTCCACCTGCAAGGTGTTTGTCTGGGACTCAGGATAGCCAGGCTGGCCTCCTGGCACAGAAGCCCCGCCCACATCACAGCCCACATCCATCCATTCCAAGTCCATCACCGGAGGCCCCGCCCACCCACTAAGGGGCCCCGCCCACCCACCAATGAGCCCCGCCCCATCCAAGGAGCCCCGCCCACACCACAGCCCACACCCACCCATTCCCAGAGTCCATCACCAGAGGCCCCGCCCACCCTCCAAGGAGCCCGCCCACACCACAGCCCACACCCACCCATTCCCAGAGTCCATCACCAGAGGCCCCGCCCACCCACCAATGAGCCCCGCCCACCCTCCAAGGAGCTCCGCCCACTCCAGCCCCGCCACTTCCCCCTCCCCCGCAGGGCATCCTCAAGAAAATCGGCTGCTGCTACTCTTGTGTGCAAACGGGTAAGTCAAGGCTCGCCTTCCTGCCTCCTAGCTTTGTCAGCTCCGTCCACTGACTCCTCCCGACGGTGCCTGCCCCCGCCAGAACCCCCGAGCGGGAGGTTACGGGGGTCCTGGGAGACCTGTCCCCACTACCTTTCCTCTGCGCAGACACCTGCCAGGTCCATGCCAACATGACGGTCCTGCGACACCGGGGCTGCGTCACCCAGGCCGCCGTCAAGGTCTCTTTCTGCGAAGGCTCTTGCCCGGAAGTGTCCCGGTGAGCCGCCCGTGCCCTCCACCCCCGCCCCAGACACATATGCACTCACTACCCAGTGCCCCACGTGACCCTGTCTTTGGAGGGACACCCTGCGCTGGGGCTGAGGCTGGAGGGCCCAGCTTGCGACAGGGAAGAGGGAAGAGCCGCCCAGCAGGGCTGCACAAACCCTGAGCCTCCCCCGACCCCCGACCCCTGGAGCCAGTTCTGGGACAGCTGGGCAGGGCCACGGGGGTCAGAGCACAGGGCTACCACCGGAAGGTCTGCCCGTGTTGGGGCCGGGCAGAGTCAGCGCCTTCCCTGAGCCAGACTGTCAGGGCAGAGTCCACCCCCCAGAAACCCAGGCCACGGCCAGCTGTGAGCCCAGGCAGAACAGGTAGGAGGAAGGGTCCAGACCTGGCTGGATGGCCCAGGGCAGATTCCCAGAGGAGGGGTCTGCCACGCTCGGCAAGTTTGAGAAGCTGGTTTGGGAAAGAGAAGGGCCTGGCTGGGGAAGGCTGGGGTTCTCAGTGACCCAGAGCGCTGTCCGGGCCAGTACGAGCAGCCCTGAGTGCTCAGGGAGCCAGCCACTGTCTCCGGACCGCCGAGAGACCAGGAGCCGGGCAGTCTGGGCAGGCGGGAGAGGTCCTGAGGGCCGTGTGTCTGCAGGTACTCCATGGAGGCGCAGGCCAGGCAGTGCCGCTGCACCTGCTGCCAGGAGACCAGGACCCACCAGGAGGTGGTGACCATGCAGTGCCCCGATGGGACGGCCTTCCAGCACACCTACACCCACGTGGACGAGTGCAGCTGCGTCCCGGCCTGCACGTCCCCACCCCAGGCTCTTGAGGATAGCGCATCCACCTTCCCGCTCTTGGGGTCCACCACTGTCTGACATTCTGCGCCCCCCAGGCACCCCCACCACCATGAACACCATGGGCGCCCCGCACGCCTTCCATGGGCGCCACTGCCCCTGCCCTCTTTGCACGTGGTCCAATGAAACCCGGGCACTGCAGGGTGACAGCGCAGTGGGGGTCGGCTTGAGGAGGACCCAAGGTGGGGGCCTGCTCTTAGAGCCCCTCGCGCCTGTTTGGCCACCTCCCTGGCCATCAGGGTCAGATGACTCATCGGAAACACAAGCACACCCAGGCTCAACCCCAGCTGGCATCAGAAGGAGGCTGTGGAGAAAACCGCACACCCCCCGCTGTGCTCGGGTCCCACCGCGGCCTCTGTGCCCCTCGAAGCCCCTGGGGCACAGACCCCCACTGGCTACCTCCTGCAGCGAACCACAGACAGGCCGGGCCAGGCAAGGCCGGCTGCCTCCGGGAGCTGCATCAGGCAGGCTGGCTGCCTGCCCGCGTCTGGACCCTGGTCTGAGGCTATGAGGGCCAAGGGGCGGGCCAGGGAGGGGGTGACCCCCATGGCACCCCCTGTGCCCACGCAGCCCTAGTCTTGCAAATAAATGCTGAGCATCACATACACTTCCTGTTCCTGGTGTGTCTTCCCGCCGACTGTCCCCACCGACTGGTGGCCAGGCTGTCTCCGAACTCCGCCCGCCCCTCAGTCTCTCACTGGAACCCTCCAGGAGGGGCGGGCAGAACAGGTGGCAAGGAGGCCCCCAGGGTCTGTCTCAGGCTTTGGGAGTATTGGGCGGAGTCGGGGTGGCCCGAGGGCTTGGAAACTCTGTCATCATGATTGCAAACAGGAAGGGTTTAGAAGGAAGTTGTTCCCAGGCACAAAGTCTGGACGAGCCTTCGGGGGGTGGGGGGTTCACAGTGCATCCACGCAGGAAAGCCTCCCCACGCTGTCCACACCTCCTGCAGGCATTGTCACGGGCCAGCCTGCCCCGTCTCTGACCCTCATGTTTCCTCTCCACTGAGGGCAGGGGCTGCTGCCTTTCTTTTCCGCTGCTCCATCCCGAGTGGAGAACGCGGTCTTACACACCAGGCGGGGCAGGACGAGCTGGGCGCAAGGGGCGGGTGGCAGGCCTGGCCTGACCCACCCGCGTGGCACAGGCACCTCCCTGTGAAACAGGGGAGGCTGCCCCGCGGAGGGCAAGGCAGCACTGGCTGCAGCCAAGCAAGGCCGATGGGTGAGAGGAGGGTCTTCCAGGCCCCGCACACCACAGGGCCCACCTCCGCTCTCTGAGCACTGGGGTCCAGCCAGGGTGCCCACCCGGGAACCGGTGACTCATGCTGTCCCCCAGGGGCTGCGGTCCTCAGCTCCCAGGGAAGGTGGGGGCTGGGGTCTCTTCATGGCCTTTCCTACTCAGATCACCAAAGTCTAGTCAGGGCAGGACCCCCCTGCCCTGGGACTGGGCTGCAAACAGTCCAGCAGGGCTGACAAGCTTACGGAAAGACTGCGGGTGGGGCTGGCGGCCCCTCTCCCGGCCGCCACTGGGGTCTGTGCGCTCCCCCATCTCAGATTTCCTGGGCGACTGTGGCCAGGTCCTGCCCTGGCCTTAGTCTCCCAATTCACGTGTGAAACAGCAGCATTCCGTATACTTCAGTCATTCTCAAGGCAAGCGGCTTCCTTACACCCATGGGCCTCTTCCAGAACTCAGCATGTTTTCAAGGCACCTGAGGAGTGTCATTTACCACAGACCAGAGCTCATGCGCGTGAATTGTTTTTAACATCACAGACCGGAGCTCACGTGTGTGAATTATTTTCACTCATCGCAGACCAGAGCTCACGCGTGTGAAGTGTCTTCACACTCCAGAGACTGGAGATCATGCGTGTGAACTGTCTTTGCACTCCGCATGTCGGAGCTCACCTTGGAGACAAGGGCGCTGACGTCCTCTGCAGGCTTGCTCCCTGCCTGGATAGAGTGAAGGAAACTGAGCTCACGCTGGAGTTGGGACAGGCCTGCAGGCTCAGCTCTCCCACCCTCAGAGCAGTGTTGGTCACCCCAAATGGGAACACACATCCCCCTCAACCCCCAACAGGAAGGCATCGTTCCTTCCCATCCGGCAGGAGGAAGGAAGCTTCTCTCCGCTTCCCACAGCCCAGCCAATCAGAGACCGCAGAGGCCCAGCCCCTGGAAGCCTCCTTACTTTGGAACCCCAGCTCCTCCAATGAACTCTGGTTATCACAGTCCCGCCCAGCTCCCCCTCCCTAGAGTAGCAAGTCCCCTTCCTTGATCTCTGGATTTGCCTGTGGTCCACCAGTGCTCACACATCCTGAGCTGCAATCGCTGAATAAACTCACTTTTGCTGGTGAAATAACCGGCTATGTTGTTATTACGCTGGGCAAGCTGGCCCCATCTCTGTCCAGAGACTGTAAGCCCAGAGTCAATGAGGCCATGCTGAGATGGAGCGTCCGCTGCTGGGTCCCTGCCCACGGGGCCCTGGGACCACCAGGTGCTGCCCCTCAGCTCGCGGCCACTCTGCACACTTGCTCCAGGCAAATCCTACAGCTGGCCGGTCAGGTCCAGGCCTGACTCAGGGCCCCGACTGGGACCCCGTTGGGCGCCCCCCCCCGCCCCGGGCCCTGTGTCTTTCTGACCCATCAGCTGGGTTCCGGGTGCCCTCATCATCTGCCTGGTCCAGGGCCCACCTGGACCACCATGAACTTCGGCAGCTCGGGGTGGACCCAGCTCTGCCTCCAGGCTCACCGAGGCAGGGCCAGGAGCCTGGAGAGATTTGGGAGGCTCCCATGTGATCCGTGATAGACCTTATTCTTTCATGAGAATTTTATTTTAGGTCTTCTGTGTGGCATATGGAATTTTAGATCCTCGACCAGGGATCAAACCCACGCCCTCTGCAGTGGAAGTGCAGAGTCTTAACCACTGGCCCACCAGGAAGTCCCTGAAGATTACGTCTGAAAATAAAAATGGAAGCGCCAATGAGGATAAATCTCTCGTCAGCACAGGGGAGACAGCCCTGAAGGCCCAGCTCTGTGCTCTGGGAGCCCCCGCACCAGGGGCCCGTCTCGGGCAGGCGCCCCATCCTCGGGCCCAAGGTGGGCAGGGGCCCGGCCGAGCTCCAAACCCCTCCTGCCGTCATTCGTCCTGCAAGTGCTGACCGAGTCCTGCCATGCAGGCAGAAGCTTGCGCCTCCTCCCGGCGTGTCCAGCAACCCAGCTGGAAGCAGAGGAAGGAGAAGGGGTGCGTCCAGATAACCCATGAGAGAGGGGCTGGGTGTGGGGAGGGCGGGCGTCGGGAGGGGGCTGGGAAGCTGCATGGGGCCCTGGGGTGGGCCGGTCAGCTGTGGGGACCAGGAGCCCACAGTGGGTGGCAGACCCAGCAGCCGGCTTCCCAAGCCCCAGAGACCCTGCTCCTGTGTCCTGGGGTCTTCCCTGCAGCGTCAGGTGGGATGCAGGGAAGCCTAGATGGAGGACCAGAGCCACTGCTGGGGCACCCGGCCCGCCCATGAGTCTCCAGAGTTCTTGGTGAGAAGGGAGGAGACCCCGGAAGGGGTCTGAGCCTTGATGTGAGGGCGGCAGTGTTGCTGCCCAGGGAGCCCTGCAGGGCAGCCAGGCACCACAACGGGCACCGTTGCAGCCGCCACAGCAGCGGGGCCAGCCCGCCCCTCTGCCCGTGACCGAGGGGGTTCAGCGTGCAGGCTGCAGCGGCTGAGGCGTGGGTGACGGAGGGCTGGGGAGGCAGCTCGGGGGCCTGACAAACCCTGAACCTGGTTGGGGGACTGGCTGCGGGGTGGGTGACAGGCCGTGACCCGGAGCAGACCCAGCTTGTGGAATTTAGGAGCCCATCCCGGGCCGCTTGAGTGACGAGCCCAGAAGGGCCCTCGGGGCATGGAGGAGATCTGTGAGGCTTGGCTTTCCGTGGCGGGGCCCAGGAGTGTGCAGACACTGCAGGGCGCCAGCCCACGGAGACGCAGAGCAGCGGACAGGCAGGTGGCTCCCGGGGCAGGGGGTGCGCACCCAAGACCAGTGGGACTTGCCCAGCTGAGGGGACGTTCTGCGGCCTACTCCCGGGTCGAAGCGTCCTGGAGAACCACACATGGGACAACAGAACTGAGCAGCCAGTGCTTTGTGGGCTGGGGCCAGTGCCTGGGCTCTGTCCTCTGGAAGCCCGGGCAGACAACAGACCTGATGTTTGTGCTCACACTCGAGCTCCGTGCACACTTGAGCTCCGTGCACACTCGAGCTCCGTGCTCACACTCGAGCTCCGTGCTCACACTCCAGGCTCTGTGCACACACTCGAGCTCCGTGCTCACACTCGAGCTCCATGCTCACACTCCAGGCTCCGTGCTCACACTCCAGGCTCCATGCACACAGTCTTGAGCTCCTTGCTCACACTCTAGGCTCCGTGCTCACACTCGAGCTCCGTGCTCACACTCCAGGCTCCGTGCTCACACTCTGAACTCCATGGACACACTCCAGGCTCCGTGCACACACTCTTGAGCTCCTTGCTCACACTCTAGGCTCCGTGCTCACACTCGAGCTCCGTGCTCACACTCCAGGCTCCATGCACACAGTCTTGAGCTCCTTGCTCACACTCTAGGCTCCGTGCTCACACTCGAGCTCCGTGCTCACACTCCAGGCTCCGTGCTCACACTCTGAACTCCATGGACACACTCCAGGCTCCGTGCACACACTCTTGAGCTCCTTGCTCACACTCTAGGCTCCGTGCTCACACTCGAGCTCCGTGCTCACACTCCAGACTCCGTGCTCACACTCCAGGCTCCGTGCACACACTCTGAACTCCATGGACACACCCTAGGCTCCATGCACACTCCGAGCTCCGTGCTCACACTCTGAGCTCTGTGTACACACTCCAGGCTCCATGCATACACTGAGCTCCAGGGATACACTCTAGGCTGCCAGGCAGAGTCCAGCATCTGCCCTGTGCCTTCACTCTAGTCTGCTGGTGACCGTCTCATCAACTGGCTTATTACAAGCCAAATTAAAGTGGAACAAAAACAGTAAACTCTCTTTAAAAGGACTGGACTTCTCTGTTTTTACGTAGATCATTTATTAAGTTAGAAGGCTGAAAGGTACAAACATATCTTACAATCGAAGAGGAATCTGGACCCTGGACCCCAACAGAATGATCTGAAATGCAAAGCTCCAATGACTGTCTCTGCGAACACCGGCAGGGCTCCTCAAAGGGAGGTGGGGGGGAGCCTGCTGTACACGCCTCTCCTCTCCAACACCAAGCAACAACGACCTGCAAGGCGCTCCAGTCCTGGGCCTGGCAGCCACGGGCGCTGCGCCGAGTGCCCTCTGTGGGGCAGCCTGAACACGCGCACGGACCTGAGCAGAGCAGCGGGGACAGCAGGGCCGTTGGACGTCTTGAGGCCCCACAGACACGCCCTCCTCTGACCCAGTGAAGCAGCAGGTGTCCACGAGAAAGGACTCCGAGCTGGCAGGTCTGCAGCCGCCCTGAAGCCAAGACTCCTGTCCTCGGAGGCCCAGGCAGGGGGAGGCAGTGGTAGGGAGGCGGCGTGTAGCCACCTGGGCTGGGGACCACTGGGCGGGGCACCCGGGCTGGGGTGGGCCTGTCGGAGCTGCACGGAGCATGGTCACCGCGCTGCAGCCAGTCTGCGGCTGTGCAGTCATTGGTCTTACACATCCACAGAGAGCCTGCGGCAAAGGCACCGTGATCTGAACCCCCTCGCAGGCCTCCCTGCCCCAGGCCACCATGGGAGGAGCCTGGTCAGCTTGCCCGGCAGGCAGACTGCAGCATCACTGGCCGGCGTTACACTAAGCCTACGTGGAGGACAGGACTGGGGTCGGAGTCCTCGCCGCCTCGGGCAACCACCCGACGTCACGGGGTGGGGTCTGTCTCCACGTCCAGAGGCTGGGCAAGGCCTCCAGACAGAGCGGCGACCGCGGCTGACCACCAACAGCAGCGACCAGGTCGGGGCACACTCAGTGTTCTCATTTCCACAGGGCGCCACCCAGCCCGTCTCCATCCTCGGGGTCCGCAGCCGGAGGCAGCAGGGTGCCGCCCACACCACGGGGCCCCTCCTGCCTCTCAGGAAGACCTCCCGGTGCAGGCGGTCACCACGCTGACCCAGTCTGGGGACCGGGGCTTCCTACACAAGGTCGGCAGTGAGCCGAGAGTTCCTAGAGGCCCTGCGACAGACAAGGATAAGGACTGGCTCTGCTCCCAACACCCCGCCTCACTGAACTCGGCGCCAGAGCGCGTCTGGGAGGCAGCGACCCCGCGAGACAACATGGCACACAGGCAAGGCAGTAGGCAGGACTGCGGGGCCGCGGGCTCAGGGCGTGGCTGCAGACGCCAGGCTGGGCCCCGAGGAGAGGTCCGCCCGGCCCCAGCGAGAGGCCCACGAAGACCACCACGGGGAGGAGAGGAGCTTCCCGTCTCAAAGTCCTGACATGACCCACAGCAGCCGACAGTGGACTCTCTGTCCTAATGTCAGTGTGTCTACCCGGTCAGGCGGCATCGCCAGAGACCACCTGTCAACCCAGAGCAGGCTCGGCACCGAAGCCCTGCGGCGGAGCTGCTCCCCGGAGAGCCTCCCGGGAGGACGACCAGCAGGAAGTGGGTGTGTGCACGGGACTGCCGCCTCCACCCTCCAACAGGAAGCGGGAGGAGAGCCACCCCACCCGCCCCGACCACGTGGAGAACGGCTGCAAGAACCACAACCACATGCATCGCGAATGAGGGTGTGGACTGGACGACAGGGACGCCCGAGGAGGGGCTAGGCAGGGCGCTCACAGGGATCTGCTGGGGACGGTGCTGGGGGAGCTGGGCGGGAGGGCAGGCGGGCAGGTGGAGAGACGGTGGGCGTGTCTAGGACTCCTCGCCCATCTGGAGCAGGGAGTTGATGGCTGCGTCCCTGCTGCCCCGCTGGGCCTCTAGCACGGAGCGGATCACCTCCCGGTCCATGTTGGGGAACATGTCCTGGATGGCCTTCAGGTCCTCCTCACTGCAGCGGGGCTGGGCGCTCACGGCTGGGGGCAGCGCCACAGGCACCATGCCCGGGCTGCACACGGTGGGCATCCCTGCAAGGAGAGGCAGGCTCAGCGGGCAGCACTTCCGCCGCAGGGCCCAGGTCTCACCTGAGGTCTCGCCCCTAACATGACCCCAGAGACCTGCTCCTCCTGACGTGACCCCAGAGATTTCCCCCTCCCAACATGACCCCAGAGGTCTCCCCGCCTTCGATATGACCCCAGGGGTCTCCCCTTCCCAAGATGACCCCAGAAGTCTCCCCCTGCCGCATGACCCCAGGGGTCTCCCCCTCACCCCAACACAACCCCAGAGGTCTCCCCCTCACCCCGACATGACCCCAGAGATCTCGGCCCCCAACATTACCTCTCAGATAGGCCAGACGCTCAGGAGAAACAAGAGTGAGCAGATCTCGGGCATTTACACCATGGAGGTCAACCCCTCCCACCACGACCACCCCCAGCTGCCACACCCCCCTCCCCAAGGACCAAGACTCCCCCGCAGCCCCCTCTGCCGGCGCTCCAGGACAGGCCTTCCCAGCTGGGCTCCCAGGCCCAGTCAGACCCCGACGAGGAAGGAGACCCCCCAGGGCCCAGCGTCCTCAGGACGGCAGACCCCACAGCTCCACATGGGCAACACGTGGGGCTCTGGTGTCAGCTCGTCACACTAGCTGCACCCACTCACTCCCGTGTGGACGCTGAAAACCTTAAGGCATCTCAGCTGCTAAAAGATTCAGACCTAGAGCCACCAGACCCCAAGTCAAAGCTTCAACCGTCTCGTGCGAAAAACAGAGCAGCAAAAGGGAAGACAGTGCTACTGAGACCCTACGGCTAACAGAAACAGAACCCTGGTCAAACATCGCTCTGAAAAGTAGGAAATTTAAAACCATCTGTCTTTAGAAACTCAAAAGCACAATCACCCAACCAAGCCTGACAGCTCACGTGGTTTCCTTTCCCTTCTTCTGAGCTCAGAAGACCTTAAAGGCAGCTCAAAACCATCCAAACCAAAACCAGCAGAAGGGCTGACAAGCGCTGAGGTAAAGGGGTGCCAGCCGCAGGGGTGGCACCAAGCCTGTGCTGGACACACACCCACCTGTGGGGCTGGACGCACACCCGAGGCAGGAGTGGAGCCCGGCCCCTTCCTCCCGCTGCCCCCAGCCCCTTCCTCCCGCTACCCCCCAGCCTCCGGCCCCTTCCATCCCTTCCCCCCAGCCCCCAGCCCCTTCCTCCCACTGCCCCCCAGCCCCCGGCCCCTTTCATCCCTTCCCCCCAGCCCCCGGCCCCTTCCTCCCCAGCCCCCTCCTGGCCTGGCCCCACCGAGCACCCAGCCGCCTGCGCCCGCCGCCCACCAGCCTTTACTCCTGGCCATCCTGAAAGACGAGAGACTGCCTGGTCCCACATGGGCCCTTGAGCCTAGTGAGCCCAAGGCCCCATGTGTTCTGGAGCTGAACAGGCAGCTGCCTCCCACCCTGTACCAGCGGGGAGCGGGAAGGGGACCTGAGACAGGGGTGCTGACGGCTTTACCCGCCAGCTCCCGCCGTCTGCAGCCCCACCCGCCCCCTACAGCCTGCATTTCCGAAGCTTCTGGGACACTCAACTTTTAGCAGACACCCTGACTCTCCTGAGGCCCCTTCCCCCCGGGGGGTCCAGGGCTGTAACTCCAGCCCTCACTCCTCCCCGCACTCTGCTCAGAAGCTTAGAGGTTTCTTGGGGACACCACCGTGCTCACGGCATCCTCACCCGTCTCCCGGGCTCTGAGCCTCCCATACTGGCGTCCCGCCCCATCCTACAGACATTCACAAACAGGGGAACTGAGTCACTTTCAATCAGAGCCACGGTGGGAACCGACCATAGGCTGACGTGTAGGCACAGAAATCCAAGAGAAAAGCCAAACCCAACTTGACTCTGCTGCTGCACGGCTCATAAAGGTAGACACTGCGAGGCCTAGTGCCGCGTGCCGGGAAGGAACGCGACGGACGCAGGAGGGCTCAGGCACGCGGTCTGTCCGCCCACCCGGCAGGGCGCGACCTTGTGCCACGGCGACTCAGAATACTCAGAAAGCACGCTTCCCCACCTCCACACGTTTCAACTCACCTTCTTTGCACCGACAGAGAACGATGATCCTATCCCCTACACATGCGGAGAAGCCCACACGTGCCAGCAGACCCCGCTTTGGGGAGGCTCTCCAGGCGCCGCTTGCTGACCAGGCCCAGCCTGCAGCCTGACACCCCGCACCTCCCTCCTGCTCTGAGGCCGCCCAGGAGACGCCGCGAGGAGGGCAGACGCACCTGTGACGGGCACGTAGCCCACGCCCTGCTGGTACACGGTGGGCACGAGGACCACGGGCTGAGGCGGCATCACCATGGCAGCCGGCAGCGCCTGGAACACCGAAGACAGCGCCGGGGTCACGGCGGGGCGCACCGCACCGCGCCGCAGACCCGGCCGCGCCGACGCGCCTGCGCGGGGTCACCACACCACGCCGCAGACCCGGCCGTGCCAGACGGGCCTACGCGGGGTCAGCACCAGGCCTGGAGCCCTGCGGGCTGAGGCAGGGACGCGCCGGTCAGACGCCCGTCCACACCAACTCCCCACCAGCTCCCCTGCAGGCAGAGGAGGACTCGGGTGGGTGGCGTCTCAGACCTGCGGAGCCAGACTGAGACCATCAGCAGAGAACGCTGCTCGAGAGCGTAACCAAAGCGTAGCTTTCAGGCTCAATCCCGACGCGTCAGGACAGCCTCTCTGCTTAGTTAATTAAGTACAGTAGCAGCGTTCAGTCCACGTGGAAGCGTTTGTGGAAAAGGCATGATGTACCCAGGAGTCAAACGTGCTGACGTGGGAACCCGCAGTAAACTGACCCAGCGCCAGGAAGGGGCGAGCGGGTACCAGCGTGGTGGCCCCGAGGCTCGGGTCAGCCGGCCCGCCCTGCCCCGCCCCTGCCCCGCAAGCACGGGCGGGGAGCAGCCTCACCGAGTAGGACAGCACCAGGTTGATCATGCCCTCTTTGTCGTCACCCTGCCGCCCGCTCAGGCTGTACCACTCATCCACCACCTTGCCCTGCTTCAGCGCCTCAGGGATCGTCACGTGCGTCCAGGCGATGCGGTCGTCCATGGAGAAGGCTCGCTGGGGGAGATGGGAGAAGGTGCATGACCCCAGAGCCCCCAGGGCCCTCCCCCCGCAGGGTATGCACAGCACGAAGCACCCGCCTCGCTCCACTCCTGAGGGTCCATGGTGGGGGGCGGGGTTCCAGCGAACCACCGCCATTGCCTGCAACAACTGCACACCAACCGCGGGGCCAGGCTCCTGCAGACACGCACTCCCCTGCACCCCGCCTTCCCCTCTCCCTCCCCTCCAGGCCCCCAGGTGAGGCTGGAGGGCGGGAGGAAGGACAAGGGAGGGTGGCCCAAGCCCCGAGGACCATAGCCTCTCCCAGCCCTGCCGCCCACCCCACCCAGAGCCCCGAAGACCGCAGCTTCTCCCAGCCCTGCTGCCCACCCCACCCCGAGCCGGCCTCAGGAGGGCTGGGGCATGTGGAGGGCCAGGCTGAGAAGGGCCTGGGGCACCCAACACCCCAGGGACACTCAGGAGGCTCCTGCCGTTCACCCACAAAGAGGCCAGTGCCCACCCTGCCAAGGTCCTGACTGCATCAGCCCCAAGCCATGTGCAGACAGCGGTGCCTGGCCTGCCTGGTCAGGCGACGCCCACACTCTAGACACAGTGGTGACGTGTCTGAGGGTAGGTTCCAGAGACTCTGGAGGCAGACAGCGCCTGTCACACCATAGCACCCCGCATGCACACACGCCCAACGTTCTGGAGCGGCCAGGAGCCTGAACCGCAGTGGCCTGCGTGGCGCCCACCTCATCAAAGATCTCCAAGTAGAAGGAGTCCACGCCCGGGGGCACAGTGCACTGGATGACCTTGTTCCAGCGCGGGTTCTTGGCGCCGTTGTGGGCCGTGGGCGTTTCGTAGACGGCGTGGCCCAGGCGCAGGCGGCAGTAGGGGTCCATGCGGGTCATGCCGTAGTTCTTCGCCAGCTTGGCCTGAAACAAAGCCGCCATGTGAGACGGGGCCGCAGCCGTCAGCCTGGGGGCCTCCCCACCACCCACGGCTTCCAGGGCGCTCTGGGTCCTGGCCCACTAGACACGGCCACCACTGTGCGTCAGCCCTCCACAACCACAGGTCCAAACTGAAAGAGAAAGGCGCTGGACCAGGAAAGAACGTTCTAGAAACTTCCAAGAGCAAAACCTGAATCTGCCACACCAGCAGCTGTGTTTACAGCCTGGGACCGTATGACAACTGTGCTCACGTGGCGTGTACAGTGTGTTAGGTGTCACAAGTAACCCAGGGATGGCTCTGAGTGCATGCAATCTGTGCACCGTTTTAGATAATGGCCGTGAGCGTCCTCAGACTGTGCTGTCCGTGCGGTCCCAGAGCCCGTTCCAAGGACAACTGTGCTCTTGGGCCCAGGAACGAGGCAGCAGTCTGGGCTGGGTCCAGCGTCTCAGGACACACCTTCTGCTGGGCGGGGCTGGGTCCTGGCCACCACTTCCAGGGAGGAGGGTGGAAAGGGCAGGCCATCCTGGGACAGAGTCTGAACCCTGGAGAAGCAGGGGGGCGGGGGCCCCTGAGAAGCGAGGCCTAGCCAAGGACTTCCCTGCGTCCTCAGACAGACTGTGCCAGCCCCCGGACTGGGCAGGCCTCTCTCAGCGGTGACTGACCCTGCTCAGTGCCCAGGGGGGCCAGAAATCCGCTCTGAGGGGCTTGATCCCCTGGAGCCCATTCATCACGGTGGCCAAGGCTGGTACCCTGGTTCTTGCTGAGCAATGGACAGACTCCAGGAAGCGCCCTGGGGCCGGAGAGCAGGCCCACAGCAGGCAGAGGGAAGGGAACTTTCCATGGTGCTGGAGAAACGCTTTTATCACAGGGGTGGACACATGTGTCACAGGTCACAGGAACAAAAGCACATGAATTCAAACCCGTGCATCCTGACATGTAAATCATACTCAACAGCTGATTTTTTAAAAAAGCCCCTAGAGCCTGCTGCCTGTGTGACGCCAACTCTTCCCTCCAAAGGCTCTGCAGAAGCCCCGCCCACTGGGAGCCTCCTTGCACCCCTCTCCGGCCGACATCCCGGAGCTCTGGCGCGCCTGCCTGCGATTGTGCCCCAGAATCGCCCCTCTGCGCAGGACCTGCTGGCCCGCCTCAGAACACGCGCCTCATGTCACCGCGGGACCTCCCCCCAGAGCCCTCGTCTCAGCCTCAGGCACCTCCTTTCAAGCGCCCTCGACTGAATGTGTCCAACATTGAAGCCTGGCTCTCCTCCTGCGATCTCCGCATTCTGGTCACTGCCCACCACCCCCGGTGCTGGCGACAGGCCATGGGGTCACACACCCTCCTCCCGCCTCCACTCGAGGGCTCTCAAACTGGGCTGGTACCCCCCAGGAGGCCAAATGCGGGGCCTCCCAGCCTTGCCCACGATCTTCCTGGCGCAGAGCCCAAGGGAGCCCTCGATGCAGCTCAGGACAGGCCGTCCGCTCCCCACTACCTGCTCCACGCTGCTCATGGCCCCCAAGCCCCACCCTTGCTGCCACCCCAGGGGCGGGGACTCCTGCTCAAGCTAGGCTCTCCACAGTAGCCCCAGTGCCGCCCTGCTGCCCCCCGCCCTCAGTGTCCACGCTCGGCGCCATGGGCTCTGAGGGCCGCACCCACCTGCACCACGGTGACGCTGAGGCGGCCCACGGTGCCCAGCGCCCCTCCGTACTGCAGCTGCTGCGCGGCCTGTGCGTCCAGCTGGATCTGCTGCTGCTGCTGCGTGGGCGTGATGCGCAGGAAGTCCTGGGGCAGCTCCCCGATGTACACCTGCGGGGGCGTGGCGTCAGTGCGGGGCGCCCACCCGGCTCCCTGCCCGCACCACACAGGGCCAGGGTTCCAGCCTGCAGGTGCCCCAGGGCCTGTGCTCCCGGGGGCAGGGCGCCCAGCACACGGGACTCCGTGTAGGCCCGAGCACATCCCTCCCTGAAAGCAGGTCTCACGCCCTCACTGGGGCTGCAAGCTGCTCTCAGGCCTCAGACGCGCTTGTCCGCGTGTTGGCGGTCCCAGCCGCAGACCAGGACCATGGCAAGCACGGCCTCTCCACCACAAGCTGTTCACAGGGTGAAACCTGAGACCTGGATGCCCAGAGACTCAGAACAGCCTCTGTGCAGATGCCTCAGGAGAGCAGCTCACACACAGAAGCACCCCAGAGACCAATAAGCCAACAGACTGACCAGCAGAAGCCCCGGGACCTGGCCCTGGAGAGGGGAAGTGACAGGAAGGCACCGGCTCCCAGGCACACGCCCAAGAGTGGAGAGCGCGCAGTCTGACGGCGACGACTCCAAGGAGACCACAGGAGAGCAAGCTCGGGCCAGCGAGCCCGCACAGATGCCCCCCAGGGCAGGCCCCCGCCCCCGGTGCTCGGGGACCTGGACCACCTGCCTCTGCTCGCTGCCAGACGGGGGGTGTGGGGCTGGGGGCACAGTGCAGCCAGAGCCCAGGGCCCGTGACAGAGGCCTGCTGCTGGGGGACCCAGGCCACAGCCCCGTCAGCGCGCAGAGTGCAGGGCTCACAGGCCCCTGTGCAGGGCCCTGAGGGGTGTGGCGGCTCCAGGGAACATGGGAGAGAAAACCCCGCGTGTCACAGTGAGCCCTGGCAATTGCGTTTATGGACAGTGGCCACCGGGGACCACCAGATGCCAAGGCTCCCATGGCGCTGACCAGATGGCACGGGGTGGCAGTCCAGACGGCACTCGCCTGCCCCGCTCACGGCGCCCCTGATAGAGCGCCTGCCGCTGCTCACAACCACCCAAGGGTGCCTGCCGGCTCTGGGTGCCCCCAGCCCTGCACCCTCAGCCTGGTGCCCCGCTGCCGCTCGCACAGTGTGCTGGCTCTCACCCCAGAACCAGCACCAGTACGATCTGGAGGGGGCCCCTGGAGTCTGACGCCAATGGCGGGACAGACGGGAACCGTGGAAGGACAGAGGCCTTTCTGCCGGGCCCTCTCGCCACTGTCCCCCGCGGCCTGTTCCCTGGGGACACCGGGCTCCACTTCACGTCCCCCAGCTCCATTGCCTCGAGGCCCAGTGCAGCACGGGCGGGCCCAGGCGCCCCGGAGCCCGTGTTGCCAGGAGAAGCTCAGTACCTTCCTTCACTCCCCAAGGTGCTGTGGGGTGCGTCTCCTGGGTGGTGGCGCAGCAGAGCAGGCCCCAGCATGGGCCTCGGGAGGCAGATCGCTCCCCTTGGGAAGGGCTGAGGCACCCTGGACATGCCAGTCCCCAGTTCCGTGGCGGCGCCAAGACCAGACCCTGTGTGCCTGCAACGTATCCACCCAGAGCCCTCGGGCCGCTTGCTGCCACGTGCCCACAGCCCCACCCCGGCCTGCCCAGCGCCTTGTCTTCAGCCCTGACTCCCGGTGACCACGCCCCGGGGTCGAGCACATCCCATCCCCGCCTGCCGTCCTTCGGAGCGGCCGCCCACCCAGCCCTGGGGACCCCGTGGGGAACAGGCTGCGCGGGGACAGAATGACGGCCAGGAACGGCTGCGCCGCTCCTGCACAGTCCCTGCACAGTCCCTGTGTGTCCTGCCGTGAGCCAACTCCTGGGGCTGTGCACCCCCTTCACCGTCCTCACGCTGGTTCTGGGTCAGCAGGGCCCACACGGGAGCCACTGGACAGCGGGCCAGGCTCAGGCCCGGGTGGGAGGCAGGCGGTCGTCACAGCTGAGAGCTGGTGGAGCAGCGCGGAGCCCAGAAACTCCCGATCCAGGCAGCTGCCCGCCTGCAGGCGCTGGGGCACACCTGCCCTCGGCTCGCCGGCCAGCTGCTGCGGGGGGCAGAGGCCTGAGTCAGCGGCAGGCCAGGGCAGGTCCTGGGGGCTCCCTGCCCCGGGGTGGTTGACGGCGGCCCCACCAGCCAGACAGCAGCCTCAGTGGCCCGTGGGGAGGAGCAAGCCACACACACCCCACCCCCAGGAGGTCACAGGATGTTCCTGCTGAGGCCTGCGACTCCCACCATCACCACCCAGATCCCTGCAGCCATGGGGTGGGTCTCCACGCTGCTCACCCTCCCTGCCCACCCCACCCTCCTCCTGCCTCAAGGAAAGAGAAGGAAAAACCTGGAAGCCAGCAGAGGGAAGGCGGGTACCACCAGCGCCTCCGAACCCAGCCGAGGAGGGGGCGGCTCCCAAAGGGCTCCATGGAGCCCCCAGCCCTGTCCTCTGCCGGCTGTCACTGTGAACAGCTCTGTGCTTCCAGATGCCAGCTCTCCTCCCACTCCTATCCTGCAGGCCGCCCCAACTTCCTGAACAGCCCAGACCCGGGCAGGCCATTGAAGCCCGAGCGTCTGGTTGTCCTGGCCCTGCGGACAGTCCACCAGAGCCCCAGCGGGGCCGAGAGGCGGCATCAGCTGAGCACAAGGAGGCCAGAGGGCGAGCGAGAGACGACAGCACCGGCCGAACGAGAACCAGGCCTCGCCGCCGACAGACGGTGAGCGGCTCCCGGGGCTCGGCCAGGAGCCCCAGCGCCTCTCGTGCCGCTCAGGACCTGGCGCAACTGACGCGAAGCACCCCGTCCACACTGCAGCACACCGGCCGCTGCAGGCTGTGGGGTGGCAGGGCCGGGGCGGACGGGCGCGGCACTGCAAGGTCTTAGCTCCACTGCACGTGTGCATCTTCACAGCCAGATGCTGGGCAATCGCAGCGCCCGTGGGGCTCCTGTCACAACAGAAGACAGGCAACCGCACAAGGTCCCACTGCTGCCCGAGGGGAGACGGCGTGGCTGGCTGAGGCAGCCTTGGGAGAAGACGCCCCCTCCGCAGGGACCTGAAGGCAGGAAGGGGTGGCACGCAGGCTCTGGGAAGGATCGGGGCACAGGCCTGGCCGGGAGCCCAGGGGGCAGCTCCAGGGCGGCGGGGAGGTGGCCAGAGCTGGGCAAGCCAGGGAGGGCAGGAGCGTGGAGGGCGGAAGGGCACCAGGAGAACCAGGCTCTGACTCGGAGACGAGGAGGGGGCGGAGGGGAGCAGGGGAGGAGCTGCACGCACAGTGGGCTCTGCCTGGGGCCTGGCCCCAGGGGTGACAGCGGGGACCCACTGGGCAGGGGAGGTGGGTGTGGAGGTACCCAGGCTGAGAAGGTACTGACTCTGTGTCTGCTGGGAAGGCAGAGTTGCATGAGAGCCTGTGGGTGTGTGCGAGGTTCCGGTGGGAGCCCCAACGGGGCTGGGGCTGCTGCCCGAGGCGACGGGAACACCAGGGAGGGTCCCAGGGAAGGAAATCCCCATGAAGATGGAGACCCCCAGCAGGGAGGGACGTCACACCTGTGTCCACAGCTGCAGCCATTTTGTTTGTGCTGAGGCCCCAGCACAAACCCCAGACAAGTCACCACCTGAGTCCCCCTCCCCACCTGCTCACTCCCGCGCCCCACAGAATGCAGGCGGGTTCTGCTCCCAGGGCCTTCCCACTGTCAACAGGCAGCAGCCCCTCCTGTGCCCCACTGCCACCCCACCCTGGTTCCTGTCCGGCTAAGACAGCACCATTGGCGGGGGCAGGGCCGGGGACATGTGGACTTGGAGGCAGGCATGCAGGGCCGGCAGCCTCCAGGGCTGTGACTACACCTCCTGCGGGCCGGGGGCGGAAGGAAGGACGCACAGACGTGGGCAGAGGCGTCCAAGCAGGGGGCTCTGCTGCCGGGGCCACATGGGCACCGTCACATCAGGAGAGAAGTGGACCATGAGCTCAGAGTCCCAGACACCACACAGACCCTTCAGGAATGAGAGAAAGCAGGATGAACGAGTTCATCTGAACAAGCACCAGCTCATCAAAATAACACTGCTCCTGGGAGGAAAGCAGAGGTCACTGAGGCCGCCTGCTGCCCAGGAGGAGAGCCATCACAGTGATGGACCTGAGAGCCCCCAGGGCCGCACGGTGCCGTTCCCAGGAGGGCTGCAACAAAAGAGAAGGACGATGTGTTTTCCAAACCAGCAGAGAACGAAAATGGACCTTCCCTGGGTTCAATGACACCAACAGAAGGCAGCGCTGGGGACAGACAGCGTGTGTGTCACTGCATGAAAACCCGACACGTTCCCGCCAAAGGGCGCAGACCTGACAGTCAAGGCGCGCTGCTGGCGGCAGGCCCACCTGACACACGCACTCCCAAGAGTGAGTCCCAGAACGAAAACCCATCAGGCAGACACTCCCTGAAAGAAAGCCGGCGTCCCCTCATCGCAACAAACCAAACAAGAAAGGCCTGTACACGGCCAGCAGGGTCACCACACGCAACAAGGTCTGACTCACAGGAAGACGGGGCCGGAAGCGCTCCTAACTCAGCTGCAGAGAATCCAGAGCAGAGCTCACGGGGCCTGGGGAGTCAGGCCACGGGCCAGCTGGATGGAGAAGCCACCCGTCGCCCAGGACTTGGGCCAGAGGGACGGATTCACCCAGCAAGAGCGGGCCATCTGGGCAAAAAGGGAGCTCAGGCCAGACTCCAACCGAGAGAGAGAGAAAGTCACACACCAGCCCGAAGAGAACCACCATTCCTTCCTTTAAATCCTGCAAATGGCAGAGCAAGACCTGAGCCTGTGTCTTGCCTTCCGTACAGACTGTACTTAAGGACAACTAGGCCGCACTCACCTATACCAACAGACTCCCCAAAACCAAGCGATAAAACTCAAACACAACTCTCTGCCACCTCTGGTGGGTCACAGGTTCAGCAACAGTGATCAGTTCGTGCAAGGCTGACGAGAACCTGGCCATCACAGGCCACATGGCATCACCCAACAGCTCTCCCTCAGGCCCCATGAGGGGAAAGACAGAAAGGGGCTGTGCTGACCAGCCAGCATCTCCAAAAGCTGGACAAGTGGCCCTCATTGCTCCCATCAGCCTGGAGTCTGTGGGCACACAGCACAGCTCAGCCTCTGACCAAGCCTGATCACGGCCTGCCGAGCTGGCCAGCAGCACGGGGATCTGCAGCGACACGTGCCACAAACCTCCTCCAACCCCCACACAGTTGCTCCCGTGGGGGCCCATCCATGCTCTTTAGTCCTCTGTGGACCAGACAGAAGCACAAGGTGGAGAGAGTAGTCAGAAGGGAACTGCCAGCACTGCTGGAAGTGGTCAGACAGCACAGGGCGGGCCGCCCTCAGTGGCCACTCAGGGAAAACTATTCTGAAGACAAATACCACGTCTGGGAAGTTAAGTCAATTCCCAGCCCCTCAGGCTCCCTACTCAGGGACAGAGGGAATCTCCCCAAGTGGGCGGGCCCACTTCTGCCTTCACGTGCCTGGGGAGCCTGCCCATCCGTCCTTCACCACGTGCGGGAGAAGACAGTCAGGCTTCAGAGTTAGCCCAGGTCCCCTGTTCAGTGACCCTGGGCTGAAGCTGAACGCTGCCTGTCCTGTGTGGGCCAGGCTGGGACTCCTGGCAGAGGGCTGACCCTTGGGCGTGCCACCTGGCCAGGACCCGGCACAGGAAGCCCCTGCTGGAGGCCTCAGCTGGTCTCGCAGTTCTGCCACAAGCTGCGCCATCCGCGGGCCTCCACTGCACCAGGCACACACAGGACAGCAGGTGGGGCACAGGCAACGCCAAGTCCATGCATCCTGGCAAGGGAAGAGGTCTCTGCCAGATTCTAGTAACCGCAAAAGGAAGGGCTCCCCGACGCGGATAACTGGAAAGAAAGCCTCTGCAAGTGCAGTTCACCCACAGCAGGTGGGCTGGTGGGGAGACGTGGAACAAGAGGATATGTACCTGGCAAAAGCTCTCCAAAAGCAGAAGGCACACTCTAGTGACCCCCTGCCCCCTGGCACAGGCACCCCCCATCAGGACCCTCCGGCCTTGAAGCAGTGGCTCTCCCCACCCTCTCCAGCTCTGCTCTCCTCACTCCCCCTCCCTCAAGTCTTGGTCAGGCGTGCTTCCTCCACACCCTTACTCACCCCACGCCCCGGCCCAGGGAGGCCACTGCTCACCACAATCCCAGTTCAGACCTCCAGGCCCAGGCCTGGCTCCTCTGTGAGCCTGATGGTGGCATCAGCGAGCCTTGCTGCACAGGACACCAGAGCCCCTGTACCGAGGCCAGCGCACCCAAGGGCCTGAGCCCCCAGCCGCTCTGGCCCAGACCGAACCTCACTGCATGAGCTTGGCTCCTGAGAAGCACCCCTCAAACACCTGCCAGTCCACATGTGGGGCCCATGACCCCCTGACAAGAGAACGTGCCAGTCGTCTGGGTCACTGGGACCTCAATGGCACAAACCTCACATCCGGACACCCTCTGCTGCCTGGGCCCTGTCACAGCCCTACCTCAGCGCAGGGCCAACATCCCTCTGGAGGAGAGGAAGGCCCGCCTTCACCACGTGCTCCCCTCGCCTGGGTCCGAGCAGGCCCGTGGATGTCTGCCTGTGGATCCGGCCTGACAAAGGCACGGAGCTCCCAGCAGTTCTGACCCAGGACAGGACGGACACCCGCCCCCGCCCCAGGGGAGCGAACGATCTGCTCCCCAAGCTTCTCCGGTGAGCCACTTGTGTAGAACGGAGGAGGTGCCGACGCTCAGCCTGCTTCAAGTCACCGTGTGCAGCGAAGATGGAGACGTGAAGTCAGGGGCCAGAAACCACCCTACGGACGCTGGGGCCTTTCCACACCCACGTCTGTCATGAAGTCCCACGTCTGTCATGAAGTCCTGTTATGCCCATTCAAACGCTCAGGAACACCACCTGTGCCCAAAAGGCTTCCAACAAGACCTGGCTTCCTCAAACTCAGAAAGACGTCGTGTGGGTGGATTCTTCTCCGGCTGGGAGAGACACAGGCAGGATCCGTCCACCCTGACGGGAGGGTGAGGAGCCCGGGGCTGCGGGGACTTTCCTGGTGAACCCACATCAAAGCATCAACCAGAACCTTGTCCCAACTCAAGGCCCTGACTGTGATTAAAACAAACAAACCTCACTGCTCACAGTCAGGCACCGCAACCCAGTCTGAACGCGGGCTGGAGGCGACTTCCCAGGAGCCCGAGCCTTGCTCTTGGACAAGGACACAGTAGCCACAGGGGAGACGGGGCTCCAGGGCCGGGGGCGGAAGGGGACTCCCAGCTCAGGACCCCTGTGTTACGGGAGAAACCGAAGGACGCCGCCGGGCCTGGACCCTCCTTCATCCAGCGCAGTCCGGGGGCTCCTCTCCAGACGGACGCCCTCGGCACAGAGCGCCGCCTCCTGCCGGGGACCCTGCGGGGGCCGAGCGTCCCCCACTCGGGGGCGACCCTCCTCCTCCCGGGGAACCAGCGGCGCCGACCAGCCGCCGCCTCAGGGACCGGTGGGCGCGAGGCCGCCTCCTCCCGGGACCCGCACGGTGCGCGGCCTCTCCCTCCGGGACTCCCTTCCGCTCGCACGGAGCCCGGCGTCGGGCCCTCCCTGCGCCCAAGGGCCGCGGAGCCCGCCCCCGCCGGAGCCTACCGGGCCGCGCTGCGTGCTGACGGTGGTCGCCATGGTCCGGCCGGCCCCGCGCCCAGACCGCCGACGGCTGACGGAGACGCGACGGACGGCGGCCCCGCGAGCCCGCAGCCGCCTGAGTCAGCTGACGGCGGCCCCGCCCCGCCGGCCCGGACGCAGGCGCAGTGCGTCCCGCCGCGTCCGGCTCCTCGCGCAGGCGCAGTGCGTCCCGCCCCGCCGGCCCGGACGCAGGCGCAGTGCGTCCCGCCGCGTCCGGCTCCTCGCGCGGGCGCAGTGCGTCCTGCCGCGTCCGGCTCCTCGCGCGGGTGCAGTGCGACCCGCAGCGTCCGGCTCCTCGCGCAGGCGCAGTGCGTGCCGCCGCGTCCGGGTCCTCGCGCGGGCGCGCGCGCTCCCGCCGGGCGCCTGCGCAGTTACACCCCGCCGCGCCGCGGCCCCGCGAAATGGCTCCCGGGCCGGCGGGGTGCGCGTGCGCGCCGGGGCGCAGCCGGCGGGGGCGGGGTGTGAAGGGCGCCGCCGAGCCTGCGGCTGGCTCGTGGCCCGGCTGCGCCCCGCCAGGGTCCGGCGGGACCCGGTTCGGCCGCGGCCTTCCGCGTGTGCCGGCGGTGAGCGCGCGCGACGCCCCTGCTGCCCGCCGGGCCCTCGGCACGGTCTGCCCGACGCTGCTGGGCGGGCAGGCTCTGCAGTCTCCACGCAGCTTTGCGCTTTTCCATCCCAGGCGGCTTCCCCGCGCCTGCTGCTCTGCTGTCGACACAGGCGGTTTCCAGGCAGCAGCATGAAGCAGCCGCCGGCCACTGCAGTCAGTCGCGTGGACTCCCCCCGCCAGTGGCCACCCGCTCCCACCCGAGCTGGAACGCCGCTGCTCCCCCGCGTCACAGCCTCAGCCGCCCGCCGGTCGCCTCTGCTTCCAGATGGGAAGTATTAAGAAGCTTCCAGGTGGCACCCAATCCACAGCGAGACCCCGCGTCCTTAAACCTTACCCGGAATCACCTACAAAAGCTCCAACGCTATATGGGGTCCACCTGTGCGTCCCCAGGGTGTGTGGTCTTACTGGCCTACAAACCAGAAAGAATCCCAGCTTGTCGAGTTGCAGGTGTTCCCGATGGCCTGCCTGGAGGGCACTGTCACACCCGAGACTTGAACCGTCCTTTCCCTGCTGTGTACCCTCCCAGAACCTTCAGAAGTAGTCAGCCCACTGCATGGTCTTTGCAACCCCGCATTTGCCAAGCGACTAGATGCCCTCTCGCACGGCGTCCCATGCCACTGCTGGTGATAATTTTAGGAATTGGAGTGTCCCTGGATGACACAGGCCCCTGGTACTCGATTTCCCTGAGCAAGTATTTTATCCACACACTCATCAAATAGACGTGCACCTCAAGGCCAGCATCCCATTTAGAGCCTGTTTTCTGGGGTCGCTTCTGGTGGCAATTATAGTATCAGTCAGGGTCCCAGCAAGAAACAATCAGTGTTCTCAGGAAGATCACTGGAGAGATTTCAGAAAATGTCCTGTTTACCAAGAAAGGGCAGAGTGAAGTGAAAAAGCAAAGCATGAGGGACTTTTAGTCTCAGGGGGCTGCCACTACTCCTGGCCTGGAAAGGACAGAGAGGGAGGGAGCAGAGGTCAGGGAAAGAGGCTTCCTTAGCAGACAGTGAAGTCACTGCCAGCCACAGGGTTGTGGGAGGGGCCTGGGGACACGAACCCCTGACCTCTGTCCTCCCATCTCTGATCTGTACAGTGTCTGCCATCAAGCTAACCAGGATATCCATTCTGTAGACAAAGAGGCAAAGAGAGATAGACAAAGGTGGAGAGGATCTGGGAGGCCAGACAGGGACTAATCTATACGTGTGTCTCAGTTCACTTCTGTTCAGTTCAGTTCAGTCGCTCAGTCGTGTCCGGCTCTTGCGACCCCATGAATCACAGCACGCCAGGCCTCCCTGTCCATCACCAACTCCCGGAGTTCACTCAAACTCATGTCCATCGAGTCGGTGATGCCACCCAGCCATCTCATTCTCTGTCATCCCCCTCTCCCGCCCTCCAATCCTTCCCAGGATCAGAGTCTTTTCCAGTGAGTCAACTCGTCACGTGAGATGGCCAAAGTACTGGAGTTTCAGCTTTAGCATCAGTCCTTCCAGTGAACACCCAGGATTGATCTCCTTTAGAATGGACTGGTTGGATCTCCTTGCAGTCCAAGGAGCTCTCAAGAGTCTTCTCCAGCACCACAGTTCAAAAGCATCAATTCTTCGGTGCTCAGCCTTCTTCACAGTCCAATTCTCACATCCATACATGACCACGGGAAAAACCATAGCCTTGACTAGCCGGACCTTTGTTGGCAAAGTAATGTCTCTGCTTTTTAATATACTATCTAGGTTGGTCATAACTTTCCTTCCAAGGAGTAAGCGTCTTTTAATTTCCTGGCTGCAATCAGCATCCGCAGTGATTTTGGAGCCCCAAAAAATAAAGTCTGACACCGTTTCCACTGTTTCCCCATCTATTTCCCATGAAGTGATGGGAAATCACGTGTGTCTAAATATCCTCAATAGTGGGTGAGAAGGATAAAGTGGGAGGAATGGAGAGAGTAGCTTGGAAAAATATAGACTAACATATGCAAAATAGACAGCCAGTGGAAATTTGATGTGTGACTCAAATTGAGGAACTCCAACTGGGGATCGGTGACCACCGAGCGGGGTGGGAGGTGGGAGGGAGGCTCAAGGAGGGAAAACAGGTATGCCAACACAGTATTGTAATTATCCTTCAATTAAAAATAAATATCCTCAATAACCAGGGGACACAGTTTTGTGAACATCATAAAAAAGAGCAACAACAGATGCGACGAAACTATGTGAGTGTTAATGAAAAACAATAAAACTTTATCAAAGCACATTAAGACCTGAATAAGTTGGGAGGCTATATACCACATCCGTGGATAGCAAGGCTCAATGTCAGAAATATGTCAATTGTCCCCCAGATTGCCCTACAAAAGAAATTGTCATTAAAATCTCTACAGGGTTGTTTTGTTTTAAGAATATTTAGCAAGCTGATTCTAGAATCTGTATAGAAGAACAAAGGCTGGATGTTAGCCAGAACATTCTAGAAGAAGGGAGAGGAGAAGCTGGAGGCAGGAGGAGACTGTTCCAGGAGATGGCGAATGTATTCTAAAACCATAGTAATTGAGCCTATGACATAGATATGGGGTAGACAAGTTCACCGATGGAACAAAACACAAAACCTTGATTAACGAGGGTGCTGGCCGTGCTGAGCAGTTCTTGTAGTACACGTACTAAAACAGTCGGCTGTACTTGGAAAAACGTGACATTCAACTCCACCTTATGCTGAACAAAAAAGCAATTTCTGATGGAATTGATGCAGTGAATGTTGGGTGAATTCAGTACCTGTGCCATGTTTGTAAAGGATAAACTCGGGAAGGGCTGCAGCTTTGCCTCTGACGGGTCTGGGAGGGTTTGAACGGGAGCCGAGGTGTCGGGCAGGAGCACAGAGGACGGAAGGAGGCTCTCGGTCAGACAAACACAAGGACGTTGGTCAGGCCGGCAGCACCCGGCCCCGGGCGCTGACCACACACCCCTGAGAGCGGCAGAGGGGCTGATGGGCAGGAAAGCTGAGGGGTGGGCCAGAAAATGGGGTTTCCACCCTGGAGTGGGCGTGAGAACCAAAGCAGGCTGTTATCAATAGTAAGGTGTCATCATGGTGCTTTAGAGTGAGGTTGCGGGCTGCAGAGCCGGGCAGAGAAGTCGTCTCTGGCAGAGGAACTGAAGAGGGAGCAGAGCTGGGGCAGAGTCCCGCCAAGTGCATTTCTGCAGAAAGTGTCGACTGTGAAGGGAGTGCTAAGCGGCTGCTCCACCTCACTGCCTACATTTGCTCACAGACCCAATGCTTAACATCCAGGGCCGAGACCCTGTATGTCACCTGGATGATGACATCAGCCTGTGGAACCCTCACTGTGCCCAGTCCATCCACGTTGCCATGGCAGGTAAGCCCTCCTTGGCCTTCTGTGTCCAGGTTCCAACTCATAATGGCACCCACGGGCCCCAGTATTCCCGGAGCGTCCCGCTGTACCAAGAGCCCCACGTGGTGTTTTGTGCATCTGTGGGTGGATTCTTGAGTAAGACTGAAGATAAATGACGCCTTGCTTCATAGGCGCCAGGTATTGATCTGAGTGCTCAGCGTCTTTTACCTGTTCCGTCTACAATACTGTCCAGTCCCACGGGGCACAGGCGTTTGTTATCTGCCTGACAAAGGGCAACAGGCAAGTGAAGGATGAAAATGTTTGCCATTGTCTAACACCAACGGATAATTAACATCCACAGTATGGAAACTGGTGCCACCGCTTCATGGCAAATAGATGGCTCCAGAATCACTGCGGATGGTGACTGCAGCCGTGAAATGAAAAGACACTTGCTCCTTGGAAGAAAAGTTATGACCAACCTAGACAGCATTTTACAAAGCAGAGACATTACTTTGCCAGCAAAGGTCCATCTAGTCAAAGCTATGGTTTTTCCAGTAGTCATGTATGGATGTGAGAGCTGAACCATAAAGCAAGCTGAGCACGGAAGAATTGATGCCTGCAAACTGTGGTGCTGGAGAAGACTCTTGAGAGTCCCTTGGACTGCAAGGAGATGCAACCAGTCCATCCTGAAGGAGATCAACCCAGAATAGTCATTAGAAGGGCTGCTGCTGATGCCCAAGCTCCAATACTTTGGTCACCTGATGCGAAGAGCTGGTCATTCGAAAAGACCCTGAAGCTGAGAAAGATTGAGGGGAGGAGAAGGGTGACAGAGGACGAGATGGTTGGATGACATCCCTGACACAGTGAACGTGAGTTTGAGCAAGCTCCGGGAGATAGTGAAGGACAGGGAAGCCTGGCACTCTGTAGTCCATGGGGTCGCAAAGAGGCCGACACGACTGAGCGACTGAATACCAACAAGATAAACAGACAGATGTTGTGGATTCAAAGAGGGGAAGCCCAAAGCCTCGACAGGTGTGGGAAAGGGCTCTCAGACACGCAGTGAGTGAGAGAAGTAAACCACTAATGAGACGCCACCTTGTATCCATCGGAAGAGTGACCTTTAGTGGGGAGGGAGACCAAGGGCAGGTGAAAACTGGGCTGGGGCAGCAGGTAGGAGTCAGCCTGGCAGAGGCGCTCTGGGGCTTAGCAAACTAGTCACGCCCGGGAGTGCTCTCCTGAGCTCGTGTTCTGGAACCTTCTCACGCTAACCCACAAGGGACGCGCTCAAGGCTGTTTGCTGTGCAGTTGTTTGTGCAGCAGAGCTGGCAGCCTAATTGCCCGTCCTTGGGGGAATCCGATGCACGCTCACTCTGGGTGCAGCACGATGGGGAGAAACGACAGGCTGCCTGGAGAGCAGCTCGTGGGAACGTTTCAAATCCACACGAAGTAATTAAGCAGCAGTTTTCAAGACACAGGACATCAGGCAACCTAGTCAGTGGTCCGTGTGGGATGGGGACCCTAGGATGGCTCTGTTGACTGCCCAGAGAGACAACGCAGGCTGCCACACCACGAGGGTGACCAAGGGGCAGGGCAGGGTCTCCCTGGGTTGAGGGGACTTGGCCAGGGTCCAAGGAGGTGGGGCAGGCTGGCATTTGCAGAGCAGAGTTTCTGCAGAGAAGGGACTGCTGTCCACAGAGGCTCCTCCGGAGCCTTCAGCTGAGTTCAGACCAGAGCAAGCACGGGGTGAACTGCCAAGGAGGAAAAGCGCATCCCCTGAAAGCGGCACAGAAATCGTACCGCTCACCGCGCAGGGCCAGGCGCGGTTCCTGTTGCCGCAAGGCAGAGTAAGAAGTCACATAACCGGCAGAACACTGAGTGCGCAAAAGGTTCTGCCTTGAGATTGCCAGGGACACACTGGGTTGTTTTCAGCCGGTAAAGGGACGCACTTATCAAGAGGACAAAAGTCCTGAAAGACTATGTACGTAGCTGTAGAGCTCCAGAATGCCTGAAGCAAAACCAGAGAGAACCGTGGGGACAGAGACACGCACACCCGCCGAAGGGGATTTCAACACCCTGCGCTCCACAGCCAGGGGGCAGAGGGAAGCCTGGTAAGGGGATGCGCGGTGAGACAGAGTCCAGAGGGCTGCGCGATGAGAAGGGGATGCGTGATGAGAAGGGGATTGCGATGAGAGCATCCAGACGGCTGCGCGATGAGAAGGGGATGCGCGATGAGACAGCATCCAGACGGCTGGGTCTGACCGACATCTCTAGAGAACTCCACCCAAGAACAGCAGAATACACACCTTTATCAATAAGTGTACGTTGAATGGGGCTTCCCTGGCGGCTCCTGCAGAGTCCATCCCTGGGTTGGGAAGATCCCCTGGAGGATGGCGTGGCAACCCACTCCAGTACTCTTGCCTGGAGAATCCCATGGACAGAGGAGCCTGGTGGGCTCCAGTCCATGGGGTCGCAGAGAGTTGGACATGACTGAGGGACTAACACTTTCACTTTCACACTGAACAGTTATGGAGACAGACCACATTCTGGGCCAGAAAACAGTCTCAGTTCAGTTCAGTTCAGTCGCCCAGTCGCGTCCGACTCTCCGCGACCCCATGAATCACAGCACGCCAGGCCTCCCTGTCCATCACCAACTCCCAGAGTTCACTCAAACTCATGTCCATCGAGTCGGTGATGCCATCCAGCCATCTCATTCTCCGTCGTCCTCTTCTCCTCCCGCCCCCAACCTTTCCCAGCATCAGAGTCTTTTCCAGTGAGTCAACTCGTCGCATGAGGTGGCCAAAGTATTGCAGTTTCAGCTTTAGCATCAGTCCCTCCAGTGAACATCCAGGATTGCTCTCCTTTAGAATGGACTGGTTGGATCTCCTTGCAGTGTAAGGGACTCTCAAGAGTCTTCTCCAGCACCACAGTTCAAAAGCATCGATTCTTCGTCTAGAGTGACTCATATCATGCAAAGTGTACTCTCTGACCGAGACACAAAGCTCTGCGGTGGGTGTCGGCCCTGGTCACCAGGGCTGCCGTTTCCCTGCAAAGGGAGGTGGGTGGGTTCTGACCTGGGCTCCGCACCACTGGCAGCATCACCTGCCTGAGAAACCAGTCAGCCCTAAAGGACATCAGCCCTGAATAGCCACTGGCGGGACTGATGCTGAAGCTGAAGCTCCAACACTCTGGCCACCTGATGGGAAGAGCCAACTCATTGGAGAAGACCCTGATGCTGGGAAAGATTGACGGCAGGAGGAGAAGGGGACGACAGAGGATGAGATGGCTGGATGGCATCACCGACTCGATGGACATGAGTTTGAGTGAACTCCGGGAGATGGTGATGGACAGGGAGGCCTGGCGTGCTGCGATTCATGGAGTCACAAAGAGTCAGACACGACTGAGCTACTGAACAGCAACAACATACGGTCCAGCTAGACCCACAAACGCCTGTTTTTTTTAACATGCCAAGAGTACGTCCTCAGGATCATTGACTTAGCGAGCTCGCTGAGCAAGCTGTGAGTCTCGTGCCACCATTGTTTGGGGGGCTTCTGTCGCACGGTTTTCTTGCTAAGCAAACCTGTTTGGTTTGTGGTTAAGCAAACCTGTTTGGTTTTGTGGTTAAGCAAACCTGTTTTCTTGGCCGATCATTACCTTGGAGGGGTCTCCCGTATTGTTTCTATTCACAGTCCTCTAGTGGGATTTCCCGTTTAACCACCCATGTCGCCCCCTCGCTCCGGCCCCGTGGAATTCCACACGAGCTCTGTCTAGCAGCCCAGCCGAGGCTGCTCGGGGCGGGGTCTGTGGAGAGGACGACCCCACTCTTCAGGGTCTTGTCCTGCTCCCAATGTCGGGATCTCCCCAGGGTGTAGACGCACAGAGAGGGCCCCTCGCCTCCTTCATGGTCAGAGGCTCGCCTCTGTGTCCCTGCTGTGTGCCAGCACCTGCGTCTTCTATACGGACAAGGATGACCCCTGCCGTGTCAGGAACAGGACACAGCGTGGCCATCCTCAGGGAAGCCCTCAGGCCCCTGGCTGTGCCTGGAGGGCCGTGTCCTGAATGGATGCTCAGGGGGCGAGCCACCCAGCTCGCAGCATCTGCAGGCTGAGGTTTCACAAAAGAAGCCACTCACACACCTGCCTGTAACCCCCGTGAGGGCATGCTGCAGGCATTAGTCACCTGAATTCAGGCCAGGTAAGAAATTACAACCATGCCCTCTAAGATGTACACAACCCAGACTTTCTGCTGGAACAGCCGCCAACCCAGGGAGCCTGTATGTCTCTGCAGATCGGGGGTTCTTCCTGTGGCCCTGCCAACCTAGGGAGTGGCCCCCGCAGGGTGGAGTGGTGTGGGGGGGGAGTGGCTGGTCACCCACGGGTCAGTCCTGCCAGGCTGGGGAGGAAAAAGAAGCAGCCAGACACTTATCCCGACTTATCCCATCTGGGCTGGAAGCTACTCCTTCATCGGCACTCACCACACACTCTCTCTCTTTTTTTAATGCATGAAGAGAATTTTAATTCAATATACACAAATATTGCACATCATAGAGTTATATTAGGAACATATCATTACACAGAAATTTCATTTTTAAGGAAAATAAAAATAGGTTGTATTTAAAAGGTCATAAAATGTTTTTGTGCTAAACTATATTTTTTTGGGCTCCAAAATCACTGTGGATGCTGATTGCAGCCAGGAAATTAAAAGACGCTTACTCCTTGGAAGGAAAGTTATGACCAACCTAGATAGTATATTAAAAAGCAGAGACATTACTTTGCCAACCAAGGACCGTCTAGTCAAGGCTATAGTTTCCAGTGGTCATGTATGGATGTGAGAGTTGGACTGTGAAGAAGGCTGATTGCTGAAGAATTGATTCTTTTGAACTGTGGTGCTGGAGAAGACTCTTGAGAGTCCCCTGGTCTGCAAGGAGATCCAACCAGTCAAAATCCTAAAGGCAATCAGTCCTGAATATTCATTGGAAGGACTGATGCTGAAGCTGAAGCCCCAATACTTTGGCCAGCTGATGAGAAGAGCTGACTCCTTGGAAAAGACCCTGATGCTGGGAAAGGTTGGGGGCAGGAGGAGAAGGGGACGACAGAGAATGAGATGGCTGGATGGCATTGCTGACTCGATGGACATGAGTCTGAGTGAACTCCGGGAGTTGGTGATGGACAGGGAGGCCTGGCATGCTGTGATTCATGGGGTCGCAGAGAGTCAAACACGACTGAGTGACTGGACTGAACTGAACTGATAGAGATGAGTATGTAGGTGTTCCCACTGTCTTTACCCAGAGAACAGAGCGCCCGGGGAAGGTCTTTCCTGGTCAGTGAATTAAAGGAAGAGGGAGGGAGTCTGGCGGGCAGGTAGCAATCCTTCTTCAGGACCCCAGCCCGCCCCCCACCACGTGCCCTGCCTCCACCCCCTGCACTGGGTCACCCCAGCTCCCTCGGTGCCCACCAGCCCTGCCCACCAGGCCCTCTGACCCCTGCTTCCCTTCCCTACCCCAGCTTTACTCAGGTGTAATTCACCTATTCAGTGGCTTTTAGTGTAACTGCAAAATGGTGCATCCATCACCATCAATTTTATTTTTTTAAATCTTTTGTTTTTAAAGCGCGCAGAGCCAGCATGAGGTGCTTGAGAGCTATTGATTTATTTTTGGCCGTGTAGCGTGTGGGACCTTGGTTCCCAGATCAGGGATGGAACCCGCACCTCCTGCACTGAGGCGTGGAGTCTCAACCACTGGATCGCCAGGGAAGTTCCCGCCACTGTCAGTTTTAGAGCACAGCCCTCCCCCGAGAGAAGCCCTGCACCCTTGGCAGTTATCACCCGCCACCAGCCCCGCTTGTAGCTCTGTCTGTCCTGGGTGTTTCACGTGCACGGAGCCATGTGGTTTGTGATTGTTTGTCTCTTTCTTCACAGAGCATCCTGTCCTCAAGTTTTCTCCAAAAGATAGCCTGTGTCAGAATCGCCTGCCTTTTTACGGATGATGAATATTACATACGGGTTCCTCAGTGGCTCAGCAGTGAAGAATCCGCCTGCGATGCTGGAGATGCAGGAGATGACGGTTTGCTCACTGGGTCGGGAAGATCCCCTGGAGGAGGGCATGGCAACCCGCTCCAGTATTTTGTCTAGAGAATCCCATGGACAGAGGCGCCCGATGGGCTGGAGTCCATGGGGTGGCAAAGAGTCAGACTTGACTGGCTAAGCACAAACCACAGTATTACATATAGAGCCGTTTGCTGTTTGTCCGTCTAGTGGCGGAAACCTGGGTTGTTCCCACTCTTGGCTGTGGCGAATGAAGCTGCTGTGAGCATGGGTGTGCAGGTTCCTCTCTGAGACCACGCTTTCATCTCTGCTTCGTTCCTCCTTTTGGCCAAACAGCAGTCCATTGTGTGGGCACGGCGTTTTGTATATGGGTTCGTCACTCGCTGGGCATTTGGGCTGTTTCTGCTGTTGCTGTTATGAGTGACATCGCTGTGACCGCTGCAAGCCTTACGTGGACCTGTTTTCATTACTCTTGGGTATTCGCATGTGCAGTTTTTCCCCCACTACCCCCAGCGATTCTGCAACACCAACTGGGCGTCCCACACATTTGATCCAGTGCTGGCGCTGTCTTCCTGGAATCAGCGTCAGCCCCACAGGTAACAGGCTCAAACCCGCAGGACTGTCCCTGCCTGCACCCTAAGACGCCAGTCACAGGTCCAGGTTGTCGCCTGTGCCTCTGACCGACTGGGCGGGAGGAAGCTCAGGGCAGGGTGTGGAGAAGGGTCGGGAGCTCCTGGCGGCTCCCGGTGTGCAGCTGCCAGCGCCGGTCCTTATCCACATTCTGGAGGCTCCGTTACCTGACTGATTAGATCATTGGCCACTAGTGATTGACCTGGACTGTCTGGGGGGATGGGAGTGACAACCCTCCAACTATGTGACTGTTCCCCCAGTGACCAGCATTTTGTCAAGGGCAGACACAAATCTTAAAATGCTTCTCTACAAATAATAAAAGACTCAGCTGGGACTTCCCTGGCAAACCAGTGGCTGAGACTCTGCTGCCCCCATGCAGGGTTCCGGGCTGGACCCCTGGGCAGAGAGCTAGATCCTACGTGCCGAGACCTGGACCCAGCACAGCCAAATAAATAATATTTTTAAAATAAAAAGAGAGGAGTCAAAGATCAGGAATGCAGGGATACATATATATATATAAAGACGTTCGCCCTCTGAGTGCCAGGCTTAACTTGTTCCAACTGTTACTTATAAACTAGTGAGTTTTGTAGTGTACATGATTCATGAAGCGAGTTTAGAGACAGAAACTGAGGTCTCTGCTGCATCTGCCTGGGTGACTGCGTGTGTCTGTCAATGTACTCATCGGTATGGTTTGTTTCCACCTCTGGACGGTATTGCTAAAACTAACTCGTAAGAGAGCACCATATACCTGGCTTAAAGAAAACTAAGTGCTTATATAAGTTTTCAGAAATAGAATAGAAACGAACCCAGATGAATTTCAGGTTCAGGTGATCTGGGAAATTTTCAACATTAAATTAATACCTAATATTAAAACTAGTTTGTTGGTTCAATTAATCCAGACATTTCTTCAGAGTCATCAACAGTAAGCATAATTACTTTTATTGTAGCTAGGTTTGCTAAAATCAAAAAATTCATGTTATCTTTGTTATAAAATTTGTCAAAAAATAGTTGCTATGATGATATTTTCATAAGTGAATTAAATGTAAATAAGAGTTGTTAGGTGAATTCTTTAAGAATAATTATGTTTTATGATACTTAAAAATAGCTTCTCTAAACTTTTTGGTAACTGGAAACTCTGCAAATTTATTAAATATCTAGATCATTCCCAAATAAAATAAGATGCTGAAACATTAGTGACCCCACATGGAAATGACAGTGAAAAGCGCCCAGTCGTGTCCGACTCTGCGACCACGTGGACTGTCCCTGGAATTCTCCAGGCCAGAACCAGGGGATGTTCCCAACCCCAGGATCGAACCCAGGTCTCCCGCATTGTAGGCGGATTCTCTACCAGCTGAGCCACAAGGGAAGCCCAATTACAAGAGAAGTACAATTACTATATGTAGGCTTCCTTTTACAGAGAAACTAAAGACATTCAGGACTACTCTACTATTAGTAAATCAATTTGATACTACCCTGAGTAAAAATCTGTGAGAAAGTACATGTTTCTAGAAATTATAAAAAGTATTAATAAGTTTGTCAATCTACAGAATGCTAATGTAAAAGACAGTCCCTAATTTCTTACTCCTTACTAGAAACAAAAGTTTTTAAGGGTTAGAATTCTAATTAATATATGTAATTAAAACTACTAAAATTAATAAGGAAAATATCTTCATATGCAAGTGATTTTTGTGTTAAAGCTGGTTATCTCCAAACAGGAAAGAAAACAAGGGACAAACTAAGGACACAGGAAGTTGTAGAAGGTTTGTAAGGAAAACAAAACAAAAAAGGAATCTTTAGAAAGGAGCTTTATGTGTGGTCAGAACTGGCTAAGATCAGAATGAATTCAATACTTCTAAGTCAATCATTTTTAATATCAACAAATCAAAATCACACTTTCTCCACTGAAAGGAAAAGTTTTCGTAGACTGTTGGTCTGATCCTTTTCTTTAACAGACGCTCTCTGAACTGGTTGTTTCTTTTCCACCGGCCGCACTGGGTCCTCTCCTGCACGGGCTTCTCTAGCGGCAGTGCGCAGGGGCTCCTTTTCTTTAACAGACGCTCTCTGAACTGGTTGTTTCTTTTCCACTGGCCGCACCGGGTCCTCTCCTGCACGGGCTTCTCTCTAGTGGCAGTGCGCAGGGGCTTCACTGCAGTGTGGGGGCTTCACTCGTTGCCGAGCAGTGTCTCGGGCGTGCAGGCTTCAGCAGATGCGGCAGATTACTGGGCTGATCTTAATGAGAAATTGTCAATAGAGATTTTCTTTATAACTTTATAATTTTTCTTTATAAAATTTATAATGTAAAGTTCTTCTTTACCTTCTTTCTAATGTACTATGTTTTAAAAAACAAATATGTTATATTGTGTAACTGGAAAAGACTCTGATGCTGGGAAAGGTTGGGGGCGGGAGGAGACGGGGACGACAGAGAATGAGATGGCTGGGTGGCATCACCGACTCGATGGACATGAGTTTGAGTGAACTCCGGGAGTTGGTGATGGACAGGGAGGCCTGGCGTGCTGTGATTCATGGGGTCGCGGAGAGTTGGACACGACTGAGCGACTGAACTGAACTGGACTGAAGGATTTTTACAACATATGTAACCTTTTCTTTATTTGGCTATGAAGTCTTTGTTACTTTGGTTAAATGAATAACTAAGCATTGCTTCACAGTGACCTATGATCCTATTTGACCAAGTGTCATTTTTTTTAAAAAACTTCTCGTATGTTTTTTTTCTTTTTGCAAACTCAAATTCTAAATGATGTTTTTTTATTTAGAACTAACTTTGAGTTATGAGATGTTTCATGAAAGTCGCTCAGTCACGTCTGACTCTTTGTGATCCCAGGACTGTAGTCCACCTGGCTCCTCTGTCCATGGTATTCTGGGCAAGAACACTGGAGTGGATGTGTTAGCTGGTCAGTCGTGTTCGACTCTTTGTGACGCCATAGACTGTAGCTGCCAGGCTCGTCTGTCCATGGGATTCTCCAGGCAAGAATACTGGAGTGGGTTGCCATACCCTTGTCCAGGGGATCTACCCAACCCAGGGATCGAACCCAGGGTCTCCCATACTACAGACAGATTCTGTACTCTCTGAGCCACCAGGGAAACCCCAAGATGTTTCTTAGGGCTCCCAAAATATCTCAAAGATTTGTTCTCTCTTCCTATAAAAAAGGAGATGTTAAACTAAGAAGGCTTAATTGATATGTTAAATTACATGAGAGGCACTGTCAAGTAAGAAGCAGCACTAAAGCCTTCTTTATGCTGTGTCTGTATAGGTATAAACTGTGGTTTCTGAAACTGAAATTCCTGGAAATCTGATCCATCCTGGTATACTGTCATCAGTCATAATTCCAGTTATTATCTTGAAATGTTGTAATGTCCCAGAAATAAACTGATTTCCTTGTCAACTGCACTGTGATTAGGTCACAATGGTTAGTCTTTAACCAGATTTTAAGTTATTGTCATTTGTTCACATGGTTTTACTCTGATCTTTAGAGATACGTTCATGGAAAGGGCTCTGACACTTCTCTAGACACGGTTCTGATAAACTTCTACATCATGCCGTTCAATTGGGTGCGAATTTACAGAAGAAACTGGTGGCTCCATAAAACTACTAACGGAAGATCAAGATCAATAGTTAACGCCCTGGGGACTTTCACTGCCGGCCAGTGGTTGGGACTTCGCCTTCCAACATAGGGGGTGCAGGTTCAGCCTCTGGTCAGGGACTAGGATCCCACAAGCCATGGGGCCAAACACGAAAACCAAAGCGTAAGACAGAAGTAATGTTGTAACAAGTTCAATAAAGATTTTAAAAAAGAACTAATTCCACAGAACTGATCACCCAGCGATTAAAAAGAATGAAACAACGCCATAGGCAGCAACATGGACGGACCTGGAGAGGGCCACGCTGAGCGAAGTGAGTCAGAGGAGAAGCGTCATGTGACCCGTGGGGTCTGAAAGCAGGTGCTACAAGCGAGCTTGTTTACAAACAGAAAGGGGCGCCCAGACTCACAGAGCAAGCCTCCAGCTTCCCGTGGGAAGGACGGTGAGGAAGGATGGGGTCAACGGGTAGTTAGGAAGTTTGGGACGGACGTGTACACACGGCTGTATTTAAAATGCATCACCAACAAGGACCTACTCTATAACACAACAGAACTCCGCTCAACGTTATGTGGCAGCCTGGATGGGAGGGGAGGCTGGGGGAGGATGCATGGATGTATATGTGTGGCTGAGGCCCTTAACTGTTCACCTGAAACTCTCTCAGTGCTGTTAATCAGCTTCATTATGCAAAATTATAAGTTTTTTAAAAAATGATCAGAGGAGAGAAGGGAGGCGGAGAGGCAGGATAAAGGTAGGGATTAAAAGGTGTAAACTACTATGTATAAAATAAATAAGCTACAAGCTCTACACGGCTAAATTGTACAGCTCAGAGAAATACAGCCATTATTTTATAGTGAGTTTAAATGAAATAGAATCTGTAAAAATTTTGAACCACTTTGTTGTTTACCTGAAACTCATATAATATTGTTAATCAACTATACTTCAATTTAAAAAAATATATAAAAATTAAAAAGTAAAAAACATCAAATTGTAAAAAAAAACATTAGATGAGTCAGAATTCCAAATTCATTTCTATTCTATTTTTTAATTTGTGAGATTGAATATCTTTCTGCCCTATAATGAAAAACAATATGCTTTAGTTGTTTTTTTTTTTTTAAAAGAACTCATTCCATGGAACTGAATGGACTAATTAGGAGGATTTTCATTTTTATGACTCTTTGCTTTAAACATTGCAGGTTTGTTTATGTTTTGCTTTTCCGGATTTGAGAAAACCTTTCCTCTCAAGCTACCTATAACTTGCAACAATTAGATAAAGTAAACCTTTGGAGACGAAGATTAAACAGCTAGCTTTTCTCCCTGCCTGATCCCTCCAGAAGCCGGGAACTCTGAGTGAATATTATTTTCAGTATAGTTTCAGTACAACTCTGTTCTCCTTGTAACAGTACACAGTTGAAGCATCTGTTCTTTTACCAAGGCTCTGACTGGAATGTCACATTTGGGAGGGATGTGCATACCCTCAGACCAGAGAGCTTTAAGGAATTAGTCGCTCGGTTGTGTCTGACTCCTTGTGACCCCACAGACTGTAGCCCGCCAGGCTCCCCTGTCCATGGGATTCTCCAGGCAAGAATACTGGAGCGGGTAGTCATTCCCTTCTCCAGGGGATCTTCCTGACCCAGGGATTGAATCTGAGGCTCTTGCATTGCAGGTAGGTTTTTTACCATCTGAACCACCAAGGAATTTCCTTAAGGAACTAAGATTAAATTTATGGAGCCAATAAGCCACTTGGGATCTTGCTTACAGGGTTCCAAGCAGCCTAAATATGTGTGTAAGGAAAGGCACTTCCTGGTAGGTACAGAAACCTCAGGATATCTGGGGGACCTGAAGAAGAGAGGAATTTAACCAGATCTGTATGTATTGCAGGCGAAATCTGATGCCAAGTTCTTGCTTGGCTTTCTTGGCCTTAAGAGACCTTTAAAAGTTCATTCTTAGATTCTTTATGAGAAGTTCCAGCAAAGCCATTTAAAAGATAATAAAAATGTGATCAATTGCTATTCTTGTTCCACTTTTGTAAATAATTATGTTGAGTTAATTGAAACCTGACTTATTTTGCAAACAAGTTAATCTTAATTTGGCTATCTTTGGTGGAAATGAAGGTGATTTTAGAAAAGTTACATTTCAGTAATATATTTTGTGGATATCAGTTTCTAGTGTTGTTAAAAGTTTCTTTGAGATGTTGGTATTTACCTGTAATCTAGACTAGATCCTGAATTCTCCTAGTTTCTGCTAATAACTGGATATGACTCTCCAAACTAATAGTTCCAATTTTCCTTGCATTTTTTTGACTTGGAATCATCGGGAACTAACAATGTCCTTTTCCCAAAGTTACGTAACCTAACATCGGACAACTTGCTATAAACTTCAGAGAAACCACCATAACAACTCAGGTATCAGTTCAGTTCAGTTCAGTTCAGTCGCTCAGTCGTGTCCGACTCTTTGCGACCCCATGAATCACAGCACGCCAGGGCTCCCTGTTCATCACCAACTCCCGGAGTTCACTCAAACTCATGTCCATCGAGTCGGTGATGCCATCCAGCCATCTCATTCTCTGTCGTCCCCGTCTCCTCCCAACCCCACTCCCTCCCAGCATCAGAGTCTTTTCCAGTGAGTCAACTCATCGCATGAGGTGGCCAAAGTCTTGGTGGCTAAAGTTTCAGCTTTAGCATCAGTCCTTCCAGTCAACACCCAGGATTGATCTCCTTTAGAATGGACTGGTCGGATCTCCTTGCAGTCCAAGGGACTCTCAAGAGTCTTCTCCAGCACCACAGTTCAAAAGCATCAATTCTTCGGCGATCAGCTTTCTTCACAGTCCAACTCTCACATCCATACATGACCATGGGAAAAACCATAGCCTTGACTAGACGGACCTTTGTTGGCAAAGTAATGTCTCTGCTTTTTAACATGCTATCTAGGTTGGTCATAACTTTCCTTCCAAGGAGTAAGCGTCTTTTAATTTCATGGCTACAATCAGCATCTGCAGTGATTTTGGACCCCCCAAAAATAAAGTCTGACACTGTTTCCACTGTTTCCCCATCTATTTCCCATGAAGTGATGGGACCAGATGCCATGATCTTCGTTTTCTGAATGTTGAGCTTCAAGCCAACCTTTTCACTCTCCTCTTTCACTTACATCAAGAGGCTCTTGAGTTCCTCTTCACTTTCTGACATAAGGGTGGTGTCATCTGCATATCTGAGGTTACTGATATTTCTCCTGGCAATCTTGATTCCAGCTTGTGCTTCTTCCAGCCCAGCGTTCCTCATGATGTACTCTGCATATAAGTTAAATAAGCAGGGTGACAATATACAACCTTGACGTACTCCTTTTCCTATTTGGAACCAGTCTGTTGTTCCATGTCCAGTTCTAACTGTTGCTTCCTGACCTGCGTACAGGTTTCTCAAGAGGCAGGTCAGGTGGTCTGGCATTCCCATCTCTTTCAGAATTTTCCACAGTTTATTGTGATCCACACAGTCAAAGGCTTTGGCATAGTCAATGAAGCAGAAACAGATGTTTTTCTGGAACTCTCTTGCTTTCTCCATGATCCGGCGGATGTTGACGTGAGACACACTGGCTCAGCGCAACCGACCACACACAGAAGCGTGGCCGAGAGGAGTTACCTACCCCACGTCCAAGGTAAGGTACAGCGGCTGCGCTTTGCTGGAGCGGCTGTGAAGAGATTTTCCACGACCAAGGTAAGTGAAACCCAAATAAGACGGTAGGTATTGGGAGGGGGCATTAGAGGGCAAACACACTGAAATCATAATCACAAAACACTCGTTGATCTGATCATATGGACCACAGTCCTGTCTAACTCAATGAAGCTAAGCCATGCCGTGTGGGGCCACCCAAGACGGACGGGTCATGGTGGAGAGGTCTGACAGAATGTGGTCCACTGGAGAAGGGAATGGCAAACCACTTCAGTATGCTTGCCTTGAGAACCCCATGAACAGCATCAAAAGTCAAAATGATAGGATACTGAATGAGGAATTCCCCAGGTCGGTAGGTGCCCAGTATGCTACTGGAGCTCAGTGGAGAAGTAACTCCGGAAAGAATGAAGGGATGGAGCCAAAGTGAAACAAATACCCAGTTGTGGATGTGACTGGTGATAGAAGCAAGGTCCGGTGCTGTAAAGAGCAATATTGCATGGGAACCTGGCATGTTAGGTCCATGAATCAAGGCAAATTGGAAGTGGTCAAACAGGAGATGGCAAGAGTGAACGTCGACATTCTAGGAATCAGTGAACTAAATGGACTGGAATGGGTGAATTTAACTCGGATGACCATTATATCTACTACTGTGGGCAGGAATCCCTTAGAAGAAACGGAGTAGCCATCATGGTCAACAAAAGAGTCCAAAATGCAGTACTTGGATGCAATCTTAAAAATGACAGAATGATTTCTGTTTGTTTCCAAGGCAAACCATTCAATATCACAGTAATCCAAGTCTATGCCCCAACCAGTAATGCTGAAGAAGCCGAAGCTGAACGGTTGAAGTTGAACGAAGTTGAAGACCTACAAGACCTTTTAGAACTAACACCCAAAAAAGATGTCCTTTTCATTATAAGGGACTGGAATGCAAAAGTAGGATGTAAAGAAACACCTGGAGTAACAGGCAAATTTGGCCTTGGAGCACGGAATGAAGCAGGGCAAAAGCTAATAGAGTTTTGCCAAGAGAATGCACTGGTCATAGCAAACACCCTCTTCCAACAACACAAGAGAAGACTCTACACGTGGACATCACCAGATGGTCAACACCGAAATCAGATTGATTATATTCTTTGCAGCCAAAGATGGAGAAGCTCTATACAGTTAGCAAAAACAAGACCAGGAGCTGATTGTGGCACAGATCATGAACTCCTTATTGCCAAATTCAGACTTAAATTGAAGAAAGTAGGGCAAACCACTAGACAATTCAGGTATGACCTAAATCAAATCCCTTATGATTATACAGTGGAAGTGAGGAATAGATTTAAGGGACTAGATCTGATAGATAGAGTGCCTGATGAACTATGGACGGAGGTTCGTGACATTGTACAGGAGACAGGGACCAAGACCATCCCCATGGAAAAGAAATGCAAAAAAGCAAAATGGCTGTCTGAGGCCTTACAAATAGCTGTGAAAAGAAGAGAAGCGAAAAGCAAAGGAGAAAAGGAAAGATATAAGCATCTGAATGCAGAGTTCCAAAGAATAGCAAGGAGAGATAAGAAAGCCTTCCTCAGCGATCAATGCAAAGAAATAGAGGAAAACAACAGAATAGGAAAAACAATTGCCAACAACTCAGGTATAGATGACCTTTATGTCTGTTGTTGTATGAGCTACCCAGAAAGTTTACCTAAACCCTTGCTGACATGATCAGAGACATTTCACACTGCAAAAGATGCTCCAACCCTGACACTGAGACATCTTCAGCTGACTCCCTCTGGACTTAATGCCTTATTGTGACTTGGATTGTGACTGCTGTACCATGATGCCCTCCACAGGAGTGATGATCGTTTGATGTCGGGATGACTGACCACTCCTGTAAGATTCCTCCTGATGAAGATCCACAGACTTCTCCTATACTGAACACTGCCCAAGACTCAACTTCAGATGACTTCTTGCTCCAGTGTGGCCAAAATCGATCTGAAAGCAAACCTGGCGCACAACCATCTCTTTCTATCCTCTGTGGGACAAGACCCTCTGGGGATGAGCCTTCCAAGAACCAAATGAGTTGGTGCCAATGCCAAATAACCAAAGAGCTGATCATCGATGCTTTTTAAGTCTTCCCAGGTCGTTCTAGTGGTAAAGAAAGCACCTGCCAATGCATGAGACATAAGAAATGTGGGTTCGATTCTTGGGTCAGGAAGATCCCCTGGAGAAGGAAATGGCAAGCCACTCCAGTATTCTTGCCTGGAGAATCCCATGGATAGAGGAGCCTGGCGGGCTACAGTCCACGGGGTTGCAAAGAGCTCGACGTGACTGAAGTGACTTAGCACATTTTCTAAAGAAAAATTTAGGTCAAAAGGGGGAAATGTGAAAGAAAATCAAGTTGGAATCAGAACTGCTGAGAGAGCTCTCTCAAATGGAGCCTGAGAAGTGGGGATGCATTGAAGAAGTATAACTTATATACCTGGCAGCCTGGGTGGAATCTGACATTTTGACCTGTTGACGTCATCCAGAATATCTGCCAAAACTCCAAGATACTTATCAGATCCCTACCCTAAAATAACTTGTGATTCCTTAAGAACAAAACTTCTCTAACTTACATCAGAGTCAATCCAGTTCTCCCAGACAACTTTTACAATCTCATGGTTTTTGTCTTTATAAGCCTCTGATTTTCTCTTCCATGTTGTTGCTGTTCAGTTGCTAAGTCATGTCCACTCTTTGTGACCCCATGAACTGCAGCACGCCAGGCTTCTCTTGTCTAGAGCTTGCTCAAACTTACTCCTTTGAGCCGGTGATGCCATCCAGCCATCCCATCCTCTGTTGCCCCCTTCTCCTCCTGCCCTCAGTCTTTCCCAGCATTAAGGTCTTTTCCAATGAGTTGACTCTTCACATCAGGTGGTCAAAGTATTGGAACTTCAGCATCAGTCCTTCCAATAAATATTCAGAATGATTTCCTTTAGGATTGACTGGCTTGATCTCCTTGCTTTCCAAGGGACTCTCAAGACCCTTCTCCAGCACCACAGTCTGAAAGCATCAATTCTTTGGCTCTTACTTGGAACATCTGCCCAGGGGCCACACAGATGGGCTCACACGACACAAATGGGGGACTGAGGCTCAGGGCGCATGAGCACTCTCCCCAAGTTCACACAAGTAGTGAGTGACAGATAGACGGGCAGATGAACAGGTTTGTAAAGAGACTGAACTGGGCCCAAATCTCTGTCTTCAAGCCCATGAGAGTACCTTACAGGTGTGCCCTGAGAAGCACAAAGATCACATTCCCAGTGTAGGGAACGTCAACAGACAAAACAGCTACACTGGAGAGCGACCTCCGGATTCCTATAACTAGGAGCTCTTGCAAGACACGGGGTGTTAATTCTCCAAGTGTTTAACTAATTCAGAGATGTTTGGAGGGGAAATTTCAAACAACACCATCTCCGGGAACAAACTCCTTTGTAACAAAGCTGGGTCTTTGTTTTTAATACGTCTCCTGATACACCAAGATGGAGCCAACCTTCCCGCCAGTTTTCTCCAGGGGGCCCCTCCCCTGCCTGGTTGTAGGTGAACAGGTCCTATCAGTGGCGGGGGAGGGGGGCTGGTCTTGTGGGTGCTGGCCTCCCTCCCTCCTGCCTGCTCCCTGTGCCCCTGGCTTTAGCCCTGCAAGACTGCTGGGGGCCAGTGCTGCGTCAAAGCCCCTGCACCATCCCGCCACCCCCTATCTCCTGCCCGGCTCACTCCAGTACCCCCAGCACCCACTGCACTCCCCCTCCAGCCCCACCCCCAACCCCACTCCACCCCAGCTCCAGGCACCTCACCTCACCTCTCCCCACCCGGACCTAGCTCATCCCATCCCCACCCTACCCCACCCCCACTCCACTCCACCCCGGCTCCAGCCCCACCACCCTTTCCCTCTCCCTATCCACCCCCACCACCCCATCCCATTCCTTCCCCTTTGGCCCGCTCTGGACCCAGCTCAAAAACGCCCTTCCATGACTCCGTGCTGCCCATGTGCGGAGTGTGGCACAGCTTCTGCAGCAGCAGGTCCACAGGCGAGGGGCAACCGCTGATGGGCAGGAGCTCAGAAGGCGCTGTCACCACAGCGCTCCTTAAATGTGACTATATATAAACTTACAGTCAAATAACCTGCAGCAAAGCCAGAACCTACAGCTTCCTAGCGACCTGCCAGCCCCACGCTCCTCTTCCGCGTGCCATGAGGGGCAGATCTGCGTGGGGCGCAGGGGTGGCCACACCTCCTCCAGCTGGCACTGGGACTCCACGTGGAGGACTTAGCTCAGAAATTGGCAAGGGCCACCTCAGGCCTAAACTCAGTTTCTACTGGTGACACCCCGTCAGAGGCGATTTTGTTGTTCAGCTGATCAGTTGTGTCCAACTCTTTGCGACCCCGTGGACTGCAGCACACCAGGCCTCCCTGTCCTTCACCATCTCCTGGAGTTTGCTCAAACTCATGTCCATTGAGTTGGTGATGTCAGCCAGCCATCTCATCCTCTATCGTCCCCTTCTCCTCAGCATCCTCAATCTTTCACAGCATCAGGGTCTTTTCCAATGAGTCAGTTCTCATCAGGTGGCCAAAGTACTGGAGCTTCAGTTTCAGCATCAATCCTTCCAATGAATGTTCAGGACTGATTTCCTTTACGATTGACTGGTTGGATCTTGCAGTCGAAGGAACAGACTCTCAAGAGTCTTCTCCAACACCGCAGTTCAAAAGCACAAATTCTTCAGCGCTCGGCTTTCTTTATGGTCCAGCTCTCACATCTGCACATGACTCCTGGGAAAACCATAGCTTTGAGCAGACGGACCTTTGTCAGGAAAGGGATGTCTCTGCTTTTTCCTACACTGTCTAGGTTTATCACAGCTTTTCTTCCAGAGGCAGTAGAGTGTTTATAATGCAGATCAAACCCAAACATGTGCTGTGAGTAGTCCTCACACTGAGTATTCTTCTAGAAGGTCAGTTCCTCCAGCAGAGGCTGGCCCCGTGGAGGCCGGCAAGGCGGGTCAGCATTCGGCTCAGTGACTCCCTGCTCCTCTGGGCAAACCCTGCTGGACGGCCTGCGCCCAGTGCAGGCTCCAAGTCAGGTCCACTGGGACCCTCTGTCCTCGGCTCACCGAGCCAGCTCCTGGCAGGCAGCTCTGCGCGCCGGCGCGGATCCCCAGCCGGGGAGTGGGCAGTGGTCCCGTTACCGTGACAGCGACGATGGCGCCGCAGACGCCGTGAGCAGTGAGCGGGGTGAGCTCTGCGGGCGAGCGCCTCCCTGTCTCCCCGGCTGGGTCCTCGTCTGTGTCCCCGGGGCCTGTGCTGACCGAGCCCTGCCTTCCTCCGCTGCCATCCCCGCTCTTCTCTCTTCCCGGGGAGGCTCCCTTCTGTCCGGTCGGCAGGCTCCCCTTCGCCACACGCGTGCTTTTCACTCCATTCATCGCTGGTTGGAGTCTGGGGGAGCGGTCCTCTGCTCCCGGCAGGCGCTGCCCCTGGCGGCCTCCTCGGGGGCGGCGGACGGACGGGCGAGCGGGAGAGAGGGGGCGAGGGGAGCACAGAGCCGCCCCGCCGGCCGCGCCCTCCCCGTCTGTGGCCGCCGCCTCCGCGCCCGCTTCCTCCCGCGGCCTCTCCTCCGTCTGGTCCCTCCCGTCTCTCTGTCTCCCCCTCTCTGCCGCCCCCCTCGGGGTTCTCCCCCCTGGCTTTCCCCCTCGCTGGACTCGGTCCCCCTGTAGCCCCCAGTCTGGCGGGATCGACGTCCCCCTCCCCGGAGCTCGCTCAGCCGAGGCCGCGGCGTCCAGGTCCCCGATCTCCTGTGCCCCTGCCCGCTCTCTCAGCCCCTGGGCCCCGTCCTCACAGCGTGGCCCAGGCTGCCGCCTGTTCTCACGGCTGGAACCGTCCCAGCACTGGGGCCCCCTCAGTGGCCACTGGCCGACGACCCTCGGCAACCCTCGGGGCATCTGGGCTGGCAGTGGCCAGCCATCTGGAAGGCTGGACTCTTGCCAGCTGCTCGGCCACCAACAAGAAATTGTTTTCTCTTCCGAGCATCTGTGGAAACTCACGCAACATCCCCGAACGGACAGAACCGTGGGTGCTCCTCTGCTCCTGCCAGCACGTGGGTCCCGCCTCCCAGAGTAGTCCCGGGGCGGGCCCTGGTGTCGGGGGCGCAGAGCCGCAGAAGGGGCTGAGCCCTGCAGCCGTGGGGCCAGCGTGATGGTGCGTGTGCGGGCGTGCGTGCGTGTGGGCATGCCTGTGAGTGCGTGGCGTGTCTGCGCACACGCGAGCATATGCTTGTGCACACCCGCGTGCCCCTGTGGGTTTATGTGGTGTTGCAAGCTCAGCGGCTTCCCCTCTTGTTTCCGGGAAGGGCAGGGATGCTGGCTGACCGCGCCCGAAAAGGGGGACGGGCGCCCCAGCCCAGTGCACAGCGGAGTCCAAACAGCATGACCAGCAGGCAGAGTGTCTGTGCCTGTCGTCGCCACACTGACCTCCTAGGTCGTGTTGCCAAAACGTCTCCCCGGAGGGCCAGCTCCTCTGTGATCCCCCGACAGGAGACTGATTCCAGGCACCAACAGAAGAATATCTTATATAGTAACATACATATTAAAATTTTGTAGATAATCAGCAAGGACCTGCTGTGTAACACAGGGAACTTCACTCAATATCCTGCAGTAAACTATAGAGGGAAATAATCAAAAAGAGAGCAGATATAGGTGTACGTCCTGGAGGAGGAGATGGCAACCCACCCCGGTATCCTTGCCGGGAAAATCTCACGGACAGAGGAACCCGGCGGGCGACAGTCCTTGGGGTCCCAAAGAGTTGGACACGACTGAGCACGCACGTGCGTGGGTATGTGTCTGCAAGGCCGTACGCTTGAAGCTCCACAACATTGTAAATCAGCTGTGCTCTAATATAAAATAAAATTTAAAACAGGTTTTAAAGGCAGACACCAGGAGAATAGAAATAGGATGAAGAGGTCTCAAACTACAATCAAGACAACAGAACAAAGAAAATCCAATCAATACAACGAAAGGCTGTGGGGGAGGGGTACCGGAAAAAACCACAGTGAATGAGAAATGGAAGACAAAACGGCCCGATGAATGCGTAGCCACCCCTGACCACAGGAAAGTGTCGAGGGCTTAGGTCCCTGCGAAGGATCTTCCAGATCTGAGGGGGCTGGAGAGGGATGAGTGGACCATTCTGTGTGCTGGTTATGAGAGACACAGTCAGAAGCTAAATGAGAAGAGCCTGGGACACAAAGGGAGGGGGAGAGGCGAAAGCAGCCGTGCAGACAGAGAGGAGGGAACAGCTGTGCTCTGCGACTGTGCGCGAACAAGTGTGAGCTCACGCGGAGTGAGGGTCGGACGCTTCCACCAGAAAAAGAGGAAGATTTTATGTTGACTAAAGGTGCAGTCCTCAGAAAGATGGAACAGGTCTGAGGCGTGCAGCTAAACACTCACCTTTGGGATGAAGCAACTTTTCAGGTGAGATCCACCCTCACAGTGAGAAACCAGACACTCTCACAGAGGCTGGTGGAGTAGGAGGTAAGTGGGTCCCCAGGGATGGAGCTACCCGGTTGGAGGGCAGGCCGAGTGTGTGGCCAGTGAAAACAGAGGAAACTTGGGCAAGGCGTGGGAGTGCCCACGAGCTCCCTTGGTGCCCAACAACAAGTGGCCCTGCTCCCCAGGATCCTTTAAAAACTTTTGTAAATAGCCTCCTGGTTAAAGCCACCTGGAAGTGACCCGTCTGAGCCGCACAGCAGCAGGGGGCGGGCGTGGAGGGCTGCAGCGGGAGAGCAGAGCGGATGCGCCTGCTGGGAGGGGAGGGCTCACGGAGGGCAAAGGAAGCCGCCAAGCAGACGCGCCCAGGAAAACCAAAGCTGGACTTTGGGGGAAAATGAATCTTATTAAAGAGAAAGATAAAAGGCAACATAAGGACAGAAATCAAAGGTGCGGAGAGTCAAAGCTATGGTTTTTCCAGTAGTCATGAATGGGTGTGAGATTCAGAGTTAAACAACTGATGCTTTTGGACTCTTGGAGAAGACTCGAGGGTCCCTTGGACTGCGAGGAGATCAAACCAGTCCATCCTAAAGGAAATCAACCCTGAATGTTCACTGGAAGCACTGATGCTGAAGCTGAAGCTCTAATACTTTGGCCACCTGATGGGAAGAGCCAGCTCATTGGAAAAGACCCTGATGCTGGGAAAGACTGAAGGCGGGAGGAGAAGGGGACGACAGAGGACGAGATGGTTGGACGGCACCACCGACTCGATGGACATGAGTCTGAGCGAGCCCCAGGGAATAGTGATGGACAGGGAGGCCTGGCGTGCTGCAGTCCATGGGGCCTCGAAGAGTCAGACATGAGTTAGCAACTGAACACAAAGAGAAAGATAAGTAAAATAAAGACAAAAATCAAAGGGGCACGCAAAGTTGATGGAGAATGTCACGCACAAGTTTCTACCCAGGAACCTGAAGGTCGGGGTGAAGCTGAGGACTAGGGTATGAGACGGACTCGTTCATTTATCTCCAGGTATCTGGGGGCATGCGCCATGAGCTGGGGACAGACAGACTGGTGGGGACCCCAGCCCTCGGGGCCCTGACTCTGTAAGGAAACCAGACAGGGACCAGGAGGAGTGAGGGAGACCCTCAGAGCAGGGCCGAGCTGCCGGCAGCACCTCCTCGTGGAGGCGTGGCCGAAAGATGGACAGGGGTCCCGGCCCTCGGCCGGCAGCTGCCCGCCCGCGCCAGCCGCAGGCGTTCACACGCTCATGGTCACGCACATACACAAACACCAGGTGGAACACACAGACACACACAAATACACGGGCACGACACACAGACACACACAAATACACGGGCACGACACGCAGACACACACAGGGGAAAAGACACGGTGAAGGAAAACCCCAGCCAGGGTCACAGGAGACAGGCTGCAGGCCCGCCCCCTCCAGGTTTCAGCACCTGGAGCCACACGCAGCGGGGCTCGCAAGGCAGACGGCAGTCAGACGCCCCAGGCCCTCCCCTCCCCGCAGGTAAGCACCTGGCCATCTGGAACCTCTCAGGCATGTCTTCGTGAAAGCAGGTCGTGTTCCGAACTTGCCTACATAAAACACCAGCAAACAACCCAGCGAGACATCAAGAGTAGCTGGTCCCCGTGGGAAGGAGGCCTCCTCTCAGCCTGCGGGGGGCTTCCAACCGTCCCACGCACAGGTCTGTCCCTACATGAAGGGCTCAAAGGTGGAACTTCTCAGCGAATCAGCGGCTCCTCCTTCACTTCATTAAGCTGGAAACCTAAGCAACCGTCCTGTCTGTTTCTTAGGCCTTAGCAGCATCCCATTAAAATCTGGTTTAAAACATAGACAGCAACTCTGGGGAGAATTGACACCCTGACAGTATGGAGTCTCAAGGTCCATAAATATGGTGTTTGTCTCCATTTTTAGTGATAATCTTTAAATTCCCTCGAAATGTCATGCTTTTCACCACAGTGGTCTTATACATCTGTTAGATTCATAGTTATCTGATTTTTTGATGCTTATTATAAATATCACTTTCCAAATTCTATTGTCAACAGTTTGTCTCAGGCACCTAAATAATTGATTTCTGTGTACTGAATTTTTTTACTGTGGTAACTGTTTCCAAGAGAACAGCTCAGGGTCACTGAGCACATCTACAACCTGCCATCACCACCATCCATCTCCAGAACTTTCTCACCACCCCAAGTAGAAACTGTTTACCCTGTGTGTAGATTTTGTATCAGTCAATCAAGACTGTACTAGTTTGCTAGGGCCACCGTAACAACATCCCTCACACCGGGCAACTTAAATAACAGACGTCTTCTCCAGTCCCTGAGGCTGGAGCCCCAGACCCAGGAGGGGGCAGGGCTGGTCCTCCTGAGACCTCTCTCCTGGCTGTGCAGACGGCTGTCTCCTTCCCGCGTCCTCACGGGGTCATCCTCTGTGTGCTGACCTCCTCTTCTTGTAAGGACACCGGTCACCCTGGACTAGACCCACCCTAGTGACCGCATGCCCACTCAACCACTTTCTAAAGGGCCCAGCTCCAAACACAGCCGCATTCTGAAGTTTGGGAGATCGGGCTCCAACATGAGAATCTGCGGACACAGTTTAGCTTGTAGCGTTAGCTCTTTGGGGTTTTCTGTGTATCCAAATATGTCATGTGTGAGAAGGTGATGTGATTTTTTCCTTTGATGTCTCTCTTGCAGCAGTGGTTGGGACCCCAGCCCTGAACGCAGGCCCCAGAGGGGTCGTCCTCTGACTCCCTTCCTGCGCGAGTCACTTTTTCTCTCAATGATCTTTTTACGTTTCCTTTGGGTCTGCGTGGCTGCACTCGGCTTCGTCTAGTTGTGAGCAGGGCGTTGCTGTGCGTGGGCCTCTCGTTGCAGGGGCTTCTCCTGTCGTGGCTTTCGGGCTCTAGAACTCGGACTTCAGCAGCTGCGGCACACGAGCTTAGTTGCCCTGAAGCACGTGACATCTTCCCGGACCAGGGGGGAACCCGTGGGCCCTACCTTGACAGGCGGAGTCTTGTCCACTGTGCCTCCAGGGACGCCCCACTAGTTGTCTTTTAGATCCAGTGCAGCAACATTGGGTTTCCTCGAAAGCGTCCTCAGCGTCTGTTGAGATGGTCCCAGGATTTCCTTCTTTAATTTGTGAGCCGTGCCGATGTATCCACAGGGCCTTTTCCAGGATGCACTGTATCTTGTGAATTCCTAGGCACGTTTTCTCTCACCATTTAATACCTCTGAAGTCAGGTGCAACTGTGGCAGTGAATGTTGTCTTTTCTCATTATTATCAAAGTATATGTGATGTATAAAATAATGTAAATTACAGGTGTATGATGTAATGATGGGGTTCCCAGGTGGCGCTAGTGGTAAAGAATCTGCCTGCCAATGCAAGAGACACTGGTTCGATCCCTGGGTTGGGAAGATTCCCTGGAGTAGGAAACGGAAACCCATTCCAGTACTCTTGCCTGGAAGGTTCCATGGACAGAGGAGCCTGGTGGGCTGCTACAATCCATGGGGTTGCACGGAGTCAGACGCGAGTGAGTGCTCATGGACACAACAGTGAGTCACAAGTTTTAAGGGCTATACTCCACTTATAACTGTTACACAAGACAAGCTATCTCCCTGTGTTGTACGATATATCCTTGTAGGTATCATCTACAGCTATACAACCAGTTAGGTATACAACTGTACCTAATAGTTCGTCCTCTTAACCCCCAATCCTACGCTGCCTTCTGCCCTGTCCCCCGCCACTTCCCACTGGTGGCGCCTAGCTAGTTCTCTAGATCAGTGAGTGGCCGTGGATATTGTCTGATAATCACTGTCCCCCTGATGGCGGCTGTGACATGTGAACATTTGGTCACCACCCCACCCCCCCACACACAGGAAAACTTGACCTTCCCTCCTGTGGGTCTGGCTGGACAACAACCAGCCCTCCACAGCTGTCACCCAAGAAGCCCTGTAAGGACCATCTGGAGAAAGAATCTGAGTTCTCTCTCTTGTCTGAAACCCTGCTTAACACCTTCCAGTAAGGTTTTTTTTAACGTCAGAACTTACAGAACTGGCACCAGCTGCTTAGAAGGGAGAGACAGCGGACCACTATTTTGGAAAACACTAGGCTGAAACCCACATGGGGAAAACTCTAATACACTCTGGAACACACTGTTGTAAAGCAAATTATATTCCGGTAAAAATTAAATATAAAAATTAAAAAAAAAACCACTCTGGCAAGGGGCACAAGTCAGTGTGAAGAAGTGGAATGACATCCCACCACCTTGGACCTAACATACAAAGTGTCACTTCTTCCCAGTTAATTTTTAAATTCAGTGCAACCCCAACTGAGATACCAAGACACATTTGCGGAGTTAAACAAGTTGGTGACGTAGATCTTGTGTGCCTACTCGTTTAGTCATGTCCGACTCAGTGTGACCCCATGGACTGCAGCCCGCCAGGCTCCTCTGTCCGTGGGATTCTCCAGGCATGAATACTGGAGTGGGCTGCCATTCCCTCCTCCAGGGGACACAGATCTTATGTAGGAAGAACCAGGAACACCCTGAAAAAGGAGAAACTGAGGACCTAGCAGATGGGCTTCTCTGATAGCTCATTTGGTAAAGAATCCGCCTGCAATGCAGGAGACAACGGTTCGATTCCTGGGTCAGGAAGATCTGCTGGAGAAGGGATAGACTGACTACTCACTCCAGTATTCTTGGGCTTCTCTGATAGCTCATTTGGTAAAGAATCTGCCTGCAATGCAGGAGACAACGGTTCGATTCCTGGGTTGGGAAGATCCCTTGGAGAAGGGAAAGGCCATGCCAGTATTCTGGCCTGGAGAGTTCCATGGACTGTATAGTCCATGGGGTCACAAAGAGTCGGACACGACTGAGGGACTTTCACCTTCACTTTTTCACTTCTCAGCAGACGTGACAACACCCCAGGGTCTCTGTAACCATTCAGGGCCCTGTGGTGCTGGTCCTGGGGTGGACACGGATCAGGGAGACTGGTGAGCCGGGTGGAAAGTTCATCTATGACAGAGGCGGGTCACAGGTCACAGGTCACAGGTAAAGACAGAACCTTCAGTGATGGTGTTGGGAGAACCAGGCGGACCTTCCGAAAGGAGACTCACGTCTGTCAGGTCATGAGTGGCCCCTGGAGCTTCTCCACTCTCCACTGAGTGCAGGTGCCATCTTCCAGGCCAGCGGGGACACGTGGCGTCTTTCAAGGTCCTCTCTGGCTTTCCCACCCCCCAGCGTCCACCTGAAATGTCTGTCTGTCTGGTTGCTCTACTGCTTGCCCCAACCACTACGGAGGCCTCAGGGCGGCTGGGGTGCTGGCCTTCTCTGTCAGTGGCCATGGAGTTTATTGTTTGGGCTGATGATCTGAACACGGAACTTTCCACACTCAGCTCCAGAGAAAGCCGGTCTCCTCTGCCTCGGTCCCCCTGCCCTCTGGGGCCTGGCAGGTGGGGAGGGATGGGAGGAGCTTCTGGCTAACGTGCCACAAACTCTTGAGAGTCCCTTGGACTGCAAGGAGATCCAACCAGTCCATCCTAAAGGAAATCAGTCCTGAATATTCATTGGAAGAATGGTTGCTGAAGCTGAAAATCCAATACTTTTACCACTTGATTCAAAGAGCTGACTCACTGGAAAAGCCTCTGATGTTGGGAAAGATTGAAAGCAGGAGGAGAAGGGGACAACAGAGGATGGGATGGCTGGATGGCATCACCAACTAGATGGACATGAGTTTGAGCAAGCTCTGGGAGCTGGTGATGGACAGGGAGGCCTGGTGTGCTGCGGTACACGGGGTCGCAAAGAGTTGGACACGACTGAGCGACTGATAACTGATGGCTGTGTCTTTGAGGGGGGACCTGCCAAGCTCCTCGCTCGGTCATCCAGGACGCGGCCCATCACTGTTTCACCCTCCAAGTCCCCGATTCCTGTTGGCTGTATTATTATTTCTAAGTCGTCGCTGTTGACATGCCTGTGTTCTTTGTTTTGTTTAGTCACTCCACATTTAAGCTGGCTCCGGGTCGACCTCACTCACAGGACAGCAGCATCTCCTTTTATGTCTTCATTTGCTTCTGTGCAGACGCTGCAGGCCCGCCTGAGGTGCTGGGTGTAAAGCGATGCAGACAGCAGGTCCTCCCCGGCCCTCCGGCTCTCAGAAATTGGAGGAAGCACCACTAGAGTCTCCGAGAGGCTCCAGCTTTTGAGGCGCTTGAAAATGTTGTGTGCGGTGCTGCAGGAAAGCCGCATCTCACAGACGTGATAATGAGCGAAAACGGACACAGACAGAACGTGCCATCTGATTTCATTATCACCCAGTCCCAGAGGAGCTAAGTGGCAAAGAACCTGGGTCGGGAGGATCCCCTGGAAAAGGAAATGGCAACCCACTCCTGGATTCTTGCCTGAAAAATCCCATGGACAGAGGAGCCTGGCGGGCTACAGTCCAAAAGGGCCTCAAAGAGTCGGATATGGCAGAGAAGCTGAACACCAAGCAGGCAAAACTGACCTATTTATAGAAACCTGGTCGGTGGTGGTCTGAGACGGGGCATCAGGGATTCACTCAGTATAGTTCAGTCCCTCAGTCGTGTCTGTGACCTCATGAGTCTGTCGCAGACTCTGTGACCCCAGGGACTGAAGCACGCCAGGCCTCCCTGTCCATCACCAACTCCTGAAGCTTGCTCTAACTCATGTCCATCGAGTCGGTGATGCCATCCAACCACCTCATCCTCCGTCGTCCCCTTCTCCTCCCACCTTCAGTCTTTCCCAGCATCAGGGTCTTTTCTAAGGAGTCAGCTCTTCGCATCAGGTGGCCAAATGATTGGAGCTTCAGCATCAGTCCTTCCAATGAATATTCAGGACTGATTTCCTTTAGGTTGGACTGGTTGGATCTCCTTGCAGTCCAAGGGACTCTCAAGAGTCTTCTCTAACACCACAGCTCAAAAGCACCAATTCTTCAGCGCTCAGCTTTCTTTATAGTCCAGCTATCACATCCATACATGACTACTGGAAAAACCATAGCTTTGACTAGACGGACCTTTGTCAGCAAAGTATATCTCTTCTTTTTAATGTGCTGTCTAGGTTGGTCATAGCTTTTCTTCCAAGGAGCAAGCGTCTTTTCATTTCATGGCCGCAGTCACCATCTGCAGGGATTTTGGAGCCCAAAAAATAAAGTCTGTCTCAGTTTCCTTTGTTTCCACATCTATTTGCCATGAAGTGATGGAACCGGATGCCATGATCTTTGTTTCCTGAATGATGAGTTTTAAGCCAGCTTTTTCACTCTCCTCTTTCACTTTCATCAGGAGACTCTTTAGTTCTCCTTCACTTTCAGCCATGAGGGTGGTATCATCTGCGTACCTGAGGTTATTGATATTTCTCCCAACAATCTTGATTCCAGGGTCTTTTTCATAATGACCCTCAGAAGGTACAGACTTACCCTCTAGGCCCAAATGTCCCCGGTCCTTCCCCAAGGGTAGAGGCTGACCCTGCAAACCTCAGAGGCTGAAGCAGCAGAGATGATGCTTGGGCAGCTTGGTTCCCAGGGAGGCGTGGGGAGTCCCTGTCCTGCCCTTCCACTTAGCTGTCCAGTAAGCAAGGCCCCTCCTCTGTCTACGAGAAGACCCATCAGGGCAGGGGCAGCAGGGGACATGTCCACCACCTCTTGATGCTAACACAAAGCCTGTGGGGGATTAGAGGGTCCCTCTCTGGGCTGGCCAGGGAGACCATGACCACTGCTCTTTGGGCCTCTGCGGGGCAGTGCGGCTGTTAGCCTCCAGGGGGCAGTGCCGCTGTTAGCTTCCAGGGGGCAGTGCGGCTGTTAGCCTCCAGGGGGCAGTGCGGCTGTTAGCCTCCAGGGGGCAGTGGGGCTGTTAGCCTCCAGGGGGCAGTGCCGCTGTTAGCCTCCAGGAGGCTCTGACCAGGTAGGACTACACTTGACTCCAGTACTGTTCTCCATCCGTGACCGGCTGAGTCGTGTTCCCTCAAAATTCCTGCGCTGCAGCCCTCAACCCTGGGTCCTCAGAGTGTGACTGTGTTTGGAGGTGGGGTCTCTAAAGAGGTCCCTAAGGTGAATGAGCTCATAAGACACGGACCTGAGACCCACAGGACTGGTGTCCTTGTAAGAAGACGAGGCCAGGACACAGACACACACACAGAGGGACGACCCTGTGAGGACACGGGGAGGAGACGTCTGCTCGCCCAGGAGGGAGGCCTCAGGAGGACCAGCCCCGCCCCCACCTGGGCCTGGGGTCCAGCCTCCAGGACGGGAGCCAGTGGGCATCTGCTGTGTAACCACCACCCCCATCTGTGATGCTTGTCACAGCAGCCTGAGCAAGCTCATACCCCACCCCAGGTGTCAGCGCACTGTCTCCTGGTCGCCAGTCTTACTGTGCCTGGCCAGGGTGTCTGGAACAGGCTGTCAGAGGTTCTGTGATGACATCATAAAGATACTCCCAAACTCGGGCCCAGTTATGCTTCATCCATACAGTAATAAGAGCTAACACCTCCCTATCGTCTAATGAGAACAGATTCTCGTAAGAGCTTTTACATGAATTGACTCCGTTGTCTCAAGGGCCTCGCAAGGCTAACTTGCCATGACCCTGGTTTATGTGAGAGGAGAGGACAGCAGGTTCCCCCTAGACCCTGTCCAGAGGCTTGAAGGCAGGGAGAGGCCGGGCTGGCCTGGTGATCCAGCACCGGGGCCCAGAGCCTGGATTCTTAACTGTGGGGCGGTGGCTTCTCCAAATAGCCAGCCCTCCAGAGATGCCCCAAACTCCAGACAGCCATCTCCAGTGGCCCATCCGGGGGAATGTGTCAGGCCCCAGGCGGTGGTCTTGTCAACTCAGCTGGACCAGGGCCACCAGCATCTTCAGGACACAGCTGGCCAGAGAGGAACTGGGGACTTGGGAGAGGAACAGGGACCAGAGGCCTCCATGTTCTCTTTTAAAATAAGAGACAGAGAGGACAAGATGGTGGAGGCGCAGGTGGACGTGGAGTACGTCTCTCTCCACGGATACATCAGGAAGACACCTTCAGACCACAGCTGCATGCAGAACACCAGTTGACAGCGGACAGGAGGCTGACCAGCGGAAAAGAATATATCGACCCACGCAAAACTCAGTACGATGAAGGAACTAGAGGGAAAAACAGGAGTGTTAGAAGGACTAGACCTGCCCTCGGTGGGTGCGGGAACTGAGGCAGGGGTCCGATCCCCACAGCAGGGCAATTGTCTGAGTCAGAGGAGAAACGTTTAAGGCTGAGAGTGAAACAGCTGACCTGTGGCAGCCTAAGTGGAATGAGAATCAGACAGTCCTTGCTGCAGCCATGCATACCCCGGACAAGAATGCTGGTCCCCTGGAAGGCGCAGTGGCTGGGAGCTGGAGTTTGGGGAGTGTGGAGTGATCCCAGCGTGAGGGCTGCTGTTGACTGCAGATAGATGGATCGAGGGGATATGAGGGAGGAGATCGTGGTGGGAAATGCGCGTGGAGGAAAGTCAGGCACCACAGAAGCAAGGTAACACTGCTGAGTCACTCGTAGGGGGTGGAGCCATCACCATAGTCTCTCTCCCCCCACGCGCCAGTGTCTGCAGCTGAACAGTAGAGAGGCTGGCCCACCAAACGCCTGACGTCTGAACTATAGAATACGATCCCACCCAGGGTGCCCCTTTAAGTGACCAATGCACCGATCTACAGAGTAGGACCCCAGCCAGAGGGGCCCCTCTCTGTGCCTGACACACCGAACAACAGAGAAGGATGCCAGGCAAGGGAGCCCTCTAAGTGCCTGAATGGGTGGAGCTATGGAGAAAGACTGGCCAAAGAGGCCTTCTGACAGCCTCTTCTTCCTTCTACAAGAGGCCCGAGGAAAGACTCTGATAGGGCCATAACTCCTGCGGTGGAGGCAGTCGATGTCCCTGACCCTTGGCACCGCCAGGGTCCCTGCAAGCCAAGCAGCTGCGCCACCTTCATGCTCGACTCTCACTGGGGCAGAGCTGTCACAGGCAAAAAGTCTTGTGTCTATGTGCCCAGGGTCGCTTTGGTTGTGTCCAATTCTTTTCAACCCCATGGACTGCAGCGCACCAGGCCTCCCTGTCCATCACCAACTCCCGGAATTCACTCAGACTCATGTCCACCGAGTCTGTGATGCCATCCCATCCTCTGTCGTCCCCTTCTCCTCCCACCTTCAATCTTTCCCAGGATCAGAGTCTTTTCCAATGAGTCAGTTTTTCACATCAGGTGGCCAAAGTATTGGACCTTCAGCTTCAGCATCAGTCCTTCCAATGAATATTCAGGACTGATCTCCTTTAGGATGGACTGGTTGGATCTCCTCGCAGTCCAAGGGACTCTCAAGAGTCTTCTCCAACACCACAGTTCAAAAGCATCAATTCTTCAGCGATCAGCTTTCTTCACAGTCCAACTCTCACATCCATACATGACGACGGGAAAAACCATAGCCTTGACTAGACGGACCTTTGTTGGCAAAGTAATGTCTCTGCTTTTTAATATGCTATCAAGGTTGGTCATAACTTCTGTTCCAAGGAGCAAGCGTCTTTTAATTTCATGGCCCTCCGGACTGCTCCCCCAACCCCTCCCCTGTGGTCGCCCACCTGCCCCAGGCTGCCAGCCTCAGGGTCCCTCCTGCTCAGCAGACACACGCTGGGGTATGAGGGCTCTGTCGCCGGCACCCTCCCCCCACCCTCGTTCTGAGCTGAGTGAAAACCAAGACAGAGTCCTGGGCACACGAGGCAGGGGTGAGGGGGTGGGGCGTTCCCGGGTGGACACCGCGGCAGAGAGGCCACTGGACTCACCCCAGAGGGGGCACCAGAGGGTGAGCTGTGTCCTGCCTCTTGGGGATGGGGGGCATCTATAATGCATGCAGACAAAAGGCCAGCTGCACTGGAGCCCCTTTGAAAACCCAGCCTCCCGTGTCTGTCCAGCACACAGCCCTCCGCTAGCGGTCCCGCAGGTGTCGGGGGAGAGGCAGCTCTGCGGCCCTGGCAGAGGACTTTGCTGCCTCCCTGTAGGCCCCCGGGAAGGCCCCCCAAGGTCTGCTCTCCTGGGGGGGTGACCGCACCTCTGCATGGCCCTTGTGGGGCCTTGCAACCCTTAAGTGGACAGCTTTCAGCCAGGAGGGTGGCTGGGGAAGTCCCTGCCTCCCGGCCCCCTTTCCATTAGAATTTCAATGGGGCCTTCAGTCTGATGGATGATTTGTGGCTGTCACTGGGCCCTGGAGCACAGAGACCCAGGCCCCGAGGCCCACCTGCTCCATCCGGCCTGTCCGGCAGGGACAGGCTGCTCCCGCCTTTGTTGTCTTTTCCCTCCACCCTCCTCAGAGACCCTGGCTGTAGGTGCCCACCCTGCAGGCCTGTGGGGCAGCCAGAGCCAGCAGTGACCGTGGGAACTGACCTGGCGCTGGGCTGGACAGCCGTTTAGATAGAGAATCGCCTGCCTGGAGGCCCTGTGGACAGACAGCCCAGCTCCGACCCAAACATGGGCTATTGCCCCACTGACTTATAGAACCTTCCAGTGGCCCCTTTCCCCGCCATCTCCCACTTCACCCTAGGCTGTCTCAGCTGACCCTTCCCTCCTGACACCCAGCCCCCTCCTACCCACGTGTCATCCTGGGGGCCCCGCCCATCAGATTTTCTTCCATCCATCAGTGCCCGCAGGGGTCCCCTCGGCCACACCTCTGGTGCTGCCTACCCCTGACATCCAGCCCTGTCTCCTCTTCCCTCTACCTCTGGGGGCCCCTCCCCCCCAGGAAGGCACATCCCCTCTCTTCCCAGGTTCCCCCCAAATCCGGCCTTCTGCAGACACGTCTGGCCCCATGAAGGCAGGCATTCCATCCAGAACCTAGTCAGTCTTGGGGCAGTCCCTGGTCTGAGGGCCTGCTGGGCGCTGGGGCAGAATGGAGGGCAGAGGCAGACGGCCCTGCCCTCTGTGGAGGGTGTGGCCGAGGAGGCAGGTGTCAGGCGAAGCAGGTCGTGGTTCTCTGCCCGTAATGTCACCTGTCTGCTGCCACACCTCCTCCCGGGGGGGCATGGTCTTCCACCCCTGGACACTCCTCCCTGCTTGTACTCAGCCCTTGGCCCAGCACTGCGGTCTTGGGAGGGCCTCTGTCCACTCTGGCAGGACCTGGTCCAATTGGACACACAGAGATGCTTCTAGAACCTTCACTGGTCATGAAGTGAACACCTCAAGGCGTTCCCCACTAAGTTTGTGGCAGTTTGGTATAGCAGCAGTAGACGGCTCTAAGGTAGGGCAGAGAAATTGGAAAGAATGAAAGATGAAAACACAGTTATTGATGCAAGTGGACTGTGTGGCAAAAACAAACTCCAGGAAAAACAATAGGCTGCAAAGGGAAGGAAGTGAAATTACACTACTCGTCTACTGGGGTGGGTGATATTTAGCTGCAGTGGGGTAAATACTGACCGCTGACTCAGATTTAGAGGCTCTCTCTATATTGGGCACACAGGGGAGGACAGGGGAGGAGCTCGAGCCAATCCTCACCTCAGTCAGTTCAGTGGCTCAGTCGTGTCCGACTCTGCGACACCCTGGGCTGCAGCGCGCCAGGCTCCCCTGTCCATCACCAACTCCCGGAGCTTGCTCAGACTCATGTCCATCCAGTCAGTGACGCACAGGCTTCTCATCTAGCATAATGGAAATTGGTGAGTAATACCTGAAATTGATCGATTAAGGACTTCCCTGGTGTCCCAGTGGTTAGGAATCTGCCTTGCAAGGCAGGGGAGGTGGGTTTTGATCTCTGGTCAGAGAACTGAGATCCCACGTGCTGTGGGGCAGCTAAGCCTGTGTGCTGCAACTGCCGGGCCCACTCTCCACAATGAGATAAGCCTGTGCATGGCAGTGAAGACAGCACAGCCAAAATAAATAAATTAAATAGACCAATTAGGAACTAATAGAGGAGGGCTTTCCTGGTGGCTCAGTGGTAAAGAATCCACCTGCCAGTCCAGGAGACACAGGTTCGATCCCTGATCTAGGAAGATCCTGCATGCCTCAGAGCAACCAAGCCCCAGGAGCCACAATTGCTGAAGCCTGTGTCCTAGAGCCTGTGCTCTGCAGCAAGAGAAGCCACTGCACTGAGAAGCCCGCGCACGGCAACTAAAAGTATCCCCTGCTTGTTGCAACTGGAGAAAAGATTGTGCAGCAGTGAAGACCCAGCACCTCCAAAAATGAATAAATAAGTAATTTTAAAAAACAAGCAAAAAACCCCAAACGGACCATCCTGGCCCTTGGTCCTTCTTGCCAGGCAGGAAACCCAACTTTAGGGAAAGTGTTTTCCATCACTGCTTGGGAAACAGTTTCATTTTCTTTTTCTGGGTGACCTTTGGTGAGTAAGAATGTTCAGTTAGTCCGCAGACTGAGTCTTTGACCCGTGGTCAGAATTCCAGCTGCCTGGCGACTGACCACCTGCACACATCATACCCTGCCGGCTCAGTGTGTAGCCCTGTCGACAATTAACCTGTTTTATGGAAACCGAGTCCTAGGAGGCGTTAAGGACAAGGAATGCAACCAACAGGTGATACAGGGCTGGGGGCGGGCCGTGGTGGAGCCGGGGGCGGAGCTGGGGGCGGGTTGGGGCGGGGTCTGGGGGCGGGCGGGGGCGTGGCCGGAGGCGGGTGAGTGGGCGTGGCCTTGCCGGGGCGGGGCGGGGCGGGGCGGGGCCGGGGCGGGGCGGGACAAACCTTGGGGTGAGACAAGTGTCAAGACCAGCGACACCTTTCTCCTGGGATCCTGCCTGTGAGGGGGAACCTGGCTCCTCCCCTGCCGTTGCTCGTTGCTCGCTTGCTTCAGGGCACACCCTCGGCCTCTGTTCAGACAGACGCTGCGCCCGGGCAGCTCTACCAGCTTCCGGAGAAGTGGCCACGGCCAGCCATTTCTGAGACTGGGCGGTGGGCGTCCACGTGCTCTTGTGCACGCACGGTGTCCCCAGGATGTGACCTGGTGGCCGCAGACACCGCATGTCAGTGCTGAGTGCCAGGCGTGGGGCTGAGGTGGGGTGCCTGACCCCACAGCCACCGGCCCATCTTGGCTGGAGGGGGGCAACGGGTGGGCAGTGGAGCGGCCCCTGGGATCTGCAGAGAGGGCGGCCCGTCGAGCGGTCATGTGTCACGAAGCAGGAAAAGGCACAGCCGCAGATGCTTCATCTGGAGCGGGCGGTGGAGAGAGGCCCCTCACAGGTGCCCCAGGCCGCAGTTGTGACAGCGGGAAGGTGAGGAGCCAGGAGCCCGCGGCCACCACACAGCAGCTCCTGGCCCTTCAGGGCCCTTCGTTCACCAGGTGCCTCCCTGCCCCCCTCACACCAGCAGGTCAATTATCTGTGGACACGCCACCTCAGCCTCAGGGGTGGGTACTGGCCATTAGGAAGCGGTTATCTGTCCTGCTTTTGAGGGATTCTAATGAAAATGGAAAGTCTCAGCTTCCTCTCTGCTCCCGATGATGTCTGCTGTGCACGGGCCAGACTCTCTTTGCCCTCGTAGCTGTTGGCTGGGGAGCTTTGTCCAGGGAGAAGTGGCCTCGGGGCTGACACCGGGACCTGAGGCCCCAGGGGGGCATCTTCAGGTCTGCCCACACGGGGGCAACTGCGCCAGGAGCCCTGGAGGGCGGGGGCTGTGAGAGGGACTGTGCAGGCTCGGATTCACGTTCAGGTCTGGGGTATACACAGGTGGGTGCACCCCACTCATACCATCCTGGGACCACTCCCTGTCCGCTCACTCATCGCTGCAAAGTCCTCCTGAGAACCAGCCCCAAGCGGGGAGTTTTCACAAGCAGCCTGAGGCAGGCCACAGAGCCGAGGGCATGGCTGGGGTCAGGGCGGTGGCTCGCGGCTGTGCTTGGGGTCCGTGCGCTGTGTCCCCTCTGGAGAGGCCCCTGAGACTGTGCTCTCGGCGACAGCAGGAGCTCACAGGGCCCTTGGGGCCTGGCAAGCTGCCACTGGTGCCTGCGTTCCATCAGCCAAACCAAGTCTCACGGCCGTGTCAGCTTTGGGGCCGCTCCCATGGAGGCAGACCTGTGTTCGGTGGTGGCGGGAGCGAGGGATCAGGTTCTGTCCCACACAGGGCCTGGCCTGGCCGGCGGTGCCGCTGAGTACAGCCCGCCTGGGAGGCCGGGCTCTGCCATCCTCGAAAGCCAGCTCAGGTCAGGGAGCAGCGGGAGAAACGGTGGTGGGCATGGTGATGGGCCCTCCGGGGCTGCCCTAATAACGTCCGAACAAGGGCCCTGAAGTCATTCACTGTTTCCTGACCAGAGGCTGGAATCCCACATCCTGGTGAGGGCAGGGTGGTCCTCCTGAGGCCCCCCCCCACCGCCCCGGGCTTGCAGACGGCTGTCTCCTCCCCGTGTCCTCACAGGGCCATCCCTCTGCATGTGTCCGTGTCCTGACGGCTTCTTCTCATAAGGACCCCGGTCCTGTGGGATTAGGATACACCCTGGTGTACCTCAGTTGTCTTACATTGCCTCTTTAGGGGGTTGTGTATCCAAATACAGCCACATGGGAGGGGCTAAGGTTTGGGCTTCAAGCTGGGACCCTGGGGGACACATGCCAGGCCACAGCAGGGAGGTGGTCAGTGGCACGACCGGACCCCTTCCTGTTCCTGAGGTGGGGACATCCCAGGACGTGGCCGAGGCCTTAGCAGGGGTGGCAGCCCTGTCCGGGCTGGGCCCCCAGCCTTGCTCATGCCAGCCCCCTGCTCCAGGGAGAGGGCCTTCTTGGGCCAGGGCTGAGACATGCTGCTCACCTGGATAGTCGTTCCCTCCTGCGCCCTTTAACCCGGCCACTCGTCCCTTCACAGAGGTGCCCAGGCAGGCACCGGAAGGGCCAGGGTCACTGTCAGGGGCCAGTGAAGGGAGGAGGAGCCAGAGCTGCTGGACAGGGCCCGGGCGCAGTGTGAATAGGGACCAGCCCATGGAGGGCTCGGAATCCGGTAAGGCTGCACTCTTCACTGGAGGGAGGGGGTGCGGTGGGCCGGGAACTGGTAATGGAGGGGCCAGGAGACTGGGGCCCAGAGGCCCCCCCGACCCCCCATGAGGAGGTGGGGCAGATGACTGAAGGGGCATAGTCAGGAGGCTGAGACAGACCCAGAGTGGGAGGCAGAGGGGAGTGGACGGGGCCAGATGCCGGTGCTGAGTGGAGCCACAGGGCCCACGGGACTCTGAGCACAGGGTGCGCTGCGGGGGATGTGGCTGCCCCGAGCTTTGGCGGGGGCAGGCAGCAGAGGAGGGGCTGATGACCTCGGCAGCGGGCAGCTCCCTGGGGTCTGCCCTGGAGGTCGGGCTGGAGGGGCTGAATGCTCTGGGGGCTCAGGGATGCTCAGCTGTCTGAAGGTGGCCACTATACATGGCCAGTGCTGACCAGAGCCGGGGAGCACGCGGCCGTGGGGAGGGAGCAAAGGACTCGGCCTCGGGCTCCAGCGGGGCCGCAAGGCGTTGCCCCATCCATCGTGGGGCCTGCAGCCACTGGGCCAGACCCCGCCTCCCTCCACAATGGGTCGAGGCCCCTCCCGGAAAGGGCAGCCCTGACCAGCTCCCGTCCCAGCTACTGTGCTCCTGGGGCCTGGCCGGGGCAAAGGCGCGGGCCTGACAACGTGGTCTCGGGGAATCTACACAGGTCTCCAGCAGTTGCACCCAACCCTGAAAGGCTCTACCTTCCGGCGACCAAAGAGGCTTCCAAGTCCTCACCCAGGCCTGTGCTCCCACCGCGGGTTCTCACTGCAGTGGGCTGCTTCCCGGATCGCTGGTGACGGCCCCTGGAGATTCTCCTATGAGTGCCCGACGGGGTGGAGCCCATGGATGACCAAGGTCAACTACAGGTTGCCTCATTCCCTCACACGGGACTCAGGAATCAGGTCAGGTCCAGACCAAGTGGCCAATCGTGTTGTGTCCTGAGAAAACAAGAGAAAAATCCCATGCTGCTGCTGCTGCTGCTAAGTCACTTCAGTCGTGTCCGACTCTGTGCAACCCCATAGACAGAAGCCCACCAGGCTACCCCGTCCCTGGGATTCTCCAGGCAAGAACACTGGAGAGGGTTGCCATTTCCTTCTCCAATACATGAAAGTGAAAAGTGAAAGTGAAGGTGCTCAGTCGTGTCCGACTCTTCGCGACCCCATGGACTGCAGCCTACCAGGCTCCTCCATCCATGGGATTTTCCAGGCAAGAGTACTGGAGTGGGGTGCCATTGCCTTCTCTGGAAAAATCCCATATTAAAGACCAATTTTGTGGGAAACACTAACACTGCAAAAATGCAAATCTGCCAGCTATTTGCGTGCAAAGAATTGACGCACAGGCTTGCCTAGCGATGAGACGCGCACACTCTAAGAAATATGGACTCAATCCACTGAGTTATATTAACTTTAATTATTAACATTCAACATAATTATTACATATTTTTCTTCAGCTCCCATCTGAGGGAGACACTGTGCTTGCACTTCGGAGACATCTATCTGACTGGCTTCTGGGGGTGTGAAGATGTTTGATGTACTTCTCCTAAATCTGAAAAAACAAATAATAAAAACCAAATTGAAAACATAAATAAATGGTCTCACTGCAAGCCAGGAGCAGACAGAACGGGAAGGCGGGCTGAGGCACCTACCTGTCCTCTGCAGCACTTCCAGGGCGGGGACCTCTCCAGGGTCTCCGGGGCCCGTGGTTGTTAAGCAAGTAAATACAAGGACAGTCTCACTGAAAACGCATCGAATATTAAGCTGCAACTCACCCAGTGTGCGCGTCATTAAGTCTGGATTCGCCCCTATCAGTCAGGTGGGGACTCCGCCTGGGCACATTTCTTTTACATCAGCTCTTGGTGGTCAGCTAGAGGGGGATGGAGGGAGGAGAAATGAGCAGGCCCCGCCCCTACATACACGCACACGCACACGCACACATGCACACACTCGCACAGACACGTACATGTGTGCTCACACACTCGCACGCACGCGCACACACACGTGCACACACGCTCACAGACACGCACGCGTGCACACACTCTCAGACATGCGCACGCATACACGCACACGCACACACACACACACACACACACACTCGCACAGACACGTACATGTGTGCTCACACACTCACACGCACGCGCACACACACGTGCACACACGCTCACAGACACGCACGCGTGCACACACTCAGACATGCGCACGCATACACGCACACGCATACACGCACACGCACACACGCACACATGCACACACAGGGGCTCTCACACACACACACACACGGCTCTCACACACACACGGGCTCTCACACACACACACACACACACACACTCGCACAGACACGTATATGTGTGCTCACACACTCACACGCACGCGCACACACACGTGAACACACGCTCACAGACACGCACGCGTGCACACACTCAGACATGCGCCCACATACACGCACACGCACACACACACACACACACACTCGCACAGACACGTACATGTGTGCTCACACACTCACACGCACGCGCACACACACGTGCACACACGCTCACAGACACGCACGCGTGCACACACTCAGACATGCGCACGCATACACGCACACGCATACACGCACACGCACACACGCACACATGCACACACAGGGGCTCTCACACACACACACACACGGCTCTCACACACACACGGGCTCTCACACACACACACACACACACACACACACTCGCACAGACACGTACATGTGTGCTCACACACTCACACGCACGCGCACACACACGTGCACACACGCTCACAGACACGCACGCGTGCACACACTCAGACATGCGCACGCATACACGCACACGCACACACACACACACACACACTCGCACAGACACGTACATGTGTGCTCACACACTCACACGCATGCGCACACACACGTGCACACACTCTCACAGACACACGCACGCGTGCACACACACTCAGACATGCGCACGCACACACGCACACGCACACACACACACACACACACACTCGCACAGACACGTACATGTGTGCTCACACACTCGCACGCACGCGCACACACACGTGCACACACGCTCACAGACACGCACGCGTGCACACACTCTCAGACATGCGCACGCATACACGCACACGCATACACGCACACGCACACACGCACACATGCACACACAGGGGCTCTCACACACACACACACGGCTCTCACACACACACGGGCTCTCACACACACACACACACACACACTCGCACAGACACGTACATGTGTGCTCACACACTCACACGCACGCGCACACACACGTGCACACACGCTCACAGACACGCACGCGTGCACACACTCTCAGACATGCGCACGCACACACGCACACATGCACACACAGGTGTGCGCACACACACACACACACACACTCGCACAGACACGTACATGTGTGCTCACACACTCACACGCACGCGCACACACACGTGCACACATGCTCACAGACACGCACGCGTGCACACACTCTCAGACATGCGCACGCACACACGCACACATGCACACACAGGTGTGCGCGCACACACACAGACACACGCATGCACACGCACACACACACATGCATGCTCACACACTCTCACAGACACGCACACACACGCACGCACACACATACACACGCACACATGTCCCCGCCCAGCACCCGTGTTCACTGTTTGTCTAACAAGCATCATTTCCAGCCTGGCCTGCTGCCCCTTCGTCGGCGGTGGCACTGACCCCCGCACACCAGCTCCTGCGCCAGCTCAGCCAGGGAGGGAGGAGGGGCCGACGGCTGGGCAGTCTCTCTTAGGAGTGGGATTAAAGCTCCAAAAATAGGCGGCCAGTGTCGGGAGAGCCGGCTTGGAAACAAGGCCCTCCGCCCCGCTCCCTCTGCCCGTGGCCAGCGCAGACCAGGGCCAAGGGGCCGGGCTCCCTGCGCCGTCCAGCCACACCGGCTACCAGTGGTCACAGGCTCCCTGTTCCCCCACCAAGTCCTGGGGAAGGGAGGGGAAAGGAGCAAAGCCCCACCCTGAAGACTGTGCCTCCCACCTTTTGTCCAGCCTGCTTTGCATATTTTTAATTGTGGTTAAAAATAGAAAACTCACCCTCTTCGATGTTTTTAAGTGTGCAGTTCAGCGGTATTAAGTACCTTCACATGGTCCTGCAACCAGCTCCAACAGTCTGTTTTTTAATTCCCCATTTCTTATTCAAATGCTGATGGAAATACACAGCTACCCCAGAGAGGGAGCAAGGCCAGGGGACCCTGGATCTTGACCCTGAAGCAAAAGACGTCCCTACACTCTGGAGGCTCCGCCACCCCGTGCCACCAGCTCGTGTTCCCCCAGCCAAGCTGGGGGAGTGGCTCAGAGCCTCCTGGGACCCAGGGCAGTCCATTTACCTCTGAATTACTGGAAAGTTTCTGTCCTCAGGCCAGATCCAGATCCCTGAAACCTGTGCCTCTTGGCCTTGGGGTCCCTCAGGAACAGGGCTCCCCATCTTTCCTGGTCAGCCCTTGATGGTCTGAAGTACCCACAAACGCTGGGCCCTCCCTGGGTCCCCCACTCCCTCTCCAGGTGTCCAAAGAAGGGGAAGGAGCTTGTGTGCAGCAGGAGGCTGGGGGACGGGAACCTGGAGCAGCTTGGGCTGCAGGGGCTTGGTCCCTCCCTCTGCAGACAGAAGTATGGGGGGTGGGGCTGCATGGAAGAATTGCCTCTGAGACCCCCCCCGCCCAGGGCCAACCCGCTCCAAGGGCCAAACACTGGGAACCTGGGTGTATCCCAGCAGGGCGCAGGCAGGGAGGCGTCTGAGGCTGGCCCTGGGGGTCACTGGGTCACCTGCTCCAAGCCCCCTGCCCTTGTCATCTCTCCCTCCCCACCCTGAGCTGGAGGGGTGGGGTGGAGGGGCAGAGTGGTGAGCTCAGGAACTAGCGACCATCCCAGCCAGAAGACAGTAAACTGCCCCTTGGGGTCCCCCTAGGACAAGCTGGGGGGCATAAGTAAGGGAGGCTTGCCTGCTCACAAAGGTCTTTATTTCCTGGAGGACAGCAGATGGTAAGGTTGCCAGACACGCTCGAGTGCTGGCGTCTCGTCCCTGTGGGGCTCGACCAAGGCTCTGTGGGGGCAAATGACCCCTCCCCAGATAACAAGCTAGAGATGCCCCGGGACCCAGACTGGCCTCGTAGGCCTGGGGAACCTTCCGGGCCCAGGGTGCGTTCTCCATCCCGACAGCTTTTGTCCCCCCCCAGCCTGCTCACCTCTGCCACCCTCTCTCCTGCCTCCCCTCGGGAATCTGTTCCTGCATCTCAGGGCCCCTAGGGGCCACACCCACACTCACAGCTCCCGGGCTTCTGTGTCCTCGGCAGGAATGGGCAGCAGTGCCCGGTGGGCACCTCTGGATCCCAGTCCCAAATGCAGAGGAGGGAGACCCCAGTTGGCCCCACTGCCCCGAGGTCGCCGTTACACAAACAGGTGCGGCTCGGAGGTGAAGGCCACGGACAGCTGGAGGCCCTAACGGAGGCCCCGCCTCGCCAGGACCGCAGAGGGAAGATCGCAAGGCCTGATGCACTGACCCCAACACAGCATTTAGCCCACAGAACACCGTAACCAGGATGGGGAGTCAAAGAACGAGCCTGGAAAAAATATTTGCGGCAAGCGTGCCGGGGAATGCTAATGTCTTCAGCACCGAAGGGTTCTTGCAAATCGGTGAGGCGAAGCTGAGCACCTCGAAAGAAAAGCAGGCAAACACATGAAGAAGTCATTCACAAAAGAAAAATGCAAATGGTGACCAGAGGCAGGAGAGAAAACCTCTGGCCTCGCCAGTGACCGGAACCGTCCTGCGAGTGGAGAGGGTGGCTGCCAGGTGTCAACACACGACCCCGTTTCGTGGGGGCAGACGGACGAAGGTGGCTCCCGAACGTTCAAAGGACGGGGGGTGAGCAGGAGAGCCCAGGAAACCGTCACGCCTGTGCTAGAGCGAGGGCCGTGTGTGGGAGGGGTGGAGAGAAGGCGTATGAAACGCAGCAGCCAGTCTCCTGACTGCCCTCTGCTGGGAAACTGGCTGCAGGAAAGTGATCAGAGAGGCAGGTCAAACACATGAGTGCAGATGGGCCAGACCAGCGTCCTTGTTTGTAAGTGAAGACACAGTGTGACCGTGGATTTTACATGTCAACTCATTTGGGCCACTGGGGGCCCAGACATTTGGTCAAACAAGAGTCTGGGTGTTTGAGTGAGTTCTAATGAGGTGGATGAACCTAGAGCCTACTATTCAGAAAGAGAAAAGCAAGTACCGTGTATTAATACATATTTGTGGAATCTAGACAGATGGTACTGATGGGCCTGTTTGCCAGGCAGCAAAGGAGAGACAGACAGAAAGGACAGACCTGTGGCCACAGTGAGGGAAGGAGAGGGTGCGGTGCGTTGAGAGAGCAGCGCTCAAACATACACAGAACATCACTGTACGGAGGAAGGGCAGCCTGTGGGGAGTCACCGTGTGACGCAGGGAGCTCAAGCCCAGTGCTCTGTGACGACCTAGAGAGGTGGGGTGGGAGGGAGGTTCAAGAGGGAGGTGACAGAGGTATGCCTACGGCTCATTCTTGTCGCTGTTTGGCAGAAACCAACACAATATCGTAAAGTAATTACCATCCAATTAACAAACTTGAATATATACATGTCTAAAGAGTCTTGGTGTGTCTGCATAAGAGGAACATCTGAATTGGTGGACTCTGTAAAGCAGATGGTTCTTCCAATGGTGGGTGGGCCTCATCCAATCAACTGAAGGTCTGAATAGCCCAGAAGGCTGAGCCTCCCCAGGTAAGAGAGAATCCCTCCTGACCGACTATGTGAGCTGGGACATCAGTCTGCTCCTGCCTTCAGACTGGAACCATACCACCTGCTCCTGGGGTCTCCAGCTCTCTCCCCGTCATTACAGGGAGAGAGACGGGAAGGAGATTAGAGAGAGACAGAGAGGATGCACAGATCTGCGGCTTCTGTCCCCAGGAGACCCTGGCTAACGCTCACCGTTACGATGCCCGCACCTGCTGCAGCCCCTGGATCTCATGCTAAACGGGGACCTGTAGGGAGGGAAGCGGTTCGTGGGCTGAGCACCAACCTTGTGCCAGGCAGGGCTCTGGCTCCCAAGATTCATCCAGAAACAAAACAAGGACCCTGCCTCATAGGGCTGAGTTCCACAGCAGGAGATGGGCCAAAGGTAATGCAGAATGGACCTCAGAAGGTGATACCTGCCGTGGAAAAGGAAATGATGAGCAGGGGAGCAGTGAGCAGGGGAGATGGATGAGCAGGGGAGGGGTGAGCAGGGGAGGGGTGAGCAGGGGTTGGGGTGAGCAGGGGAGGGGTGAGCAGGGGTTGGGGTGAGCAGGGGAGGGGTGAACAGGGGTTGGGGTGAGCAGGGGAGGGGTGAGCAGGGGTTGGGGTGAGCAGGGGAGAGGGGTAAGCAGGGGAGAGGGGTGAGGAGGGGAGAGGGGTGAGCAGGGGAGGGGTGAGCAGGAGAGAGGGGTGAGGAGGGGAGGGGTAAGTAGGGGGGATGTGAGCAGGGGATGGGTGAGCAGGGGAGAGGGACGTGGAGTTTTTGGAAGGAAATTTGCCTGTTTCTAGAGGCGAGGCCATGTTGGGCCTCAGGGAGAACTGAAGGTCATGGGCTGAATCCTGTTCCCCTGATTCCCTTGTTTAAGCCCTGGAACCTCAGAGTGCAGCTGTGTTTGGAGCTGGGAGTCTAAAGAGGTGATCAAGGCAAAATGGGCTACAGGCCACGGGCTCACTAGAGTTGGACATAACTTAGCAACTAAACAACAAGGTAAAGTGAGGTCACTAGAGTGGGCCCTAATCCCCCAGGACCAGGGTCCTTACACGGACACACTCAGAGGGACGACCCTGTGAAGACATGGGAGGAGACCTGCCGTCTGCTCGCCCAGTAGAGAGGCCTCAGGAGGCCCAGCCCGGTCCACACCGGGGTCTGGGATTCCAGCTCCAGGGCTGGAGACGGTGCTGTTTAAACCGGCCTGTTTGTGGGGCTTGTTACAGCCATCCTGGCAAACCAATCCTCTGACACTTGATGAAGAACGTGCAGGCCCTTCCAGGCGGTGAGGACAAGCGTGCCTGGTGCCAAGGTACCCAGCGAGGAGCCAGGGTGAGGTGGGCCAGCTGGTGGGAGAGGAGGCTTGGGGGGTCAGGGAGCCATGGAAGGTACGAGCAGAGGGGAGACAGGACCTGAGTTTCCGGTCTCAGCCCCTCAGAGGCCGAGGGGAGACCCAGACAGAGGACTCAAGTGAATACACGTGTGCTTCAACTAACCAGACAACTTAGGGGAGACGGGCGTGTTCCTGGAAAGATACAAACAACCAAAACTAACTCCAAAAGAAATGGAAAATCCAAATAGACTAATCACAAGGAAAGAGATAGAATTAATAATTTAGATTCCCACAAGGACAAACCCTTGCCCAGATGGCTTCTCTGATGAATCTGACCAAACACTAATGAAGAATTAATTCTAATCCTTCACAAACCCTTCCAAGAAGAGGGCAGAACACTTCCCAACTCATCCTACGAGGCCAGAACCACCCTGATAGCAAAGCCAGATATAGACACCACAAGTAAAGAAAGCTTCCGACCAGTATGCCCTACAAATATAGACACAAAAATCCTCAACGAAATGTTAGCAGAGTGAATCCATCGACACTCTGTACCATGACCAAGTGGTATTGATCATAGGAATGAAAGGTTGGTTTGGTGTTTGAAAATCAATTCATGTCATGCTGCTGCTGCTGCTAAGTCACTTCAGTCGTGTCCGACTCTGTGTAACCCCACAGATGGCAGCCCACCAGGCTCCCCCGTCCCTGGGATTCTCCAGGCAAGAACACTGGAGTGGGTTGCCATTTCCTTCTCCAATGTGTGAAAGTGAAAAGTGAAAGTGAAGTCGCTCAGTCGTGTCCGACCCTTAGCGACCCCACGGACTGCAGCCCACCAGGCTCCTCCATCCATGGGATTTTCTAGGCAAGAGTACTGGAGTGGCTTGCCATTGCCTTCTCCGAATTAATGTCATACATCACATCAACTGGATTTTAGAAAGTCACACCACCTCAACAGACTTAGAAAAAGCATTTGACCAAATGTAAGTAGGCTGCAGTCGGTGGGGTTGCTAAGAGTGGGACATGACTGAGCGACTTCACTTTCACTTTTCACTTTCACACATTGGAGAAGGAAATGGCAACCCACTCCAGTGTTCTTGCCTGGAGAATCCCAGGGACGGGGGAGCCTGTGGGCTGCCGTCTATGGGGTCGCACAGAGTCGGACATGACTGAAGTGACTTAGCAGCAGCAGCAACACCCTTGCATGATAAAAACATTTAACAAATTAGGAATTGAAGTGAACTTCCTTCACTTGATAAAGGGTATTTAGGAAAAACCCACAGCTCACAGCATGTTTACAACAGAAGACTAGCTTTCCTCCTGACGCCAGGAACAAGACACGGGTGTCTGCTCACCTCCACTGGTATGCAACACTCTCCAGGAGGTTTGGGACAGGGTAGTAAGGCAAGAAAAAGAAATAAAGGCATCCAGGTCAGAAAAGAAGGAGTAAAGGTGTCTTTGTATGCAGACAGCCTGAGCTTGAATGTAAGGAACGTTAAGGAATCCACTAAAAGCTACCAGAACTAGTAAGGTTGGCAGATTTACAAGAGGCAGTGCCAGAGTCATGTGCGTCTCTATAAATTAGCAAGAGCAATCTGAAAATGAAATTATGAGAACACAATAACGTCATCAAGAATAAAATACTTAAGAATACATTTAACAAAGGCAGCATGACGCCTGTGTCGAAATGCTCTCCATGAGCACACGCTCCTTGGTAATTAAGACTCCCGGGAGCATCACCTTCCCCACAGAGCCTGAGGACACACGGTCCCACCTGCCCTCCGCCCCCTCCGTCCCGGCCCCCCGTCCTGGGTCCACTGCTCCCCATCCTCTGTCTTCACAGGCCCGCCCAGGGTCCCATCTCGCCGGATGCCTCTGGCCTGTCTTCAGAGCTGCACACCCTCCCTGGGGGCTTCACTCACACCCAGCATCACATACCTCCATGGGGGTGACTTGGTGACTCAGGGCTGTGAGCGTCTCCCCAGCTCACTTGAGCCACTAGGTCTTGTAATTATCTATTTGTGTGACTCTGTCCAGGGGCTGCCACCCCGTCTTTAATCCCTGTGGCCATGAGCCTCAGGCCACGTGGAATGAGTGAAAGATGAGTCCATCTGCACTTGGCCTCAAGAAGCAAGTGCTGGCGCCATGGAGCTGGAGCCTCTGTCCCTGGGGATGCAATGGGCAGGACAGTGGGCAGGCGAGAGACCCTCTGCTGCAGTCACGGCCAGCCAGACGCCCCACGTGGCCCCTGGACCCCATCCTAGGGGAGCTGCTGTGGCCTGAGCCCCATAGCCTGCCCTCCTGCCACGGCTGGTGCACTGCCCTCTGCCTCTCATGGAGCTGAGTGACCAAGCCTGCTCTTTCCGGATCGTCCTCCTGAGGGCCTGTGCGTGGGCTGTGGGCACTGTGAACCCACAATATCCGCCCTGACCCCATGCAGCAGACGTGGGAAGACCCAGCGGCAGCCGGGCATCCTTGTCTTCCACTCTGCACTCGGGTCCTCAGGCAGCTCAAGCCCGCCTCCTCCAGGAAGCCCTCTGCCACTCACCTGCCCACAGCCAGGGAACACTGAAAACGGGCAGAGGACACACGCTTTCTCTCCCCACCTGGCCCTCAGCTCCTTGGGTGGATCCCATTTGTGCCGGTCAGCTTTAGCCAAGTGAAGTTCACATGCAATAAAATTAACTGTTACATGTATAACTCGATGAGTTGCATCACCACAACAGGGCCCTAGAGCATGTCCATCCCTCCCAGTGTTCCCTCTGCCGGCGACTTCCTACCCCCGCCCCTCACCTGGCAGCCCCAGTGTGCGTTCTGTAGCCGCAGTCTTGCCTCTTCTAGAATGTCACACGTCACATCATGTCTAGAATGTGATACGTGACATCACTCTGTGCCTCTTGAGCCCAGATTCTTGGTGTGACGTGTTTGCCATTCATCTGAGTCAAGGCAGGCATTTGCCACAGTCCCATTTACGGTGGGGCAGGTGTCCAGCAGGTGTCCACCATGGGGATGGACCCCGGCCTACCCATCCTGCCACTCACTGGAGGATATTTGGGTTGCTTCCATTTTTGGCCATTATAAATAAAGCTGCTGTGACCTACTGTATAAATAGCTCAGGAAAACTGCTCTGTGGGCACCTAATGGGAAGGAAATCCAAAAAAGAGGGAATATACATATAAAAACATATATACACACACATTCATATATATGAGGGTTCCCAAGTGGCTCAGTGGTAAAAAATTTGCCAGCCAATGCCGGAGACTTGGTTTCAATCCCTGGACTGCAGGAGAAAATGACAACCCACCCCAGTATTCTTGCCTGAGATGCCCATGAACAGAGGAGCCTGGCGGGCTGCAGTGCAGGGGGTCACAAACAGCAACAGCCTCCAATATGTACACGGCTCACTCTGCTGTGCGAGAGAAGCTAAGACAACGCTGTAAAGCACCTACATGCCAATGAAAATTCATTAAAACAAGAAATCCGTCGCAGATAGTCTGTGACTTGGAGAAGCCTCTAGTTTCAGTACAACTGTCATGTATAATAATCTAAACCATGATGTGTTCAAGTAGCAACGCTTCTGGTTCTTCACAGCCTAAAATAAAACTTTATAAATTAAAACAAAAAACAAAGCTGCTATGAACATTGGCGTGCTGGTTCAAGCGGACTGAGTTTTTGCTCACTTGGGAAAATACCTATGAGTGGGATTGTTGGATTGCGTGGTAAGTGTATGTTGAACTTTATAAGAAATGGCCAAACTGATTTCCAAAGTGGCCAGCGGTCTGCATCCCCGTCAGCAGCCAGATGAGCTCCAGGTGCTCGGAACTCTGTCCAGTAGGAGGTGTTCGTTGTCAGCACCAGGAGTTTCAGTCGCTCCAATAGGCCTGTGGTGCGGCTCTACCTTTCCTGGATCACGTGACCAATCACTGGCCATTTTTCCCCATGTGCTTATTTGCCATCCTTTGCTCTTCTTGGTTGAAATGTCTTGCCCAGTCTTAAACTTTTATTTTATTTGCGTAGGCTGGGCCTTCGTTGCTGCGTGGGCTTCTCTCTGGTTGGGGCGAGCGGGGACTCCTCTGCATTGCGATTGCAGCGGTTTCTCTGGTTGCGGAGTGCAGGCTCCAGGCACGTGGGCGTAACAGCAGTTGCGGTTTGCGGGCTCTAGGGTGCTCTGGCTTCAGTAGTTGCAACATAGGGGCCGGTCGATTGCAGCTCGTGGGCCCCGCAGCATGCAGGCTTCAGCGGTTGCAGCAGGCGGGCTCAGTGGTTGTGGCACATGGGCTTAGCTGCTCCGTGGCACGTGGAATCTTTCCAGGCCAGGGACCAAAACCCATGTCCCCTCCATTGACAGTTGGCTTCTTATCCACTGTGTCACCAGGGAAGTCCTGTTTTGCTCGATTTTTAAATCAAGTTGTCTTCTTATTGAGTTGCAACTGTTCTTTGTGTGCTCAGAACGCGAATCTGTTACTGGGGATGCGTTTTGCAAATATTTTCTCCCAATTTGTGGCTTTTCATCTTCTTTACAGTGTTGTGTTTTTTTTGAGCACAAATATTTTTAATTTTGACGAGGTCCAATTTATCATTTAAAAAATTGTATGGTTTGTGCTTTTCGTATTTTATCTAGAAAAATCTTCACATAAACTCAAGGACAGAAACATCGTTTTCCTGTGTTTTCTTTTAGCAGTTTTATGTTTATAATTCTTACATTTATATCTGTGCTGTTGCTAATACAAGTAGGCCTTAGTCTAGTTGATATTTGTATCAACAACAGTGAGTGAGCTTTGAGGTTCTTTTAAAAATCTAATTGGTCTGTTTATTTTTGCTGCCCTCGCAGCGCCTGGGCCCAGGAGTTGCACCACATGGGCTTAGTTGCCCCAAGACATATGGGATCTTCCCGGACCAGGGATTGAACTGGCGTCCCTTGCACTGCAGGGCAGATTCTTAACCACTGGACAACCAGGGAAGCCCCAAGTTTCTTTATTAACATATGATGTTTAATTATTTCAGTACCTTCTGCTGAAATGAGTATCTTTCCTCTGTTAGATGACCTCTGCACCTTTGTTGAAAACCTCTTGTCATAAATGCAAGGATTGAGTTCTAAACTCTAGACTCGTCCCTTGATTTATCTGTCTATCTTTAAGCCAGCACTGTTCTGTCTTACCTGCTATAGCTTTATAAGACTTGGAATCAGATAGTATAAGTCTCTCAACTTCCTTCTTCTTTATCATTGTTTGGAATTTCCTTCGTCCTTTGTATCTCTTTATAAATTTCAGAATCATCTTGTCAAAGTCTTTTTAAAATCTGGGTGGTTTTGCTGGAAATTGCATTGAACCTGCAGATCAATATGGGGAAGCATCAGCACCTTAACAATACAGTCTTGGAACCCATGACCAGGAAACTGAGCTGCACCCTGTGGGGTCTTCAGGCACAGACTCCCTCTGGGTCCCACAACTCTTGTATGTAGGAAGGCTTCAGTCTCCGAGGCCTCCCCTGAGTTCTGAAGAGCAAATTTAATCAGAGAAGAGAGAAAATGCAGAAACAAAGGCAAGGAGTCAAGCAAGAAAAAATAATGAGGGTCAAAGCCAAGGTTCCTCCTCCATGGCTACGGGAAACACTCTGAGCTATGTCCTCAAGTTGATACGCAGGTGGAAGAAGTTAACTGCAAGCTGACCACCAGCATGGAGACCCCAGACTGGCTGGAACTGGATGGTTGATGATTGAGATTCCCGACACTTCACCAGCAACCCCTCAGAGAATTGTGCACACCCTGTGACCCCCCCCCCACACTGTCTATAAAATCCCTTCCCTGAAAGCTGTGGGGGAGTTTGTGCCTTTCGAGCATGAGCTGAGCTGCCCACTCTCCTTGGTTGACCTTACAATACAACGCACTTTTCTTCATCACAACCCAGGGTCAGTAGATTGGCTTTGCTGCATGTTGCGTGAGTGGATCCAGGGTTGGTTTGGTAACAAACACGGCATGACTCTGCATGTATTTAAGCCTTCTTAGATCTCTCAGTGATATTTTATAGTTTTTTGGGTACATGTCTCACACATACTCTGTTAAATTTACCTCTAAATAATTCATGGTTTTAAAAATTCTATTTATAAATTGTATTGTTCTTACACTTTCTCTAATTCGTGGGTTTTTATTCTGTTTATAAGTTATATTGTTCTGACAACTTCAACTTCTCATTGTCCACTGTTAGGACACAGAGACAGGATTGTTATATTTTGCCTTTTTATCCTGTGACTTTGCCAAACTCACTTGTTAGTTCTAGGGGTATCATGTAGTTTAATCTACAGACAAAAATGTCATCTGTGGGTCAAGACTGTTTCAATTTTCCCTTTCCAGTTATATAAAAACATTTTTTTCCTTGCCTTATTACATTGGCTAGGTGCTCTAGTAAAGTGGTGATGCGTGTGTGCTAAGTCTCTTCAGTCGTGTCTGACTCTTTTCGACCCTATGGACTGTAGCCCACCAGGCCTCTCTGTCCATGGGGTTCTCCAGGTAAGGACAGTGGAGAGGGTTGCCATGCCCTCCTCCCAGCGATGTTCCCCACTCAGGGATGGAGCCCACGCCTCTTAAGTCCCCGGCACTGGCGGGCGGGCTCTTTACCACTAGCGCCACCTGGCGACGGCGGATGTTTTTGCCTCATCCCCACTCGGGCTTTCACCATCAAGTGTAATGTCTCTGGGTTATTCTGCTGCTGCTGCTGCTGCTAAGTCACTTCAGTCGTGTCCGACTCTGTGTGACCCCATAGACGGAAGCCCACCAGGCTCCCCCGTCCCTGGGATTCTCCAGGCAAGAACACTGGAGTGGGTTGCCATTTCCCTCTCCAATGTGTGAAAGTGAAAAGTGAAAGTGAAGTCGCTCAGTCGTGTCCGACCCTTAGCGACCCCACGGACTGCAGCCTACCAGGCTCCTCCATCCATGGGATTTTCCAGGCAAGAGTACTGGAGTGGCTTGCCATTGCCTTCTCCTGGGTTATTCTAGATCCCCTTTCTAGATCCCCTTTATCGGTTGAAGTTGCTTAGTCGCGTCTGGCTCTTTGTGACCCCATGGACTATACAGTCCATGGAATTCTCCAGGCCAGAATACTGGAGAGGGTAGCCATTCCCTTCTCCAGGGGATCTTCCCAACCCAGGGATCAAACCGGGGTCTCCCGCGTTGCAGGCGGATTTTTTACCCGCTGAGCCACCAGGGAAGCCCTTGTCAGTTGAAGGAGCTCCTTTTAGTCCTAGTTTACTGACGTGTGTGTATGTGTTTAAACCATAAATGGGTGTTGAATTTTGCCAAATGCCTTAACTGTTTTGCATTTATTGAAATGATTTTGTGGTTTTCTGCTTCAGACCACTCACATTGTGAACTACATCTGCCAATTCTGAAACGTTATTGTAACTTACATTCTTGGAATTAGCCCCGCTTGGTCATCTGTGTTGTCCTTTTGTAAAAAAAAAATCATTTGTTTTTGGCCGTGCGGGGTCTTCGTTGCTGCATGCGGGCTTTCTCTAGTTGTGGTACGTGGGCTTTTCACTGCGGCTTCTCTTGCTGCGGACCACAGGCTCTGGAGCGCTCAGGCTTTAGTATTTGCATCGCATGGGCTCAGTAGTCACAGCTCCTGGCCTCGAGAGCACAGGCTCGGAAGTTGTGGCACAGGGATTCAGTCGCTCCGAGGATCTTCCAGGATCAGGGATCAAACCTATGTCTCCTGCACTGGTAGGTGGATTCTTTACCACTGAGCCACCAGAGAAGCCTTGTATTCGTCTTTTAATACTCTGTTAAGTACTTTTGTCAGGCCTCATGTGGGGCACTGGACATAAATTTCCGTTTCATGTCATGGCTTCTCTGGATCTGGTCTCACAAGAGTCCCCTCTCCTCTGTGTTCTGAAAGCACTCTGCAGTGACCGCGTTACTTCTCCTTTAAAGGTTTGCGGAGATCCTCCAGCAAGGCCTCCCACCTGGACTTTCTCTGCATCGAGGCCAGCACTGGGCCAGGCAGATGGAAGCCTGGCCATGAGGGGCCATGCACAAAGACGGCTCTGTGCTGGGTTGAGACTCTGTGCAACCAATACCAGGAAAGGTGCAGGAAGGAGGCTGCCTGTGGCCCTGGAGTGAGGGCGGAGCTGGCAAGGGTGCTTCAGGATCGCTCTAGAAGCGGACATGGAGAACATGGAGAGGCACGCAGAGGGGCCCCCCATGAAGCCCTGAGAAATGATGATGGGTGTGGGCTGCACGGACTCAGAAGACTGAGAGCTGGCCAGAGAGGCAAAACCCAGGAGCACAGGGCACAGTGTGGGTGGGGGGTGGCAATCTTGAAAACCAGGTGCTTTAGCCCAAGAGTATCCAGATAAGAGTGGTTAGCTGGCCAGTGCTGCTGAGGGCACGAGAAGGACGTGTCTGCTAAGTCCTGCAGGGAAACCAGGGGAGCCGTGGCAGGCACGGCTCCGGCAGAGGAAGGCAGGGAGGCCACAGGGTATGTCTCTTGCCTGGCAGGTGCCCCTCCTGCAGATGCCTGGGCATGCCAGCCTACTCTGTCGGCCTACAGCCCAAGCCCGAATCTTGCCCACCCTTACCTGATGACTCCTGCTGTGCCTTCAGTCCCTGGAACCTCCTGCCAAAGTCCCAAACTTTCCGTATATCCATTTAAACCTGTGCCCACCCCCCAAGCCTGGAGCTGTCTGCAGCAGTCTGTTTTGTGGGGTGAGGCCCTGCACACCTTTGGAGAACCCAGCACCTGCCACCTGAAGACTCAGTCTGCAACCTTTTAAGAAACAAGCAGGAAGCAAGGGGGGACCTGCAAGGGTGGAGGGCTGGGGTTTGGAGGGCTGTCTCCCTTTCCTGACTGGAGAGTGGGGAGAAAAACGCAAGCCGGCCCTCCCAGGGCTGGTGCTGGGGCGATCTGTGGGTTCCCTGAGCTGACAGAGCCCTCCCCACAGGCTGGGCCGGAGCAGGGCATTACCCTGACTGGAGTGCGGGCTGGGGCTGAGGCCCCGGAGCCCGCAGAAAACGTGCCAGAGAAACGTGGCCACCCAGGACTTGGCGGCAGATCGGAGCCACAGCAGTGCACCCAGCCGCTCAGAGGGTGCGGGGCCCGCACCTGCAGGGTCGGCGCTCCCTGCTCCTGGCCCTCACCTCTCTTCTCCCCCCGCCACGCACCCCCCCCACCGCCTCTGCGGCCCTGGCTCAGGCAGCACGTGTGTTTTCCGCAAGAAACACGGGGCCCCCCAGGTCAGGCTGCCCTCTGCAGGGTGGGCCAGCACAAAGGCCTGCTGTGTGGCCTTGGATGAGTTCTTGACTCCGCTGTGCTGGTCACCGTCGTGTACCCGAGAAAACGAAGCGGAGGAGCGCAGTGTCCCGGGCACTGCCTCCGGGCGCGCAAGGTCACGGCTGGGCCACGCGCCACGCAGCGCCGCAGCCCCCGCGAGGGGGGTGCGGAGGGGCTAGTAACGCCTTTCCACCCTGGTGGTCGCGCCCAGCAGGGACTGCGCCGGGAGCCGGGGTCGCAGACCGTCCATCCCAGGGCCTGCCTCCTGCCTGGTCCTGGGATGCGCTTTAAAGGCGAGCCGCCGGGCATCCGCAGCTCGCACCCTGGGCGGGGCCGGGGGCTTGGGGACGGTGGGCCGTGGGCAGGGGCCCGAGAGGCGCAAGCCCCGCCCCCGCCCCGGCCTCGCCCCGGCCCCGCCCGGACACCGCCCGGGCCTCGCCTCCCGGAGACGAGCTCCCGGGAGCGCCCGCCTCGGCCTGGCGGACGGGGCGGGGGCGGGGCCGGCAGAGGAGGCCGCTGATTGGCCGGCGCCGCTGATTGGCCGCCGCGGGAGCCACTCGCGGCCGCCGCTGCGTCGGGCTGCGCTCGTGCGGGCTCGGCTCGGCTCGGCTGCACGGCCGCGGACGGACGGACGGGCGTGCGCGGGGGGCGCGGGGCGCGGGGCTCGGGCCTCGGCGGCGGCGGCGGCGGCGGCGGCGGCAGCCTTGTGCCCCCGCCCGCCCGGTCCTCTCGCACAGGCGGAGGCAGCGCGCGCCGGCCGTAGCTGAGCGGGCGCAGGCGCGGGGGGCGGCGGCGCGGGGGAGGCGCGGGGTCTCGGAGCGAGCGCGGCCCGCCGGGCGCCGCCGACCCGGCCCAGCCGACGGACGGACGGACTCGCGCGGACGCGGCCCCTCCCTGCCGCCGCCCGCCCGCGCGCCCGCCCGGGGCGCCCACCTCGCCGGCGCCGGGCCCGGGAGCGATGACATCGACGGGGAAGGACGGCGGCGGGGCGCAGCACGCGCAGTATGTGGGGCCCTACCGGCTGGAGAAGACGCTGGGCAAGGGGCAGACAGGTGCGTGCGCGCCGGCCGGGGCCGGGAGGCCGGCCCGCGGCGGGGCCGGAGGGCCGGGGGCGCCGATGGGCCCCGCGGGAGCCAGGGGACCGCGAGGGCCGGGGGCGCGCGGGCCCGCCGCCCGAGCGCAGCGCGCGGGGGCCGGGGAAGGAGGCCGCCGCGAGCTGGGCGCCGCAGGCCGGGCCCGCGGCTCCGGCCCGGAGCCGCGAACAATAGGAGGCCGGGCGCCCAGGCCCGCGGCCGAGCCCCGCAGGCCGCGCGGTTGCGGTCGGCCGGGCGCGGCCCAAGGACACGCGGCGCGAGCGGCGGCGCCGGGGCCCGGCCAGCGCTCCTCGGCCCGGCCGCATTGTGAGCCCGAGCGGCCCGGCCCATTGTGCCGCGGGAGGAGGGGGCCGGGCGGGCGCCCATCTGCCGTCTGCCGCGGCCGCGCTAATCGGCGTGCTGCCCGAGCAGCTGCGTCCCGGGCCGCGCGACCCCGGCCGCGACCCCAACCCCGGCGGCCGGCGCGCGGGGAGGTCGCCGCGCGCGTCCTGCGGGGACCGGCCGCTCCGGCCAGGCCGGGCCCTCCCTCACGGTAGGAGTGGGAGAGCGCCCGGGCCACTCACGGGGCTGGACAGCGCCTCTCTCTCCTCCCCGCCTCGGCTCGAAACGTCTGCGACACTGCGCTCCCCCGGGGGAGGGAGAGGGAGGCGGCTGACGGGCCCGAGCGCAGAGCCCAGCCCGGGATCCCACACAGGCAGCCGAGAGGACCCCCGGCCCGGGGGAGGAGGGGGCTCACCGGCTGCTCCTGGCCGGCGGTCTTTCTGGCAGTTGGGTTAGACCCAGTCGGCGGCCAGTTCCCCATCTGCTTTGTGAGAGGCTGCGCTCAGCCATTTTCTTCTTGCCCCGGGATGGGCCTCTCTCCTGGCCCAGAGGTCCGATTGGCACTGCCTCCTTCCCCTGTCTCCCTGGGAAGTTCCTTGGACCTCGGAGGAGGGTGCGGCAGGCTGGGGGTCCAGGAGGGAGCCTCTCCAGCCTGGGACGCTGCCGGCCCTCCCCAAGCCCCCCAGGGTGGCCCAGAGGCGGAGCCTGGAGATGGGAGGAAAGTGGGCCAAGCTCAGGACTGGGTGGGGGTGGGGGGGGGCTGTGATGTAACTGAGGCCAGGAGGGGGTGCCTGGGCGGGGGAGGTGGGTGCTCTTCCTCTCCTCCTGGGTGGATAGCCCTCGCTCCTGCCAACTGCCGAGGCACTTGGGGCCCCGGGCTCTAGTGCAGCAGCATTGGAAGTGGGGGCCTGGGTTCAAGGAGGAGGTGGCAGACAGCCCGTGTTCAACTGAGTTCAAAATACGCATGTTTCCTGGGAGAAACAGTGGTGGTTGGTGAAATCCTCGATGGGGGAGGGGCATGGGGCAGCAGAATGCAGGAGGCAGTGAAATAATCTAATTATCCTACCAATAAAATGTTATTATAAGGAAGCATCGGCCAGTAAGTGATGACAGCAGTGAATCATACAGCAGCGTGTCTCCGCGGGCAGGGCTGGTCTCCGTACTCTTCATTGAGTTATTCTGTCGTACAGTTAATTACAGGAGGTTTCTACTGTAATTAACAGTAATGAACACAAAAAGATGTGTGTGGTATGTGAGCAGCAGGCCCTGCGATGTTCAGAAGCAGCTCCTTGGGCCCCTGTCTCGGAGTGGGATCCGCTCTCTGGTTGAGACCCCTCTGCCCCTCTGGGGGTCTGTCTGTCCCCTGCTCCTCCTGGCCTCACTGAGCGCTCAGAGCCGCCCGTCAAGACCCTGATGGCTGGAGCGCTGGCTCTCTGTTGGCCCGTCTCTGACCCTTCTTTGGCAGGGTCACCTAGAGTTTGGTGGACGCGGAGCCTCGTAGCCTGCGTCCACCATGCCTGCTCACTTGGCCTGCAGGCTGCTCTTTGGCAGTAAATGCCCAGAAAGCTGTGACTTCCCAGGCCTGTCCCTTCACCCCCAAGATAACTGCCTGACCTTATCTGGGGGCCAGGCTTCCTGCCAGGAGCCCTCGGGGAACAGTGTGCTGCGGGGGAGCAGCTCCCCCTGAGCCGTGTGGTCCCCCCAGGCCCAGGGTGCAGGGGGTGGGGGGTCCAGCCCAGGCCCCCTCCTCTCATGGACACCTCCAACTTCCCCCTGCGTGGCCCACCCTCTGCCAAGGTTCTGTAAAGGGGAGCTGAGGGTAGACGTCAGTAGTGGTGGGCCATGTGTGGTGGCTGATCCGGCCACTCTGGCCCCGTGTCCCGGGGGGGGGGGTCCTGTTGGGAGACGGGCCCACCGCTCTCCCCTGAGACACTGCCTTTGGGGAATCAGATGTGGGGTGGGGGACACTGCAGATGTGGAGGGCAGGTGTGGACAGATCCACCTCCTCCGTCTGGCTGGATGCCCCTCTGGTGGCTGGCAGGGTCCAGGTCACACTTCCGTTGCGTCTCTGTAGCCACGAGTGGTTCTGTTTTGCTTGGTTGGTATTGGGCTCGGGGAGGGAGTCCATGACTCCTGCAGTGTTGGGCCTCCCTGTCAGGGCTGGCCAGGTGGTCAGGACGTCATCTCCGCACAGCTGTCCTTAATGGCCTGGCATTATCTCTGTAGGCAGCCTGGCGAGGGTCTTCACCCTGGCTGCACCATGGTTTCTGGTCGGTCGGGGGACAGGGCCTTCCAGGCCCGCTGGGGCGGGTGTCGCTCTGCAGGGTGGAGTCCACTCGCTTGTCCAGGAGAGGCTTCTTCAGCTGGGGGCGGCGGGGAGGCACCCCCAGAGGGTCCAGCAGGGACTGAGGAGGCCGGGAGGGGCTGCGCCATCTTCACTCCCCCAGCCCCATCAGGAAGCGAGCAGCACACCTCCCCCCCAGGGCGCAGCAGACCCAGGGTGGGGGACTCAGTGCCCGTTGGCCAGGAGGACCCCGGGGTCCATGGGAGGAGGTGGAGTCCGCCCTTGGAAACTTCTCCTCCAGCGGGGAGGAGATGGGGGTGAGACGGGCTCTCTGGTGAGTGGTCCATCCAGCTAAATAGAGAAGAGGAGATTGAGGGGCCACCCTGCTGCCCCTGGACGGGCTTGCAGGGTGGTGGGCGTGCTGGTGGGGAGAACCCCTCCAGGCTCTTGAGGGACTCCTGGGAGAATTAACGTGGGTGCTGGCAGCAGGCAGGATGGAGAGGACTCCTGGGATGGGATGGGGCAGGTGAGCGAGGGAGATTCAGGTGAGCTGGGAAGAGAGACAGGTGTGAGCTGGAGGGAAACAGGTGAGCTGGGAAGAGGCAGGTGTGAGCAGGAGAGACAGGTGAGCTGGAGGGAGGGTTTGCAGACCCTGGGGTGACCCATGGCTCAGTACCGGGGGTGGGGGCAGGCAGAGGTGGAGACGGGCAGGGCGGTGTGCAGGGCTATGTCCATTTCAGGAGGCTGAGCAGAGGGAGGCAGCTGTGCAGCCAGCCAGTGGCCACAGCCTGTCGGCCCCAGGGGTGGTCAGGGAGGGGCTGGCCCAGGAACCAGCCTGGGGTGCCATGGGGGCTGAGGCCCGGAGCAGTGGGTGTCCCCGTGTGGGTGGACAGAGCAGGCTGGGTAGGGTGGGCCTCCACTGGCTGCACGTGGATCGCCTGTCCTGTCGGATGGTCAGTGCAGTTGGCAGGCCACGTCGCCCTTTGCTGTGGGTCCGGAGCCTTCCCGCTGTGTGCCTCAGGCCAGATCCAGTCCATCTAACCCACTCTGTAAGCAGGGAGCGGGCTCAGAACCTAACTTGGTCCAGGACAGTGACTCCCAGCAGGCGTGGGAAAGCCCACGATGCTCACGGCACCCTGGTTAGACATTAGCACCCTGTCCTCGAGGAGCTGTGGGCAGAGCTGGGGGTCAGTGGGGAGCCCACACCTATGCCCCTGCCTCCCTGGGAGGGTTGGAAAGGCTTGGTGCCCCATCAGTGATGCTGGGACAGACACCACTCAGCCATCCTCCTGAGGCACAGACCCTCCCCCAGGAAGCCCCCTGCCTAGGCACAGAGCCGGCCCTGGGGGGGCCGTGCTTGTGCACAGAGGGCAGCTCTGCGCGGGGTCCTTGGGGTGATGGTTTCCCCTCAGGGCAGGCCTTTTCCCGAAGGGATGGGAGGGTCCTGCGTGGACCGAGCCCTAGGACCCTGGTCTGAGAGTGTCCCCGGCCCAACACAGTCTGCTGTGGCTCTGAACACCTCTGGGTTCATCACTGGCTGTGGTGCCAGGTTCTGCACAGACGTCGTGGGGGGCAGAGGCCTGACCTGCCCTGGCAGAGCTGGGTGCCACCCGGTGCCGCTCCAGCCGGGGCTCGTCTGTGTGGGGTTTCCGGGGGGCATGGGGCCCAGCGACCCCCAGTGTAGTATGGAATCCCGCCTCTGTCGATGTGTGCCAGGCATCATCTCTGGAGCCGTCTGTCCAGGAGTGGCTTGTGGACAGGGCCAGGCCTGGCTCTTCTGGAAGCAGCCAGGCCAACACTGGCCATGGCCCTGAGGCAGATCCTCACTTGGGGCTCTGGGGGGAACCCCCACAGGACAGGCAGCTGTCTTGACTGTGCTCCGGGCAGGGGAGTGGAGGATCTCAGACTCAGCTCCGGACTGCTGGACGGTGGCCAGGGCCTCTCCGAGCCTCGCCGGTAACCGGCAAACTTGGCTGTGCGTGTTGGGGACATGTGTGCACTGGGACCCCTGGGGCTGGCTCCCCCGCCCTGGCCCGTCCCATCCAACCTCGACCGCTGTTGGTGGGGTGGCGAGGGTTCGGCCAGGAGACGCCAGGTCCTGACTGGCCACCCGCACTTTTCTCTGGCTGCTGCTTCCCCTGGTTTTCACTGCAGGTGCCTGTCTGTGGGGAGGTCTCTGGGCCTGCAGGTGTCGGGGGTTGGGGGGAGTCTGGTATCTTGAGAGGCCGGGCAGCAGCCCCGGCCGCATCTTCTCTGCCTGCCCGTGCACCCCGCTCGCTGCCAGCGTCTTCTGTGTGCCCAGAGCGGGTGGGTCCTCCGGGGTCAGAGCCCGTGCACGGATGGCTTAGGTGGGCCGTGCTGCTGTGTCCGTGGGCCCAGGGGGAGTCTGTGGCTGCTGCGCACCAGGAGTGTCTGGGGACCTGGTGGCCTCCTCGTGCTCCGGTTTGGAGAGCACTTTCGAGGCCAGTGGGCACCAGAGGGCCGGGCAGTGCCCGCAGAGGTGGAGGCCAGTGGGCACCCGAGGGCCGGGCAGTGCCCGCAGAGGTGGAGGCCAGTGGGCACACCCAGAGGGCTGGGCAGTGCCCGCAGAGGTGGAGGCCAGTGGGCACGCAGAGGGCCGGGCAGTGCCCGCAGAGGTGGAGGCCAGTGGGCACCCAAGGGCCGGGCGGTGCCCGCAGAGGTGGAGGCCAGTGGGCACCCGAGGGCCGGGTGGTGCCCGCAGAGGTGGAGGCCAGTGGGCACACCCAGAGGGCCGGGCAGTGCCCGCAGAGGTGGAGGCCAGTGGGCACCCGAGGGCCGGGCGGTGCCCGCAGAGGTGGAGGCCAGTGGGCACCCGAGGGCCGGGCGGTGCCCGCAGAGGTGGAGGCCAGTGGGCACCCGAGGGCCGGGCAGAGGTGGAGGCCCTCCGGCCGTCTGCTCACAATGTCTCTTCCTGCCCAGTCCCCCCCCAGGCGGCTTGGAGCAGGGCCCCTCAGGACCTGCGGCCGCATGGGTCACGGGGCCTGCCTGTGGCCCAGGGGTGCCGCTGTGGGCCTGGCCTCCCCCACCGTGCAGCCAGGCCCCCAGGCCCTCGTGGGCACCTTGTTCCTTGTTGGGTGGTTCTGTGTCCACAGTCTGGAGGCTCAGCCAGGGATGATCCCTGGCTCTGGCACTCGAGGTGCTCTGAGCCCTAGGCCCCCCCACGGCCTCCGTGAGGCCCAGTGGTCGGTTTCAGCGCCGGACGCACGCGGGCCAGCACCTTCCAGGGCCCATCAAGGGTCTCGGGGGAGGGGAAGGACCCCCCGCACCTGTGGGTGGTCCCTGGTGTTGCCCTGGACTCTGCAAGAAGTTCTCGGACACGGAGTGGGCTGGCGCCTCCGGACAAGCCCTGCAGGGGAGCCCTCCCCAGTGCCAGGCCCGGCCTGTGCCCCGTCCTCCTCAGGCCGGCCGAGGCCTGGGTGGTGGGCCCAGCATGGCCCTCTGCAAGCCCAGCGCCCAGGTCCCGGCTGGGGTTGTCGGAGCTGCCCATGGCCTGCCCGAGGCGCCGCCCCAGGCGGGGCTGCTGGCCCCCAAGTAGGACTGCCAGGCCAGCTGCCTCGGACTCGGGACAAGGCGGAGGCTGGGCTGGGGCTGAGGCCACGGGGACAAAGTGGGGATTGTCCGGGCTGGGCCCTGAGAGGCGGCCCCGGCCTTGTTCTGCAGCCTCTGAGGGGCCAGTGTTCCAGAGCCGGGCAGCTGGGAGCCCCCCGCGGGCCGAGAAAACGGCCCTCCTCTTCCAGGCTTTCTTCCCAGCCACTCTGCTTTCACCCCGCAGGGCCCCAGTTTCTTCCCTGTGCCCTGGGTTGGATTGGGGCCCCTGAAGCCAGTGCGTGCCCAGCGCCAATGTGGTGTCCTGGGACACCCCCTGCCGGGGTGCTGGCCTGCAAGGACAGGGCGCTCCCAGGGGCCGGCAGGTCCTTGTCCACATGGGGTTCGGGCCCTGCCCCCAGCCAGGCCCCGTGATTCTGGACTGGGTTCTGGGGGAGGACAGGGCACCCAGGCCTCTGCTGCCCCTTGAGCTCAGCCAGGCCCAGAGCTGGCCCTCCTCACCCCAGGGCAGAGCTGGGAGGCCCGCCTGGCCTGCGTGACGTGGCCAGCACTGGGGACAGTCAGGCCGTGGGCGGTTCTTGGGGGTGGCGGGAGGCTACTTGGCCAGGAATGTGGCTTCTCTGGGGGGAGGCTTGGCCGCGGTGCCCCCGGGTGACTCCAGAGCTGCTGGCAGCCGCCGGCTCGGCTGAGGAGCTGGAAGGTCGGCGCCGAGGAGGCGGCGCCTGGTGGAGGGGTTGGCCCCCGGGTACCCAGTGGGTCCCCCCGACGGTCCTTCCCGATGGCTGGCTTTGGCCTGGACTGCAGGCCATGAGGCCAGAGTAGCCCCGGGGCGGGGCGGCAGCCCCAAGGCCACTGCTCCCTGCTCCTAGTTGCCCCTGAGCCGGGTCCAGCAGTGCGTTGGGCCCGAAGGTCCAGCTTCCTCAGGTATTGACTCTGGTGCCAGCTGGAGGCCAGGGCACAGGCAGGCAGGGCCATGGGAGCCCAGGTCTGCAGAGGCCGTGAGGAGCCCTGCCCACGTGGGAGCACAGGCTCTGCCGCTCCCAGCGGATTCCCCCCAGCCTGTTGTCCAGGAGGGCCTGCAACGGAGCCGGGCAGCCTTGGGAGCCTGTTCCCTCCCTGCGGGGAGCGGGGCAGGTGCTGGGCAGGCAGTTGTGGGGACCCGGGGCCCAAAGCCCCTGGAGAGGGCTGCGCGTGGAGCTCACCAGCCCCTGCCCTTCGGGGTGGGGAGCTTGGTGTGTTTGAGGGGCTGAGTCTTACACTGCTGTTCAGAAGGAGTCCCTCGGCCAGCCCTGTGGAGCCGGGAAGGAGCTGGACAGGGCACCCCATCCCGGGCCCATGGTGGCACCCCTGGGAGCCAGCCAGAAGGCACAGAGCATCTGGGGTCTCTTGTCCGGGGTCTTTGTGGTCAGCCTGGGTGCAGAGCCCGTGGGGCAGGGCCCCCAGCCCAGGCTGTGCTGTGGGAAAGTCACGCGTCTCCAGACCTCCGTTTCCCATCCCAGCCCCCGGGTTGGGAGGGGTGGTGTGCCTTGAGGGAAGGCTCCTGCTTGGGACCAGGCAGGGGGCTGGCAGCCGTGGTCACCCCTGGACCGAATGCATGGCCTGGGCCGGGAGGCCGGGGGGAGGCAGCACCAGGATGGGACAGATGGCGTCGCGTCTGCTTCTCCTCTCAGCAGCCGTGTTTCTGTGCAGCGCTGGTTTGGGGGCAGCGAGTGGGCAGAGAGGATGGGGATTGTGGCGAAGCGGCCAGCTGGGCCAGGCCGAGGGCCCCCAGGGGAATGCAGCCTGGGCTGAGGGGGCTGTCTTGTGCCTTCTCGTGGCGCACGGCACTCTGGGCGCGGCCTGCCCCCCCATACCCCCTCCCCAGCTGACCTCTCGTGCCCAGCCTCCCGCCACCTGGCCGGCAGATGCCTTTGTTCCAGGGGCCCGCCGGTGGGCGTGGGGTGGGCCACATTCCTGGGCTGCTGTGGGGACCAGCCGCATACGGGGCATTTCCAGAGATGGCAGTAAAGAAAGGAGCCCCCCGGGCCCTGAGAGCCCACCCAGCCTGGCAACACAGTCCCAGGGCCAGTTTGCCTCAGCCTACTCCCAGGACATTGTTGTTAAACTGTGAATGTTTCAGGGCTGGGTCTAAAAGATCCTCTTTAAAAAGTACTATACGCTTAGCATCCTGAGAAGTCCACACTGATTTCCAAAGCTGGCAGAAGCCCCGTCAGATGTGGGTTTGCTGGGTAAGGACTGCTTCCTGGAGGCCGAGTCCCTCTGGTCTCCCGGCGCGGCCCCTGTAGGTCTGGCCGCCCTCATTCCCGCCCCAGTCCTGCTGTGATGGCCGTTGGTGCCGGCAGGCGAGACGCGGGCCTGGCCCTGCCTGGGGGCAGTGGGCCCACCCAGGCTGCCCTGCTCACTGTGCACACGGGTGCGGGCCCCGTGGGCTGCTCCGTGAGGAGCTCCCGCGGTCAGTTCTGTCCCGCAGCAAGTGAGCCGGAGGCGGTGGAAGGTGGTGGCCCCGAGCTGCTGCAGCCCTTGGGGGTGTAGGTAAGGAGCAGGCATGGAGCGGGGACCTCACACGGGGGCGGGAGGCCGAGGGAGCCCATCCTGGAAAGCTTGGACAGCTTTGGGCGGGCGGGCGCCCCGTGTCCTTCTGTCACGTTGGGTCCTGGCTCTGCCTGCAGGCTGCGGTGGCCCTGTCACTGGGGGGCGGACAGACGTCACGCGAAGGTGGCCGTGCTCCCGTGGGGTAGCCTCGGCCTTGCCCACCCCCAGCCCTTGCCTCCAGCTCCTCCTCCTGGGTCGCCTCTGCCACCGCATCTGGCCTGTGGCTGCAACACGTGACCTCACTTGGGAGCCCCCGAGCCTGGACCCCTCGCACTGTCTGGGTCTGGGGTTTCCTGCCTGGCGTTGGGGCTGCTCGACCCCGGGGCACGTGCTCCCCATGTGGTGGGGCTCACGCCGGGGGCACCTGCTTCTGCACAGAGCTGGGGGCCCCAGTGACCTGGGAGAACTGCTCTTCAGGCTCAGGATGGTCAAGGACAGCCCCAGGGCCAGCTGCCTGTGGGACCCCCACCCCTCACACTTGCTCCTCTGAGTCTTCAGGGAGGGCAGTGCAGGCCCTGGGTGGTGCCTGTCTCTGCCGCAGCCTCCTCCAGGGCTTGCAGGGATAAGGCTGGGCGTACCTGGCGCCAGGCCCTCGCCCCGGGCGGCCTGCGGGCGGAGCTGTCCAGCGTGGCAGTGCTGAAGTCCGCAGCTTCCTGGCGCTGCAGGAGGGAGGCTGCCATTAGCAGATTGTCCTCCCACGTTCCCTGCAGCTGTGAGCAGGCCTGTAGACAGGCCCAGGGGTCTTTGGTGAGTTCCCACACCTGGCCTCCCGGTGTGGAACTGGTCCTGTGCTGAGGAGGGGCAGGTGGGAGCTGCTGGGTGTGCTCCTAGGGGAGACCCTGGCCCCCAGTCCCCTCCCTGGGCAGAAGGAGCTAGTGGCCATTTCTTCTGGGGCTGCTGCTGACCAGCCAGGCGAGGGGAGGGCACGGTCCCTGCAAGCGAGTGCTGTTCACCTTCCAGGGCTGCAGCACCTTCTCTGGTCTCCTGTCGACTCAAGGTGCCTCCCTGGGAGCCCTCACCCGCCTGTCCCTGGGCTCTGTAGGCTGCGGGTTCCCCACACTACCTGGGTTCCCCAGGGAGGTGTGGGCATGCCGTGAGAGGCTCTGGCTCCCTCATGGATCACCTTATCTCGAGGGTCTTGTGACCCAAGGGTGCGTGAAATGCAGGCGTTCCTTCAGAACGCTGGGACACCAGGGGTGGCCTTGAGGTGGCCGGGGTGTCGGGGGTAAACAGCTATGGGCCGGGCTCTGCACCAACCCTCTGAGTCTGGGGTTTGCCTGCTTGATCCCCTACCTGGGGGGACAGGGGTGTGGTGGGTGTGAAGGGCAGGTGTTACCCTCCACTGGCTCAGCCTCGGGCAGATCGGCCAAGCTCCCTGCACATACAGGGAGGGTCCTCCAGCCTCAGAGGCTGTGCCTGCAACCCCCTCCCCAGGCCTGGGGCCTGGACTCGGGAAGCGAGGGTCCCCAGTTGCAACCCCCACTAAACACCGTCCTGTGCTAGGCTGGTGGGGAGGCCAGGGACAGGCAGTGTTTGGGATGGACTGAGGCCTTGGGGCGGAGGGAGTGTCCCTGTGTGTGGGGTGGGGGCTGGGCTGGTGGATGGGAAGGGTCAGACGCTGGCTTATCTCTCCAGGCGAGAGCTCCTCTCAGATTGGAGGTTTGCTGGCTCTAAATCCCAATCCCGGGGGATTTGTGACTAATTATAAAGTGGCACAGATAGGACCTCCTCCAGCAGATGCCACGGGGCAGCCGAGGGCATCTGTGGGTGGGTGTCGGCTGTGCCAACTGGGAGGCAGGTGCCGGGCGCTTCCTGGGAGCTGTAGGGGCCCCTCCACCTGACGCCCAGGGGCCCAGGGTCTATGGGCCACGTTCCTAGATGCACGGTCCGCTTTGCTGCTGGCCCTGTTGGGCATGTGGTGTCTCAGTGTCCATGAGAGCCGGCTGCTGCCCTGGTGCCGCCCATGCCCTCCCGTCCCTCTGCTGGAGGGGTGCCAAGACCCCTGTCCTGCAGCCCACCTTTGGGGTTGGCTGGCTGTTGGGCCTCGACTCAGGCCCTGCTTCCTGCCACCGATTCTGCAGGGCATGCCCTCCTCTGGGCACCTGTGTGCTGCCCTGGCGTCTGCAACAGGGGCTGTGGGGCCCCCTCCCTGTTGGGGTGACCCTGGTGATGCCCTATCAGTATCCAGGCTGGTGGGACAGCGCAGTTGGGCCGCTGGCCGCGTCCGGGCGAGGGCTGGGGTATGAGCCTGGGGTCAGTCAGGGCTGTGGACCTGCAGAGGTGACCAGGGCCCCGATCTCGCAGACTTACTGCTCCTCCTACGCCCGGAAGGTGGCAGCCCCGTGGTGCCAGGTGGTGAGCGAGGGGTACTGTGGTGACCAAGGCCTGGTTGGCAGCCCTCCTGATGCTGCTGTAGGAGGCGGTGGTCTCTGGCCGTTGGACACATTGGGGCATCTGGGTGAAGCAGGCTGGGCTCTGCTGGGGGCAGTCCTGACCTGGGCAGAGACTGGACAGGCAGCCATGGTTCAGGGACAGTGGCTCCTGGACCCATCTGCTCTGGCTGGGCCTGGGGCCGTGGCTGCCCTCCCACCTCTGCCAAGAGCCCCCAGTGGGCCCTGGGGAGGAGAGGACCCCGTGCGCGCCCGTCGGGCCCTGGGCAGACTCTGGGCGGGTGGGCATCGGCTCACGGCGCAGGTGCTGTCCTGGCGGCCCTGCGGTTCCTTTCTGGGCCTCGGGGATTCCCTACCTGGGTGAGTCTTGCCGAGCCCGGGGCACCACGGACTGGCTCCTATCCCCAGGGGGTGCCTCTGCTCTGGGCTGCCAAGCGGCCTGTGCTGCGGGGCAGCCCCAGGAACAGCGTGGGCTTGTGGGGGCTGTGAGCCCGGGCAGACTCAGGGCGGGTGTTGATGGAGACATTGGGGTACCGCGCCCCCTCTCTTCTCCGGCTCAGGGGCCCGGGCAGGTGGGGGCTGGCAGGGCGAGAGCCCGGGGACCCTGTGCTGGCAGGACAGTGTGCCTCTGCCTCCTGAGGTGTTGGGTCCAGGCCCCCAGGAGCAAGGCCTGCAGCCCGCGGGCCTGCGGGGAGCTGTGCGTGAACCCAGCGCCTCGCCTGCCTATCCCTGGGGTGTGCGGGGGGTGGCACACGGGCCAGGCCCTGCTGCCTGGGTCAGGGATCAGGGGTCTGGGCAGAGGTCCAGGAGACACTGAGCAGGTCACGGGGCCGGCACATCTGGCGGGGCCGCCCTGCAGCGTCCCCACAGGGCTGGGCTCCCGTCCTGAGACCTCGTGCCCGTTTGTGCCATCTGCGGGCAGGTCCTGTTGCCTGGCCGTTCCATTTGCTCCCCAAGTGCCAGCCCCACAGGCAGGAGGTGGAGGGGTGGGCATCCCGCCAGGCTCCACGGCCTGGGCAACTCTGGGCAGGAGCTGCCTGGACCCCGTGGACGCGCAGGGGGCCCGTATGGGCGGGCGCTCCCTGCCTCTCTCCTTCCCTTAGTCCTTCAGGGGAGCTGCCTGCTGACCGCTGAGCAGCTTCTATTCTTACCCCACGCTGGCGGTTACACCCTCAGGCGCCCTTCCGGGGACAGGCGCACGCTCCTGACACCTGACCCTGGCTGGGCAGGGCTGGGGCTCGGGCCACAGGCGCTTCTCATTTCCTGCTGGTACCGCAGGCAGTGTGTAGGTCTGTCTGAGGGGCCCGGGCAGGGAGCTTGCCCAGTGCCTTGCCGTTCGTCTCATGCCCAGCACTGGCCGGCAGCCGCCTCAGCCCCTGATTCCCCCAGATCAGGCACCCCCAACATGTGGTCTCAAGGCTCCACAGATAGGGCAGGTACAGAGGTGAAAACCAGGCCCCAGGCCTGCCTGCAGCTGCCTTCCTGTCCTGCCTGGGACCCCTGAGCAGGGGTCAGACAACTGGTCTCCTGGGATGAGTCTAGGATGGGGCTTCCAGCCCTCCAACCCACAGGTGGGCTGGGGACAGAGGCTTCTTGGCCCTGGGGAGGGTAGGACACAAGGCCTGTCTTGCGGTTGGGAAAACCAAGTCAGCAAATAGTTTTTTTTAAACGTGAATGAGGGTTTTTTAAAAGCACAGTCCACGTTTGACCCGGCAGAGTGGTCCTGTGGCCCTGGCTCCGTTCCCTCAGAGGGGCAGGAGTTCCTGGCCACTGACCGGAGGGCTTGTCTGCCCCGCAGCCGCGCCCCTGCCCCACCCTCTGGGCCGCAGGCGCCTGTGTGGCTTCCCAGGCCGACCCGGTGGCCCTGCTAGGCGTGCTGGGCGCCGGCTGGCGGCCACAAGTGAGCGCGCCGTGCCTTCCTCTGCTTGAGCACAGGCCGGCCGGCAGACAGGAGGAGCCTGCCCTGTACAAAGCTTCCCTGCGTTCTGTGTCGGGAGCTGGGTGCAGGCAGGGCTGGAGGGTCACCCGCAGTCCAGCCCCAAGGGGTAGGGGCTGGGGGAGGCCCCGGGCTCCTTTCCGTCCCTGGCTCAGCTCTGAGTGGGTCTGGGCTGGCTCCGAGCCGGAGGGCCCTGCACGCCTGGCCCATCACGTGGGCCGCACCTGCCGCCAGGGAGGCTGTGGGTGCGTCTGTCTGTGTGCCCGGTGGCCGGCAGCCCTCCCGTGGGTCTCCCGGGACAGACGTCCCCAGCCGCGTCGCCACCCTGTCAACTCCCTGGGGCCCCAGGGGTTGGGGGGCCGGGTCTGCTGCTGAAGCCCTGCCAGGGCCTCTGCTGGGGACCCCTGCCCTCCCCTCTTGCGCCAGGCCGCAGGTCACTGACCCTGCCTGTCAGCTCGGCTCTGTCCCTCTGCCGCCCGGCATCCCCGGGGCCTGGACAGCTGCCGGCCAGGGTGCTGCAGCCGGCGGGGCCTCCCATCACCCCAGCGCCCGCACGGCGGGTGAGGCCCCGGCCCCTGGTGGCCCATCTCCTCGGACGCGGGCTCCTCACAGCTTGTTCTCAGGCGGCTGCACCCTCTGCCGCTCGCTCCCTGCCAGCCTCTGCCCGCCTCTCCCTGGTCCTCTCAGGCCAGTCACCCGCCTTCTTACAGACGCCTGGCCGGCAACCCCGGCATCAGCCCCCAGTCCTAAGGCTTCTGAAACTAGGGCACCAGCTTGGGGGGGAGAAAAAAAACAATTTACCAGATTGAATTACTGAACAGTTGCTGAATTCAATCAGAATGTTTCATTGGGCTAATTTTACAGTGTTGAGTTGATAAAGCAGTTAATAAAAACCTCACGTGGTCATCTGCCACCGTTGGAAGCGGAGCCCTCTCCCTGGCTGCCTGGGAGGGCTTCCCTGCGCGAGTGGGTGCGGGGTCTGGACCGGGAGGGGGCCTAGCTGGCTGTGGACCACCGCTGGGTTATGCACACCCCAGAGCTAATGGCTCCACAGAGCTTGTGCCCCCCAGACAGGGCCGCAGTCCCTCTGGGGCTGCCCAGTGGCCACGGCCCCCGAGGAGCCCAGGGCAGGAGGAGGGGTCCTCCGAGCGGGGGGTGCTGAGTGTGCGGTAGGTGGATTCCCCGCAGAGATGCTGGCTGGGCGGGTGGGCTTTCGGTGGCGTGGCTGAGGGGGTCCGGGGGGCCTGCTGCATTTGGGGAAGCCTCAGCCTGGACGCGGGGCTGTGATGCCCTCACTCTGGGTATCGACCAGGGGACCTAGGCTGGGGAGGAGCGTCCACCCTCTGCCCTGGTTCCAGGGCTCCTGGGGCACAGAGAGGTGGCAGGGGGGACGGGGACGCGGAGGAGGACGGGGAGGGAGTGGGGGGCCGCCCCTCTCATTGCTTTGGCAACCTCCTGCTGCTGAGCTGGGGGCAGCATCTCTGGAGAGAGGGTGGCCTGTCGGCTGGGCCCTGAACCCCGGAAGGCAGCCCCCACCCCCTGGCCCTCTCACGTCTCCTGTCAGCCTGGGGTGGGGGCACCGGGGCCTCCCCAGCCCTGACCCTGCCTGCAGACCCCGCTCTGCCTGCTGTGAGCGCTTCCTTCCGCAGCCCCGAGTGGGTCCCTGCTGTGTGGGGGTCCTGGACATGCCCAGGTGGACGGGTGCCGGGGCAGTGGCCTTTGGAAGGACCTGGGGGGAATATGGTGACCACAGGGGTGGGGGCGTCGTGCTGCAGCCCCAGACTGTCCCTGCTCCCTCCCGCTTCCGCCTCCCAGACCCACAGGGCAGCCAGGCAGACGGGGAGGGCCCCCAGCTCTGCCTGCAGCCCTGCCTGGCTCCCAGCTGCCTGGCTCCCAGCTGCCGGCTCCTGGGTCGGGCCTGGGGGCTGGGGCTGCACCTGGAGCGTCTCGGGGCCCAGGTCTGCGCACGGGTCTGTCTGGCTCCGGTCCAGCCTCGGTTCCTGCCTGGGTGTGTCGGACGCTGATGTTTTTTCCTGGGAATTGCTGGTCTCCTCCTTGGCTCCGGGAAGCAGCCAGCACTGGCAGACTCCGATTCTAAAAGGGCTCGTCGGGTAGGAGGGCCGGGTTCACCAGGCCTCCTTCCTGCCTGAGTCACTTCTGGTTGTGTGTCTCCCAGCGACGCGCTTCACGGGAAATCCCAGGGAGGGCGGGCCATGCGCCATGAGCAGGCTACTTGGGGCAGGGGTGACAGGCCTGGACACCTTGGGGAGGTGGTCGGCTGGCCCCAGCAGCCAGGTGGAAACGCTCTGGCACTTTTAAGTCCGCGAGTCACTGACTCCTCCCCAGGGCCGCTGAGACGGGGCAGCAAGTCGGGCTTAGCCAACACAAGGGAAGGAAAACTCTCCACTCCGCACTGTCTCAGCCTGGGCGACTCCAGGCCGGTCACGGAGCCTCTCTGAGCCGGGGCCCTGCGGTAAGGGTGGCTGTCGCGTGTCTGCCCGGCAGAGGCGTGAGAGCCGTCCGTGGCCGTGTGCCTTCTCATCACCGTGACGGCCGCGTGTCCTCACCGGCCACGGCCTCTGCGTGTGCTGGCTGCTCTTCTCCGGGGTCCCCCTGCTCCGCTCGAGTTGACCTGGGGCACCTCTTGCCCGGCCCTTCCTGCGGGGCGCCGGGGCTCCCAGAGCTGTCCCAGGGTAGGGGCAGGGGCAGGCTGGTCTCCTGGGGGTGCTCCTTGGGTGGGGCTGGCCGCAGGCCGGGGCCTCACGGTTGGGGGCGCAGCAGGGCAGGTGGGTCAGGGACCAGGCAGGTCACCAGCCACCCCCAGCACAGGCAGGCTGGCACTGTGGCGGGGGTGGGGAGCGGGCAGGGGAGGGGGCTCTGCCTCACCTTTTGTGCAGGAGGCAGGTGCTGCTGGGGCTGGGGGCAGGGGTCCCTGAGGCCTGTGGGGGCTGCGGCCAGCGGCTTGCTGTGAGCCCAGGGCCCAGCTGAAGTGAGCGGGAGGTGGGGGGGGGGGGCTCGGTGCCCCTGCCTGTCTGTTCCCAGCGTCGTCATGGCAACAGATGGTGGTCTGGCAGGAAAGAGGAGGCGGAGGGCTTTGTGTGAGGAGGCTGGGGATCTGGAGAGCAGCTGGGAGCCTCCAGGGAGGGGTGGGGGCCCTGGCCCCCAGCACAGCCCAGTTCCCAGGAAGGTTGTAGACACGAGCGCCCCTGCGGGTGTCTTGCCGCTCCGCCCTCCCCACCTCCTCTCGGGCCGCTGCCCCCACCTGGACACCCCAGGAGCCTGGGTCGGCAGGCACAGTGGGGTGGGGGTGCTGCGGCTGCACAGTGAGCCTGGCTATGTCCCCGGCCCTGGGGTGGGAGACGGGCTGGCTGAGCGCAGCAGCGTCACCGCCCGGCGAGATTGAGCCCCAGCGGGTCCTGGGGCCACGGCCCCTCTGGTCCACCGTGTCCCGCTGCGTCTGGGGAGGGGCCCAACTTCACGGGGTGAAGGCTCCTCAGCCCACCCTGTGCCCCCTGCCCTAGCCATGTCCTCCCCAAGGCCAGGCTGGAGCTTCCTGCAGACAGCGTCCGTCCTGTAGGCCCCGTCTGGCTGTGTAACCGCTGGACAGCCGGGGACGTCTCTCCAGGCTTCCTTGAGGAGTCCTCTGGGTTTCCTGTCCGCGCCGTTGCCTCTCTTTTTCCCCGCAGTGTTTACTGTGAGCTCGTCACACGGGTTTCCGGGGAGGCCGCCCAGTCGGTCGGGTTCCTTTCTCCCGGGGAAGCCCTGTCCTGCCCTGGACTGCTGTGTGTCTCCAAGGGGCCTCCTCCTTGGGGTTGGGGTTCCCAGGACCCCTCTGGGTGGGACGGTGGCTTCCTTCTGGTCTGGCATGCCCTCCTGGCAGGTGACTTCCCAGGAGAGGCGGCCCGGGAGGTGCCCCCTCTGCACACTCCGGCTCCCCCGTGAGCTCTGGCCCTCAAGTGCTAACGGAACCAGGTGCCTGTGTGGCTCTCCTGCCTTTTTCTTTGCATCAGAGCTCCTTGGAGGTGTTACGCTCCTTGAAGCCAGTCTTTTCCCTCTGCTCCTGGAGCTGACTGCCCGACCCTCATGGCACCGAGTCCGTGGTCACTTGGCAGGCCTGCCCCATCCCAGCGTGGGCCTCAGGTGGACGGCTTCCCTCACCCGGGAGACCCCGCGTTTGCCCTTTTGTTCCGTCCTCCCATTCCACTTCTGCGGACCCTCTGATTCTGCCCGCTGAGAGCTGGAGTGCCCCATCAGCTTGGCCGTCCTCGCCGGCAGACGGTCACCCCAGGGGCCTTGTGCTCCCCGCACTCGGGGCCTGCTGCACCTTTGCCCTCCCTCGCTTTCAGCCTGGGTGTCCCTTTCCCCGATCGGAGTCTCTCCTAGTCTGAGTGTTCAGATCATTTGCATTTTGTGTAATTACTGACACGCTCTGCTTTACGTCTGCTGTCTGTCTGTCTGTTCTCTGTACACTTTTCGTCCTTTCCTGCCTTTTTTGGTGTCAACAGGTATTTTTAAAAATTATTCCACTTTCTTTCCTCTTTTAGTTAGTGTTTTGGCTACTCCCTTTAATTGTTTCTTTAGAGGTGGCTCTGGAGCAGGTGTTCCCGTTCGTGGGGAGACCCTCGCAGGGAGCCCACGAGGGCCAGACTGTTTTCATCCTTCGGCGCTCCGTTCTTCAGCTTGGACGCTCTGCGTCGACCTGTCTTAGATTTCAGCAGTCCTTTCTTCTGTTCTGTCCAGTCTGCTCTGTGGTCCATTCAATGAATTCTTTTTGTGCATCTTTTCTCTAATTAAAAAGATATTTTGTAATATTATTGCAAAGTCCTTTTCAGAGAATCTTGCCGCTTGGGCCAGCGGCAGCCTGCTGCGTTGGCTGTTTTTCCTCTGGAGGGTCAGGTCACTTTTCCTGCTTCGGTGTGTGCCATCGTCTTTGTTGTGCGCCAGGCATCATTTATTCAGATCAGTGGGTCCCCCAGGAAGGCTCACCTTTCCCCCGTCGGGCTTTCTCTGGGTCAGGACTGAGTGGCCACTTCAGTGACTCTCTGTCCGGCTCTAGCCAGGTGTCTCGAGGTGTTAGGCCCCACGGTGGATGCCTCTTCTTTTGTCGCTTGTTTGAATGCCTGTCCCTGGAGAAGCCCAGTGCGTACTTGTCGAGTGAACGAGTGCAGCAAGCTTCCGTGGCCTCACCCTGGAGAGGCCGTGCCCGGATGTAGGCAGTGGACGGGCGGACCGGGGGCCTTTTGCTCTGGCAGAACCCCTGCCCCGGGCATCAGCTCTGCCCACTCAGCTGCCCCCTTGGGGTCTCATGCTGGGCTGACCGTCTCTTTGCGTTTCAGCCTTTCTTTCGGTTTTTGCTCCGTCTTGTTGGGCATCTTCTCATGCTTTAGTCTTTATTTCAGCAGCTTGTTTCTCTAGCTCTTACTGCTATATCTTGGAGCTCCTTCTTGCGACTTCATCCTTTTCGGGGATTTCTCGTTTTATAGGTGTAGCAACTTTTTAAATCCTGGGAAGTCAGTGCAACAAACAGTTAAACAACGTAAAGCTGTCTGTTTCCGCCGAGCCAGTGCTGTTGGTTTCTCAGACGTCCTCTGGTGTGTGCCTGGCCGTTTACCATCTGTGGGAGAATCAGGAATGGTTGGTTGCCTGGGCCTCTCCTGGGGCGTCCCCTGCCCCGAGTTCAGTGTGCAGTGTCTGGTGGGGGCGTGCTGAGGGCAGGGCCCGGCTGTTCGGCCTGCCAGGACGAGGACGAGCAGGCGCTTCCTGGCCCCTGGGGTCCTGGGCTGTGACCCCAGCCGTGTTGCACACTTGGCCTTGGGAGGAGTGGGATGCTGACCTGGGCTGTCCCCCCGGCTGTGCCCGTCTGCTGCTGCAGCTCCATCCCAGGCCCAGCTGGCGCTGGCACCTGCAGCCTCTCTCGGGCACCCCACCCAGAGGCTGGCAGGCCCAGCCCCTGCCCGGCCCCCGTTACCTGCCTTCCTCTTTCCAGAGGTTTCTGGTTTTGAGATTTCCTTTCCGCCACCAGGTTCCCTCTCATAATCCGTGGGGTGGGGTCAGCAGGAGGCAAACACAAGTGACCCGGACCTGTCTGGCTGGCAGGACCCTGGCAGCCTCTCCTGGTGCTGACCCCCAGCCGACGTCCTCCCAGGTCCCCCCAGCATCCCGGGCCCCCTGCCCCAGAGCCTCACCCGGCTCTGCTGCTCTGTCACCTGGGCCGGCAGAGTCCTCTGGGCCGGTCCCCCCTCTTGCTTCCTCTCCTGATTCATTGTTGTCAATGGCGCTGCTTTTGCAAGCGCGCCTCGCTGTGGCCTGCTTGGGAAACGCCTCCGGGCACCTCGCGGCCACAGAGGGTGCACCTATTCCTGGCTGCCTCCAAAGCCCACACCAGCCTGTGGTGGGGGCAGTGTCTCCCAGCTGCTGAGCCAGAGGCCTAGGTGCTTGGCACCCCCTTCACTCCCAACGGGTACCCAGCCTCTCCCGCCCCTTCTCAGCTTTGACCTGGGGAACCTGGGCTGAGTGTCTCTTGGGGAGGAGAGTCTGTGTCCCCAGGGTCACTGCAGCCCCTCCCTCAGCCCTCTGCTGGGCCCTGGCAACTGAGCCTTCATCCCAGGCGTCTCAGCACCTTCCTACTGGGCCCGGAGCTGAGCGGGAGCCTGGGGGGTGTTGGGGGGAGGGCAGGCAAGCGCCCTCAGGATGGGGGCCCTGACCACAAAGCCTGAGCAGGAGCTTGGGGTGGGGTGGGGGAAGGGCAGTCAAGCCCCCCAGGAGAGGATGGGGGCTCTGACCACAGCTCTGTGCCCACCGCTGGCCCAGCCCGGGAGGGCCTTCAGGTCCCAGCAGGAAGGGGGCCACGTAAGGGGCGCAGGATGGCCACAGAGACGGGCAGGGCTCCTGAGGGCGGGTGGGGAGCAGACCCTGTCTCCTCCCTCCCTTGGGTCGAGGGCTGCCCCGCTGAGCCTCCGGTAACCTCCTCTGGTGTTTGGGTGCTGTGGGGGGTGGCAGGCAGGGAGCCCTGCAGAGGCGGCTGCAGTGCTGTGTGAAATATTTCAGGGCTTAATTAATTTGAGAGGTTCCTTTCCGAGCGTGAACAGCCGTCTCCCGCCTGCCTGGCGCTGGCGGGCGAAGGAAGCCGCGGAGTCTATATTGAGAGCGAGCCTCGCGGCGCGCCCCCGGCCGAGTCCAGCCCCGGGGGAGCGCGGGCGGCGTGTGGCGGTGTCGCGGGGGGCCCGGAAGCCTGGGCGCCCCGGGGCGGATGGCGCGCGATGCGGGCGTCCCCACCAGCCCGAGGAGGAGGGGAGGCTTGGGGAGCTCGGCCCCCGGGGGAGAGTGCGAGGGAAGCGGCGGGGGCTCGGCCGGGGCGGGAAAGGGGCGGCCGCGGGAAGCGCCGGGCGCGCGCTGATGAGGCCGAGGCCGCGGGTCTGCGTGCGCCCCGGCTTTGCGCGCGGGTGGCGGCCTGTTTGAAGCGGGCGCCTGGGGCGCTGGGGGTGCCCCCAGGCCCAGCTCTCCGCTCTCCCCGCGCTGCGCCTGGAGGAGCAGACTGAAGCCGCCAGGGAGGCGGTCCTGGACCGCCAGGGAGCGCAGAAGAGGGGCGGCTGCTCAGGGCGCCCCCGGACGTCCTCCTGGGCCCGTCCTCGAGTCCAGGCCGAGGGACTGACTGGGGCCGCGGCCAGGGATGCCGATGGAACTCGGCGCGCTGCTGACCCCCGGAGGACAGGGCTCTGTGTCCTTTCTTCGATAGTTCATCAGGTCTCTGTCTCCTGAAGCCCCAGAACTTCCCCAGCCGAGCATGGGCCCCGGGTGGGCAGGTGCGAAGGGAAGTCACTTGGAGAGGGTGCTGGGCAGCGGGCTGCAGGGCTGCCGGCAGGTGGGGGCAAGTGGGCGGAACAGCCGCAAGGGGTGGTGAGGCTTGGCTTCCCTGCGACCCCCCAGCTCCCCCTGCACCAGCCCGGAGCACCGTGGGCCCTGCCCCAGCACAGTCTCCCTCAGGCTTGGAGGGAGCGAAGAGGAACCCCCAGGAGGGAGGGTCCCTCCCCCAGGACCCCCTGGGCCCTGGAGTCCCATCCCCCACCGGCCCAGTCTGGGCCCTGCCCCCGCCCCGAGGGTGGGGACTCCTGCAGAGTGGACTCCTGGACTCTGAGGGCCCTTCGGGCTGTGGGAAGCCCTGTGGGGGTGTGGATGGGGCCCGGCATCCAGGCACCAGGACTCCGCTGGTGGGGGGCATCTCCTGAGGTTGGGGCTAGTGTTGGGGGTGTCTGAGCTTAGAGGTCACAGTCGGGGGTGTGGTGCGGGGGGCCGCCTGCTCAGCCCAGAGAAGAGGGGGCGCTTTGGAGCCGACAGCTGGCTCTGGCGCCCGCCAGCTCCCTGGGCGGGCGGGCCCCTCCTACTGCCCCGCGCCGGCTCCTGTCCGTGGTGCTGAAAGGGACTTCGGGCGCTCAGCTCGCTGCCCGCCCCTCCGCAGCCCCGGGGAGGGGGCAGGTATTCGCTGCAGCATCTCTGTCCTGCCCCTGTCTGTTTGCCCAGCACACCTGCGACTCCCCAAGCCTGTCCTGAGGGGGCGATGGGGAGGCCCACCTTCAGGGCTGGCCGGCGTGGGGCCGCTTCTCCTGACCCCTCAGGAAGTGGCAGTCAGTGGGCCTTGGAGCTCCGCAGGCCTGCCCTAGTCTCGTTTCCCCTTCTGAGGAAGGGAGGGGCTGTTGCAAGGGTCAGGATTCAAGTGGAACATACGGAGGAGCCTTAGTTCTGACCCAGTGGTGATGTGGCTGGAGCGGGTGGCTGCATCCAGGCCTGACCACTGCCCAGGCTGCTGCTCCTGGGTCTCAGCTGTGCACAGGGTGGCCGGGTCTGCAGCCCACGAGGTGCCTTCCCCAGCGCTGTGCCCGCTGCAGGCAGGGTGAGGAAGGGAGCCGGTGTTGGCTTTTGTGGAGTTGCAGACCCTCACTCCCCTCCCCAAACCTGTCCTTACGTCTCAAGCCCCCGCGAGTGCTGAGAACTCTTGGGAACTCCTTCAAACACACAAGGCCTCTGCTGCGTTTGGGTGGGTGTGGGGAGGGGCCCACCTAACAGTGAGTGACTTGAAGACACGTGCCAACATAGAAGAGTGAAAGTGGCAGCCTCTCCGTCATGTCCAACTATGTGACCCCAGGAACTGTAGCCAGCCAGGCTCCTCTGTCCATGGAGTCCTCCAGGCAAGGATACTGGAGTGGGTGGCCATTCCTTTCTCCAGGGGAACTTCCCGACCCAGGGATCGAACTGAGGTCTCCTGCACTGCAGGTGAATTCTTTACTGTCTGAACCACCAGGGAAGCCTGTGCTTGCGTAGCATCCTCTGGAATGAAGGGAAACCCTTCTGAAATGTACCAGGAGGTTGTGATGAGAGGAGACAGGGTGAATGCCGTGTGAGCTGAAGGCCCCGCGCACAGCCCTCTGGGCCGCACACACTGCCGCATATCTGCTCGCTACAGCAAGTCTTGTTCTCAGCTCCAAGGGTCGGAAGTCTGCAGGTGGCTCTCTGACCTGCTGAGGGAGGATGGGCCCAGGCCCCTTGTCCCGGTGGCCTGTGGCTCTTCTGGAAGCAGCACCGTGGCCTCTGCCGCCTTGTCCGCTGACCACTCCCGCCTCTGTCCAGTCTCCATCTGCTTCTCTTTTTTGAGAACCTTGTCGTTGGACTTGAGGCCCACTTGTCCTACACGCAGGGCGATTCCTCCTGAGATCTGTGATTTAAGTGCTCTGCAAAGGCCAGTTTCCCACATAGGCTTACGCGTGGGGTCCAGGCACTGGGACATGGGCCGCTGTTCGACCCCAATGCACCTGGCTTTGGAGCCCCAGGCGGATCCCTGCCCCCCAGCAGGAGCTGCTCAGCTGCCGCCCGGAGCACTCGTCCTGCAGGATGAGGAGCCGATGCCCTTCCTGGAAGGGCTCCTCACCCACAGCCGGCACCCGCGGGTAGGGGGGTAGGAGGAAAGCCAGGTGGGCACGAGGGGTTAACCCTCACGCTAGTGGGGTGGCCTCCTGCCCACCCTCAGGACCCCCCACCCACCCAGGCAGACCCTCGAGGGGGCTGTGTCAGGGGAAGAGACAGGTCAGTGTGTGTCTCCGCGGAGCATCGCCTTGAGACAGGGCAGCAGGCTCCTTCACGCAGTGACTCCCAGGATCCCAAAGGAAGCTGACCTCTCGTTAGCATCTGACCTTGGAGAAAGGAGGCCGTCCATTCTGCCACATCCCACTGGCTACACAGACCAGCCCTGGTGCAGCCTGAGGAGGACCGCACTGCCCTGGGGGTCCCTGGGGAGGACCGCACTGCCCTGGGGGTCCCTGGGGAGGACCATGTTGCCCTGGGGGTCCCTGGGGTCCTTGTGGGGCTGCATTCTGCCGAGGTGAGTGGACAGCAGCGCACTGAGGAGGCAGGTGTATACACGTGTGCTCCTCCAGCTGGCCTGTGCCTCCTCCCTCATCACTGCTGCCCGGTGGAGTCTGGGGAGCTGGGAGAGGGGCTTTTCCTTGGGCGCAGTTTCTTGGGGCGCCCCTCAGGCCCGTCCTGGTCCTGTGCCCTCCTTTGGCTGCCCCCTGGGGCATCTGTTGGCACAGGCTCCTCTGTGGGCCTCGGGTTCCTTCCTGAGTTCTGCCGCCACAGCCACCCGCCCTCTCTCCATCAGGAGGGCACGTGTGAGCCCCCGGGAGCGCGGGCTGGGGTCTCTGGGCCAGTGCTTGGAGGGGGGGTGGGGGTGTGGCCAGGGCAGAGCCAGGAAGCTGCAGGAGCAGCTGAGACCCCCACGGTGGCAGGACCTCAGAGAAGCCACTGGGCTGGGCTTGGGTGCAGGGCCTGGGAAGCTCTGGTCCCAGGGATGGTCCTGGGCAGCCCGCAGGCTCTCAGCAGTACGCCAGAGGTGTCCCCTCCCAGAGCGGGGACTCAGCCCTGTCCTGCCCCTTCTCAGTTACAGTAACAAGCCGTGCCTGCCCCCACTGCCCTCCAAGCTCCCTGGAGCCGTTGTGAGAAGCTGGGCTGGGAGGCAGGGCGGGCTCAAGGTGGCCAGCTGTGCTGACTCATTTCCCCACGAGCCAGTGTGGAGTGGCATCCCCCGCCCTCGTCCAGGAGAGCCCCGCGGGAGCGGCGGTGGGCTGTGCACCCCGGGAAGGCAGCGTCCCCACACCCCCACGGCGAGGTGTGCAGAGGCGGCGGAAACTGGGTCGCCATCAGCTGTGCCTGTGGCTCCGTGGAGCTGACCACACGGTCCAGCGGCGCAGTGATGGTCATGGAGAGGGCCGGCCACCCACCCCAGGGTCAGCGACCTTTGGGTGGTCCCGTGAGCATCAGCAGCAGGACGCTGGTGTCTCCTGAGGCACCGAGAAGGGCTCTGGGGGGGTCCAGGCTGCCCTTCCCTCCTCCTGGCTCTGCGGATGGCTGAGGGGAGGGGCCCTCGGGTGCCTGGTGCTGGGCTCTGGTGAGTCCTGTGCCCACTCCCGCTCAGCCTGGTCACCCGGGCCGGAGCCCCCAGCACAGGGAGGCCGGTCTGGGCACACTGACGGGGGCTTCACAGGAACGGGTGTGTCCTATCCCTCAAAGACCTGGGGTTGTCAGACCAAGCTGGGTGTCCGGACACCACGGACAGCGGCCGGAGCAGCCCAGCAGCGCCTTGGGTTCCTGTCCGCCCCACCCCACGTGCTCCCCAGGTGCAGAGTGACTTAGATCAGCAGTGCCAACTCGGGGCTGGGGCCCTCCCCCTCCCCCTCCCCCTCCCCCAGAGCCTCTGGGAGACAAGCTGACTCCCACCCTTTCATGAGCGTTCACCCTCTTTTGGGGGGCACATGGTAGAAGCCGCAGGAGGGGTCTCCGGGGTGGAGTGGAGGTGAACGGCTGGGGGGCCTCAGGTGGCCCTGAGCTCAGGACGCAGGACGGAGGGATGGATTGCCTGGGGAGCTGAGCTGCGCTGCCCGCCCGCGGGGGCTGGGGGCCGAGGGCAGCCCACCTCGGCTGGGCACCCCGAGAACTCGGTGAGGGGAGCCCGGTGCCTGCCTGGCCAGGCCTGCAGAGGCTTATTGCTCAGGGAAGGGGGGAAACAGTGCTGGAGGCTGGGGTGCAGTCTGGGGAGCGTCCCCCGCCATATCTGTAGGGAGGGAGCCCCAGAAGTCCTGCTGCCCCCTCTTCCTTCGGCTTCAGCTGCCCTGTGGGGCCACAGGGCTGGGCCCAGGTGCAGAGGCCCCGTCCCTCTCAGGCGCGGCAGCACCGCCTGTCCAGACCTTGTCCAGCCCCGGGCAGTCTCTGGGCAGTGGAGTCTGGGGCTCCCCGCGGGACGGAGGTTCCTGCGCTCCATTCTGTCCTCCACGGTGGCGGTCCCCGCGTTGCTGAGCCCTCCAACAGGATCTTTTCCAAAGGACCATGACCAAGAAGAAGAGGGGTCTCAAAGGTGACCAGAGGGCCTGGGTGAGGCGTCTGCTCTGGAACACCCCACCCGGCCTCCGACCCCTCAGACCCTCCAGCCCCCGCCCTGCAGGTCTGAGGCCCCAGGGTCGCAGCCTGAGCCGCACGCCTCCGCCCTCCTGCTCCCCCGCTCCCAGGTCCCCAAGGCTCTGCCATCCTTCCTCCAGTAGCTGGGGGCGGGAGCCGGGCCTGTGACTGCCTCCAGGCCCGCGGGCCCAGTGGCTGAGGGCAGGGCAGAGCTGCCTGGGAGGCTGGGCCGTCCGGGTGAGGAAGGTTCCTGTGGTCGGCACCTGGGCGTGCGTGAGGGAGTCTGCACTCAGCCGGCGGCCCCTGGGTCCCTGGACTCCCCAGGCTGTGCTCAGGAAGCCTGCCCACCGTGTCCATACACACGTACGCAGGTGCCTGCTGGGCTACAGCGGGGAACCCGTGGCTGGGCCCAGGGTTCTCGGGTCGACCCTGAGGAGCCCTCCCTGCAGCCCTGGGCGCCTGCCGCCAGAGCAGGACTGCCAGTTTCTCCAGCAATTATCTGTGACACTGTATACTTTTCTTCTCTTGCCTGTGCCCGAATTTGCTGTAAAGACAATAATTAGAGATTAAGTCACAATTGGAAAATGAGCCTGAGCTGTTGGAGGGCTGGTAATCAGGGCGGTCCTAGGCTTCCCTCACAGGCCCTCCCTTCCTCCAGGGAAGTTGTGGGGCTGCTTGAAACCCAAACCCAGAGGGCCCTGGGGCTGCAGGAGACCGGCAGACCCTGGGAGGCCCAGAAGCTCCACCTGACAGGGGCACCTCTGTGCTGGGCTTTGCAGGGTGTGTAGGAATCCGTGCACAGCCTACTTTTGGGGACAGAGGCAACAAGCGGGAGAAGAGGAAGGCAGGGAGGAAGCTGCCAGAGTTCTAGGGCATGGCTCAGGGCAGCCCGCTGCGCCTGGGCCCAGAGCAGCTCCCTGCCTGCCTGGGGCGAGTCCCGGGCCCCTTGTCTGCTGGGTTCTCGGTCCTCCCGGCCTCTCTTTGTGTGTCCGTGTCTCATGGCCCCGGTGCGCCATCAGCAGACTGCCTGCTGTGATTATCAGGGTTGGGGGTCGGCCACCTCACGCCCCACTTCTGGAGCCACCGGTGTTGCCCCCCAGGCTGCCATTGAGGTGAAGTTCATGTTCCTTTGTTCCCCACGTGTCTCTGAGTCCTGCCTCCTGAGGACACGCATGTTAGGGGTATGTGTGTGCACTGGTGTGCCAGGCCCCTGTGCAGGGTGTGAGGCTCGGCAGTAGGGCCGCCGGTGGCTCCCCGGGAACCCTTGCCTGTTCTGTCTGCAGTTTGTCCCACATCTGCCCTGGGTCTCAGAGGGGCTCATGTCCCTGAGAACAGCCGGGCCACCGTGGCTGCAGCTCCTTGAGGCCTGTCCGCCTTGTCTGGGCGAGGGGTCTGTGCCAGGCCCAGGTGCTGTCCTGGAGGCGTGGAGGCCCTGGGCTCACCTTTGAATCGCAGACACCACTGAAGCCCCTGCTCCCTGGGGCCCACTCACTCTGCTGTCCTCTGACCTGAATCACAGGCTAGGATCAAAGGCAGCTGGTGAGAGCCCCAGGAGCCACAGCCACAGTCCCAGCTCCCGCGGGGACTCCGTCTTTCCCTGAGCTGAAGAAGGGCAGGCTCAGGGCTTCCACCAGGCCTGGTCCCCCGCCCTCGTCTGGCCCACCTGCCTCTGGGGAGCACGGATCACCTCCCAGCCACCCGCAAGCTCGCTGCCCATGGGCAAGGCTGCAGGGGGTTGGCGGGGAGGGGGCAGTGGGCGAGGAGGAGGACGCGAGCTGCTGGAAAGGTGTGAGTGTTCATGAAACCACCCCAAATAGAGACGCATGCCCCTTAGGGGAAGCTGCATGTGGCAAAAGGTTTGTTTTCCAAGCAAAAGGGCTTTGCAGTTTTCTGAGAGCTGCCCCGTAGCGGCATCCAAAGGGGCAAGTGCACAGCCAGCTGGTTGGAGCCACGAGCCGCATCGAGGTCACAGTTAGAGCAGCAGCAGAGCATGAATTGAGATGGGCGTCTGCCCAGGCCAAGCACGGGCTGCAGTGCTGGGAGCCCGGCATCTCCCCCGGGGCTGCCTCTGGGCTCCCACGTGCTGGAGGCAGTTCCAGCTCTGGTGGTCACCTCTGTGCCCATTGGGGAATGGGTGTCTGGGTCTGAGGCCACAGAGAGCACAGGAGGCCAGGAACCATCCTGGGGAGGGAGGGAGAGAGGCTGCCAGCGGCTCTGCCAGTGAATCTCCACGGGGTTGGAGGGGGGCAGGTGCCCACGTGACCGGGAGGCAGCGAGCAGGACTGAGGGTCCCTGCAGCATGCTGGTGACAGCAGAGGTGCATTGGCAGCGCCCTGCCCAGGGAGGGACCCCGTACCTGCACCGGTGCCGTGGGGTGAGGGGTGCCCAGGGCCCTTCTGTCCAGAGGTTCTCAGGCCAGGAGGAGGGTGATGGGTAGTGGTGCAGGGTCGGTGAGGCCCAGCGTGGGGGTTGGGAGTGTGGGAATGGCTGTCACCCTCCTCCCCACTGAGGGGATGGGCTTCCAGCTGACGTCTGGGGAGGGACTCTAGGTGTCACTGGCGGGGAGTGAGGGCCGGCCTGAGGCCAGGCTGGAGGAGGCCGAGACTGCGGTGTGGCGTGGGGCAGGGACTGTGCTGGGGGCAGCCTCTGGCCGGTGCCTGAGGAGTGGGGGCAGAGAGCTCCTGGGGTCTGGCTCAGGACTTTCCAGGTGGGGCAGGAGCCCAGGGCCTCAGGGGCTGAGTGAGGGGCCCCAAGGGCAGGGTGCGAGCCGCAGCCCGGCTGGACGGGGTCTAAGACCTGCTGTCTCCCCAGGCCTGGTGAAACTGGGGATCCACTGTGTCACGTGCCAGAAGGTGGCCGTCAAGATCGTCAACCGGGAGAAACTCAGCGAGTCTGTACTGATGAAGGTGAGGGGGCGGGCGGGGGCCCTGCAGCTGGTGACCGTGTGGGTCGGGGGCACGAAGTTCAGGGTGCTCCAAGATACCCGGGTGGGAGCCGGGAGCTCACGGAAGGGGACCCGGGGGTGGACTGGCAGGGACGGGGCGCAACCGGGGCGGGGGGAGGCAGGGACCAGGCACGGCTGGGGCACACGAACTGGGCAGAGCTGGGGGGCAGGGAGACCCCTGGGGAGCCCCCAGTGACGGCGGCCCCCGCAGGTGGAGCGGGAGATCGCGATCCTGAAGCTGATCGAGCACCCCCACGTCCTCAAGCTGCACGACGTCTATGAAAACAAAAAATATTTGTAGGTATTGCTGGGGGCGGAGAGCGGGGCGGGGCCTCCTGTGTGCGGAGAGCGGGGCGGGGCCTCCTTGTGCGGAGAGCGGGGCGGGGCCTCCGGGGGCGGGGCCTCCGGGGGCGGGGCTATCCAGGCGCTTTCTCCTGCCCGGTGACCCTCGCGCAGCCGCCGCAGCCTCCACGTGCTCCTCACGGGCATGGGGACCCCCAGGCTGGCTGGCTGCACTGTCGCCACGGCCTGCTGTCCGGCTGCCTGAGCGTGGCTGACCTGTCACCACCGAGGCCGGCGGACCTCTCCCTGCGTGGGCAGCCCGCGAACGTGCACCCTCCCGCGAGTGGCTTCAGCGAGGGCACCCAGAGTGGAGCCGCCCGCTCACAGGGTCACCGAGGGGGCGTCGGCTCTATCGCTGCCGTGGGCGTGGCTGGAGGCAGAGCCCGCGCCCTCCTTGGGACAGCGGCGGAGCGAGGGGGTGCAGACAGGAAGTCCGTCTGGCACCGCTCCCTCAGGCCCGTTGCTCCAGGGGCTCCTCGGGGCCTCCAGCCCGGCCCTGACTGCGCCCTGATGCACGCAGGCCGGCCAGCCCGGGTGGCTCTGTCCTGGGCAGCCCTTGGGGAGTAGGGGGCCCAGCGCCCCACCAGCAGCCCCCTCAGAGTGTTTAGTGGCAGACGGTGTGACAAGCCGCCCCCATGGGGTCCAGGAAAAACAGGGCCCCCGCACTACAGGCCTGGGGGCTGAGGGAGGTGGGGGTGGTCCTGGGCCCTCGACACTGGTGATCGAGGAGCTGCCATCAGGACCACGATGAGGGGCACGACCCATGGGTCTCCCCTTCTGTCTATATCACCCCCATTGGCCTGACTGGGGACCCACCTGCTCCTGTCTCGATGCCGGCCCGTGAGCCTGGGGTGCGGGTGGGTGCTCGGCAGGTCTTGCCCACGTCTTCACAGAGGAAACAGTCACTTGTCTTTCTGTTCTGATACTTATGGGGCTGCTGGGCAGAGAGTGGGGCTCCTAGGAGGCCCCCCAGGATGGACTAGAAGCAGGGAGGGGCCAGGGTTGGCAGGCCAGGTGGGGGACACAGTCAAGACAGGCTGGGTGACGGGACAGGATGCTGCTGGGCCCAGCGCCCTCCCAGGGTGCCAGGGTGGGCCGGGAGCCTGGAGGTGGGAGCTTAGGCAGGGCCTCTGCCCCTGAGCTGGGGGCACCGCCTGGCCGAACTCTCAGGAACAGGGCGGGCCCCGGGAACCACCCCTCTCCCCGCTGACATCCCACTGGGTCCCCACCCTGTGTCCCAGTCCCTTCCTCCCCCAACTCCTCCTCACCACAGAACACACAGGCTGTCACCCCCCACTGGCCCCTCCATTTCTGTAAGCCCAGCTCCTGATGCCAACACCCCCAGGGCCACACTGCCGTCCCTGCCCGCCCTGGTCACACTGCACAGCCCCTGTCACCCCCTCCGTCCCCAAGCCCCCTCAGACCAGCAGAACCACCCCTGCCCGGCTCCCACCAGGGGTTCCTCAGGGTCTGTGCTCAGCCTGAGTCCCAGCTCCCCTGAGGACCACCGCCCACCCCACCCCAGAAACCAGCCCCTCAGGCTCCACCCCAGCGAGGCTCAGCTCGGACACAGCCCACTTCTCCATTTAGAGGGCCATGGGGTTCCCCGCCTACACCATCCAGCTGTGTTAAGCCAAGTTGGGGGCAGTCACTACCTGCCATTTGGACATCCACCCAGGCCCCTCCCCCACTCTGGCCCCTCCTCCCACTCAGGCCCTGCCGCACATCTTCCCAGACCAGCTGTGCCCTGCCCCAACCCGTCCCTTTTGAGGTCTGCCCTGCTAGCCCCTGACTCCCTCAGGGCCTGAGCATCTGATATGTCCTCGCTCATCCAGGAGCCCAGGAAGGGCCTGGAAGGACCAAACCTCAGGCTCACGAGAGGGTCAGCTACCTCAGTGCCCCTCTGGTCTTGAGGCTTAGTGTGGGCCTGCTTCCTGGGCCTGCCAGGAGGGGAGTGGGCAGGCGCCCACCTGTTGAGGGGCAGTGCTGGGGCTTGGTGAAGGACGGTACTGGGACCAGGTGGTGGTCCACTGCCTCTGGACAGCGGTGCCCTGGCCCACCCATCGCCTGCCTGCCCCTGCAGATACCTGGTGCTAGAACATGTGTCTGGTGGAGAGCTCTTTGACTACCTGGTCAAGAAGGGGAGGCTGACCCCCAAAGAGGCCCGGAAGTTCTTCCGCCAGATCATCTCTGCGCTGGACTTCTGCCACAGCCACTCCATATGGTGTGTCCCCGCCCACCAGGCACCCCGCCCCCACCAGCTGCCCCCCTGCCCCTTCAGGCACCCCAGTTCAGTTCAGTCGCTCAGTTGTGTCCGACTCTTGGCGACCCCATGGACTGCAACATGCCAGGCCTCCCTGTCCATCACCAACTCCCAGAGCTTACTCAAACTCATATCCATTGAGTCGGTGATGCCATCCAGCCATCTCATCCTCTGTCGTCCCCTTCTCCTGCCCTTAACCTTTCCCAGCATCAGGGTCTTTTCCAGTGAGTCAGTTCTTCCCATCAGGTGGCCAAAGTACTGGAGCTTCAGCTTCATGATTCATCTTTCCAGTGAATATTCAAGACTGATCTCCTTTAGGAGGGACTGGGTGGGTCTCTGTGCAGGCACCCTGTTCCCTACCAAACAGCCCCCGTCCCTGCAGGTGTACCTCCCCGCCTCTTGCACTCCCCCCACCCCGCACTGGATCAGACATATCCCTGCTGACCCCCTCGGGGCATTAGAAAGCTTTCTGCCAGGTGCCCACCCAAATCTCCTTGGTGCTTTCAGAGGCCTGGGGGCCAGGGTGTCCTTGGTCTGGGGGCCCCAGGTTGGTGCTGGCCCTGAGCAGGTGTGGTAGGGGAAGGGTCCAGAGCAGGTGTGAGGTGTGGTGGGGGAAGCAGGAAAGGGGAGAGACTCTAAGAAGTAAAGCAGAGCGTGCTCATCGCTAGCAGTCCTGTCCGCCCATCCTGCCAGCCTGCAGCCATCGGCCCGAGGGATACTTCCGATTGGCCGCTGGTGACATCAGCGGGCTGCGCTGCCATTGGTCTCCTGCTGTGAGGGCGGGGTTTTAGGGCCGGGGACTCCTGCCGCGGTCAGCCTCAATCCCGCCTTACTTCCAGCCACAGGGATCTGAAACCAGAAAACCTTCTGCTGGACGAGAAGAATAACATCCGGATCGCAGACTTCGGCATGGCGTCGCTGCAGGTTGGCGACAGCCTGCTAGAGACCAGCTGTGGGTGAGCTGAGCCCCGAGCCGGCCTCCGGTTCTACATGGGCCAGGACGGTGACCGCAGCCTAGCCCCATGGCTGCCCCACCAGGTGGCCCCGCGGCCTGGGCTGGAGGCAGGGGCCCGGCTCCCCCGTGGGGCTGCCGGGGCAGGGATAAGGCGTGTCCCGTGGTCCTGTCTCTGCCCGCCGACTCCTTGGGTCCCTGGCTCCCGGGAGCATGCAGAGGGTATGAGGTTGTGGGAGAATTGGCACCAAAGCCCTGGGACCCCCTAGTAGGGCGTCCATGCCAGGCAGAGTCTGGAGGCATGGAGCGGGATCACCCCGCTCTGTCTCCACCTGCTGCCTTTCTGGGGGGCAGCCCAGAAGTCTCCGGGGTGGGATGGCTGGGGCACGGTGCGTTGTGAGCCTCCTGCCCTGACTTCGGCTTTTGCCTTCAGGTCGCCCCACTATGCCTGTCCGGAGGTGATCCGGGTAAGTAGCCACCCCACCCCAGCCCCTGCCCAGCCAAGGGGCCTCCCTGCCCCGGTGGTCGCAGACCCCCAGGTCGGGGCCTGGCCGCCTGGCCGAGGCGCCGCCCCCGGGGCCAGCGCTTCCCGGACCCTCCGTCCCCGCAAGAATTACGGCCCTGCGCCCCCACCAACCCCAGGACTGTCCGCAGGGGGAGAAATACGACGGCCGCAAGGCAGACGTGTGGAGCTGCGGCGTGATTCTGTTCGCGCTGCTGGTGGTGAGGCTCCCCGCGCCCCCGACCCCCCATCACCTCCCTACGCCCTCCGTCCCCCCAGTCCCCGCCCCGTGGGTCCGCCCGCCCTAACCCCGCGCCGCCGGCAGGGTGCGCTGCCCTTCGACGACGACAACCTGCGGCAGCTGCTGGAGAAGGTGAAGCGCGGCGTCTTCCACATGCCGCACTTCATCCCGCCCGACTGCCAGAGCCTGCTGCGCGGCATGATCGAGGTGGACGCGGCGCGGCGCCTCACGGTGCGTGCGCCCGGGCAGGGCCCCGAGCGCGGTTCTCCCGGACCCGCTCCGGGGCGGGGGTGGGGGGAGCCAGGGTCTGGGGGGACCAAGGTTTGGGGTCCCCCGCTCTGAAAGAGGCCCAGCGCGCCCCCGTCGGGGCGGAGCGCCTCCTGCTCTCCTGCGCCCAGCCTCCGCTCGGCCCTCGCCCCGCTGCCCCCTGCTCCCCTCCCTCCGCCCCGCCCTGAGCCCTGGGGGGCTCCTGCTGCTAACCCCGCAGCGCCCTCCCCCTGCTTGCAGCCCCGCTCCCCCTACCTCCCCGCCGTCTCCGGGGAGGCCTGTCCTCTCCCCCGTGGGTAGGTAGGCTCAGGGCGCTAGCCAGGCATCTGGGATGGGCCCCCTCCGTGAGCCGCGGCCGCCCCCGCGCTCCCTCCCGCCCCCGGCTCCACATCTGTCGCCCCCGCCTCCCGCCGTCTGGCTCGCTCCGCGCTCGGCCTCCAGCCCCGCCCCTCCGCTCCTGCCCCTCTCGCCTCCTAACGCGGCCTCGGCTCCTTCCTCGTACTAACTCCCTGTTTCTCTTTCCTTGTAGCTAGAGCACATTCAGAAACACATATGGTATATGTAAGTAGCTTTTCCTGCCCTCATCGCCCGCTTTGCCTGCCTCTGTGGCCCGGAGGGCCCGCTAGGGACAGCGGGGGGAGGGCCCGGCCCAGCGCAGGCCTGCCTCCAGTGCTAGGTATATGGCCCCCGGCTAGCTCTCGGGGATCCTGGCCGGCCCGCGCTGGGCACAGGCAGGACGCACGAGATGTGCAGGGGCCGGGCGCAGGGAGAGCAGCAGGACTCAGGCCCAGGGCTGGGGAGCGGGCGAGGAGCCTCGGCTGCTGCCGGAGGGAGTGACCGGGCCCTGTCCCCGCAGAGGAGGCAAGAACGAGCCGGAGCCGGAGCAGCCTGTCCCTCGCAAGGTGCAGATCCGCTCCCTGCCCAGCCTGGAGGACATCGACCCGGACGTGCTGGACAGCATGCACTCGCTTGGCTGCTTCCGGGACCGCAACAAGCTGCTGCAGGACCTGCTGTCCGAGGAGTGCGTCTAGGGGCCTGCCTGGGGGCGGGGGCGCCGCCCTCCGGGGACCCCCACCCACGCTTCCGGCGCCTCTTGCCCTCTGCAGGGAGAACCAGGAAAAGATGATCTATTTCCTCCTCCTGGACCGGAAGGAAAGGTACCCGAGCCACGAGGACGAGGACCTGCCGCCCAGGAACGAGATAGGTATGGGGTCCTGGGGGCCGGCGCGCGCCGCCCCTGTGGGCTGCCGGGCCCTGACCCCGCTCTGCACGCAGACCCGCCCCGGAAGCGCGTGGACTCGCCGATGCTCAACCGGCATGGCAAGCGGCGGCCTGAGCGGAAGTCCATGGAGGTGCTGAGCGTGACGGACGGCGGCTCCCCGGTGCCCGCACGCCGGGCCCTGGAGATGGCCCAGCACGGCCAGAGGTGCGTACCTCCTGCCGCCCCGGCCAGGCGGCGCTAGACTGGGCCTGGTTCCTCTCTGCACCCAGGCCCTGGGGCTGGGCTAAGGCTGTTTCGTGGCACTGGGCTGAGCTGTGCCTGGGGAGGTGTCGGGGTACGGGGCCTGCTTGGACTGCAGTGGGCCGGGTTGGGCAGGGCTGTGAAGAGCTGGACTGGGCTGGCTGGCTGAGCTGAGCTGGGCTGGGCTGGGCTGGACTGAGCTGGAATAAGGTGATCTGGGCTGAACTCTGAGCAGACTGGGCTGGGCTGGGCTGAGCGGGGCAGGGCTTTGCTTGGTTGGCCTGGGTCAGGCTGGGTTGGGTGAGGCCATCCTGGACAGAGCTGGGCTGGAGTGGATTGGACTGGGCAGGGCTGGGTGGAGGTCATCTGTGTTGAGAGCCGCAGCCCAGGAGGCTTAACCCCGATTGATGCTGAGCCCGCGTTTGGGTCAGCTGTGGCCAGGCAGGGGTCAGGGATGTGGAATCTTGGGGTGGGGGGGTCTGGGCCCCCGAGGAGGGGCGGGCATCGGGGCCCTGCAGAGCCTCTGGTGCTCCCCAGTGCTGGGCGAGACCAAGCCTCCCTGCCCAGGCAGGGCCTTCAGCCCTCAAGGAGGCCCTGGGGGCGGGAGCTCCGTGAGAGGTCTCACTGTGGGAGCCCCGGCCACACCGGTTAGCTGGGTGCTCGGCGCTGGCCTCTGAGAAACTGCAGGCTGTGGGCCACCGTCAGGATTAAACAGGCCACCGACCCACTGGCCACGGCCCCCGCCCCGGCAGTCCCAGCCCCCACCCTCTGGGGTCTCAGCCTCTGGGGCCCTCTCCAGGTCTGCCGGTCACCGTGGTTCACCGCCCGCAGGGTCCTGCCCCGGGGTTGGGGGCAGGGAGGAACAGGTGGAAGGTCTTGCTTGTCGGGGCACCTCTCCTGGAGGCGCTGTCCTTTCCGAGCCTTGTGCTGGCTTCTGGCTCCACAGTTGCGGGCAGGCTGGGGGCTCGCCAGCCTCCTCCCCGCCCCGCACATCCCCCCTTCGGCCGTCCTGGCTTCTGCTCTGCCTTCCAGGCCCGCGTTCCTCAGGGGCGGTGGGTGGGGGCTGGGGCGGGGTCGGGTCAGTCATCCCAGGGGTCACTGGAAAGCTGACCCTCCCCGCCCCCCGCACTTTCTGCTCCATCTCAGAGGCTGCTTCTCCCATGGCTTGGCCCCTTGTCCAGGTGACAGGCCACACCTCTGGGCGGTGCCAGGTGTTCTCCAAGGCCGCCCTGCCCATCAGGCCGCCGGGTGTGCTGCTCCCGCCTGCCCAGCCCTCCTGTGCACCTGGCCTCAGCCAGCGGGCTGTGACCAGCTCGGAGGTGTGGAGGGCCGGCCTCCTGGACCACCTGGCAGGGCCGCGGCAGTAACTCTGTTTTCTCACTTTGTTCCCGCTGTAGTAAAGCAATGTTCAGTAAAAGCCTGGATATCGCTGAAGCCCACCCCCAATTCAGCAAAGAAGACAGGTATACACCCTGCCCCCATCCCCCGCCCCAGCCCCACAGACAGCGGCGGGCCTGGGGGCAGGGCTGGGCCTCGGGTGGCCTACCCCATCTGGCGAGGGAGCCTTCCCGCAAGCCGGGGGGGAGGGCCGGTCAGCTGAGGCTGACGCCCAGGAGGAGGAACGCGGCCCTTCAGGAGGGCCAGGAGACCCGGGCTCTGCCTGCCTCAGGCTCTGGGCTGCCCTTGGCTGTGGTCAGCGGGCCTCTGGGCCTGCTTGGCTCCCCTCCCCACTCCACACTGGCCTGTGTCCGGGGGCCGCCCGGCTGTCCACACGGACCAGGGTGGAGGTGGCCGCCCCGGGCGCTGCAGGCTCCCCAGGAAGGGGCAGGGGCTGTGCGGGTCCCAGGAGGCCCTGCACGCCGCCCAGCCCTCCAGTCCCCTGGTGCCCCGCCTGCAGGGCCTGCTGCCCAGCAGCGCCCATGGCGGGGCCTCGCTTGCCCCGGGCACCCCCGGCTCCCCCTCCGTGCCCCCTCCCACCCCGGCTGCTCCACGCTGGTGTGTCCTTCCTGCAGCTCAGCTTCCAGGGTTAGACAGCAGGGCGTGGACGCGGCCCCGTCTCTCTGCTGCTGCTTCTCTGCTTTCTTTGTGCCGAGCGGCAAGCTCGCGGCTGCTGCCCCTGCCGGCCACCTTGCGGGGTGGGCCCTCGCCGGGACCACCAGCCCCTGCTCCATTCTCACGTCTGAGGGCTTTGGGCCGGCCCAGCGGACGCAGGCGGACTGGGCTGGGGCTGCCGAGGGCAAGGTGCCGGCTCCATGGCTGCGTCAGGTGGGGGGGAGTCGGAGGGTCGTCGCTATGGGGCTCCAGCCCAGGGGTGCTGGGGGCCTGGCCAGCGGGGGCCCGGCTCCTCCCCGAGGCCCAGGGGCTGGCCGCGGCGTGGGTACTGTGGCCAGGCGGGTGGTGTGGCCGCCCTTCACTCTGTTCTATCCTCTTCTCTCCCGTGGCTGCCTCGACCCCTCCGGTTTCCTTCCTCTAAGGATGGCCGGTGCCGGCGCCCAGGGGTGAGCGGGTGTCTCCTTTCCCTCGAGGCCACGTGGGTGGTGGAGCAAGGCCCCGCAGGCCTGGCCCTGCCCCAAGAGGTGTCCGGTCCCTGCCCCAAGGGGGCAGTGGCCACAGTGGTCTTTGCTGGGCCAGTGACCGCTCTGTGGTTGTGCCCAGGCCAGGTCTGCAGGCCACATGGGGTTGGGGTGAACAGAGTCCATGTCTCTGCTGACGGCCGTCACAGGCGCCGTGCGAGCGAGGGAGTGGTGGTGGGCCGCTCTGGGCCACACGGGTGGGTCGTGGGCATGGAGGGGCTGGGCTGGTGCCCAGGCGCCAGGGGGTGAGGCGGTCGGCGGAGGGCAGGACTTTGGGTCTGTGACAGCTCAGCCTGGAGGTTCAGCTGGGCTTGGGTCAGCGGGCGCGTGGAGAGGGGACCCTGGGAGTCTCACCTCCCCTGTCCCTCTGCTCACCAGGCTCAAGAGTCTTGCTGAGGGCCCCTCTCTGTCCTCCGGGCCTGGGGCTTTGGGCCTTGGATGTGGGGCAGCTTTTGCATTGGGGGGAAGAACAGCCCCCAGGCCACTGGCTGCACCACGGGGCTCCGATTGCCCCCACGGGCCCGGACCCTCCTGGGGCTGGTGCGAGGCGAGTGGGGACGGCAGGCCTGCCCTGAGCACTGCCAGGCATGCGCTGGGCCGGGGCCACCGCGGGGCTCTCTGCGGGCCCACCCGCCCCCGTACGAGCCACCCTGCACTCCTGTGTTCCCAGGTCCAGGTCCATCAGCGGCGCGTCTTCGGGCCTGTCCACCAGCCCACTCAGCAGCCCCCGGGTGAGTGACCCCGCCCACCAGGGCACCCCCAGGGCGGGGGGCATCGGGCAGACCCCCACCCCGCCTGCTGCCATGGGGCTCTGGCTGCTCAGCTAACGGCGCGTTTTCTGTTTTGTTTTCTTGTGTGTCATGTTCTCTTGTGGCGAATGCTGCCCCCACCTGCCTGCTCCCCCCTCCTGCCTTGGGGTCCTCCCGGTGCTGTGTGTACTTGTGGGGGCGGGGCATGTGGGGGCGGGGCATGCGCTGGGCTCTGGGGGGCCCCTGCTCTCCCCTGCGGCTCCCACCTGCCCTGTAGCCTATTAGAAAGTTTGTCCTGCCTCCCCCACCCCCCGAGCTCCTCTCTGTGGCCTGCCCTCCGGCCACCTCCGCGGAGCCTGAAGCTTGCCAGAGTGCTTCCCGGCCCGGACACTTCCTCCCTCCACAGGCCGCCCTGCGGCCCAACCCCAAGACCCAGACCTTGCCGAGCAAGGCCAAGCTGACCGACAAGCCGCTGCAGGGCACCAAGTCCAACCCACTCCCGGCTGGCGCCCAGGCCCAGCCCCTTGTCCCAGGGAGTCTTAGCCCCCAGCCGGCCCTGCCCCCGGGCCCACCCACTCTGCCGTCGCCTGCCCGGCTCCCACCCCCCGGGACTGAACCGAACACCAAATCTGTCCCCACCATACAGGTGACCCCTCACCCCTCTCCGAGGGGCAGTCCCCTCCCTACCCCTAAGGGGACGCCTGTGCACACGCCCAAGGAGAGCCCGGCCGGCACTCCCAACCCCACGCCGCCGTCCAGCCCCAGTGTGGGAGGGGTGCCCTGGAGGACGCGGCTCAACTCCATCAAGAACAGCTTTTTGGGGTCACCCCGCTTCCACCGACGGAAACTTCAAGGTGAGAATTGCCAGGCAGAGCAGGGGGGCGGGGAGGGGAGCTTGGGGGGTGGGGGGCGGGGGTTCTGTCCATCCTGGCCAGCAGAGCACACCAGCTGCACCGTGTCAAGGGGCAGGGCATGGGGGGCGGGGCCACCTCCCCGAGACAGCAGGGCCCTTTGCAGGCCAGAGAAGGCAAAGCCTGGTTTCAGCACCAGGAGACCGGACAGCTCCCTGAGCCAGCGGCCCTGCTGGGGGCGGGGCGGGGCGGGGCGTCACCGAGCTCTCTTCCTGTCCTTCCGCGTGCAGTTCCGACGCCCGAGGAGATGTCCAACCTGACCCCGGAGTCGTCCCCAGAGTAAGTGGCCCTGCTCGAGCTCGAGTGTGCGCTGGCGGCTCCTTCCCACTGCCTGGACGTGGAGTGTGTGGGCATCTGGGATGGACCCTGGGTGTCAGGCTGGGGTCACTAAGGCACTGGGGCCGCCCGCATCTCCACCTTGAGTGCCAGGGTGGGTGAGGGGCCTGGCAGCCCTGCCCAGGTCTGCCCTGAAGCCACAGCTGGGGTGGCCGGGTGTGCGGGTGGCAGGGACGGCACAGCCACGCCTCAGAATGACCGTCCACTCCTGCTGCGAGCTGTGGGCTCCACGCGGGGAAGTTGGTGGGCCCCAAGGCCCTGGGGGCCAGCTGTGAGGTGCCTGTAGGAAGGGCCTCTGTGAAGCACAGCTTTGAGGCAACAGGAAGGCAGTGCTGCGCTGGACGTCTGGACACAAGTCCCCATGTCTGTGGCCCAGACCCCCGAGAGGCCCCAGCCTCTTCTCCCTTCACCATGTGAACGAGACCTGCGGGGTGGCCGTGGGCAGGGTCGCCGTGACCTCACTGCAGCAGAAGCTCCATTACCACAGCATCAAGACCCCACGTGGGGCCTGTGGACACAGCGCTGGGGTGGAGCCAGAGGGCTTCCAGCCCCAGGTGCAGGGTCTCGGGGTCTCTGGGACCCCCGTTGGTGTCCCTTCGGTCAGGATTTCCTGTCGTCATCGGAAGCTCTGGCAACCACGTTTGTAACTTAAGTGTCAGGCTTTTCAGAAAAGCTTAAAAAAAAAAAGCCTACCCAGAGCAGCGGACAGCACAGTGCAGGCGGCCCGCAGCCTCTCGCACCCACTCTCGAGTCCTGGAGGCCTGGTCCCACTGCCAAGGGCCCTGGCTGGCACCTGCCCCCACCCAGTGGGTGTGGCTGACGGGAGCAGACGGGTGGCCCTGGGGGCAGGGGCATCCCTGGCACCCGCTCCTTGTGAGATTGTGGTCGCCCGCCTGGAGATGTCCCGTCCACGTGATTGCAGCCTCGGTCCATCATGTGTGCGTGGCATTCACACTCAGCCTGCACGATGGCCCAGACTCTCAGCTCCACAGGCGGGAACCAGGCCCACGCCTCGTCTCGGACCCACGAGCCCCGTCTCCTCCAGGAGGCCCAGCCTTTGCTCTCAGAGCCTTCCCCCAGCGGGTGAGGCTCAGCATCCGTGTCAGCATATTTAAGAGCTACTATCAGGCAACACGCCTTCATCAACAGGCCGGGCCCAGACTGAACTGCACAGTCCTTCCCAGCCCCTCAGGCTGCTTGCTGTCAGACCCGACACCAAGTACACAGCTGAGCGCTCTTGTCATTCAGCCTTTCCGTCGAGGGGGATGGGGCGCTGGCCCCCACCGCGGGCTCCAGAGCCGCCTCCTGGTCCTCGTCTGAGCTTCAGGCCCGCAGACTCTGACGTGCCGACGGCTGCAGAGCCAGCAGGGTGTGTGGAAGGAGGCGAAGGTGGCCAGTGACTGCCGGGGGCCGGGAAGGGCAGGTCCCACATCTCTGCCTCAGAGGCCACGCCCAGAGGCTGGCTCTGTCCCCATGAGTGGACACGGCCTCGTGGGCAGGCTGCCTGCCTCTGCAGCGTTGCCGCGGGCCCCAGGGCCAGCTCCGGAAATGGGCAAGAGAACGGGAGACGTACAGGAGAACGCCCTGCGAGCTGAAGACCCCGCCCGGCCCCACCGGCCGCGCTGCCCGTGCCACCCGAGCAAACCTGGCCTGGGCGGGGCCCCTGCTTGTGGAGCCCTGGCCCTGTCCCCGGCTGAGCTCCTGGCATCGGGCAGGCGCTCCCGACAACGCTCATCCACCACCTGGCCTCTGGTCAGGCCCCAGTGTTGGCCAGTGACAGTCACCTCAAGGCCCATCCGGGGCTCCGGCCACCTCCAGACTCAGCTGGTCACCCGCAGGATTCAGGTTCCTGGCCACACGCCTCCGCATCCTGTCCGTCTGTCCCCACTATGTCTGACCTTGTCAGTTTGTCCACATGAGGTGGAGGCCCCTGGCCAGGGCGAGGCTGATGTTTCAGAGCCTGATCTCAGGGGAGAGGCCTGCTGCCCTCCTGCTCAGAAGCGAGTCCCAGCCTTGTCCACCGCGGGAGGGGCCTGCACGGGCTGAATGCGGGAGGCAGGACGTGTGTGCTGAGGGGGTGGCCTGGCCCAGAGGAGGGCCTCGGACTTGGCAGAGGGATGGAGGGTGATGGGCAGGGCAGGCCGGGTGCCCACGAGGTGCGGGTCTCGTGCGAGAGGGCGCTGCCACCCTGGGTTCCTGGGGTGGCCCCTGCCCCACCCCACGTAGCAGCTGGGCCCCCGGGGGTCTAAGCGGGCTCCGTGTTCTGAGAGTAAGCTGGGCAGGGTGGTGGGCACAAGTCCCCGGGCACAGAGGGAGGGCAGGTGGCATCCGGGCCCCAGCCCCCACCCCGGGCAGACCTGCACAGGGTCCCCCGCCCGCCCACCCACACAACCCCCGACGGGCACCTCTCCCTGGGGACTGCAGGGAGGCTGCGCCACAAATCACCCCAAGCAGCGGTGTAACGCAAGGCTGGAGTTGGGGTGCGCTCGAGAGCAGGGTGCCCCCCACTTTCCCCTCCTCCCCTCCTGACGGGGGTCTCAGCGGGTGCTGCCCACACCCAGGCGGGAGGGGGTGGCTGCGGGACCACCGTGTGGGCTGCAGGGTCAGGATGCAGGGACGATTAGGGCGGGGAGTCGGTCAGGATAGTGGGGTCAAGATGGGGTCTCAGTTATGGCTGGGATGGGGGTCAGAGGTCAGGTCAGGATGGTGGGGGTCAGGGCTGTGGGGTCACGGTCATCGTGATGGGGTCAAAGCACGGGCTGTGGGGTGAGGGTCAGGATGGGGGGTCAGAGGTCAGGGTCAGAATGGGGGGGTCAGGGCTGTGGGGTGAGGGTCAGGATGATGGGGTCAGAGTTCAGGTCAGGATGGTGGGGGTCAGGGCTGTGGGTTCACGGTCACCGTGATGGGGTCAAGGTATGGGCTGTGGGGTGAGGGTCAGGATGGGGTCAAAGATCAGGTCAGGATGGTGGGGGTCAGGGCTATGGGGTCACAGTCACCATGATGGGGTCAAGCAGGGGCTGTGGGGTGAGGGTCAGAATAATGGGGTCAGAGGTCAGTTCAGGATGGTGGGGGTCCAGGCTGTGGGCTGAGGGTCTAGATGGTGGGGTCAAGGCAGGGGTCCAGTTAGGACATAGAGCTGCCCGCAGCCCGGGGGGCGGACAGGCCAGCGCTCGTCTCAGCTGGCATGCCCTGAGCTGACCAGCCGTCCACCCGCACCCAGGCTCGCCAAGAAGTCCTGGTTTGGGAACTTCATCAGCCTGGAGAAGGAGGAGCAGATCTTCGTGGTCATCAAGGACAAGCCGCTGAGCTCCATCAAAGCCGACATTGTCCACGCTTTCCTGTCGGTGAGCCTCTTGTCATGAGGTCCCTGCCCCCAGGACCCTGGCCTGGGCGGGACCAGGGGGGGCGGGAGACGGGTGTCCCCTGGGGTGGGCCCAGGCTGGGTGCGGGGGTGCCTCTGGGGACCCCTTACTGAGGTGGGGTGACGGACAGCTGCTCTGAGGAGGGGCCTGAGGCCTCGTCACGGGGCAGGGGGCTCTGTGGGTCTGGGGGATCCGCCTGGGGCCTTGAGACCGTCCCCGGGAGCCTGGCGCCCTGTCCTGTGTGCCCGCCACCTGCCTCCCGCAGCCCTGCTCCCCTCCATGCAGAGGCTGCTTGGCCCCACCAGATCCGCAGGCCCGCATCCAGCAGAGCCAGGCCTTGAGCCTGGGGGACATGTCCCCTGCACACGGCCCAGGCTCTGGCCTGGCCTCTCCCCTCCCGCTGCTCGGGCCCTGATTTCTGCCCCGTGTTGGGCTCCGCCCCCTGTCGGGGTCCACCTGCCTGAGGCAGAGAGCCCCCGCCGCTGGGGCTTGGGGGCTGGGGGGGCAGGCAGCTCCATGAGGGGAGGCCGCGCTCACGCCGCCTGCGCCCGCAGATCCCGAGCCTCAGCCACAGCGTCATCTCCCAGACGAGCTTCCGGGCCGAGTACAAGGCCACGGGGGGCCCGGCCGTGTTCCAGAAGCCGGTCAAGTTCCAGGTGGACATCACATACACCGAGGGTGGGGCTGCGCAGAAGGAGAACGGCATCTACTCGGTCACGTTCACGCTCCTGTCCGGTGAGCTGCTGGGGATGCGTGAGGCCGCAGCGCGGGGGTCCCTGCTGGCCCTGCCGCTCACCTGCCCTGTCTCCCCCAGGCCCGAGCCGCCGCTTCAAGAGGGTCGTGGAGACCATTCAGGCCCAGCTGCTGAGCACACACGAGCAGCCCTCTGCCCAGCACTTGTCAGGTGAGGGAGGGGCCCAGCTCGGCAGCCCGAGGGCTGGGGATGGGGTGCGGCCCCGCTGCGAGCCTTGTGGCGCGCAGCCGCGCGCCCAGGGAGCAGGGCGCTCCCGCTCGGCGGGTCTCTGCACGCCAGGGAGGTAGGCCGCATGCCGCCCTGAATGCGCCTCTTGTCCACTGTAGAATCCCCCCCGCCAGCTCCAGGACTGAGCTGGGGTGCTGGGCTTAAGGGCCAGAAGGTAGCCACCAGCTACGAGAGTAGCCTCTGACGCTGGCAGGTAAGGCGTCCGGCCCCACCGCCGGGGCAGGGAGGGGGCTGGGGGCAGGTCCTCTGCGAGAGCCCGGCCTGCCACGGAGGGCGCCCTGCGCCCACCCACACATCCAGTGGCTGCCTCCCGGCCCTGGACAGGCGTCATGGGCCCAGCACCCAGCTGAGCAGCTGGACACGGGGCAGCCCGGCCCCTGGCCAGCGAGAGCGGGCTCCTCCGGAGTGACCAGCGTCCTGCCGGGGCCCTGCGCCCTTGGGGTCCCCCACAGAGCACCCTCCAGGGTGGGGGGTGGTACCCACTCTGGTACCCACTCTGGCTGATGTGAGGGGCTGTCTGCCACCCACCTTCCTCTAGATGGGCAGGACAGGGGGCCAGGTGAAGCAGGGGTCTCCCAGGGGGCCTAGAAGGGGGCACACAGGGGCCGGCGCTGCCCAGGCCTGCAGCGCTGGAGGCCCGGGATCCTGAGGGTCAGCACGGCTGGGCCCTGGCAGGGAGGGGGTGTGGCCGCGCGGGTACGGGTGAGCCCTGGGGCTCGTGCATGAGTGCTGAGCGGCGTGTCAGGGAGGGCGTGCGGTGCGGGTTCGTGGTGGGAGATGCCAGCTGATCACAAGGCCCGTGTGGGGCCTGGGGAGCACAGGGTCCAGCCCAGAGCCCCCCTCGGGGCCCGTGGCCAGCCAGCTGTGCCTCTGTGTGGGGCCCTGGAGGCCGCACGGCCCGTCCGTCCCGTCCCCCCATGCTCACTCCATTGTCCGTGCTCCACCCTCGCTCCCTCGTCACGTGTGCCCCTCGCTGGGGGGGGCTGGGGCTGGAGGGCTCTGGCCCACGGAGGGGGCCCACTCCCCCAGCCCTGGGAGCTGGCTGGCCTGGGGGCTTTGCCTTTAATGCCACCACCTGAGAGGAGGCAGCGCTCCCAGGGGGAGGCCGAAGCTGGGGAAGGACAACTTGTCCGGGGAATTGAGCAGGGGGCCTGGCAAACTGCCTGCAGGACAGGGACATGAGCCCTCTTTGCTCCTGGCCAGGCAGAGTCCCCCCTAGGGGGCCCCCTCTCCACCAGTGTCCCCCCCACTAGGCCCCAGCCCAATGGCAAACCTGGTGGACCGACCCTGCTTGCAGGGCCCCACCCCTGCGTCAGCTCTGGGTCTGAACCACCTCCCTGGAGATTGCTGGGTGCCAGCTCTGGGCCAAACCCGTCTGCCCTGTCTTCCTTCAGGGAGTCCTGGACCTGGGGAGTCCAGGCTGGGACCCCAACCCTTACCTGGTCCCTCCATCTCATACTGGACTTGCTTGTCCAGAGAGCTCATTCCTGGAGCCACTGGATGTGGGGAGGGGGGCAGAAGCTGGGGTCCCCCTGGGGCAACAGGCTAAGACCTGGTAGCCACTCCAGCAGGGCCCTGCCGCAGCCCAGGGAGGGGCCCTTAGAGGACCTGGCTGCCTTCCCCACCCCCAGCCCACCTGGCCCAGCCCAGCAGGGGTTGGAGAGGGTTGGGAAGAAGGTGCCTCCCTGAGTCTGGGGCGAAGGGGAGCCTTGTAGCCACCGGGTTAAAGAGTGAGTGGTAGGCTGAGGACTCAGAGGTGGCCCGCGCAGACCCCAGCCAGTGGCCTGCACCTCTCAGCTTCGAAGCGTGTGCCCTGGGCCCAGAGTCAGAGGGGAGGGAGGGCGAGGCATGACCCCCCAGTGCCCAGGAGAGAGGCCCCGCTCTCCGCTGCCCTCAGCCAAGCCCTGCCCGGCTCTGGCGGGCGCCTCCTAGCTGAGCGCCAGACTCCACATTCTGGCGCCTCTCTGAGCACCGGCCCTCCTAGCCCGCCCGTGTTGGCTCCACCCCTTGGCCACACCCCCGCCCACCTTTGGTCACGGCCACGCCCACCATGGCCAGGGCCCCGCCCACCCATGGCCTGGCCTGAGGCTGCCCCCGGCTCCAGGCCTGAGCTGGAAGCTGTGTTCACACGTCTCCCCTCTCTCCGTTCTGTGCTCCAGACACCACTAACTGTATGGAAATGATGACGGGGAGGCTTTCCAAATGTGGTAAGAACCCCTCACGCGCACCTGGGCCCCCACAGCCTGTCACCCCATCGCTCACCCCCGCAGCCCCGCAGCCTGTTCCTGGCAGGTGCTGCCCCCACTCCCGGCTGTCCTGGGGTCCTTGAGTACCTGAGGGGCCTGGACACGCACAGGTGGCCGCGCTGGTCCCCACGGCGCCCGGCTGTGCCCAGCCCCCAGCCTCTGCCACCAGCTACTTCCCTCACTCAGCCCTCAGAGCGGCCGCAGGCCGGGCCCAAGATCAGGGCAGACCAAGGAGGGACTCCAAGGCTCAGAGCAGAAAGGGGCGCCTCGGCCCCAAGGCCAGCAAGGCTCCCAGCTGCGGGCTCCAGCCCAAGGTCAGGGGGCCCCCAGTAGCTGGGCCGCAGGCTGGGGTCAGGCCCTCTGCCTACCGCAGGGAGCAGGGCAGGGCTCCTGCTGCTCCGTCGTCGGAGCTGAGATGGGGGTCCTGCCCATTCTTGCCCGGGTGGGGGCCCGGCTTAGGAGGAGGGCTGAGGTGCCCCGGGGCCAGAAGCACAGGGCCCCCAGTGGTGGGCTGGGCCCCTACGGCTGCCCCTTCCTTTTCCCTTGGGACAGTCTCTCCAGGACCAGGGCCCCCACTCTGGCTGCCTGCCCCAGCCCTCACCACACCCAAGCTCCATGCCTGTCCACCCATCCATCCATCTGTCTGTCCGCTGCTGACCTCTGTGTCCATGCTGTGCCACCTGCGCTGGCCGGGAGCGGGGCTCCAGGCCTCCCGGGAGGAGTGTGACGGACACATGGGTTCTGGCCTCCAGTCCCCGGGCCCCACCCGGCCCTGGTCTTCCCACCGCTGAGGACGCAGGGTTACGGGAGGCCTGGCGGAGGAGGAGGGTCCCCGCTGACCTGGGCCCCAGCCCGCCGCCCAGAGGCCTCGAGCCCCCCGGCTGGCCGCCCGCCCCGCTTGCTGCCGCGGCCCCGCGCACCCGCGCAGACGCCCTCGCGGGCCCTGGCTCATCCGTCTGTTGTTCTCTCTCTTCCCTCCTTTTCTCTTTTCTGTTTTTCTTTTGTCTTCTGTTCTGTGCACCCAGGCAGCCCATTGAGTAACTTCTTTGACGTAATTAAACAACTTTTTTCAGACGAGAAGAACGGGCAGGCGGCCCCCAGCACGCCCGCCAAGCGGAGTGCCCACGGCCCGCTCGGGGACTCCGCGGCCGCTGGCCCCGGCCCTGGAGGGGACGCCGAGCACCCAGCGGGCAAGGACGCGGCCAGGACGGGGCTGCCCGCCGCCCGCCGGGAGCAGCCCTAGACAGACACATAGCCCCCTCCCCTCGCGGCCCGCCGCCCGCCCGGGGTGGATCCAGGGCCCTGCCCGTCTGTCCATCCAGACTGCCGTGAAGCCGGGGAGGAAAGGAAGGGCCGGGGCTGTCTTTGTCTCGCTGTCTTTCTCTGCCTGTCTCTGACGACGCCACTGTCTCCACTCTGATACCAGGAATTATCCCGAAAAGTTAACATGTCACCTCCACGAGGCCCGTCCTCCGTGCTCGCCGCCGGACTCCGGCCGACCGAAGGCAGCTGCCGCAGACCCGCCCTCTCTCCTCCCGCCGCCCGCCCGCCCGCCCGCCCGCGCGGCAGCTCTGCCCAGTTTCAGCTCCGCATGGCCATGGGGAGGAGGACCCAGGCCCTCCAACTGGATGCGTGCTGACCAGCACCCTCGGCGGGTCCAGCCGGCCTCCAGGGCGGGCCCGAGGGGGCGAAGCAGTCGTCTGGCCCGGCCGCCTCGGCCTCTCCCCGGCGCGCACCCCCCCACCACCCCGCTGCTCCTCGTCCACCTCCAGACACCTCAGCGCCACCCACCTGACCCGCCGCGTCCCACCCCCAGCTTCCTGGGGGCCGCAGGTGGAAAGAGACCCAGGGCCCAGCGTGCCCACCCGCCCCGAGGCTGGCCGAGATCAGTATTATTTATTTGCTGTTTTAACTTATTGAGTTTCTTCTCTGTTCAGGGAAGGGGCAGCAGCAGCGCCGTCCTGCCGTCTGTCCATCCGTCTGTCTGTCTGTGTGTGTGTGTGTCTTGGGCAGGGTAGGGTTTGGGCCGAGGTGCCCCGTGGACAGAGCTGTCGGGGTGCTGGGGGCAGCCGGCCGGTGCAGCGCCGGCAAGCTACTGTAAACTTTAAAGAATTCCTGCAAGATATTTTTATAAACTTTTTTTCTTGGTTGTTTTTGGAGAAGGGTGTTGGGGGGCCGCGGGGCAGGGCTAGACTTGGGGTTCAGTTCTTTCTTTACAGACACATAAATATACTTAGAGAATGGCGTGGTTCGCTCTGTCCCAGGTTCGGTCCCGAGGAGATGTGACTCCATCCTGGGGCGTCTTGGTTTTGTGTCCGAGTGTGGGGCCAGGGGAAGGCCCGAGTGGGCCCCCTACACATAACACGCAAGATGGCAGGGGCATTGCAGGCTTTTTTTTAACTAAAATGACAAAAAGTTTTAAAAAAAACAAAACCCACCACGGACGAAGGGAAAGGCAGTGAGTCCCTGCATCCCGAGGGCCGCGGTGGCAGGCGGGGTTGCATGCCCGGGCCACAGCAAGTCCAACGTCACGTCCACCTGCCTGCTCGCCCGTCATGGGTACATTTTAATGCTTCTGTTCCATTGACCCCGCCCCAGGCTGGGATCTCAGTACATAACGAAAAACGAAACACCTGTAACAGCAAAAGCCACGCGGTCCCCGTGGGAGGGGCTTCTCCAGAGACAGGACCGGAAAGCAATACCTCTCGTTAGCCTTCCTCTTTTGTACTCGGACACACAGACGTCACAGAAACGGACGCGCCCCACCCCGTGTACCCCCATCAAATAACTGTGAGCAACTTAGTTCCGAACAATAAATTCCTTCCGTAAAGTCACCCACGCCAGTCTCCGTGCGGGCGGGTGGGCAGGTGGGACAGCCTGGGACCGAGCCAGCAGGTGTTGACGGCGTGACGTCTGCCCGGCCGGATAGGACCTGGGGCATGGGGGCTGGGCCAGGTCGGGCACAGATGCCAGTAGGGCAGTCTGCTGGGGATGGGCACCCGGCGAGTGCGCCCCTGCCCGGCCACTGCAGCTCTGCTGCCTCTCCGAGACCTCACCCAGGCCCTCCCTTCTGCGGGAAGAGGCAGAGGGGCATGTGGCCCAGCCCTGGAGTGATGGGCCAAGGCGGGTGGGCAGCCCTGGGACAGCGGGCTGGCAGGCAGCGTGGTCCCCACCAGGGGTGGAGGCACCACGAGCCCCTGGCGAGCAGCCGCCCCCCCCCCCAACACTGCCCCGTCGCTGCAATGCCAAGGACAGGCCTAACCTCCCTAGGGCCGCGGGTCACCCAGCCCCACGTCTTGGGGGCGGCACCCAGGAGTCACCATGAGGCCGTGAGGAGGGACGCAGAGCAGCCCCTGACCGGGGCCCCCAGTGGGGAGCACGAGGCCCGAGGAGCCACCTCCCTGCGTGTGGAGGGGACTCTGCACCCAGCCATCCACACCAGTGCAGTGCGACCGGCCTGGGGGCTAGGCAGCGCGATCCCCGGCCCACAGCCACCCGAGGCCGGCAGTAGCCTCCAGGGCCTGACTGGCCGTTCGGAGGTGCTGCCGTCTGGCCCTAGGGCGGGCAGATCCAGCCTAGGCTCACGCGCTCACCACCTGCTCACTGCCCGTGCTGCAGGTGCCAGGCTTCCAGGTGTAGCTCTGAGCTTGGGGGCTCCACTGCAGCGGTGCGGGCCCTGGACTCACGGCAGGAGTGGGGGGGTCTGCGGCCACGGGGCGGCGCTGGAAACCGCCCCGCCGCTGAGGAGGTCGGCGCCCAGAGGGTGCTCCAGGCCCAGGTTCTGCTACTGTCCCTGCACTGCGTGGTGTTCCCTTCACTTCAGCTTAAGAACCAGGTGGAGAGAGGGGGCTTGCCTGCTACATCCGGGCGAGGCGCGTGTCCGTCTGGCTCTTGACCGGCCGCCACAGAGGCTCTCTTGACCCCACAGTTCTGCGTGTCTTCACCGAAAGAAGCTGACTCGCCACAGGCCGCCGCAGCTCTCCCCCTTGGCCCTCTTAGAGTCTGCGCTCTGACGAGTCGGCCTCAGTGGGCACGACTGGCATCCCCCGAGGAGGGCACCGCAGTCAGCACCAGCGACCCTCAGCCCTCCGTGGGAGCCCGCCAGAGCACTCGGGGGAGCGCCCCCTCCCGCAGCCCCGCCTCCGCACCGGGCTCTCTGTCGGCTGTAAATAAACCTAAGCGAGCGAAGCCAGAAGCTGCCAGTGCAGGTATTTACTCCCTTAAGTGCATCAGTACGCGCCAGACAGATGCCTTCGGAGCGCTTTACGCTGAGCAGTGTGTCTGTGAAGCAGGGACTTCAGTGGGCCCTCGCAGAAAGCAGGAAGGATCAGAGGGTGACGTCGCAGGCCTGGTGACCCACCAGGTGTGGGTGCTGGCCCCAGGGTAACCCTGGGCGGGGCGCTGTGCGCTGCTGGGGGCAGAGCCGGTGGGCGGGCACCCAGCCCTCCCTCCGCCCCGCCTGGAGCCCACCCTGGCCTGTCCAGGCGCTCAGCTGACAGTGGCGCTGGCGCTGGGACAGGCGCGTCCCGGCGGGCAGGCCCCGCTCCCACCGGCCGGCCTCGGGAGGCGCTGCGGAGCAGAGCGCTCGCCGCGGGGTGAGCCTGGCCCGCCCCTGCCCCCCGCGGCTCAGCGCCAACTCCTCCGGCCCCACCCTCAGCCACCAGCCTGGTCTCCCGGTGTGGCTTGGCAGGGGTGGAGGTGGCAGGGCGCAGAGACGGTGGCCAGGGCGGGGAGGAGAGAGAAGCGGTGTGAACGTCAAAGCCGGAGTGTCTGCGTAGGCGGGGGGCCGCGGAGACAGCCCCCCAGCAAGGCGGGGAGCCAAGTGCCGGCCCCGGGGCGCAGGTGGGATTGCAGAGTCTATGCTGAGCTCAGGCCTGTCCGCGGGGTCAGGCCCTGGGTGCGGTGCCTTCGTGGACCCTCTCTGGCCCTTGACCCTGTAAGAGTTCCATGGCCCGTCTTACACACGGCGCTGGTATAACGTGTTGTCCAAAGCTAGGGGCTTAAACCGTACAAACGTTGCCTTCTGAAGTTCTGAGGTTCAGGAATGGGGTCTCAATGAAATGGCCTCACTTCTGCCGACCCTGGGGGAAGATCTGTTTCCTTAGCTTTTTTTTTAGCATCTGTTGATTTACGCTTGGGTGCCCTGGTCTCTGCTGTTGGGGCATGCAGGCTCTTTAGTCGCGGCATGTGGGCTGTCATCCTACAGCACGGGGGCCGACCAGGGATTGAACTGCCCTGCGCGGAAAGCCGATTCTTAACCACTGAGCCACCAGGCATGTGCCCTCGGTCAGCTTCTGGAGGCCCCTGCGTTCCTGGAGCCGGGAGCACAGGCCAGTCCTTCTCAGGCCGCGTCGTGCTGGTTCTCCCTCCTCTCCTGGAGGAGCCCAGGGGCCACACTCGGCCCAGTCTCCCCCCCAAGTCCAGCTGGTGAGCAAGCTTCACTCCATCTGCAGCTCTTCCCCCGCTGCTGGGGAAGGTAACAGGCCGGCAGGTTCCAGGCACGTGGGGGTGGGCTCCTTTTGGGGGAGTGTGTGTCTCTCTGCCCACTACAGACTGCTCCCTAGCAAGTTCCACATCCATCTCATATGTAAAACACACCTCTTTCCTGAGCTTTCCTGAAGTCTCAACCCACTCCAGGGTCAAGTCAAACCCCAAACCTCACCTAAACCACCTGAACCAGGTTAATAGCCAGATGCGGAACATGAACTGTCCCGGCACATACTGGGGAACTGTCCCTTTCCATATCGGGCCTTTGAAACTAGAAGTCATCTACTTCCAAAATCCAACAGTGGAACAGGTACAAGAGGCCAGGTACAGGTGTTTCCATCCAGAAAGGGAGAAAATGAAGGAGGCGGATTTCGAAGTCCAGCGGGCACACCCCGTGAGGCCGGTGCCCAGCAAGGCCTGGGAGTTGCCCTCTGTGGCTGCGGGCTCCACCCCCAGGACTCCCTGCGCCTTTCAGCCCCTCATTTTAGAGAAGAGGAGCCCCTTCCTCGGCCGAGGCTCCATGTCTGTGTCCTGCCCGGGGACCTGCGAGTCCAACAGCCTCCCACTCAACCTTCTGCCCCTTCCGTCTGAGCCGGCAGCGTTTCTGACGGAATGAAGCTCTCAAGAACCGTGGCGCTATCGTGGCACCTCATGGGGGTTCAGTCCCTAAGACAAGAGGCTCCCTCAGATCCTCCTGAGATCCTTCCCGTTTCTGGCTTCCACCGGGACGACTGAGGTCTGTTCCAAGACTGACAGAATCTCTGCCCTGGTCCACGTTCTGTGTCACCAGCGAAAGGCTGCCCAGCAACCCTTGGCTTTTCTCTAGGCCGCAGTTCCTGACAGTCTCCTCCCTCTGGTGTCTTCTTGCAGTCGGGCTTGGCTGAGACCTCTGACCATCAAGTGTTTTGATCCCTTTTGTTACTAGCTTTTTCTCAATCTCTCAACATGTATTTTACTATAAGCAGCAAAGAAAGCAGACTGCATCTTTGACACTTGAGCTGCAGCCTCCTCAGCTCAACATCCAAGTTGCTTGCTCACAAGTCTGCTGCATGGACATTTGGCGACCCTGCAAGCAGGCTTCCCCCAGAGGGTCCTCCCTGGGCACCAGGTCAGCCATGGTCCAGTTCCCCTGCATCCTGAGGCCTCTACTTCAGAGCTCCATACCCAGAAGAGGAGGGGGCAGCCCGTGTGGCCTGCAGGCCAAAGGCTCACAGCGAGCCGGGAGGCAAAGGGGAGGTGAGCAGGATGGGCAGGGTGGGTGGCCTGGGAGGGGCCATGGCCTCCCAGAGGCACAGAGCTCTTGGCAGCGTGTGCGTGGGCACAGCGTGATCAGCCAGGAGCCCTTCCTTCCGGGAGGTGGAGGGAGCAGGTGGCCCCGCTAGGCCTGGGGGTTGGTGACATGCCAGGGCGGCAGAGGAAGGGCCTGCTGGCCACAACTGAGTTTGAGGTCAGCTGAGCATCAGGAGGGGAGGAAATTCAGGACCCTGCAGGGCATGGGCTGGCAAGGAGGGTATAGGAGCCCCAGTAACTGGGAGTCAAGACTAGGGCCCAGGGTCCCACCACTGCCACTCAGGGTTGGCGGGGTAGCAGGGCGGTGCGTGACAGGAGTCAGCACCCAGAGAAGGTGCAGGGCCCTGAGGGAGCCCTGCGTCTCTGCCCACAGGGGGCTGGACCAGCTCCAGGGCTGTTCACACCACCCCACCCTGCCCAGACCCCCACCCGCCCCCAGCTATCCTACACCCACCCAAGCGATCCTGCCCATTCCAGAGGTGGCCCCTGCAGCAGAGCCTCTATGCCAGCTGGCCAGGATGCCCACCTCTGGTCGACTGTGGCCCCCACTTGCAGGGTCCCTGCTGCCAGTATGGAGAGGGCGCACCACAGGGAGACAGAGGGCCCAGAACCCCTGGGGACTCGACCCACGAAACACAGCCCTGCCCCCAGCTCCTGGCAACCCGTGGACGCTTGCAGCAGGGGAGTGCAGGGTGAGCCCCAGCAGGGAGGCAGCACCTGCTCTCAGCCAGCACAGCTGTGATTAGTGAGGGCTCCCTGGGCTGGCCTGCAAGGGAGGGCGCTGCCCCGGGCCATGTGAGGAGCAGGTCGCATGGCAGGCCACCAGAGCACGGAGCACCGAGACGCTGAGGACACACACAGGAGCTGACCTGAGAGAAGTCTCTTTATTACACCCGCACAGGGAAGCCAGGCTCTCCTGACCCGGCCGTGGCTCTGCACAGGCCGCCCCCCGGGCACCGGAGCCTGGCCGCCCCGGGCCCCTCCTGGGCAGTGAGAGCAGCGGAGGGAGACATTGCAGCTCACGGAGCTCCAGACACCCGGCGTCCCTGACCCTCCTGCCGGCCCTAAGCCAGAGTCCAGATCGGGCGGAGGAAGAAAGCCGGGCCGGGGTCTCTAAAAGCCATTCCAGCCCGAGCCAAGACAAAGGGCGGCAGAAGCGAAGCCTGCGGGCCCCGCCGCGGGGAAGGGCCCCTACCCCAGGCGTGTCTCCCCAGAGGCCAAGGCCGAGCCGGGGGCGGGGTGGGCGCGGAAGACCCGGAGGGTCAGACCCCAGAGGGAGACGCGGGCGGACGGGCAGCCCCGGAGGTGTCTGCCACGCCACGGACGAGCAGAGTCCAAGGTTCTCAGGCCGACGGCAGAGTCCGGGCGCCCACAGTCCGTGCGCGCAGACACGGACGCGCGCGGCGCGCCGCCGCTCCCTCGGCGCGGGCGCCGCCGGGCTCACCTCTCCTTGACATGATTCTGTGCGCCCGCCGCCCCGCCCGGCCCGTCCCCGCCGCACAGCGCCTCCGTCAGGTCGTCCATGACCGCCGTCTCTTTGGGGTCGAGCAGGTTGAACTCGCGGGCAAAGAGGATGAAGTGCACGTAGAGCGTGTTCAAATGTCCGTGCAGCTCGAGCGCCAGGGTCTCCTTGAAGTGCGCCGAGTAGATGTGCGCCAGCACGTGGAACAGGTACTTGCAGATCTTCTTCACCAGGGCCTCGAAGGAGCTGGGGAACTCGCGGCCTGCGGGAGGGCCGGGTCACCACCCCGGCCCCGGGGGAGCGAGGCCGTGGTGCTGTCCCCAGGCCCGGATCGGGGGTCTGCCCCCCTCCCCCCGCCGCAGGCCTCCCTGCGCGAACGCCTGTAGCACCCGAGTGACGGAGCGCCGCGAGGGGTCCCGACGGTGGGCGCTCTCCCCGCGGGGCCGGGCGCCTCTGGGACCAGGGGCCAGCGACCCGGCCGAAGCCGGTCCAGCGCCCAGGGCTCTCGGTGCCCCGGCCGCGGAGCCTGGGGGGGCGGGGCGGGGCGGGGCGGGGCACGCACCGTACTTCGTGGGGAACACGTCCTCGTCGGTCACCAGCTTCTGCACGGAGCTCATGACGAAGTCCACGTACTGGGGGGCCGTGCACTTCACCTTCTTGCCCCGCTCGTCGTGCCAGTAGTACTGCCTGTGGGGACAGGCGCGTGGTGACGGCGGCCACGACAGAGGGCCGTGCTCACGCTGGGCTCTACCCAGGACAGCCCCCTGTTAACGGTGACAGACAGCTTTCCCACCTTTCCCCGGAGGCCCAGATGGTAAAGAATCTGCCTGCAGTGCGGGAGATCTGGGTTCCATCCCAGGGTCGGGAAGATCCCCTAGAGAAGAGCCTGGCACCCCCGCCTGTACTCTTGCCTGGAGAATCCCAGGGACAGAGGAGCCTGGCGGGCTATAGTCGCAGAGTCAAACATAACTGAGCGACCAACACTTTCACTTGTCCCACAGGTGGCTCAAATATGGGCCAAACCTGCGCCCTGGGCCGGGTGGGGTGAGGGGGCCTCTGTGAACCTCGGTCTCTGGGTGCCTCACAGACTTCTCCGGCAGGTGGGGGTGGGTCAGGGCGTTGGGAGATGCGGACAGCCAGCCCCGCCCTGAGACCAGGCGCATCCCCTAGTTCACGGAACAGAGCTGTTCTGCCGTCCTCCAGACATGGGCCCCTGCAGGCGGACTGGGACAGGCCGAGGGCTGCACGGAGCCGACGGCGGGGAGGGGAGGCCCGCAGGCCACCTGGGTCAGTGAGTGATGACAGGGCACCCCTTCTACGGCCTAGGTGCCAACCCTGCTCCAGCAGACGGCAGGGCTGCACACAGACCTCTGCGAGCACCCCGCCCCCTTCTCACTGTCTTTACTGGGCTTCAGAACTGACAGCTTTCCCCGACACCATCCCACTCTATTGCAGGCCAGGACACCAGGCTGGCCCTGAGCACCCTGCCCTGACTTCCTGAGCTCACTAAGCACCCCTGGGTGACAGCCACAGGGCACCCCCCCCCCCCACTCCCAACACCTGGCCAGACCTGCTGTCAGGACAGCAGGCTCTCCATGTCTCATGGCCAAAAGAAAAGACACGGTCCAGGGGACCTCAGAACAGCCCTGCTGCCCCCCCGCCCCCCACTCCTCTAGCAGGAACCAGGGCTCTTCTCCACCTGCCTCGCCTGTGAGCTCATCTGTGCACCTGGTCGGGGTCAGGCTGCAAGACAGGAACACAGCCCACATCAAATGGGAAGGCCACCAGGAAAAAGGCCACCTCTCTGTGGACAAGGGACACAGCCCTGACTGCCCTGGGTACCAGGCCCCGGCCTCCCCACCGCAAAAGGCAGATGACACCTGCCAGCCACTTCCACCTCAGGGAGGCCTCCCTGCCACGCTGCGCCCAGGCTGCCCCAGCACTGCAGGCCCTGCAGAGCCTAGCACTGCACACCCCCCAAGGCCCCGAAGCGGGTCAGACAAAGCCCTGAGAAGCTGGCCGAGCTCCCTGCAGGCCCCCAGGAAGCAGACACCCAGCAAGGATCCAGAGCCCTCCCCACCACAGGGCGGCCCTGCTGACCATCTGTCCCCTGTCCGGGCCCCTGCCCCATCTGAGGACGTGCTGAGAGAAGACAGGTGACTTGTCCCTCCCCTCACAGCGGCCCCTGAGGTCCCAGGGCCGGTACAGAGAGGGGGGCCCACCACCCCAGCGATTCCCCAGCCCTGCTTGGTGCTAATGCCCCTGGCCACCAGTGCCAGGGTCAGAAAAACCGCTGCAGCTCGAAACCAGGAGACCTTTCCATGAGGTCCAGACCCGGAGAGACCAGCTTCTCAGGGCCCTGCTGCCACTGCCCTGCCTCTGTGGCAGCTTTCAGCAGAGGGTCCCTCTTCTTCGGTCTCATGTTATTTTTGCACTGTCTCACAGTAAAGCTGACTGGCTTTGATGTGCAGCCTGATGGGTTTTAACCCCAACAGAGGACAGATGATGGGGCACAGCTCCCACCCCGGCCCCTGGCCTGCTGGTCAGTCCCCCGCACACTGGTGGTGTGTCCTCGGGAACTCCAGGTGGCGTCCCGAGCCGGGCTCTGCCATTCATCCTGCCTTTCTCATTGCTGAGATGGACTCCTGTGTGGATGCACTGGTCCATCAGGACACTGGCCGCAGGACATCCAGGTGGCCTGCAGTTTGGGGCAGTTATGGGTCAGGCTGCTGAAACCCTCCTGGGCAGGTGTCTGTATGAGCTCCAGTTCCCATTTCTCTCAGGAGCAGGACAGCCGGGTCCATGGCAGAAACACCACCGAGATGTCCCCAGAACGGCCGCCCCACCGGCACCCCCTCCATCTGTGCTGGCACGTGGCGAGGAGGTGACAGACGCTCCCTCGGCCGAGTCTGAATCCATGCTCCCCACCTCTCGCGGGGCTCCTCCGCCCTGCCTGGGTTGTCCCCCGGGACCGGGCTGAGTCCTCTGCCCAGTCATAACCAGATTTCTCACTGTGAGCTGTGAGGGCTCTTCATCCCTTCCAGGCAATGGTCCTTTCCTGGATATGGGATTCGTCTGTAGTCTGTCTTCCCTCTCAACAGTGTCTTTCTCAGAACAAAGGTTCTAAATTTTGATGGAGTCTGCTTTACTGACTCTCCCTCATCAACGGACTGTACCTTGTGTCACAATCAAGAGCTCTTCGCCCAACCCTACACCACGAAGGTTTCTCCTGTGTTTTCTTCTGAGAGTTTTATGGTTTATGTTTAGAGTCAGCATTTACTTCAAGTCAACTCTGGCAGAAGGAGACATTTGGATGAATGGTTTTTGTAACAGCTTTAGTTGAAGAGACTATGCATCCCTGTCAAACATCAAGGGGCCATGTTTGCGGGGGTGCACTTCTGGACTCTGCTCTGTTGCACTGACCTGCGTCTCTTCCTTCACCAGCACCACAGTGTTGATTACCACAGTTTTATAGTAGCTCTTAGAACACCACCGTTGGACTCCACCGATTTGACTGTTCTTTTTTCAGTCACTGTAGCTATTCTAGGATTCTGCTACTCCATGTACATTCGAGAATCAGCTTATTTATGGATAAAAACTCTGCTGGGCGTTGGACTGAAGTTGCATTAAATAAACCGATACTTCTGGAGTGCTGTCTTCCCATCCCTGAATACAGTGTCTCTCCGTTTACGCTGGTCTTCTTTGGTTTCATTCATCAGCATTTTGTAGTTTCCAGCATGTCCATGTTTCCCTGAGTCTACATTAAGTATTTCACTGTTTTTGGAGATACTGTAAATGATAGAACTTTATCAATTTTGGGTTCCAGTTGTACACTGCTAGTATAAAACTATGGCTGATTTCTTTGTGTACTGAGCTTGCTAAATGTATTGATACAACTTTTTGCTAGAGCTCCTGGGCCTTTCTACATAGACAGTCATGCTGCATGCAAATGCGGTTTTATTTTCTCCAATTTAAATGACTCTCACTCCTTTTTCTTGCCTTACTGCATCACCTATCTTGGGTCAGTCGTGATATTTTGTGCTTTCCAAGGAACTAGTTCATTTAATGTAAACTGTTAAATTTACATAAGCAGAGATTTTTCTGATGCTTCCTTATTACCCTCTTAATTTCTGCTGGGTTTATAGTTATTTCCTCTTTCATTCCTTATATTGATAATCTGTATCTTTTCTTTTTACCTTTGTTAGTTTTACTAAAGCTTTCTCAATTTTACTTCTCTTTTCAAGGAATTGGCTTCTGGTTTCGTTAATCTTCCCTATTGTTTTCAGAAGTCCATGTCAGTGATTTCTGTTCTTATCATTTCTTCTGCTCAATTTAGGGTTTTGTTTTTTGCTCTTTTCTGTGGGATTCCCCAGTGGCTCAGTAGTAAAGAATCTGCGATGCAGGAAGATATAGGAGATGCGAGTTCGATCCATGGGTCAGGAAGATCCCCTGAGGAGGGCATGGCAGCCCACCCCAGTGTTCTTGCCTGGAAGGTCTCATGGGCATAGCCCGGCGGCTGTAGCTGCAGAGGTGGACATGGCAACACACACATGCACGCGTGTGTGTCTTTGTTTCCAGTTTCTTCATATGGAAGCTGAGGTTGAACTGAGATCTTTCTTCTTCTAAAAGAAGCAGTTAATCCTCTAAACGTTCCTCTAAACCTCGCTTCAGCTGCATGTCAAATGCAGTTCAAATATGCTGCCTTCTCATTTGTTTGTAACATTTTCTAATTTCCCTGGAGACTTCCTCTCTGACCCACAGATTATCTGAAAGTGTGTTAATTTCTTGGGACGTCCCTGGCATTCCACTGGTTAAGCCTGTGTGCCCAGTGCAGGGGACGTACTCGGTCTGCCTGGATCAGGGAACTAAGTCCACATGCCACACAGCACAGCAAGAGGAAAAAAGGGTGTTGGTTTCTAAAAGCCTGGAGATTTTCCTGTTACCGATTTCAAACATAACTAATTGTGGTCGGATACCGTACTCTGCACCTCTGATTAGTTGGCTAAGGTCTGTTTTGTGAGCCAGGACGTGACCTCTTTTGGTGAATAATCCCAGGGCACCTGAAAGGAATGTGGATTTTGCTACTGAGGGTGGAGTAAATGTCAACTCAGTCCAGTTGGCTGATGGTGCTATTTAGTTCCAGATTCTTGCTGGCTTTCTATCCACTAGTCTATAGGTTACCAAGAGAGGAATGCTGAAATCTGCAACCACAGTATTTGTCCTTTCGGTTCTGTCCGTCTGCTTTGTGTAAAAGCGCTGCTATTTGGCACAGATGCATGCAAGGTCAGTGCTGCTTGACTTGGAAGTCTGTTTTGTCTGGTATGAGCGCAGCCACTTTAGTTTTCTTCTGACTTATGCTTTGTTGGCGTCTCTTTTTCCATTTTTTCATTTTCAACCTTCCAGTGTCACTGCCTTTAAAGTGAGTTTCTCACACACCCTGCGCGGCTAGTTCATTTGAACACCCGGACGCACGGCCTCCGTCTCGTCACCAGCACGCGTACACCACTGACGTTAACTGCGCTGACGGATCTGTGTGCATTTACGTTCACAACCATTTCCTATTTGCTCCCTTTGTTTTACACGCCTTGTTTCCTGCCTTCTTCTGCACTATTTCCTTTTATCTATTATGATTTATGTCCCTTAGGCAACTTTTTAAGAGGGTGCTCAAAGGATTACAAAGCACATCCTAACCTTTCCATCCTGTACCTGGCGCCCAGGACCTCTTCCCGGGACCTCTGGAGTCAGAAAGCCGACCGGCGCACAGGGCTCTCTGCCCGCCCCCCGGCCACCGCTGGGGTGGTGCAGACACACACTGGAGACCCGTCAGACAGCTACGGCTTCTGCTCACCTACCACACGTTTCAAAGAACTGAAGGGAAGAGACGGTCATCACGTCTCCCCGTGTCCTCTGCCCCATGGCCCCGCCTAGCGCCGCTTCCTTCACCGCGTTGCGCGTGCGCTCTCTGGGTCGCCCTTCGCTGCGTTGCGCGTGCGCTCTCTCAAGTTTCCCGTCACTCACATCTGTCCCTATCTTACCTTTGTCTGTGAGGGACGTTGTGTGGAACTCCTGGGAGACTGCTGTTTCAATTCAGCACCTTAACCATGTTGTGGGGCCTCCTCCTGGCCTCCAGACAGGTAAGGACGGCCACAGCCACTCCACCACATCCCTACAGGGGCGATGCTGCTGGCTCTGCTGGCTGTTACAGCGTGTTCTTTTCAGCAGTTTGCTTAGTTACGTGTCTATGGTGGACTCATCGGGTTTATCCTATTTCAAACTCATTCGGCTTCCTGAATCTGTAGGTTTGTGTCTTGGCCAAATTTGTAAGTTTTCAGCTGTTAGGTCTTCATATGTGTTTCGGGCACAGGCCTGCCTTCTCTTCTCCTGGGACTCCAAACTCCCCTTTGGTTCCAGTCCTTCAGGCATCAGCAGGGTGGAGGAGGGTGTCCGGCCTGGGCTGCAGCCCCACTCTGGGCTCTGGGTGGACCTGATGGCCTTGTGACAGACGGCACACAGCTCTGTGGACCTCGGGCAAACCTCCCGTTTCCTTTTAAACTAATTCATGTGAGTTTCCATTCCTTGATCTTGAACGATTCCTAGAAAGGCATTTGCTCCTTGGAAGAGAAACTATGACAAACCTAGACAGCATATTAGCCTCATCTGACACAGTGAAACCGTGAGCCACGCCACGCGGGGCCACCCAAGACAGACGGGTCACGGTGGAGACTTCTGACAAAACGTAGTCTACTAGAGAAGGGACTGGCAAACCACTTCAGTATTCTTGCCCTGAGAACTCCATGAACAGTATGAAAAGACAAAAAGATACAATACAGAAAGATGAACTGCCCCGGTCGGTAGGTGCCCAATATGCTACTGGAGAAGAGTGAAGAAATAATTCCAGAAAGAATGAAGAAACGGGAAAAAAATGAAAACAACACCCAGTTGTGGATGTGATTAGTGATGGAAGTAAAGTCCGACGCTGTAAAGAACAATACTGCATACAACCTGGAATGTTAGGGCCATGAATCAAGGTAATTTGGAAGTGGTCAAACAGGAGATGGCAAGAGTGAACGTCGACATTCTAGGAATCAGTGAACTAAGATGGACTGGAACGGCTGAGTTTAGCTCAGATGACCATTATTATATCTGCTGCTGTGGGCAGGAATCCCTCAGAAGAAATGGAGTAGCCCTCACAGTCAACAAGAGTCCAAAATAAAGTACTTGGGTACAATCTCAAAAACGACAGAATGATCTCTGTTTGTTTCCAAGGCAAACCGTTCACTATCACAGTAATCTAAGTATATGCCCCAACCAGCAATGGTGAAGAAGCTGAAGTTGAACAGTTCTATGAAGACCTACAAGACCTTCTAGAACTAACACCAAAAATGATGTCCTTTCCATTATAGGGGACAGGAATGCAAAAATAGGAAGTCAAGAGATACCTGGAGTAATAGGCAAATTTGGCCTTGGAGTGCAAAATGAAGCAAGGCAAAGGCCAACAAAGTTTTCCCAAGAGAACGCACTGGTCATAGCAAACACCCTCTTCCAGCAACACAAGAGACGAGTCTACACATGGACATCACCAGATGGTCAACACCAAAATCAGACTGATTTGCAACCAAAGATGGAGAAACTCTATACAGTTAGCAAAAACAAGACTGGAAGCAGACTGTGCCTCAGATCATGAACTCCCTATTGCAAAATTCAGACTTAAACTGAATAAAGTAGTGAGCGCCACTGGACCATTCAGGTATCACCTAAATCAAATCTCTTACAATTATACAGTGGAAGTGACAAATAGATTCAAGGGATTATATCTGATAGACAGAGTGCCCGAAGAACTATGGATGGAGGTTTGTGACAGGAGGCAGTGATCAAGACCATCCCCAAAATTTCAGTTCAGTCCCTCAGTCGTGTCCAACTCTCTGCAATCCTGTGAACTGCAGCACGCCAGGCCTCCCTGTCCTTCATCGACTCCCGGAGCTTGCTCAAACTCCTGTCCATCGAGTGGGTGATGCCATCCAACCATCTCATCCTCTGTCATTCCCTCTTCCTCATGCCTTCAGTCTTTCCCAGCATCAGGGTCTTTTCCAGTGAGTCAGTTCTTTGCATCGGGTGGCCAAAGGATTGGAGCTTTAGTGTCAGCATCAGTCCTTCCAATGAATATTCCAGGACTGATTTACTTTACGATGGACTGGTTGGATCTCCTTGCTGTCCAAGGGACTCTCAAGAGTCTTTTCCAACACCACAGTTCAAAAGCATCAACTCTTTGGCGCTCAGCTTGCTTTATGGTTGAACTCTCACATCTATACGTCACTACTGGGAAAACCATAGCCTTGACTAGACAGACCTTTGTCGGCAAAGTAATGTCTCTGCTTTTCAATATGCTGTCTAAGTTGGTCATAGCTTTTCTTTCAAGGAGCAAGCGTCTTTTTCTTCTCATGGGTGCAGTCACCATCTGCAGTGATTATGGAGCCCAAGAAAATAGTCTGTCACTGTTTCCACTGTTTCCCCATCTATTTGCCATGAAGTGATGGGACTGGATGCCATGATCTTAGTTTTTTGAATGTTGAATTTTAAGCCAGCTTTTTCACTCTCCTCTTTCAACTTCAAGAGCCTCTTCAGTTGCGTATCTGAGATTATTGATATTTCTCCCTGCAATCGTGATTCCAGCTTGTGCTGCATCCAGCCCGGCATTTTGCATGATGTACTCTGCATATAAGTTAAATAAGCAGGGTGACAATATACAGCCTTGACGTACTCCTTTCCCAATTATGAAACGGTCTGTTGTTCCATGTCCAGTTCTAACTGTTGCTTCTTGACCAGCATATAGATTTCTCAGGAGGCAGGTAAGGTGGTCTGGTATTCCCATCTCTTTCAGAATTTTCCACAGTTTATTGTGATCCACACAGTCAAAGTCTTTGGTGTAGTCAACAAAGCAGAAGTAGATGTTTCTCGGGAACTCTCTTGCTTTTCTATGATCCCCAAGAAAAAGAAACGCAAAAAGACAAAATAGTTATCTGAGGAGGCCTTACAAATAGCTGAGAAAAGAAGTGAAAGGCAAAGGAGAAAAAGAAAGATACATCCAGAGTTCCAAAGAATAGCAAGGAGAGATAAGAAAGCCTTCCTATGTGATCAGTGCAGAGAGACAGAGGAAAACAATAGAATAGGAAAGACTAGAGATCTCTTCAAGAAAATTAGAGATACAAGGGAACATTTCATGCAAAGATGGGCACAATAAAGGACAGAAATGGTGTGGACCTAACAGAGGCAGAAGAGATTAAGAAGAGGTGGCAAAAATACACAGAAGAACCATCTAAAAGAGATCTTAATGACCCAGATAACCACGATGGTGTGATCACTCACCTAGAGCCAGACATCCTGGAATGCGAAGTCAAATGGGCCTTAGGAAGCATCACTACAAACAAAGCCAGTAGAGGTGATGGAATTCCAGCTGAACTATTTCACATCCTTAAAATGATGCTATTAAAGTCTTGCACTCAATATGCCAGCAAATTTGGAAGCTCAGCAGTGGCCACAGGACTGGAAAAGGTCAGTTTTCATTCCAATCCCAAAGAAAGGCAATGCCAAAGAATGTTCAAACTACTGCACAATTTCACTCATCTCACACACTAACAAAGTAATGCTCAAAATTCTCCAAGCCAGGTTTCAACAGTACATGAACCCAGAACTTCCAGATGTTCAAACTGAATTTAGAAAAGGCAGAGGAACTAGAGATTAAACTGCCAACATCCACTGCATCATCGAAAAAGCAAGAGAATTTCAGAAAAACATCTACTTCTGCTTCATTGACTATGCCAAAGCCTTTGACTGTGTGCATCACACAGCAAACTGGAAAATTCTGAAAGAGATGGGAATACCAGACCACCTGACCTGCCTCCTGAGAAATCTGTATGCAGGCCAAGAAGCAACAGTTAGAACTGGACATGGAACAACAGACTGGTTCAAAATTGGGAAAGGAGTATATCAAGGCTGTATGTTGTCACCCTGCTTATTTAACTTATATGCAGAGTACATCGTGCAAAATGCCGGGCTAGATGAAGCACAAGCTGGAATCACGATTGCAGGGAGAAATATCAACAACCTCAGATACGCAGATGACACCACGCTTATGGCAGAAAGGGAAGAGGAACTGAAGAGCCTCTTGATGAAGCTGAAAGAGGAGAGTGAAAAACCTGGCTTAAAACTCAACATTCAAAAGCTAAGATCACGGCATCTGGTCCCATCACTTCATGGCAAAGAGATGCGGAAACAATGGAAACAGTGACAGACTATTTTTTTGGCTCCAAAATCACTGCAGACGGTGACTGCAGCCATGAAATGAAAACACACGTGCTTCTTGAAAGAAAAGCTATGACCAACCTAGACAGCAAATTGAAAAGCAAAGACATTACTTTACCGACAAAGGTCTGTTGAGTCAAAGCTGTGGTTTTTCCAGTAGTCATGTATGGACGTGAGAGTTGGACTGTGAAGAAAGCTGATCGTCAAAGAATTGATGCTTTTGAACTGTGGTGTTGGAAAACTCTCAAGAGTCCCTTGGACTGCAAGGAGATCCAACCAGTCCATCCTAAAGGAGATCAGTCCTGGAATATTCACTGATGCTGAAGCTCCACTCCTTTGGCCACCTGATGTGAAGAACTGACTCCTTAGAAAAGACCCTGATGCTGGGAAAGATTGAAGGCAGGAGGAGAAGGGGATGACAGAGGCTGAGATGGCTGAATGGCATCACCGACTCGAGGGACATGAGTCTGAGCAACCCCAGGAGATGGTGAAGGACAGGGAGGCCTGGCGTGCTGCAGTCCATGGGGTCGCAGACAGTCGTGCATTACTGAATGAATGAACAGCAACAATGTTGACATAAATCTACAAAAGCCCCGTAAAGCGGGTCACAGGCAGGAAGAATCAACAGCAGAATTCTCAAGATCTCCGGATCTCCAGGTTTGACACAGCAGGTCTGCCCGACACCAAATCCTGTGCTCCTTCAGGGAGCCTCTTCTCATGCACTCTGGTGCCTGAAGGGTGCGAGGCAGTGCATCAGAAGGGCCCTGGCTTCCGCATCTGCCAGCCCACAGGCCCCCTCTGACACCGCCGGGCCAGGCACCTTCTGCGAGCATGCCGTAGGCAGGACGATGCAGCACTGCCCTTGCCCACTTCTGGCTGCCCAGCCACGTCTGCTCTAAAGGGCACCGCCTCACACTGAGGAGCCCAGGCTCACTTCATGCACGTGCCCAGCACTGCCCACCCAACACTGCTGCACCCTCTCCGGGCCAGGCTGGGCTGTGGCTCTCTGGGGACACTGACACCGGAGCATGCCATCAGCAGCTCTCGCTGGCTGAGTAAGGAGAGGAGAGCAGCTGCCTCCTGCACTCACCCTCTGAGGGGCTGGGGCTTTCAGAGGCCTCAGCAAGAGCAGGGCCCCGTGTCCTGGTCTGAGCCGGGCTGCCCGCAGCAGCACAGCACGCCCACTAGTGCAGGCCGGCTGCTTGCACACGCTCGTGTCAACCTGCCACGCAGGCCATGACCCTGATGGGAGCCATCAGAGGGGAGCTTCCACGCCTCCCCCGTGGCCCAAGCAGCCTCTTGCCCGCGGCCGCTTCCGTGGCTTCTGACCCCCGGGTTGGGGGTGAGCCTGGGGCTGCATGGTGGCTGTCCTACCCGCACAGCTTCAAGAGCTGCCGCAGAGGCGGGGGTGTCCTGGAGTCCTCGGGGTGCCCGTTTCCAGAAGACAGTAGCCCCGCCGGGCCCGCAGGGGGGGGCGGGTGCCAAAGCATCCCAGCCCTGTGGGCCAGCACTGCCTCCTCTGCGCAGAGCGTGAGCTCCGGGTCGGCCCTCAGCCGGTGGGACCAGCGCCGGGAAGTGTCTCTGGTCTCAGGGAGCCAAGCGGGCACATCCCGTGGAAATGTCTCTGCCCTAGGACACAGCCCGTCAGGGCCTGGCTGGCTTCCGGCACCCGTGCCCAGGGGGACCCATGCTGCCTGGGTTCCCCCTTTGCTGGGTTCTGCTTCCTGTTTCCCCATCATGCTGGGGCCTCTGGGGACAGAGAAGCAGCCCTGGTGAGACTTCAACAAGGACGCTGCGGGAGTGGGCTCGGAAAGGGAGCCCGGGCAGGGCCGCGCCGGGCGTGCACTCACGTGTTGCACACGGCCATGGTCTGGCACGCCTCCCCCGTGCAGAACTCCGAGATGGTGCTGTACTGCAGGTTCACGTGGTGGAAGAACGTCGTGGCTGCAAAGGAGAAGCAGAGCCTCAGAACTACACTGTGGGGCCCGTCTCGTCTCCGGTGTCCTGCGGGTCCAAGAGGACGGGAGCTTCTCCTCAAGCCCTGGGCGTGGTGGCTGGTGCTGACCAGACCAGAGACCACAGCCTCAGCACAGCACTGCCCTCAGGCGGGCGGCACAGGCCACGGTGCTGAGCTGGGCAGGGTGCCCCTGGCCATTGAGACCAAGTGCCCTCCACGAAGGCCTGGGCAGAAAACCTCCCACCCCAGCTCTTATCATCCCCAGCTGGTCGGGGATGCCACTGATGCGGCCGGCAGAACCAGCTCGTGGAGACGACTGCCCCTCCGAGGGGAGCCAGCACACTGCCCTGCGGGGGCGTCCCATGAGCCGAGCACTGAGCCTGGCTGGCAGGTGGGGCGAGCCGCCCCCAGGCCGCAGCCCTCCCCCCCCGGCCCTGCCTCCCCTTGCGCTGGTGTCCTCCCCCCCCGGCCCTGCCTCCCCTTGCGCTGGTGTCCTCCCCCGCTGGCCCTGCCCCCCCTTGCGCTGGTGTCCGGCCCCCGGTGCGGCCCTGCCTCCCCTTGCGCTGCTGTCCGGCCCCCGGTGCGGCCCTGCCTCCCCTTGCCCTGGTGTCCTCCCCCACCGGCCCTGCCTCCCCTTGCCCTGGTGTCCGGACCCCGGTGCGGCCCTGCCTCCCCTTGCCCTGGTGTCTGGCCCCCGGTGCGGCCCTGCCTCCCCTTGCCCTGGTGTCCGGCCCCCAGTGCAGCCCTGCCTCCCCTTGCCCTGGTGTCCGGCCCCCGGTGCGGCCCTGCCTCCCCTTGCCCTGGTGTCCGGCCCCCGGTGCGGCCCTGCCTCCCCTTGCCCTGGTGTCCGGCCCCCAGTGCGGCCAGCACCTGCGCCGAGTCGCCGTCTCTGCGGGACCCAAAGCCCTGTGGGGTGGCCTTCCTGTGTCAGCATCAGTCCGCTTGTGTCCCCGGAGGCTGAGCACCAGCTCTGGGGGTCCCTGGGGAACCCCGCCCCAGCCCCACCCCACGCACTGTTGCTGGCCAGCCACTCGTTGAGGTCAATCTCCCGGGGCAGCACCACCAGTTCCTTGAACCCGAAGTCTGTGATCCTGGACTTGGCGTACTCCGGCTCCAGGTACACCTTCTTCTCCTCGGCGGCGGGCTTCTTCCCGTTAGGCTTGGCTTTGGACTTCCTGCAGAGAGAAGGGAGGCAGGGGTCGCGGAGGCAGGCATGGAGGCCGCAGGCCCAGCCCCGGGGGGTGCCTTGGGGGCCGCAGCTCCTGCAGCTCAGGTGTGGGCGGAATCCGCCGTGCGCCTCTCCCTCCCTGCCCTGTCAGGGCGCAAGCCTGGAACCCCAGGCAGCCGGGGGCTTACAACCCACCCAAGGATGGGAGAGTGGCCACGCGAGCCAGCTCACCACCGCCACGTGTGACAGCATGGCCCCGCAGCTCTCCCGGCCCCCAGCAGGCCTGGAACCGCACTGCAGGGCCACTGGGGGCACGTGGGGATAGGCGCCAACCGGCCGGGCCCGCAGCCTCACAGAGTCCTGCCCAACGTCCCTCCACACGTGGGAGCCAGCAGCCTGCCTCGCTGAGGCCCTGCTGTGGGCCGGCGCCCCAGGCCGCCCCAAGGCCTGCTGTCCCCACAGCCCCCCGCTCCCCCCTGCCCACACGCCCGCTATGGGGCACCACGTGGTTCCAGGCACAGACAGACGTCGGCGTGAGCAGATGTCACAGAGATTTGACGAAACTACCACTTCTCACTAACGCCTTTCTTACCCGTGAAGAGTCTGCTGCTGAATAACAGGACATATGGCTTTGAGGTGTCCTCTGGACCCTGAGCACCAAGAGCCAGCGCCCCTGGAGCTGAGGGAGCCCCAGCCCCACCTCGCGGGGACGGCGGTGGGCCCATGGCCCTCCTCCCCTCTGCCCCCGAGGCCTGAGGCGGAGGGGACAGCACATCCCCCAGGGAGGAAACCGCCCGACGGAGTGGCCCAGAGCCATGGCCGGGACGCCAGCCCGAGCCGGGCTAGACCCGAGTCCTGTGTCTGCCACAGGCTGGGGCAGAGGGAGCCGGTGTGTGCTGTGTCCAGAGCAGGGCCCCCGGGCAGTCATGGGGTCACACTGTTCCCACCCACCACGTTTCAAGGCTGGTCAGGCTCCCGTGGACGGTGGGGGAGGTTCCTAAGAGCAGGGACTTGCCTCCTTCCTTCGCTCGAGTCCCTGCAATTTCCAGCGGCAACATCCCGGCCGGTCCATCAGCCTGTCCTGAGTCCACCGACCAGAAAAGACTGCCCTCAGCTGCGGACTCTTGAGGAGGGGCCATCTGGGATGGGGGTAGGGGGCATCTGAGGGCACAAATGCTCAGTGAGGCCTCCACTAAGGGACAGCTTCAGGCCTGGGGGATGCAGCCTGGCTGGGTGGCGGGGGTTGGGGCTGGTCTCAGAGCGGCGGGCAGATGGAGGACCTGGGCGCCTGGGGGAAACGTGCCGTGGGCCCTGCACGGGCACCAACCAGACATTCTGTGTGCCCCCCTCCAGCCCCACCGAGGCACAGGGGTCAAGGGGTCACAACGGGATGGAAGGTCTGCAGCTCCTGACCTTGCCCTTTTTGTTCTTCTGTTTTAAAAAGTTGCTAGTGGTTTATTTAAGAGAAACAGGAAGGAAAAATGCTCCCTGAATGCCAGGGAAATGTTTTCCCCTCAGCTTCTCACAGCAGATCTTTGCCTTAAAAGGCAACGCGTGCTTAGGCTCTGGGTGCGGCACGGCAGCGGCCAGCACTGGGTGGGGGCCACGAGGTCCTGCGCTGGGCCCAGGTGCGGACACCGCACACACACACAGGCACATGCAGGGGCACCTCAGGAGCCAGGGTGGGGGCTGCGGGACACAGGGGACAAGTGTGGACACGGACCTCTGGGGGCCCTGCAGTCCCCCAGGGGCACAGAGAGGACAAAGCCCCAGAGGGGCTGCGGAGATCAGTGGGTGGAACGCTTTCTGGAGCCTAGGTCTGAGCCCCAGAGCCGCTGCCACATGGCAGAAAGCCTGCGCTTGCCTGGATGGTGCTGTGTTCACAGCCCTGGTCACCCGGGCCAGCCCGCAGAGTGCGCCTCCGACCCTCAGTGGCCCTCTTCTCTGCCCATCCCTGAGTGTCTGCCCACGACGACTGCCCGCTGTGTGCCCGGCCCTGACGACACAACCCGCTCGCCTCTGCTCCAGGCGTGCACACCCGGCTGAGGCCGGCCACCACGAGGCGGCGGCAGGGGGCGGAAGGTGCCACCATCACCCGCGAGGGCTGGGGCGAGGTGGGCCCGGGCTGGGAAGCTCAGAAGCCTCCCCCTGGGGGTCTTCACGGGCGGCCAGGCCTGGCCAAGAGGCAGAGGGAGGGGGCGCCATGGAGGCGCGTCAGAGGCCTCGCACAGGTCTGCCCGAGGTCTCCTGCCTGGGCATGGTGTCCCCGCGCCCACACGGCCCTTCCAGGGAGATGGTCGGCTCCTCCGGCTGGGGGTGCCCTCCGTCTCTGGCTCCTGGGGAACTCCCCCGAAGGACTTGGGCTTCTGCTTGATGAGACGGGCCTCGGGGGCCCTGGGCTGCGGTCTGCGTGCTCAGGGGCCTCGCCGCTCCATTTCCTCACTCCGCTGTCAGCACCTGCCCTCCCAAAGCGGGCCGGCAGAAGCACCCTGGGCCCCAGACTCTGGCACTGCTGGGAAAAAGGCCCGGCCCTCTCTGCGCCCGCGCCCCCTCGCACCTCCGCGCCCACCTGCACCACCCCCCCGTGCCCTGCGCACCTCCGCGCCCACCTGCACCACCCCCCCGTGCCCTGCGCACCTCCGTGCCCACCTGCACCACCTCCCCGTGCCCTGCGCACCTCCGCGCCCACCTGCACTCCCCCCGTGCCCTGCGTACCTCCGCGCCCACCTGCGCCCCACGCGCACACCACCACGAGGACAGCCACTGGCCAGAGGCGCAGGACTGAGGGCCGGGCCTGCCTGGGGCAGGGCTGGGGGCTGGTGGGGCCGGGCACACCCAGGTGCCTCTTCCCCCACGCTGTCCGTTCCATAAGGGGAAGGCCTGGAGCCAGGAGGCTGAGCCCTCAGGCACAGGCTTCCAGCAACACACGGTGACCCTGGAGCCAGTGGGGAGAACCCGGCTCCAGGCCCTCAGGCACTGGACGCCCCCTCCAGCTGAGGCCCCCCAAGTGCCAAGTGCTGCTGCCGCCAGCTCAGTTCATCAACTCCTTCCAAAGCCAACGTGGCCAACTCGGCCCCAGGCAAGGCCTCCCCAAGGGCCACCACAACGACACCTGTGGCGAGGTCCTGACGTCCCAGAGTGGCGGGCAGCATCAGGTGTTACCACAAAGAACCCCTCCAGGCGTCAGTGCTGGGCGAGGGGCCGGGGCCTTCAGGCACAGAGCCAGGTGGGCTGGAGCCGGCAAGGTGGCACTGGACTGTGAGTATGGACACAGGTGGGGTGGCGTCCCTCTCCCCCAGAGCCCTGCCGGCAGATGCCAGAGCAGCCAGCGCATTCCCCAGGAGGGGGCTCAGGGCGGCCTGGGCCGGGGGCCGCGGGAGCAGGGCGCGCGGAGGCCCTGATGGAGGCGGGCGGCCTGGGTGCAGCCTCACGGCTGGCGGGGAGCTGGGTGACGAGCCTCCTGCAGACGCAAGGACGTGGACTCCAGGAAAAACCCGAGTGCTGGGTGGGCCCCACAGGGAATCCCAGGACACACTGAACAGTGCGGCAGGCGGTCCGAGGAAGGAGGTGCCCAGGGAGAGCCCACCTTCCCGAGACCCCGGGTTCTGACGAGCGGGCCTGGGGAATCTGCACTCTTGACACCGGAGACCACCCTGCCCCTGCCATGTTCTCATGGGTCCTCACGGGACCTGGCGACCAGCCCCTTCCCAGAGCAGGGACATGGGGGGAAGAAGGCTGGGAAGGCCCCCACAGAGCCCCCATCAAATCCCCACGGGCTGCAGTGGCCAGACACTGTGGGAAGACGCATGAAGTCGTTTCTCTTCTGGGTTAGAGGCCGGGCGGGCAGCACCCCAAACAGAGCGGGCTTTCACAGGCTGTGCGTCCCCACCAAAGAGGAGACCAGCTGAGAGGGAAGGCACCGGGCAGACTGAGACGGCAGAGGCCCCTGAGACCAGTCCTTGCACATCGGCCCCACCCGGCACCACAGCCTCCAGGGGGGCACCACGTGCTGAGCTCACATCCACAGGACTTCTCTCCCCGGGAGGTAAGCTGCTCTTCTGACTCCTGGCTGAATCACCACCTTTGTGTGAAGTCCTCCTGGTCCCTGGGGCAGGCCTCGGCCTCTCTCTCCCAGATGGCTCAGAGGGCCGGCCCTGCCCTTGTCCTCCTCGGCACCCACTCTGGGTCCGGGTCCCCCACCCCACGCAGGGCGCACACAGCAGCCCCCCAACACTGATGGGGGCGTCACCGCTCCTGATCGGAGCCAACGTCCTGGAGGGGGCCCTGCCAGCGCGCCCACACCCCACACCTCTACACGGCAGCTCACTCTGGGCCTCTGCTTGCAACCCCACGGAGTCCTCCGTGGTGGGGGGTGGCCAGGGGCGGCCCTGTGGGGGAGGAGGGTGGCGACCACAGAAACCGGGGTCGCGGGGCACAGAGCCCTTCAGGGGTCCCTCCCCCGGGGTCAGCAGCAGCCACCGCTGGGCCTCAGCCAGACCCTCACCCAGAGGCCTGCATAGCCCGGTTACACTCAAAGACAGAATCAGAAGAGCAAAAGACAGTTTGCTTTAAGAGCTGTGAGGCACCCAAATCACACGCAAACACAAGACGTGCACACGGAGGGCGGCCAGGTCTCGTCTGAACTGCAGCTCCCAGGAGAGGAGGGCAGTGCTCCACCCTGCCAGCAGCACGTCTGGGGTCCCCTCACCGCGGGGCTGAGCCGGGTCCCCAGAGCACGCAGCACAGGGCGGACGCCCCCGCCTGGGACGCCCGCTCCGCAGCCCCCCACGCTCTTCTGAATGCCCGACCCAGACGCTCCCACCCTGACGCACAAGAGGCTCTGGAGAGGCTCCAACCTCTCACGTGGAACGCTGGAGGCTCCGGGGAGCAGCTGAGGGAGGTGAGGAAAGAGGCCCCATGGCAGACACGGCCAGGGCAGGCTCCGGACAAGGTCGCTCGTCACAGGCTCCGGGCACCCTGCCCGGGGACCGGGGGTGGGGAAGGCGGGGTCCAGGGGGCTCAGGAGGGCACGACACAGGTCTGCTGTGGGCACGGTTCACGGCAGGCAGACGCCGGTCTCAGGAGCCCTCTGTTCTCACCCAGCCCCTCTGGGCTGAATGCCCGCTTTGGGGGCTCCCTGCCTCCCACAGACAGCAAGAAGGGCTGAAGTCTCGGGAGAACCTTGCTCCAGACAAAGTTCTGAGCACACCCAGCTGCTCCCTCCCGGGCCCATCCGCTCCCCAGCCCAGGCAGGGTCTGCATGCCATGGAGACCTGACCGGGGGACAGCCACTCCTCCCCAGAGAGCCCTGGGGCAGGACAAGGGACTCTCCTACGCCCACGGCCCTACCACGCTCACCTGAGCACTTTGCCAACTGCCTGAAGCACTGTCTTGCAGCTGAGCCCGGCCTTGGGGGGCGGGCTGAGCAGAGTTCGGTCTGCGGGGAGACCACTGTGGTCTCCGAGCATGGTGGGCAGCGCAGATGCGGGCTGGGAAAGCAGGCACCCCGGCCCTGACGCTCCCTGCCTGCCTCGCAGCCCTGACCGGGAGCCAGCCATGCTGGCCAATGAGGACAAGTGGGGCGGGGAGGGCGGCCGGGCCCCGGCCGGGCAGGGACAGCAGCTGCTCCTTTTACAGGCAGGGCCGGCCAAGTCCGGTTACTTGAGGGAACGTCTCAGTCGCTTTTCAAAGTGGCGCCGCTTAGGCGCTGTGTGGGGCGAGGCCGCTGCTGCGGGGTCGGCGTGGCCCCAGAGAGGACCTGTCGGGGGCCCTCCTGATGCGGTGGGGCCACTCTGGGCAGGCAGGGCTGCAGGGAGAGGTGGGCTGCGCACCTGCGGAGCGCGGAGGCAGGCAGGCAGTGTCTCCGCCCGAATGGTCTTGGGAAGACAATGTGCCAAGTGGGCACGAGGCAGAGGGCGGCAGACCCTGTGTGGACGCAGCTCGAGGCCTCCCGAGGGGCTGAGGGGGGGTGGCTGAGGCCTTCGTCACACGGGCCCCACACGGGACCCTCAAGGACTAGAAAAGCAACTGTCCGACAGGACGACCCCAGCTGGGCTCCAGCCTCTGACTGACCACAGGGCCAGCTTGCTGTCAGTGCGGGGCTGACCTGCACTCAGCAGGAGCCCCGTCCAGCAGTAGCACAGCCCCGGTGTGGCCAGGCCCCCACACCGCAGCCTCAGCCAGACTCTCTGCCCTGCACCCACACCCCACAAAGCCAACCATTCACCCAGGCTCAAGCTAGCTCTGTGCTGTGGCAAAGCCCCGGGGAGGACCACCCCACACGCAGTGCAGCAGGCTGGCTGCCCGGCCACACGTGAGGACCAGGGCAGGACCCAGGCACCATGCTCACCTGAGGAGCTGAGCCGTGGCGGCCCTGGGTGGGGAGAATGCGGCCTGCCAGCCAGCTGGTGCAACTGAGCAGAGGGTGCCTCCAACTCCCCGGCCATGGGATGAGAACTGCCACTTCCTCAGGGGCCCTGGGCCCCTCTATCGGAGCAGATGAAAGACCAAGCCCTGACCCGGTCATCCCGCTGCCGCCAGGGAGCCCCCTTCCTGGACGCTCTAGGCTGACAGTGAGGACACAGGTGTGCACACTCACTGCAATGCCTGAGCCCCCACCCGGCGGACACGGCAGCTGCATGGAGGCAGGCGTGTGGGCACCCTGCCGCCTCCGCCTCCAGTCCGCCCCCGGGGACCATGCCCACCTCTGCCCTGCCTGTCTGCAACCCTCCCATCATGGCGCCCCAGCTGTGAAGGCAGCAGAGCCCAGATCCCTAGGTGAAGGTGCAGGAACATGCGGTTCACGTAAAGCAAGTGGGCAAAGCTTCAAGTAAGTCCAAAGAAAAGGGAAAAGAACAAGGAAGAGTAATAATTAAAACAACCCAAAAAAACACACATAAAGCAGATGAAACCCAGACCTCAGTAAACTCAAATCTGGAAACCTCAGAAATGAAGCCAATTAAAGAAAGAACCGAAAAGACAGACAGAAAGGCTCACAGTAAGAACCAGAAACGGGAGCTCCTAAATGAAGTCCAGACTAGAAGGGACGCCACAGCATCGCCAGGGGAGATACGAGAGAGGAAGGGCTTCTGGTTTTTAATGGAAAAGGATTAAAGAGCTTTCTTCACTGGGAGTAACCGATGCTGGACTTGCCCTCCACCATCAATGACCTCACCCTGGATACAAAATAAGAAACACCTGCTTTCAGACGCTGGACGACGCAGGGGATGGTGCCCTGGATGGCAAAGAAGGCCTGGGGAGGTCGCGACGGCCCGCTGGAGGGCCCAGGGTCTCGGCCACAGCGGACGCAAGAACAGAGGCTGGGGCTGCAGACACGTGGGGCAGAGAAGCAGAGGGGACGGGGCTTCCCAGAGCAGGGCCACGTGGATGGACAGAGGGCCACAAAGCCTTTGACCAACTACCAGGCTGAGGAGCTTTACCGCGGTGCTCACAGAGGGCGCCGCGCTGAGCCGGGCCACTGAGTCGGCTGGGCAGTGTCTCCTCCTCCGGGCTCCTCGGCGGGGAGGCGACCAGCAAGGGCCTGCGGTTGGTGCCTGGCCCCTGCCTGCTCGGACCTGTTCGGCGGGGAGGGGACACCGCTGAGGGGCCCCAGCAGTGAGTCTGGGAGGCCAAACGTGCAGAGGTCAGGGGCAGCGCACCAGGAGGAAGGGATGCCGAGCGCCCTGCGGACGTGCTGTGGGCCCTCGGGTCCCCGGCTGAGCCCGCCAGGACACACGGTCCACGAGCGGCTATGGGAGGACACCCCACTCAGGAGGGTCGGCTGAGGCTCACACGGGCCCCAAACGGGTTCCTCCCCTCAACCTGAGCGGGACGGGCAGAGAGCTCCAGGGGCCGGTGCTGAGAAGAGCCGGCCAGATGCAAAAGAGGGCCAGAGCCCCACTAACACAGAAGCATAAGACTGACAGCAATCAGTCATGTCCAACCTGAGTCCAAGAAACGCAGACATACACAGATATCCAGCACCAAACAAGGCGAAAGACCCAACGCTGGGAGAGGTCGAGGGCGGGAGGAGAAGGGGGCGGCAGAGGACGAGATGGTTGGATGGCATCACTGACTCAACGGACATGTACTTCAGCGAACTCCGGCAGACAGTGGAGGACAGAGCAGTCCAGCGTGCCTCGGTCCATGGGGTCAGACTCAGATACGACTTAGCGACTGAACAACAAAAACGAACCACACACAAGGTAAAGCCCCCACGTTTCGTGTCCAATCAGAAATCACCAACCTCAGGAAAGGAGGAAACCGTGCAGCAGTGAAAACGGAAGTCGCTCAGTCGTGTCCGACTCTTTGCAACCCATGGACTGTAGCCTATCAGCTCCTCCATCCGAGGGATTTTCCAGGCGAGAATACTGGAGTGGGTTGCCGTTTCCTTCTTCAGGAGATCTTCCCTGACCCAGGGAGTCAACCCAGGTCTCCCGCATTGCAGGCGGACGCTTTATCATCTGAGCCACACTAGGAATCAGATCAATTGCTCAGAAAGACCCCAAGAGGGCTCAGGGAGAGAGTGAGAAGACAGAGGTGTGGGTCACTGTGCCTGCGTCCCACCCGGAGACAAGAGAGCCCTGGACAAGTTACAAGGAGATTTAAAAAACATGTGTTTTAAAGATCCCAGCTGAACTTGTAGAAACTGAAATATCTGAGACAAAACGTACCCTGGATGGAGGTGTGGGCAGCCCGAACACTGCAGACACAGGGGTGACGACTGAAGGTGCCGCAGCAGGAGCTCGAGGGACCAGCTGCGAGCGGAGGGGCCGCATCCGCGACAAGGCCATCGGAAGGCAAGCCACCAGCCCGCCTCCGCCCGGAAGACCCAGCTCCTCCCACAACTCAACAGCAAAACCGCACAGGACACAGGAACAAGGGCTGAAGGGACCCTCCAGGCAGAGCAGGAGGGTTAGCCTGAGGGGCCACGCGGCCGCCAGGCTGGACACACAAGTGGCGCCCACACTCAGAGGCTGCAGCGAGCACAGAAGAGGGCAGGCAGGGAAGGCAGCCCAGCGTTTTCAGACCCCACCAGGCAATCCGCCCTGACGAGAGCGAGCTCAGGTCTACACAGAAACCTACCCGCCAGGTCACAAACTGGAACAACCCACACGGCCGCTGGCAATGGGTGAATGGGCCTCCCAGGCACCAGCCAGCCGAGTGATGCCCAGGGAGCCCGGGGACACCTTCTGGCCAGCACCGCGGGCGGGCCTCTGCCTTTGCACGGGCGCTCGTGACCTGGAGCACAAGCCATCCCAGTCAGGTGCCCCGTGTTCAGGCACGCTCAGGTGTCTGCACCCCCATACCCAGGACCCTGCCAGGAGCCCAGAGCTCAGAGCCCATCCCCGAGGGCTGCTGTCCCCAACAAGAGGGCCTTTCAGGACACAAACAACACCCTGGACCTTGTTCCCACAGCCCTCGAGTCCCTCACCATCAACGACCAGGGGCTGGGCCCAAGCCCTGCTGCCAGAAGGGCATCCGTGAGCACACAGAATGTGCACGCTTGGCCCAAGTGCCCTGGGCGCGGGCTAACCCAGGCTGATGAAGGAGGGCCTCGGGGCCCCTGACGAGTCACCTCCCCCGCTTCCTTGGTAAGACAGCAGGCAAGATGCCACCATGAGTTCAAGGCCCCCACTCCCGCGGGTGGACTTTCAGGAGAACAGAGAGCAGCCTGCTGTGCTGGAAGCTGAGTCTGAGGACCTCAGGCCTCCGCTGGGGCCAGGAGGCAGAGGAACAGCGAGCTGGACCAGAGGCGCCTCTGCGCCAGAACCCTGTGCGGTGAGTGCCCTCAACTTGGGGTCCGGACAGTCCTCCCAACCTCCGAGCTCCTCTCAGACCATCGCACACCAGGAAACAAACCCCTAACCACACCGTACGGGGCAGATGTCACGTGCGTCTACTTAAAGATACATAAACACGCCTCCCACTGAGTGGGCAAAGAAGTTCTCCAGGCCGGAAGCCACCCTCATGTTTATTTTCAAGACAAGCACCTGGACTGTCCAGCCTCCGTGGACTCCTCTAGGGCTGAGCAGGGGGCACGTGTGTGTCTCCACGGGGAAGCGCTGTGTGCATGCACCTGCTGGGCAACCGCACCCTTTCTTCCCACCCTGGCCCAGGCCTTCCCTGCCACCCCTGCCACCCTGCTGGCCCCTGAGGGTGCTGTGAACGGGCAGTGAAGGAGCAGTCGCCCTCCAGGACCACAGGCCCTCCTCCACAGGCCTGTGGCTGGTGTCAGGGTGGGTCTCTCCTCGCCCCCTACCTTCCTGAGCTCTGGTAAGCTTGGTTCAGTCACTCAGTTGTGTCGGACTCTTTGCGACCCCATGGACTGCAGCACGCCAGGCTTCCCTGTCCATCATCAACTCCTGGAGCTTGCTCAAACTCATGTCCATCAAGTCAGTGAGCTCCAATAAAGGATGCAGAGACAGAGTCAGGTGCCCGTGATCACCCGGACACCCTGCCTGCCTGCCCTTGACCTGCTCGGGAGGCTGGCCCCAGGCATGCAGAAAGGGGCATGCGCCAAAAGGAACCGACACTCGGTCCCTGCACGTAACAGAGCGAGCCGCCAGGGCCCGGTCCCCGGACAGCGATGAGGAGCTGGACACGATCCACAGCAAGCACATCTGCACCTCAAGAGACCCCATGAGAGAGTGAAAAGACAAGCATTGTGCACTGATCCAGGACCTCCCTCCCCAACAGACAGAGCACTCTCAAAACACAACTGAAAATGGGCAGGAGATGGTGACAGACATTCCCCCAGAGAAGCTGCACCCACCCCCACCAGGATGGCCAGAATCAGACCACGGAGGCCGACAGGGCCAGACAGCACGTGCAGACACAGACCTGACCCTCCACAGGCCACAAGTGCCTCCCCGGGGACCCAGCCACCTGCTCCCCTCAGCAGAAAGACGAAGGTGCCGGGCACACGGAGACAGTGCGAGTGCTCACGGCAGCGCAATCCTGGTCTGAACACAGAGGCAGCGTGGAGACAGCCCGGCCTCTGAGCGAGGCTGCGCCTCACGAGGGGACAGAGGACAGTTCTCCACAGTGGTGGGCGAGCCTCCCTGCAGCGGGCTCCAAGGGCAGACCCCACACACCGGACACTCGAGGGTCCCCTCCAGACGGGTTCTAGTCGGAACCTGAGGCTGGTGGCAGCTCAGTGGGTGCTAAGCCCCGAGAGTGTGGCGAGGGCTGTCCAAGGTTCTAGATCAGCCTTGCGGGAGGTCGGAGGCTACGCACATCTGTCAAAATTCAACAAAGCTTACGCTTTAGACTCAGTGGAATGTAAATTACACCTCCGCACGCTGACCAGAGGCAAACACACCACACGCCCACAGGAAAGCAGGAATTCTCGCTGGTGCCCCTGCAGGGAGTCCCGAGGGCCCCAAAGAAGCCACCGCCCACAGGGCCCCCCGCCGAGGACTCCAGGCACAGGGCGCCCAAGGGCAAGAGGTGCCAGAGGCCGGGGGGTGGGGGTGGACCACAGGGCCAGGCGCCTGCTCCTTTCCGGTTCCACGGCTCGGGAGGGGTGCAGGCGCTAACCTGAAACCCACACACCTGTGCGTTTGTAACTGCGGTGCTTTCTCTTCGTGCGTTATGTTGCAAAGAGCTATTCACTTATCGCAGGAAAGAAAGAGAGGACAACTGTGCTGGAACGTCTTCTTTCTAGGCTGGATGTGGTGTCAGGCTCTGTAACCACTTTCTCCAGTCCCTCTTCTCTGACTGACCTATTTCACAATCACGAAGAGCTTCAGCCGTGTTTTCAAAGACAAAAGGGAGTAGGCAAGGGCTGGAGGGCCCGGAGTGGCGGCACAGAGGCTCTTTCCTCCCAGGCCTGCCCTGTCTGTCCTCAGAGCCCCTCGGGGAACAGACCACCTGTCCCCCCTACAGGCCCCCGGGCAGCCCCCACGGCAGCCACACCACTGGGGCCACATCCAGAGGCGCCAGCAGCCTGGTGAGCTCGAGGCTGGCGGGTAGACAGAATCCCTGTTCAAGGCCCTGCGAGTGAAGCAGGGCTTCTGCGGTTTCAATCAGAAGAGCTGGGACGCGGCTAAATGTCACAGCCGATACTCCTGGTGGGGGTGGGGGGTTCACCATGCTGGATCTCAAGAGGGGAAAGCTAGAGATCCACTCAAAGAAACCAGCTTGGAGCCAAGGGGAGGGTACACACACCAGGGAGAGGCGGGGTGGAAGGCGGGTGGGTGGGAGTCCTCTGTGGTGACTGCTTCGCGGCCAGCAGAGAAACAGCCTCCTGTGACCAGAGGCCCCCAGCCCACGGCCCCCAGTGGGGAGGAGGCAAGAGCTGCACCTCTCGTGGCGTCTCCTCACTGCCTGGCCTGCTCTGGACCTGCTCCGCCCCAAGCTGGCTGGAACCTCGATGGCCAGGAGCCCTGCGCACTAGCTCCCGGGCCTCCACTGCCCAGGGCGACACCGTCGTGCCAGCCCCAGGCCTAGGCCACCCCCCGCCCCATCGCGGCGCTCCCCTCTCCAGGCCCGCTCACCTGACCTGACGTCCCATCTCACAGTGCAGGAGGCGGAGGCAGAGCCGAAACCAGGTCCACATCTGACCCTGCCGCCGCTGGCTCCGGGGCGCTCACACCTCCAGGAGGGCAGGCCCGGGACCCAGGGATGCGTATTTCTACTCCTGGCAGGAGCGCAGCTGCCCTGGGCAGGGAGAGGCGGGCCTCACAAACATCCCTGCGGCTGCTGAGCGGCAGGTGAGTCACTGGGAGGTCAAGGGCCACACCCCGCCTTCCTCCCAGCCCTGGGCTCCCTCTCCAGAGGAAGAGGAAGCCCCAGGCCACCAGGGCTCCTGGGAAGCTGCCCTTGTTCCTCACACTAACGGGGAGAAGGAAATTCCCCCACCTCACGCAGCCCGGGCAAACAGGAGCCCCACTGGCCTCACCCACCCGAAGCTGAGTGCTGGGCTCCCTCCGCATCCGTCCTGTGTTGGCCCCCACCCTCGGACGGTCCGCCAAGCAGGGCAGAGAAGACGATGTGCAGGTTGGGGCGGAGTGCCCCCCTGGGCCTGGCTGCCAGGGGGAGCTCGGAAACGCCCAGGCGCTGGAGCAGGGGGCGGCCAGGCGGGAAGAACGCCCAGACGGGAGCAGGGAGGCAGGCTGCACCCCACGGGCTCGGGCCGGGAGAGCAGCACGAACGCCCCCGACAGGCCATCAGCTTCGTGTGAGGTTCAAGCCAAGCCAACTGCCCCCTGGCGGGAAGGCTGGTGGAGCCCAGCGAGTGGCTCCTGGGCTGCCGCCGCTTACGGGGGGGCCCCCAGGTCACTCCTGACCCCCCGAAGTGCTGGCCCCGGGCACAGGGACTGTCACTTCCCCCCACAAGCCTTCCCAAGCCCAGAAGGCACAGAGCCCAGGCGGCCTAAGAAAAGGCTGAGGTGGGTCCTGCCAAGCCAGCCCGCCCTCCCCGCTGGAATAAAAGCGTCGGGGGCAACATCTAGCGCAGGCTCAGTGCACAGGAAGACGGCTGGGGGAGCACAAGGTGGGGGGGGTGCTGGGAAGTGACTTCCACTTCGGAATTCCTTGTTGTTTAGTTTCCGGGTTGGATTTTGTTCAGCTTCCTGGTTACTTTTGCTCTGCTCCCCTCTGAAGGGTTCTGAAATCCTTCCCTTATCCCATGCTCTGAAGGTCCCACTCGTGCTTCCTGCTGGGAACAGAGAAGCTTTCACTCTGTGGGGCACGGGGTGAGCCTACTCAATCTCAGCTCACTTCCTGTGATTCTAGAAATTTTCTGAGTTGCTTAAAAGCACCTCTTCTGGAACCCCACCATGGCTCAGAGCCCCCCGCACCGATGCGCCGTCTTCACTCCTGCCGTCCTGACGTTCTGCTCTCTTGCTGGGAAATACACCCAACTTATCGCCTCTTCCTTTACCAGGATTTCACTTTGTCATCACAGCTCCAGCCTCCAAGCACTCCTGTTAATCCTCTGGACATTCCTTTTCTCTACCAGTTGGTCCTCACTTGCCAGGGGGGTCCTCCATGCTCTGCAGGCCTCTAAGACACTAAGGACAGTGCCAGCTTATCTGTCTGTTCAGTCTGCTCCCTCTTTTTCTATTGGTTTTGGTCTCTGCCTTCCTTGTTCACACAGTCCCTGAAACGTGGCGCTCCCTGGCCACCCACTCCTACTGAAGACGGGCACTGAAGAGCTCACTGACAGCTCCGTGGCGGGGGGCGAGGGGGGATGGGGGCTGGTTCAGGCAGGTAGCTGGGGGACCAGCTGGCTCCCAAGCAGGGGGCACGTCCACCACCCCCACTGTCGTGTCTGGAGGGCTCTTCTCTCGGGCAGGTCAGACTCCGTTCTTCCGCCTGGAGAGTGGACAGCAGGTGCCAGGATCCTGGACACAGACGGTTGGGGAACCTGTCCTCGTGGCTCTATCTGCATGGGGAAGGCCCTGGTGCGGCCCAGGGACTCGCACTCTCAGGACAGCGATGCTCGGGTTTGAGACAAGCAGCAGGGGGCCGGCTGTCCAGCTGCCCCCGCGCCCCTCCACACCTCCAGCCGGCCCCTCCGAGGTCTCGAGGCCCCGCAGCCCCGGGAGCCACACTAGGTTCCGCAGGCTTCCGCCTCCTCGTGCGGGCGCTCCCCCTGATAGCCAGCCTTCCAACTTCTGACTGCTGTCTCCCACCTTTGTTTCCATCTGTCTCTGCCTTTCCAGAGTCCTCAGCTCTCATTCCAGCGGGGCTGGGGAGGGAGCAGATTCAACATACAAGTGCAAAGTCCGCTCTCTTTAGGCAAAGGGGCCAAATGCGATGGGACATTGGCGGGTGGGCCCCTGCTCCCCTTCCAATGAGGCCCCTGGGCTCTCCCCTGACAGCCCCCACCCACTCAGCTACCACTCACCTGAGAGGTGCTTCCAGACAGGGGGTGTTCACAAGCTGCCCACACCCTCATCTGCCTGCCTGTGGGCAAGGCTTCCCACCCAGTTCAGGCAGATTCACCAAGGCGGGCCTACCCTGCCTATGGGGCTGGTGGGCCTCAGAGAAAACGCATCTTATCAGTGTCCCTGCACAGCTCAGGCTCGCCCGACTTCCCTCCCTCCATCCCTCATCCTCAAATACCTGTCAGAGAACCCTGGGACCCAACCCTGAGGGTCACTGGGCTGCCCGCATCCCTTCCAAGGCCGCAGGCTAAACCCAAGGCCCCGCCCAAGGCCTCCAAATGGACACCTGTTTCTTCACGGAGACGTGCCCAGAGGCCAGGACAGAGCACAGGTCCGCCATCCCCTGGACTCTCCAGCAGGAGCCAGGCTGCGGCTGGGAACCCAAGCTGCAGCCTGCACAGGAAGGGCAGCCCATGCTGGGAGCAGGCGCGCCCACATCCACCCAGAAAGGGGCCCTGGTGAGCCTTGTGCTCATGGCCCCGTGGGCACCGTGCCTTCACAGGACCACACCGCCACCAGCCACCGCCCCACCTCGAAATTCTGACACCACGTGGAGGAAGGCTCTGTGGCTCAGAGGTCCCCGCCCCCTCTGCTGAGGCCACAGGCAGAGTCTCTGATGCTGGATGACCTGCCCCAGGTCTCAGGCCGTCATGGCAGAGTGGGTACAGTGGACAGTGCGCTCTGCCTGGGGTTGCTGTTTTCATGAGGATTCTAAGAAGTGCTGGCAAAAACTTCACTGAAGGTCAGTGAGTGGCAAAACGCAGACCCTGGCCTTGGTGGCCCTTAGCTGCTCAAACACAGGCAGTCACTGCAGCCAGCCCCTGGTGGTGGCCAGGGCTCCCCAGAGCACGGGGCACAGGATGGACACGTGCCCCTGAGGGCCGTCACCTGAGGGGTGCTTCCAGGCAAGGGGTACTCACAAACTGCCAAGAATCCCTCAAACAGGATCCCAGTGGGGGCGGGGGGCGGCAAGATACAGTGAAGGAGGCCAGCAGTGGGGCCGTCGGAGACCAAACACCTGCTTCGCCTTTCAGACACTCAGACACTGAAACACTGATGCTGCCGGGAGGCCCCCCCTCCCCAGGCCCTGCCCCCGCCCCACGCAGGTGGGAACGGGAATCCCGTGCAGGCCCCGCAACCCGAGGCTCCCACCTTCCCACCAAGCCCACCCCGTGCCACGTCCACCCAGTGGAGCGGCAGCGCCCATCAGCCTGCGTGGACGCGGGGCCCACCGCAGAGGGAGACCGCTCCGCCCGCGCGCGCTGCGATCTGAAGCCCCGCCCCGGGGCTCCGGCGTCAGGCGTGCCCGGCGCGCCCTCTGATGGATGCAGGAGCCACAGGCGGTGCTTTCAGCCTGCAGAGCTCCCCGCCTCCTCCAGCAAGTTCGGGAAAGAGCTTCCCCAGCCTCCCCACCCAGCCCCTGCCCGGAGAACCGCCTCCTGGGTGCCCCGAGACCAGCCCAGAGGCCTGCAGAGCGGGCTGGGTGGACTGCAGCGGAGAGCGGCCAGCACTTCCCAGCGCGCCTCCTCCCCATGGGACAGCTGCCGGGCGGCCCAGCGAGCTCCCGGCTCGCAGAGCTTCTGCACGGCCTGGGCCAGCCGCCCCCCTCCCCCGGGATACACGACGCGGGGGAGCATTTTCCACAGGAGCGGAACGCAGGTGGCGAAGGCAAGGACGGTCCTCTGGCAAGCGTGGCTGCGGGAAGAAAAGGAAATCTTCCCGCTGCACAAACAAGGCGCCAAGCACCAGCTGCTTCCAAGGTCTCGCGCCAGCTGACTGTGACGCCCGGCTTCTGCCACCCGAAGTCCCTCGACATGGTGAGCGCGGCTGAAGGAAGGGGCAAGCGAACCCCAAGGGCACCCCGAGACCCTGCGGAGCAGTTCACAGAGGAAGACTCATGAAAAAAGGTAATAAAGACGTCGAAGCAGGCTCTGCCCCACTGACAATAAACACCGTGAGGGGAGTGACGCTCGGCTCAGCAAACAGAGGACCGAGAAGATGGAGAGCGGCAGCCAAGGCAGGGCCCAGCCAGCCAGGGAGAGAAGGCACGGGACCCGTGTCCCAGCCGCGGTTTCCTGAAAACAAGCGGCAAGAAGGGCTGTTCGCGACAGCACCCAGGAAGCGACCGCCCCAGACCGGGTCACACTCACACGAGTGACACGGCCGTGGGGGTGCGGAGCCAGAACAGACCGCCCTGCTGCTGCTCACCCCTCTCCTCCACGGTCTCCACGCCACCGCATCCCGGGCGGGGCCGGGAGAGGGGCTGAGGAGACAGGGCCCGGCCCCGCGGGCCGGACATCCCACACGGCAGCCCCCCCGAGACCCTGCAGCTCTTGGCAGGCGCGGGGAAGGCTCGGCCCGAGGAGGGACGTGAGACGGAACTTCCATCTGGGAAAAGCCTCCCCTCGCGCACTGACACGTGACGCTCTTGACAGACAATCGGGGGCACAGACACCTGAGCACCTCGCTTTCTCCGGGGGTCTTGCTTCTACTCGTCACCACAGCCTCACTGCTCTGGGTTCCGAGAGTGGAGGATGTGAAAAGCAAGGGCTTTTCCGCGCTGAGCTCTGAGGGGGTCTGGGAAGGCGCAGCCAGGCCGGGGAGGGGCTCAGAGAGAGGAAGGGGTGCGGGGCCCCCGCGAGGAGAGGCCGGGGTTGGGGCGGGAGGGACTGCCCCAGAGAAGCAGGGGACGCGTGCCGCCCCCTTCACTGCGGACAGCGGCTGCCAGGGACTGCGGAGGACCTCCCGGGTCCCGGCGCCTCGAGGGCCCAGCACCCAGAGACCCCCACGCGGGGCTGTGCTTGGCCCAGGCCAGTCCCAACAACAGCGGCTCCAAGGCCGGGTCTGGCTGCCTCTCAGCCCCGCCTCGACACTGCACGCGGTGGACGCACAGACCGCGCACGCGCACAGGGAGCGCGCACACCAGGTCACGTGACAGAATGCATTTACTAGGGGTCATGATCGCACACGGACAGAGGCCTCCGGAGCAGGCGGCTGCTGCCTCTGGCCCTCCGTCTGCGGCTGTCCGCACAGGGCCTGGGCCCCACCGGCCGAGGGGGTCCGCTGGGGGGCCTTCCTGTACACGCAGGGGGCACACGAGAGCCTGGTGCAGACAGTGCGGCAGGCACCGGGGCCTGCGACAGTGCTGAGGAGGCCGTCTTAAGAAAAGCCGAGCTGTGCCTAAAAACAGAGCCAACGGGAAACGCTCTCCAAGCGTACTGCCCTCAAGTGTTCAATGAATCCGTGTTTCCACAGGCTGGCCGTGAACTTCAAATGAAGGCTGCTATTTTTAGAGCTGCTTTTCAAGTTCTACTCCAGACAGTTATTCAAAGTGTCCACTTAATGAATAAATACCCTTCCCAAACACGTCTTACAGAACTGACACACCAACACCCTGTACCGCTATCAGCTTGCTGCCCGGGTACCTGGTGGTTCCGTGGCTCCCTTTCTGTGTCCGTCTCAGGCTCTAGTGTGACACTGGGCCTGCATTTCCCAGGCCTGCAATTCTCCAGATCCAGTGGGTTTGGCGGTTTAAGAGTCAAGACAGGTCGATGAGAAAAACCTTGAATTAGGGAGCGGGCCCGCCTGGAGCCTTCCTGCTGCACCTGGTTTCCTCCCGTCTTTCCCTCCAGGAGCCTCGGCTCAGCTTCAAGCCTGGCGCTGGCTGCTCTGCACCCTGGCACCTGGACATGGTGCTGGGGCACCGGCTCCCTGCTCCGGGTCAGGCTCCCCACCCCGGGTCTCCCTGGAGCCCTTCAGAGGCCTGACCCCAGCCTCTCACCCAGGGAGACCCTGCCTGTCCCACACAGACGATCAAACTCCTGCTGCCCCAAACCCAGGGCCTACAGCGGGTCAGGAAGCTTTGTGACCACGGCGACCCCAGGCAGAGCAGGCAGGTGGGAAATGAGACTGATACTCATGTGGAGAAAGAGGAAGCTGAGAGATGAGGGGACAACAGGGGGACACCTGTGCTGGCTCTGAGGCCAGTCCCCCCAACGCGACTCCCTACATGGGCAGAGAAGGTGCTCAGTGCCCCCTGCTGATGTCCTCAAACAGGGATCACAGGAGACGTCTTGGTGCAGCCAGTATACGATGCGGCAGCACGGAGAGTGGAGACAGCAAGGAAGGCGCGGGGCTTTCTGAAGGCCAGGGAGCCCGCCACCGAAAACGGGTGCCCGGAAAGCAAGGAAGGCACCCAGCATGGAGGCACCTGGGCTCAGGTGGACCCCGACGCGGTGAGGTCTGACAGTGTGAACAGGCCAGCCCGGGCCAACCCACACAGCTCCTTTTCGAGGGGGAGCCTGGATGGGGAGGCCAACACAGCCCAATTTTGTCACTTCTGATAACAGAAGTGGGACCTCTAGAGCACAAAACTAAAAGGCTAGTGCAGGCCACCCAACATACAAGCCATTCCCACCACAAGAAACCAGGGCTCCTCGGAGGAAAGGCGGGCTCCGGCCGGGGCTCTGCTGTCACAGCAGAGCAGGGACACTCTCCGAAACCCCAGAGTCATTGTCACAAGGCTTGGAGCCAGCTTGAATAAGCGCCCAGAGGCCATGGATGGGGGCAAAGTGACCATCAAGGAGGATCAGAGCTGTAGTAGATTCTAAGACCAAGACTGTTTTAATCCATCAATTCTTAGTGAAATATATACTTTAAACCTTCTTGGTTACTTGGAGAAGGCATTACAGAATCAACACTTAATTCTGAGAGCTGGTAAGTAGAGGCAAGGAATCAAGCATTTATCCAGATTTGTATATATTAATGTGGGGTAACCAAAGGGCTGACAGGACAGTGTCTCTTCATAGGCGTCACGGCCAGAGCCCCCTGGGCTCCAGGCTGCCCTGAGGCCAGCCTGCGGCCTTCGTCACTGTGTCCACACCCCAGAAAGGTGAAGGCTCACACCTGCTCTCTCCTCCTCACCCCGTGAGGAGAAAACAAGACACACAGTGAACAGAAGTGTGAGCCCAAGTCCAACCTGGGAGGCGAGACTGTGAGCTCTGAGAAGGGAGGTTCTCTGGCCGGCACTCAGAGAAGCCACGTAGGCTGTGCAGATCGCGCTCTCGTCCTGCGTGTGGCCGCTGCAGGAGACTGGCACTGCCTCCCGCCGTCTCCTCTGAGCGTGGAGAACAGGTCCTGGGCCAGGACGGCCCAGGAGGAGACTCCTCCGCGGGCCAGAGGCCACCTGGAATGAGAGGCGGTGCGCAGCGGCCCGGCCTCACTCGCCTGTCAGCTCTCAGGAGGCCGAGGGTGTGTTCCCTCTCCCCAGGTCCCCAGTCACCCAGGGTGGCTGAGCCAGGGGAGGCAGCAAGCTGCCCCGTCCTGAGCTGCCATGGAGCCCAGCACTTGCCCCGTTCCCTTCACAGAGGAGCTGCTGTCACACCTCAGACCCCAGCGGCTCACAGGAAGCTCTGCAGGCGCGATCCTTGCTCACACCACAGGGACCCACCAAAGAGGCAGCCTCAGCTCCTCTCCAAGGCAGAGGGCCAGGCAGACCTGTCTCAGCACAGGCCCTGGTCGAGGGCAGGCTGCTGTGTGGGGAGGGCCATGTGGCCTCTCCTGGGTGCCAGCGTGAGGCCGGGGGTGGCACCAGGGGGACGGGGTGCACGCTGCAGTGGGCACCTCCCCAGGCCGGCCCCTGAGACCGACTCACAGACGCGAGCCCTCCCTGCCTGCCTCCAGCGGGACCGCCAGCAAGGGGTGCTGACAGAGGGACGGGTGGAGGGGCCGATCCTGCAGGAGCAGGGGACGCGGGCAGGGCCTTTCTGGGCGGCGGGCCACCAGGCGGAGAAGCAGCGCAGAACGAGATGCTGAACGCGAGGGAGGGAGAAACTGCCACTGGGTCCAGCAGGTTCTGGAGACGGGGGGCGGGGGGGCGCCGCGGGGACAGCCCGGGCCCCTCCAGGACACGTGGCAGGTCTCTACTGGGAGGGTCACCAGGGGGTCATGTGAGGTCTGCTGGGACAGGAAGTGTGCTGGAGCAAAGCCTGCCCAGAAACCCCAGTGGACACTGGCCCCCTGACCTCACAATCAGATCAAGGGGCTCTAATGCCACCAGCTAGTGACCTAAAGCAGAGGCAGGGCCTGCAGACAGGAGCGCGGGAGCAGCCTTCTCTTATCCACAGCTTCAACCTAAACGCTCCAGAATCAGCAGAGCCAAAAAGGAAGGATCTTACTGATTTTCATCAACAGAGGCTGCTTTCAAAATCCTTCAGTAAGAAACAGGCTGAGTCGCTCACGCAGCCAACATCTACATGGAGATCCATCTTGTTGAAGAAGGGATAGGCTACCCACTCCGGTATTCCTGGGCTTCCCTGGTGGCTCAGCTGGTAAAGAATCTGCCTGCAATGCGGGAGACCTGCGTTCTATCCCGGGGTTGTGAAGATCCCCTGGAGAAGGGAAAGGCTACCCACTCCAGTATTCTGGCCTGGAGCATTCCATGGACTGTACAGTCCATGGGGTCACAAAGAGTCGGACGCGACTGAGCACCCTTCACATACCTGTCACCTGTTTCCCAGCCTCTCTGCCTCTGGCCCTGGAGCGGCAACCTCTCCTCCCTGCTTCGTCCACACTGCCCTGTGCCTCGACCTGAGTAGGGCTTCGGCCCCCATCTCGGGAAGGCTGGAGCCGACACGCGTGCGCACTGAGAGTCGAGGGTGTCTGCCATCACCCTCAGGGTATTTCCATGCATGTGCGTGTCCACTCACGGGAGGCCAGCAGAAACGGGTGGTCTTGCGTTGTGGACGGCCCCTCGACTACAGCCATGAGCAGCGCAACCAGGCTCTGCCTGTCCCTCTGTTCTCTGATGGGGTCTGGACGTGCCTTCTGCCGGGGCCACATGCACCGCGCCTCCCCAGGCGGCTGGCCTCTCCCCTCCTTAGGGGTCTCTGTATGCACACACGCGGCCCGCGTTTCCCCTATCCGTTCGCCCACCGATCAACACTGAAAACACTTCCGTAACTTGGCAACTGCGACTAGCGCTGCAGTGGATGTAGAGACGTCTACACGGACAAACAGAACTCTCTCCAAGAAAACACTTCTCGCAGACATACTCCTAAAAGCGGGCTGCGGCACCAGGCACTGGTTCCATCTTCAGTCCCTGAGGACCCTCCACACTGGTTTCCACGGTGGCTGAACAAACCAACCTGCACAAAGCCTTCCTCCACACCTGCACCGACTCTTGAGACCTCTCGTCTTTTTTACGATGACCATTCTGACGGGGATGGGCAGTGATATCTCAGTGTGGTTTTGACGTGCGTCTTCCTGATGATTAGCAATGGTGAGCATCTCTTCATGTGCCTGCTGGCCATCTGTGTATCTCCTTTGGGAAATGCCTATTTGGTCTTTTGTGCGCCTCAGTCCGAGGTCTCTTTTGGATGTGACCCCGCATCAGACGGGCGGTTGGCCAATACTCTCTCCCACCCCTGGGCTGTCTTCTCACCTGTTGAAGGTCCCCTTGGCTCAGTCCGTGGTCTCCTTTGGGTGTGACCCTGCGTCAGACGGGCGGTTTGCCAACACCCTCTCCCACCCCCTGGGCTGTCTTCTCACCTGTTGAAGGTCCCCTTGGCTGCGCACAAGGTTCCGATTTAACGTCGCCCCACTCAGTTTTGCTTTTGTCGCCTTTCCTTTTGGAGTCAAACGCAAAAAAATAAATCATCACCAAAACCGATGTCAACATAATACCTATGCTTTCTCCTGTAAGTTTTTTGATTTCACATGTTAGGTTCAAATATTTAATCCACTTTAAGTTCATTTTTGTGTGGCAAGACAGTGGTCCAGTTTCTTTTGCGTGTGCATGCAGTTTTCTCAGTAACGTTTATTAAAGAGACCGTCCTCTGCCCATTGTATATTCTTGGCTCCTTTGTTGTCAACTGACTGACCACATGCACATGGCGGCCCCACCCACCCCGGGCTGTGAGTTCAGTTCAATTGATCTACATCTGTTTTTAGGCCAGTACACACTGTGTTGATTACTGTGGCTTTGTAACATGGTTTCAAATCACTGCATGTGACACCTCCAACTCTGTTCTTTTTCACAACTGCTTTGGGGTCTTCTGTGTTTCTATACAAATTCTACAATCATTTTTTATATTTTTGTGAAAAATGCCATTGGAATTTTGACAGTGATTACACTGCATCTCTAGGTTGCTTTGGAGAGTGTGCACATTTAACCGTATTAGTTCTTCCAATCCATGAACACAGAATATTCTTTATGCCTTCAGTTTATTTAACTGATGTCTTATAGTTTTCAACACACAGATTTTTCATCTCCTTACTTTATTCATAAATATTTTATTATTTTCGATGCTATTGGAAACGGGATCATTTTCTCATTTTTTTTCTGGCCATGCCACGTGGTGTGCAGGATCTCGGTTCCTCAACCAGGGACTGGTCCCACGCTCCTTCAGCGGAAGCCCAGAGTCCAACCACTGGGCTGCCAGGCAAGTCCCCTTCATTTCTCTAACAGACAGGGCAAGCACCTTTAAGAAGATGGCTGGGGAGCTCAACCCTCGTCCTCATTTGTGTCTGGCCCTGAAGCTGGAGGTCACACAGGAGTCAGGCAGGCAGACAGGAGGTTCTCCAAGCCAAGGAGATGCGCAAGCACAGGCAGGGCTTTCAGCGTCAGAGGCTCAGTGCAACGGGCACCCGTGGGTGTGGGTGGGGATGGAGGTGACGAAGACTCCATCCTTCAGACAAGGGGGTCCAGAAGGTCTTCTGGGCAGGAGTACGACACGGTCAGTTCTCTGCTAGTTTGTGGAAGATGCGAACCAAGGATAAAGACATAAGCTCCCTAAACCCACCCATGGGTGCCGGGGTCTAGGAGAGCCTGAAGCCCTGGAGCTGGGTCAGCCCAGGGAACTGTGGGCCCGCCTGGAGGGAGCCCAGGGAAGTCATGACCCTGGTGTGGTCACACTGCCCACAAGTGACTCCTGGGTCGGGTCCCTCGGGCAGGGTTGTGGGCCGTGCAAGCAGTCAGGACCCTGCCTGCTTCAGCACAGGCTCACAAAGGCCAGGGTGCAGTCTCTAGCCCAGACCCCTCCAAACCTCATTTGAGGGGACATTTTATTGTTTTCCTTAGAAACCAAGTGACCCAGACTTCTGAGAAAAATACGAGAGGTGGAAAACGATAGTGCTTCCTGTCAATGGCTCCTGGCGGACGGGAGGGACCCGCGATCACCGCTGCTCTCTCATCTGCTGTGCTCCCGGAGGAACCTGTGGCCCCTATTAAGCCAATTAGCAGAAAGCTGGGGACGCCCGCAGGCCCAGTGTCCTGATGCTGGGAAAACACAGCTACGCACCCAGCCCTGCTCTCCCCTCTCTGCTGGGCAGGCGCGGGGCAAGGGCACTGTGGAGACGTGCTCACCATGGCCCTCGCAGCAGAGCCTGTTCCTACAGCGCACCCACCACTGCAGGCACGACAGAACAGACGCCGGGACATGTCCTCCGACCAGCGAGCGGCCACAGCCCCCAGGGGGAGGCGGCAGGGCCAGACTGAGGCCTGGAGCCCGGTGGTGAGGCAGCAGAGAGAGGGCCTCTGACCACCACATGCAGGGTCAGCCCTGTGCCTCCGGGTCCTGGCTGTGCTGACAGGAGCAGGGCAGACCTGCGCACAGGAGCAGGCAGACGGCAGACCCCGTTGGGTCCCTGCTGCTCCGTCCTGAAAGGGTCCACGCGGGTCCCATGAGCACGCCTGCACTCCAGGGGGGCTCCATCTGGGAGGGGAGCTGGACCTGCCTCAGTCCCCAGTCAGGAGCCGAGCAGGGGGCGGGGGGCCCTGGGCTGGTACTGTCACGCCCCTGCCCCCATACCGTGTGGACGGCCACGTGGGCCCAGCGGACCCCAGTTCGATGGCTGGGCAGGGCCCGGGGTGGCACATGAGTGGATGTGAGCTCCACAGGCTCCACAGCAGGTGGCGGGCTGCGCCCTTACATGGCGCCCCTCACAAGAGAGTGGCCATTTGCTGGGAACCAGGGCCCGCTGTCCTCCTGGCGACAGTTCAGACTCAGGGCCCGCAAACCACCAATGCTCCCACCTACCCCACATGCCCAATGAGAAGGCAGCATACGAGCAGAAACAATGCAGAGCACACAGTGCCCCAACATCTCCACGGCCTCGCGTGAGCTGGGGTTCACGGGTCCTTCCTGCCTGGTGGGGCTGACAATCGCACATCATTAAACCTGGCTGTGCTTGGTTGGCCTGGGAGGAAGTGCACGAAAGCCAGCAAGGTCACAACAAGGGACGAATTTATTTCTGTACAAACTATAGACGCCAGAGCTCTCAACAGAACTCAGCTGAGCCCAGCACTTCCTCAGCCAAAAAGGTAGGAGGCCTTCCAGCAGGAACAAGAGAATGGACTTGAAAACAAGGGTTTCCATCACAAAGCATTTTCAACCCCTGCTGCAGGCCCACATCTGGAGAAAGGCCTGGGTCTCCGTCACAGGAGCGCAGGGCTACATGGGGGCACTCTGCAGACAGCACTCCCAGACCGGGCCTCTGCATGGGCCACATGGACCCAGCCTGATGTCCTGCTTCCAGAAGGCGGCAGCAGCCGGACAGGGAGGGCGGGGACAGCCTGTGATGACAGGCAGGACCCACAGGACCTCCACCGCATGCCCTGGCACTTTCAGCATTTGGTGGGCATTAGCACGTCCACGTCCCTGAAGCCAGTGACCATGACCGCGGCCACGAGAACACCTGCCACACAGCAAGCGCCTTGCAGAAAGCTCCTCCCAGCCAGAACCAGTCTGCAGGGCTGGGGCTGGAGCCTCCCCATCGGGTGCCAGGGCTCAGGGAGCAGCCGTGAGTGACCCTGAGCTGACCTGACCTGAGGACAGCACGGGTGGGCGGTGGGAGCAAGCCCCCCTCCTGGGACCAGAGCCTGTGAGGCCAACGCTCGAGGCCAGTTGCCCGCCTGCTGCTGGGCCGCGGGAACAAGGCTCCTGTGCTCTGGGAGAGAAGAGCATCCGGAAGGGAGGCCACACGCTCCCCCGGCCGCCAGAGGCACGCCTCCTCTCGGGGGAGGGACAGAGCCCTGTCCTGGGAAAAAGCCGTGGCCCCAGCGGCCCCCAGCGCACACCCCGTGCCGGGATGCTCAGGAAGATGGGCAGCCCTGTCCCTGTGCGCCCCTGGACGCCATGCTGCCGGCTGGAGAAGGAAGGACGTTCACAATGGTAACTGCCCCACACTTCCAGCAAGAAGGTTCTCCAAGAGAGTCATCCCACGCCCAGGCAGCAACCGAGATGAGGGAGAGGCAGGGCAGCCACGGCCTGTGTTTTCTTCTGTTGAGTCCTTCTTTGTTCACGCACCACCTTCAAAAGCTAAGAGACCAAAGGACAGAGGACCAGGAAGCAGGCAGTGAGGTGTCCACGGTCTCTCCCTCGGGACAGCTCAGCCCTGCCTCCCGCTGCAGCTCCCAACACCCAGGACGGGCTGGGGACTGCGCGAGCTCACCTGGAGGACCACACTGCCCCGGGCTCTCCGTGTGCCCCGCGCCTGCTGTCTTCCCCATGGCCCCAGGGACCAGATACGGCCCAGACTGGGAGCCACACTCTGTGAGGGCAGCGAGAATGGAATTCCTTTCCCGACAGAATCAACTAAGTGGCACGCACAGTCCCAACACAGAGTGTATGTGTGTGCGCACGTGTGTGTGTGTGCACACGGACGTGTACACACAGCAGGAAGGAGAGGGCAGGGCACACAGCTCTGGTCCATCCCTAGGCCCTGCCGGGGCTTCAGTCCACAGATGCACACTCTGCCCCCGGCCACTCGGCCTGGACACACACACGCACAGCTGCCCCTCGGGCTCCCTGCTCAGCTCCCGCATGGCCCCACCCCTCTCCTCTTGGCAGCAGAGCCCACGCCCAAGGGAGACACAAGAGTCGGGCAGGCCGGGGAGACAGCGCCCTTAGCTGGGAGCTAGCACCTCCCAGTTCCTGTCTCTGCTCTTCCCTGTCTCTTTAAGAACACCCTATTCATTCTAACACTTGGGATCAGATCCCCTTACAATACTGGGCTGGCCAGAAGGACCGCACGTTTCTGTGTTGACCAGGTAAAACCTGTTATAGCTCGGCTGGGAAGTTCCGATTCATCTCTGTATCCATCAGACACTGCACCTTCAGATTTCCCTTTATCTGGTTGTTAAAAATCCTGCAAATGGAAAAAAATTCAATTCCCTGGTAGACTGTGAAAAGGCTCCTGGACCAGTTCTTTGCTCAAAAACAAAAAGTTTTAGAAAGATGAAATTATGAAGTTATTTTGTTCCACTACCTGAAAAATGGCAGAAGGCAGAGAAACAAAATGGTTCAATACAGTTCTGGGTGAAAATTAAAACTGCGTTTCAAGTATTTTAAAACTGAAGGAACTTTTTGGCCAACATCATAGCAAGGACTCACCTCAGTCATAAGAAGCCAGATGGCTCTGTAAAGAGCAGGCCCGCGAATGACAACAGAGGCCCACGTGCCCAGTCCAGCCAGGGAACCGTCCCACTGCCACCTCCACCGCCGACGTAGACCAACCAGCACCTTCCCCGCCTGCGCCCAGCGGTACTCCTGCCCACCGGGAGCCAGCGGCATCCCTCACGGGGTACAGCTCCAGGCCCTGCCTAGCTGGATGGTGAAATGGCTCCAGGCTGAGCCCCGCTGGCAGGCAGCCCACTCCCAGGGCTGCGGCAAGGCCATCGGGAGGATCCCTCACCTGACCCAGGGCCCAGGCCCTGCAGAGGCACAAACGGGTGCAAGTCAGCCCTGGCCCCACACGGGCGCAGGCTCACAGAGGAGAAGAGCAAGCTGGCGCCGCCCCGCTCAGCGTCTCTGGCCCCGTCACGGCATCAACGCGGGGCCACAGGAAAGAGCCTGAATCTCAGCAGCTCAAGCCCCTCCTGAGAGGCTCAGAGGCTCAAATTCCAGAGGGCAACAACGCCCCCAAGAGAGCCCTCCGGTCCTGACCAGCACCTGGCACATGAGGACACAAGAAGGATGCCAACCTCTGCAGTCCTCCTGGGCCACCCTGTACCAGGGGCCTCTGGGCTGTGTGGAACCACACACTCCACCCAGCATGGCAAGGAAACTGGCTCCCTCCCATTTCTACAGGTGGGATGAGGAATGAAAGATTTTATGAGGGCCATGCTGTGCAGACAAAACTGCTGCTGCTAAGTCACTTCAGTCGTGTCCGACTCTGTGTGACCCCATAGACGGAAGCCCACCAGGCTTCCCCATCCCTGGGATTCTCCAGGCAAGAACACTGGAGTGGGTTGCCATTTCCTTCTCCAATGTGTGAAAGTGAAAAGTGAAAGTGAAGTCGCTCAGTCGTGTCCGAACCTTAGCGACCCCACGGACTGCAGCCTACCAGGCTCCTCCATCCATGGGATTTTCTAGGCAAGAGTACTGGAGTGGCTTGCCATTGAAAACTAGACAGTGTATTAAAGAGCAAAGACATCACGTTGCTAACAAACATCTGTATAGTCAAAGCTATGGTTTTTCCAGTCGTCACATAGGGATTTGAGAGCTGGATCACAGGGAAGGCTGAGAGCCGAAGAACTGATGGTTTTGAACTGTGGTATTGGAAAAGACTCTTGAGAGTCCCTTGGGCTGTAAGATCAAACCAGTCAATCCTAAAGGAACTCAACCATCAATATTTACTGGAAGGACTGATGCTGAAGCTGAAGCTCCAGTTCTTTGGCCACCTGATATGACGAGCCAACACAATGCAAAAGATCCTGATGCTGGAAAGACTGCGGGTAGGAGAGACTGGACACAGAGAATGAGACAGTTGGATGGCATCACAGACTCAGAGCACAGGAGTCTGAGCAAACTCCGGAAGACAGCCAAGGAGATGAAAGCCTGGTATACTGGGGTCACGGGGTCACCAAACTCAGACACGACAGCAATGGAACAACAACAAAGGCCACAGACCAGGTCCCCCCACCCAGCTCCCCACCCTCCACTCCCAGGCCCTGGCAGCTGTTAGGGCCTGACGAGGAGAGCTCACCCAAACCACTGAAAAGCATGAAGGTCCCTGAGCAGGCGTAGATCAGGGCTCTGGAGACCCGGCAAGCCCTGTCCAGAGGGAGAAGGCCGGCCACTCGGAAGCCCCTTTCCAGTTTCCACATTTTCCTTCCACTCGGAAGCCGTAGCTGCCGAGCCCAGCGTGCACACCCACCAACCAAGGCAGCGGGGGCCGGGAGTGGTGTGTGCCCCATGCCTTCAGACACCTTCCTCCCAGAGGAGGTCCGTCCCATGGCCACACGGAGGACCTCCGGGTGACACCACCGAGTCAGCCCAGAAGTGGGGGCAGACGAGGCCACATGCACCTGGAGACGCCCCAGCTGGGACACAGGGTCCAACAGAGGCGCCCCTACAGGAAGATGCCCTGAGCTGGGGTCACATCTGTCAGCCCACAGGTAGGCAGGAAGGGGGAGGCACCCCTCCCCCCGCCGGTAATGAAAACTGCCACTGCCCAGAGGCCTGTTTGTTTTGGAAGCACATCACTAAACGGCTTCCCGGGTGGCTCGGTGGTAACCCGCCTGCAGTGCAGGAGATGCAAGAGACTCAGATGGGATCCCTGGGTGGGGAAGATGCCCTGGAGGAGGAGACGGCAACCCATTCCAGTATTCTTGAGGGCTTCCCTAGAGACCTGGATTCGATCCCTGAGTCAGGAAGATCCCTGGGAGAAGGGAATGGCTGTGCTAAGCTGCTTCCGTCATGTCCGACTACTCTTTGCAACCCCATGGATGGCAGCCTGCCAGGCTCCTCTGTCCATGAGATTCTCCAGGCATGAATACTGGAGTGGTTTGCCATTTCCTTCAGGAAGATCTCTGGGAGAAGGGAATGGTTATCCACTCCCGAACTCCTGCCTGCAGAATTCGATGGACAGACCATGGGGTTGCAAAGAGCTGGCCACAACTGAGCAACTAACTCTTTCACTAACAGACAGGTAGGACAGGTGATAACCACTTCCTCTGCCCTTCCTCTGAGACGCCCCCAGGAACTTGGGGGACAGACCCACGGGGCCAGTCATGACCATGAGCTGGACCACACCGACAGGGGAGCTAAGCCTGGGACCCGAGTAGGCTGGCGTGAGGACAGAGGCAGCAGAAAGCCCTGCTGCAGGCGGCCCCGCAGCCCCAGCACGCGCCCCTGGAGCGACCCAGAGCGACACTCAGTGTGGAGGGCGCGGACCCAAGGACACGCTGCCACAGCTGCTCCACCTTCCATACCCGGCACTGCCACCTGGGGGGAGAGGAGAGCGGACCGGGTGCACCAGCCCAGGGTCAGCGTCAGAGCAGCACCGGGCACTGGCAGGGGCAGCCGGGCGGGAGGGTCACAGATGGAGGGCGTGGACGGCAAGGGCTGGGATCAGGCACCTGCAGAGCACAGAGCCCCTGGACCCTCGCTCCCCGCCTGAGTCACCTTGAGAGCCGGGCCTGCTGCAGAAGGGGGCCATGTGCACTGGGACCAGGGTGGCTGCTCGCCACAGCAGCACGGCAGGGTGGGGCAGCGGCGACAGTGGCAAGGGGGCCTAGAGGGCTGGCGTGCAGAACCCTCACCCGCCCGCTGAAACAGGTACCGCTGAGGGCACGGAGGGCCTTCTCCACAGGTATGCAGCACAGCCTCCCACCACCCGCTGGGAAGGTTACTGTTCATCCTCCACCCATTTCAGAGAACAAAACCGAGGCGCTCGAAAGTGAGACAGGACATCTTGTGACACTGCAGTCGGGATTCAAACCCCAAACCATCTGGGCCCTGAGCCCCACTCACATCCCCCAGCTCTTAGCTCAAACAGCAGCTTTTCAAAGAACCCCCAGAGCCCCCACTAAGTGGCTCAGCGCAGTCCCCACAGGACCCCGCTCCACCTCCCAGTGTGGCACCACCCTCTGGGGGAGCCCTGCCAACAGCGGCAGGGGGGCACCAACCTCGGCCACTGCAGGTAAGCATGCACAGCCGCTCTTCCCACCAGCGAGGAGCCTTCTTCAAAGAGAAGAAAACCAGGCGATGCGGAGAACGTGGCTGTGGCCCAAAGGCACGTGGCTCCACTCAAGGAAAGACGCACGGCCCAGCCCCGCGTCTTAAGTGTCCACAGTCTACCCTGTGGTTCCGACTGTTTCTAGTCCCGTCCCCAGGCTCCACTCCATGGCAGAGCCCTGCACATGGCCCAGGGTGCCCCGGGCCAGGAGAAATGCTGGGCAGAAAGAAAAACAAACCGGAGGAAGACAAAGAAGGGCAGGCCCTCCAGCCAAGTCAGCTGGGAACAGCACGCACTGCTGCCTCTTCCGGACACGGCCACTGCTGGGGGGATGCGCACAGAAGTCACTGAGACTAGCTCGCGGGGCCGACGTGCTCGACACAGGCGCAGAGGGTGCTCCACCCAATGCACTGCACCCAGGCCCGGCCTCCCTCTTAGACCCCGCAAACCCGTCCCCAACAAAACCACGTGGGCCTGGGTACAGCCGAGTTTCCAGGACACAGCAAGGGTGGCGTGGGAAAAGCTGGTACAGGCAGAACGTCAACAGAGGCGGCCGCCAGCACCTACCTGAGCAGGCACCTCCCAGGCCAGCACGAGCGCTAGACAAGTCCAGCAGCCAGCATCCTGGTGCCGCCCAGCTTTCCAGCATCCTGAGACAAGGCCTTGGTGAGCCCAGCAGGCAGGGGTGAGAAGCAAGGCCAACGGCTGGGACAGGGCGCCGCGGCTGCCCCAGGAACATCTGCCAGGCAGAAGGGTGTCCTGCCCAGCCCCCACCGGGCTCCCGACGGCTCTGCTGGGTTCCCGTCTGCCAGTCTCTCATAGCAGCACAGCCCTGGGGACACTTCATGAAAGGGTTCCCTGCAGACCCTCCAAGCAGGACAAGTGAGAAATGACGTGTCACCACCAAGTGTGCAGACACATGGGGCTCGTTCCAAGAGGGCCCCGCATGAACCTCCCTGGTGGTGCAGTGGTTGAGACTCCGCCTGCCAATGCAGGGGACATGGGTTCAATCCCTGGTCAGGGAAGTTCCCACAGGCCGCAGGGCAACTAAAACCCCGTGTGCAATGAGAGAAAGCCTGTATGCAGCAATAGAGACCCCGTGCAGTCAAAAATAAATATTCTTTTTTTAAAAGAGAGAGAGAGCACTCCACATGACCGCGGCTCTCCTTGAAAGGGTCAGTACACCCTGCCCAGGCCTACCCGCCGTACGCCCTTCCGCGGCTCTGGGTGGGCAGGCGGGCGTCACGCTGCTCCTGCCTCGGTGCCTTCGCAAGTGCCATTCCTCCTCCCAGGGACATGACCTTCCCTCTCTCCTACTTGGAAAGCTCCTATGCACCCTCCCAAGCCACCTGCCTGGCCCTCGGCGCCCCCCGGGCCAGCCTGACACAGCACAGACTACCTTCTCCATCTCACCCTGGGCTCAGGGCCCGGCCCACACCAGACAACGAATGCAGCAGGGCCTGGAGGTCTCCCGGCGGGAAGTGTCCGGCTCACGGCTGGCTGAAAGAGGTTAGGTCACAGCAACATCTCTCAGGACTAGCAAAAAGCAAGAAGAGTCCAGGTTTCCATGAAGAGGCTATACACACAAATCTCCACACCACGGATTATCACTTGGCAACAAAAGGACAGCTGAGACCAGTGACAGCACGAAGGACTTCTACGGCAGAGCTGAGCGAGCGGGCCACAGAAGACCACGTGCTGTGCCTCCATCCCATCTCTGCCAAAACAGCCCAGCAGGCAGATGTGCAGACATGGACCCTAAAGCAGTCATCGCCCACAGCTGGGGTGGGGACAGGGAGCCACCGATCACCAGGCGTCTTCCGGGGTGACCACAATGTTCCCAAACCAAACTGTGGTGATGGTCACGCTACTCTGTAATTTTACTAAAAATTACTTAATTGTACACCAAATGCAAGTAAACTTTATAGTATGTAAATTACACCTCCATGAGGCTGTTGAAGTTCAGCCTGGGCGTTCTCATGATCGGATTTGACAGCCAGCCACCACAACATCTTCCCCAGAGGCAAACTGCCAAGGGACAGTCATCAACACCCAGTTCAGACACCCACGGGGTGGCAACCACAGGGCTGGGTCCCCTTCACTCGAGCACATGAGGCCTGTGGGCAGAGCCCCTGTGCCCCAAAGGCCCTGTCTGCACAGCAAACCCTAGGCACAGCCCGAGAGCGCCAATCCCATCGCCCTCTGGAGTAAGTGACCCGTCCAGGAGCCGGTCTTCTTAGGCCAGGAGAGCCAGGAAGCCCTACCCTGCACCTCACCCGCCTCCTCTGCCTCTAGGGAGGAACAGGAGGCACCGACGTCAAGGCTGGGAGCCACCCCAGTCAGGGGCTAGCGGGGTGCACGGGCTCCACCCTGGCAGGCAGGTCCCTGCAAACTTCACCCTGTGGGCCCCACCAGGCAGAAGTGAAGGGAGTGTGTTTCCTCTCCTGTGTTCCCAGACTCTGCCGGGAAGCTTCTGGAGTGGCTTTGTTGGGTAAAACATAAACCGTGCTGCTATCGACCACTCCCAGATGCCCGCCACTGCCAGTGAAGGATGGATGAAAAGGCGCCCTAACCACCATGCTGTGTGGGGTGGGTTCCTCGCTGGCCCAGCTCACGCAGCTTCTGCTCTGGGCGAGGAGGGTGCCAGCCTGTCAGGCGCTGTCCAGAAAGGAGAGAGCCAAGGACCACAGAGGTGACCCCCACAAGAAGTCACGGCCCCTTTTAAGTTAGAAATTACTTTCGTAAAAGGAGAGGGACAAAGCTACCACGCAGCGACTTCAATGGCCGGCTCAACGCCAAGCAGAGGAAACGCACAGGAAGACGGCGGATGTGAGCCGCCTGGCACAAAGCTCTCCTGCAAGTGAGCCCAGCAAAGCCCAGCAGCAAGTCGTAACATGCTGGCTTCATTTCTAGCTCCCCGAGCAGGTTTCCTGCAGGCCTCCCTTTCCTCACCCACGGCAGGCAGAGCTGAAGATAAGGCTGCCAGTGTTACTCAGCAAGGCCCTGCAGTGATGGGGAAGATGCAAGCTCACAGAGCCGTCCGTCAGCCGCTCCTGTGGTCAGGACAGCGAGCAGAAGAGGAGGGGCCGTCCCGTCTGCCACTCCACTTGCGGCCACACTCTGTCACTCAAGATGAATGAAGGCAAAGAAAAAGAACAAAAAACATGAAAACTCTATCCCAAACAACCTGGTTGACAGTGACTGGTGTGAATTAACAAAAATATCAACAAACAGTAACACACACACACAAACACTTCCTCGGTTCTTCCAGGCGGCGACCCGGCCCGCTGCAGCCCCACCACTAAGCATGTAAAAGGCCTTGGCCCCTCGCCCGCCTCTGGCCAGCTCCCCTCAGAGAGGCGGCTGGCGGGGCGGCAGGCAGGCCAGGGCGGGAGGCCCAGGGTCTGCACTTCCCACGTCCCCATGGCTGTGAGGTACGGGCCCTCACCCGCCTCTGGTCAGCTCCCCTCAGAGAGGTGGCCGGTGGGGCGGCAGGCGGACCAGGGCAGGAGGCCCAGGGTCTGCACCGCCCACGTCCCCCGTGGCTGTGAGGTCCGGGCCTCGGCAGCCTCCTACATCACAGCAGATGCTCAATAAACTTGTGGGAGGGACAAGGGGACACCTCGGCCCTCCCAGCCCTAGTGTCCCAGGACACCCAACCTAGAAGCATGTTCTCAAGATCAGAACCTGATGACAGACTATTCCACTTTCTTTTTAAGGAGCAGGGGGTTCATAGTTAAGGAGGTGTGAAAAAATTCATGATTCCCCAAATCCGACACACAGTCCACCAAGTTTAAAAAGACACACATACACAGATAAGCAAACTCCATCCTAATCTCTCTCTTGAGAGCTTAAGTCACTTTAGAACTGCCTACTGTATAGCCAGGCGGCAGTGAGGGCTCCTTCCCTCCGCAGAGACCACAGAGGCAGCAGCTCCAAGACAGTCCCTTTCAAAGCTGTCTTCCTCCAACACGGGCACTGGCCACTGAGCCTGAGGAAGTAAGTGCTCTGCTGACCCTGCCCAGATGACCACCTGGTTGCACAGCCGTGACAAGGGCCTCAGGAACAGCTGCGGTAAATTTCCGGTTATTTACAATGATAACGATAAAGTCCGTAAAGCACAGACCTTAGGCAGGTAGACAAAATGGACTGCTGGTCAGTTTCCAGGGACAGAGTACCTGTTTCCTACAGACACGAGCACAGAATAATCACACAGACAGAACACGATCAGCTGCCTCCTCGGCAACCCCGCTCATCAGGCTGGTCCCTCTGATACGAAGGCCTAAGAATTCAACTCAGCCAATCAGTACTCTACTCCTCTGAAACAGACTTGCAGGAGGCCACGTGGCCTCCAACACCATCTCTCCTGATAAAGGCAGAAAGCAAGCGCCCACCATTCAAAATAAACGTAGCTGTCTGCCCTCCAGTTCGGTGCCTGTGGCTCACAAAGGCCTCCTATGAAAACCTCTGCTTACACCCTCCAATGCCAGGTGGTGTGCTACACGCTTTGCTCTGGCACCTCAGCGAACCCTTCCACAGTGCCAGGTGACAAGGACCATGGCTCCCACTTTACAGATGACTTTTAAGAAGCAGGTCTGGAGAAGAAGCGACCACCCAGAGTCACACAGCTATTGAGCAGCAAGGCTGGGATGGGAGTCCCGCCTCTGCAATAAACCAGATGAGCTGCCTTGCCCCACAGCGCCTGCCGTCCCGGCCCCTGCGCCCTGGCTCCAGGTCCCCCCCGACACACTCACACCCGTCTTTGGCCTTCCAATTCCTCCCTCACTAGACTGCAGCCGACCTGCCAGCAGGGAAGGGTCTCATTCATCCCATGCTGACTATCCTGCCAGCACCCTCCATTCCGCCAAGCCAGCAACGGCCTGATAGACCCTGACATGCAACGTACATGGGACCTTTCACCTCCCTTTCAGGACTTCGGTGTCCAGACAAGCCTTCCACCCACTCCGGCCAACAACTCGGCATGCGCTCCCTCACTCCCACCCCGAAGCCCTAGAGTAACTACCCTGACTCCAGAGGAGCGCTGTGCACGTTACAGCCAGGCTGACGAAGGACCGCCCAACTGGGTGAGAAGTGCCTGCCCTTCTCCATCCTCAAAACGTTAAAAAAAAACGGAAAGAAAGGAAGAAAAAAGGACCGCGGCAGGCAGAGTAACTTGTGGAGGAAGACGTGCCGATCCGCACGTTGACCTAACCCCCGGCAAGCGCAACACACGCAGAGGCAGGGAGAGCGCGGCCCGGGCCGGCGCGGATGCTTCCTTCCCACCCCGCCCTGCGGCGGCGCCCGCGGAAGCGCCGAGAGCACCCTGCCCGCCGACCTCGCCCGGCGGACGCCGGCAGGCTTGGGTTGTTTCGCTCCGGTCCGTCCTTTTAAAGGGACTGCCCCCCGCCGGCATCACTGCTACTTCTTGCAGAAGCAAGCTCCCCGCGCCGACCGGCGAGCAGCCCCGGCCCGGCCTCCCCCGCCGCCCGACCACCAGCGGCGAGGGGTGGTCGCCGGCCCCGGTCCGGCTCCCGGGACGCGGCGCTCCGCGCGAGCGCGACTGCAGGCCGGACGCGGGCCCGCTCCCGAACCCGCTCCGGGGAGCCCCGGCCCCGGGCCCGACCCCGGACGCCCCTCGCCCGCCCGGTAGGATGTCCTCGACCGGTGCCGCCCGCGGCCCGGCCCGCCCGCCCCGCCGCCGGACTCACCCCATGAGCCAGTCCATGGCTGCGCGGGGCCCGCCGCGCCCGCCGCCCGACTCGCTCGGCCCTCAGCCCGCGGCGGCGGCGGCCGGAAGTAAACACTCTCTCGCTCACTCCCACACGCGCGCCGCGGGCGCCGCCGGAAGTGGCGCAGCGCGCGCCGCCTGCTGGGAACGGTAGTCCCGGCTGCCACCGCGGCCCCGCCCGCAGGGTCCTCAGGAGCAGGCGCAGGGACTTTGCCTTCAGCCCTGGGATGCGCGTCACTCCCCGCTGTCCCCTCACACCGGCTGTCCTTTCACACCCCGATGTCCCCTCACACCGGCTGTCCTTTCACACCCCGATGTCCCCTCACACCGGCTGTCCTTTCACACCCCGATGTCCCCTCACACCGGCTGTCCTTTCACACCCCGATGTCCCCTCACACCACGGATGTGCCCTCACACCCCGATGTCCCCTCACACACCCGAAATCCCCTGACCCCGGATGTCCCCTCACCCCCCCATGTCCCCTCACACCCCGGATGTCCCGTCACACCCCCGATGTCCCCTCACACCCCTAATGTCCCCTCATCCCGGATGTCCCCTCACACCCCTAATGTCCCCTCACCCCGGATGTCCCCTCACACCCCCTATGTCCCCTCACACCCCGGCTGTCCCCTCACACGCCCGATGTCCCCTCACACCTCAGATGTACCCTCACACCCCGATGTCCCCTCACACACCCGAAATCCCCTGACCCCGGATGTCGCCTCACACCCCAGATGTCCCCTCATACCCCGGATGTCCCCTCACACCCCCTATGTCCCCTCACACCCCGGCTGTCCCCTCACACCCCGATGTCTCCTCACACCCCCGGCTGTCCCCTCACACCGGCTGTCCCCTCACGCGCCCGATGTCCCCTCACACCTCAGATGTACCCTCACACCCCGATGTCCCCTCACACACCCGAAATCCCCTGACCCCGGATGTCCCCTCACACCCCAGATGTCCCCTCACACCCCGGATGTCCCCTCACACCCCCTATGTCCCCTCACACCCCAGATGTCCCCTCACACCCCCGATGTCCCCTCACACCCCCGATGTCCCCTCACACCCCTGATGTCCCCTCACACCCCCGATGTCTGCCCCCCAAGGGTCTGTCCATCTTCCTGCCTCACGACCTGCCATCCCATGGCCCTGTGGTGTTCTGGGCTTCGGGACCCTGCTCTTCCGCTTCCTGGCTGGATGACCTGGGGAAGTTGTTTACCGTTCTTGTGACTCAGGTGGTTTGTTTGTGGAATGTGGATGACAGTGCCCTAAGAATCTTGAGGTCACAGGTGGAGGCTGAAGACGGGAAAGCAGGGAGCTGTGACTCGGCATATCGAGAGTGTGACCCTCCTACTCAGGCAGCTTGCCTGTGCTCGAGGCCCACCGCCTTCCCCCCGATCGTGGCTTACTGTTCGGTGCACCCCACTGTATGGCTTTGGGTCACCCAATCTGAACGGGCCGTTCAGATCACATAGTCATGAAGTGTCCCGTGGTCTTATGTATGGTCCGAAGTGCAGCCCAGTGGCAAGTCAAAACTCGCATCTCAAAGAATCATGACTTATTTCGTAAGAGGATGTGGCTTTGCTCCAAAAACCTGGGGCCCTCCTATTTCGTTCACCCATGACAGCTCCACAGTCTCCACCAAGCACCACTGGATTTAGCGAGGCATGAGTGCCAAGTGGTAGAACTGCTTTACTGCAGCCTCAGCTAAATCTTCTCAGTTTGGGGCACATTCAAAGTGGGCAAACCCTTAGGTCTCTTACTAATTAGATAAGAATAGCGCACCAGAGATCAAATTGCCAACATCCGCTGGATCATGGAGAAAGCAAGAGAGTTCCAGAAAAACATCTATTTCTGCTTCATTGACTATGCCAAAGCCTTTGACTGTGTGGATCACAATAAACTGTGGAACATTCTGAAAGAGATGGGAATACCAGACCACCTGACCTGCCTCTTGAGAAACCTGTATGCAGGTCAGGAAGCAACAGTTAGAACTGGACATGGAACAACAGACTGGTTCCAAATAGGAAAAGGTGTACGTCAAGGTTGTATATTGTCACCTTGCTTATTTAACTTATGTGCAGAGTACATCATGAGGAACACTGGGCTGGAAGAAGCACAGGCTGGAATCAAGATTGTTGGGAGAAATATCAATAACCTCAGATATGCAGATGACACTACCTTTATGGCAGAAAGTGAAGAGGAACTCAAAAGCCTCTTGATGAAAGTGAAAGGGGAGAGTGAAAAGGTTGGTTTGAAGCTCAACATTCAGAAAACAAAGATCATGGCATCTGGTCCCATCACTTCATGGGAAATAGATGGAAAAACAGTGGAAACAGTGTCAGACTTTGTTTTTTTTGGGCTCCAAAATCACTGCAGATGCTGATTGCAGCCATGAAATTAAAAGACGCTTGCTCCTTGGAAGGAAAGTTATGACCAACCTTGATAGTATATTAAAAAGCAGAGACATTACTTTGCCAACCAAGGTCCGTCTAGTCAAGGCAATGGTTTTTCCCGTGGTCATGTATGGATGTGAGAGTTGGACTGTGAAGAAGGCTGATCGCCGAAGAATCGATGCTTTTGAACTGTGGTGTTGGAGAAGACTCTTGAGAGTCCCTTATACTGCAAGGAGATCCAACCAGTCCATTCTAAAGGAGATCAATCCTGGATGTTCATTGGAGGGACTGATGCTAAAGCTGAAACTGCAATACTTTGGCCACCTCATGCGACGAGTTGACTCACTGGAAAAGACTCTGATGCTGGGAAAGGTTGGGGGCGGGAGGAGAAGGGGACGACGGAGAATGAGATGGCTGGATGGCATCACCGACTCTGTGGACATGAGTTTGAGTGTACTCCGGGAGTTGGTGATGGACAGGGAGGCCTGGCGTGCTGTGATTCATGGGGTCGCAGAGAGTCGGACACGACTGAGCGACTGAACTGAGCTGAACTGAACTGAGCGCACTCAAGGCTTCCCAGGCGGTTCACTGGTAAAGAATCTGCCTGCCAATGCAGGAGACACAGGAGAAAGCAGGTTTGATCCCGGGGTCAGGAAGATCCCCCGGAGGAGGAAATGGCAACCCACTCCAGTACTCTTGCCTGGAAAATCCCGTGGTTAGAGGAGCCTGGTGGGCTACAGTTCATGAGGTCGCAGAGTGTCAGACACGACTGAGCAGGCACACAATGAGCTCAGCACACTCAGTGAACTCTGATCAGAGATGATGCTACCTGCCCAATGTCATATCCTTTCCTTTTTCCCTTTTATCTGTTCCTTCATTTTCCTCCTACTCCTTTACCCCAGCTTCCCATGTAGACAGAGTGGCCAATGAGATGTAAGTGGAAGTTGTTAGGTGGCTTGCGGGGTATCCTTTTTATCCTTCCATCCCACCCAACCCTGGCCCAATCTCCTGGTTCCTGCCAGTAATAGGAAGACAATGGCTAGAATTTCTGCAGCCATCTTGGACCGTGAGGCATGCTAATAATGGCAGAGAAAAAGATGGACAGGATTTGCGTTCACTGCTGACACTGTGAGGCCTCCACAACAGTCTTGCTCTTCTTACTTCTGGACTTTTTTTCCCCCCCGACACTGTGTGGTTTGCAGGATTTTAGCTCCCCTCCAGGAACTGAATCCAGGCCCTTGGCAATGAAAGCATGGAATCCTAACCACTGGTCCAGCAGGGAATTCCCTGAAGTTATTTTAATTGAGAAGATCTTCTGTTGCTGTTCCTCCCAGTTTAGACAATTGCCTGATCGATATTCCCATCAAAATATGTGTGCTCTTCTCGTGTTGAGGTGCTCAGGTGTAAAATCTTGTCCTTCACGTTGGAGGGGACTCTTGGCATTTCCAGATAACTGAACCCCTCCAAACGTGCAGTCACCTAGCTGTGGCAAGTTCCTAAATTTTCATGAGATCTATCCCTTCGGCATGTGTGTATGTTATTTTAGCATCTAGAATGTACCTCAGTCCTGGGCTCTGCAGTCTATCAAGGGACATCATCTGTGTGATGGCACGGTGAGGCTTCCTGCGATAATCAGACTCTGCATGGACTAAACCATGGTGGGGGGGCAGCAGAGCTGGTGTGACCCTGCACTGAGGTGGTGGAGGTGCACCCCTAACCCTGGCAGATGGGATCTTTGCAAATGAAATTAGTTAAGATTAGGTTGCGAGTGTGGGCCCTAATCCAGTGTGACTAGTGTCCTTATAAGCAAGGGATATTTGGACACACTCAGGCACACAGGAGAAAGCCACGTGAAAGTGAAGGCAGAGATCAGGACTCTCAGCGCCAGGCCCTGCTGGGCAGTGGGGGCAGAGGCAGACTCCCGATGAAGGAGGACAAGTGTGAATGGTTGCTCAGCAGTGGAGGGATTTGAGTGAGGCCTGGAGAATTCCTTGGATGGAGGAGGCTGGCCGGCATACAGTCCATGGGTCACACAGAGCCAGACACCACTGAACTGACTCAGCCCATGACTGCACCTGAGGTTGGGGGAGCCCTGGACGAACACGGAGCACATTGGCACCAGAGCAGGGGCACCTTCCAGGAAGAGAGAAGCAGTGGCTGGCAGAGGAGGGTGCTTACAGGCAGCTCAGTGGAGGTGGGAAGGTGGGGGGGCCCACGGAGGAGGCCTGGATGTGGTGACCCCATCCAGATGAGAGGTGCAGGGGGTGGGAGCCACAGTCAATGCTGCTTACTGGAGGGCAGTGGAGTGAGGGGAGGGAGGGAGGGGTGAGGGGGTGGGCAAGGGGAAAGGAAGGGAGCTGAGATGCCAGCTAGACTGTAGGTGGCACCCGGCCGCTTGTCCTTTCTGGGTCTGAAGGCCGAGGATGAAATCTGGCTGGAGACACAGCTGTGGCCGTTGACAGCAGATGTGACCCTGAGCCCTGGGGTGCGGCAGTGGCCCAGAGGCCCGCAGCAGGGGGATGCTGTGGGCAGTCTGGGCTGCAGGTGGGCCAAGGGGAGGGTCTGGAGGAGGATGGGGGAGGGTGCCGGGAGGCTGGAGACCGCTGAAGACCCGGACTCCCCTGCCACACTTCCTCCCAGCCTGCAGGGCCCTCGGGGGCCGGCCCGCGCGGACCCGCCGCCCCGTCCTAGGCGCGGGCAGCAGGTGGCGCTGCCCGGCTGCTCGCCTGGATCGGGAAGCGCGGGGTGGGAGCTGAAGGCCGGCCAGGAGCACAAGCAGGGGCGCCCGCGTCTCGTCCTCGCCCGGCAGGTGTTTGGGCACCTGGGGCCTGGCGCGGGGGCGCGGTGCCTCGGGCTTGGCGTGGAGCAGGTGCTCATCGCGCCCCGCTACGCTCCCGGCCCGGGGCCCGCGAGGGCGCGCGGAGGCGGGGGAACAAAGGGGCAGCGGCGCTTGGAGGACCACGGGCGCCGCGGCTGGCCGGGTCCTTCCCCGCGCGAGCTCAGCGCCCGCGGGCGGCGCACCCACCGCGCCCAGCCTCCGGGCCCTGGCTGTGCGGGGCGCTAGGGCGGGGTCTGCGCTCCCAGAAGGGGGACCCCAGGGACTGGAGTGTGACGGCGACGCGTCCGGAGGCCGACTCTCTGGGAACCCCTACACTGGGCTGACGTCACCGCCCAGCTGGCCAGCCCTACCCTTGCCCGTGGGGGTGGCCGCGCCCACTCCCCACACTGGCGGCGCAGCCACACCCTTCCCCTGCTGGGCCCCGGGGAGGGCCAGGGCACCAGCCACCGGCGGGGAGAGCTGAGGCCCCGGCTGTACCCTCACCCCGTCCTACGCCCCGAATCCAGTCCCTCCCGGCATTTCCTCTTAGGGCGGACACAAGGGGAAGGGCCTCATCAGCTGCTCCCCGCCACCCCCTTGTTCTAGATCTGCTGTAACACCCGGCGCCCAGCTCCTCGCAGCCTACCACCAGCAGGGGCCAGGGGCAGAGGCTGGCTCCTGGGTGCAGGAGCCTCAGAAACAGTGATGTGCCCGTGGGAACCAGGGGTGAGATCAGCCGGGGAGTGGGGTGTGGGGATTCAGGGAAGGAGCTCTGAGGATCTGTCTTCTCCTCCCTCTGGGCCCACCTGGAGTCTCAGTCCTGCAGGCCTCTGGTTGCCCAATTTTGGCCTTGATGTCCACAGCCGGAGATACATGGGACCTCCATCAGCCCAGTATCCTGGTAGAGGCTCTGGTAGAGGAAGCAGGTAAAGGTGGGGTGACGGAGCCTCCTTCCCGCAAGGCCTAGTTTCCCTTGATCCGGCTCCTGTGGATTGGGCGGGCCTGGTGAGGGGTGGGGGCTCCAGGGCCAGGGGCTTGACTGGGGAAGAGGCAGAGACTGGAGGCATCAGGGCGAGGGGCTGCTCTGCCCTCAGGCCCCCTGGGAGCCACTGGCCCAGAGCCAGGCGGGAGGTGTAGACGGCCCTGGTTGCCGTCCGGTCCTGCACACCGTCCCCTGACTCTGGGCACCAGGCTGGCTGGACTTCACGACTTCCCCAAATGTTTCCAGATGTGAACTCCCACTGGACAGGTGGCGTGGAGTGGGGTGCTCCAGAAGGGGGCTTTTTTTCCTACCCTGGTGTCAGCACCCAGGCCCTCTCTCCTACCTGCCTTCCTCTGGGACTCTGGCCCCCTCCCAGCCCCCCTTCCCTTCCCCCACTTCTATTTCATACTCTCCTCAGCTTTTGATAGCTACGTCCACCAATTGTGTCAGGCTGAGGCTGGCTTCTGCTGGCCCGATGCCCATGGTGCCAACACTCCTCTCCTGGGTGGATCTGCTCTGATGGATCTGGGCAGAGTCTCCAGGTGTCCGTGTGGGGGGAGCCCTAGGAGCGTATGTGCTGCCAGGAGGTGGGGTGTTCCACTTAATTCAAGGGGGAGATGGGGCAAGGGGCAGCTCTCCCTGTTCCCGAATTGCCTTTGGCTGCCCTGGTCTCCCGAGTGGTGTTTGCTCGGAGATGGAGAGAACCAGGTCTACCCCTGTTCTCCCCAGCCCTCCCCTGCCGTTCCCCTGGCCCAGGGCGTTAGAAGGTAGGCTCGGTTTTGAAAGGCTGCAGGGAGCTCCCCAGGGACCTGCCTAGAGCTGGCCAAGCCTGGCCCTGGCGTCACCCTGCCCCGCAGTCTTTGTGCGTTTGGGGTGGGGGTGGGGCAGGAGTTTGTTTGTCCTCCTCCTTCGTCCCAGCCTCCCCTCCTGGCTCTGGGAACAGCGCCTGTTGCAGCCTCTTCCCTCCCTCTGCCCAAGACTAGCTTTGGTCCTGTCCTAGATTCCCGAGGGCGCCACCCCGCTCATCTTGCTTCTCCTTTCCTAAAGCCACGCCACATCCTCAGGGTCTGGCCCCTCCTTCAGAAGGACCCTGTGTCTGGAGACTCCCCAGCCCCAGGGCCGGGAGCAGGCCCAAAACTGCCTTACTAGTCTAGAAACCCCACCCCTGCCAAAAAGGGTAAAAGATGGGGTCTTGGCCTGATAAGCCCCCGCTGCCTAGCACCTATGAGAAGCCCTACTGGCAGTCAGCTCCCCCCCCAACTCGTGTGCCCAGCACCCAGCCCCCTCTTTCTGGAAGAGTGGCACACCAACTCCCCTTGCCCATGCTTCAGGCCCTCAGAGGTTCTGTGGCTTCTCCCCTTCTCAGGATGGAGCACTCTTCTGCAGAAGAGATGAAGCCCCAAGCTGTCTTCCAGAGCCACAGAGGGCTGTGTCTCCCTCCCGCTCCCTGACTGGAGGCGCTGGGCTCCCGCATGGCCCCAGTGGGCACAGTGCCCTCTCCCTGTGAGTCTCCCAGCCTCTCCACGTGCAGCCTGGCCTTCAGAAGCCAAACCACCACTGCAGGCTTCCTGAGAGCTGGCCCTCCTGGCTCTTGCCACACTCTGAGCCCCAGAAACACCTGGACTGACCCACTCACAGGAGCAGGGTCTAAGCTACAGGGGGCCCAAGGGGCCATTGAGGCTGACCCTGACCCTCTGGGCTGTTGGGGAAGTTGGGTCCCCTCCTGGGACCTTGGAGAGGGCTGACTGGCTGTCTACAGTGGTGTCCAACTCCAAAATGGGTAGTTTGTGGTTGTCATTGAACCCTCACTGAGCACCTTCTTTAACCAAGGACAGGATGCCTATTGTCCAGCCGGAGGATGGATGGAAACACACAGGTGGTGCTAGTGGGAAAGAACTCACCTGCCAATGCAGACAGACTTAAGAGACGCGGGTTCGATCCCTGGGTCAGGAAGATCCCCTGGAGAAGGGCGTGGCAACTCACTCCAGCATTCTTGCCTGGTGGAAGCCATGGACAGAGGAGCCTGTGGTGGGCTACAGTCCGTGGGGTTGCAGAGTCAGACATGACTGAGCACGTACACACACCAGCTGCGCAGCTGGAGCCAGGCCATCCTGCCCATGAGGGTCCCCATGTGGAAAGCCCTGGGTGACCGAGATAACTGTCCCCTTCCCTTAATTCCCGCTCATATCTTAATTCACCAATAAAGAGTGAAACTGCAAAACCCTAGGCACCCCACGCTTGACCCCAATAAGGGCAGAGCCCCAGGCTCGCGCTCTTCCTCTCTCCTCGTGACCCCCTCGTATGACCCCAGGCGCAAGTGGCAACCCGCTCCGGTGCTCTTGCCTCGAGAGCCCCACGGACAGAGGAGACTGGCAGGCTACCGTCCACGGGGTCGCAAGAAGTCGGACACGACTGAGCGACTAACCCAGGCACACTGCATACTTCGGGGCCTGTAGTAAACCTTGTTTTTTCAGAGTTCCCTGATGGTGGTTGCTGAGATGTGCGGAGGGCAAATGTTTGTGGGGGTGTCCACAAGTGGCACCGGCCCAGGTGAGGGCCACGGGCATCCCAGCCCACAGCATCGCGGTCAGCAGTCTGAGGCCAACCGCAGACAACCCCGATGCACCAATCTGTCCCCATCCCAAACCTGTCAAGTGCCTAGAGCTCCTGGTCTGGGGGTGAGAGGTGGCAGGGGGAGATGTGGAAGCATAAGCAGAGGGCCTAGAACCTAGGTGACCCGGGGTGGCCGGGAGCGGGCGGAGGCCAGCCCCCGAGGTCCAGATCCAGCCGCCCTGCCTGCCACAGTCAGTGCTGGGGCCAGCTGACCGCTGGGAGCCAGGGGGTTTGGAGTCTGGCCCTGGCCCCGGGCCCCTGCTGGTCTCCCGTACTCCTACAGAGCTGGGGTGGGGACACGCCACTGCGCTGCTGCAAACAACCATCAGCTTTTCCCAGTCCTCCTCTTTATTGACTCCAAGGGGCTGCCAGAGCTATAAATAGATGTTCTTGAGCTAAAAATAGCTTTGCCAGAGGACAGCCAATGCTTCTAGCTTTTGGCCTCTTTGAGGACTCTTAAGGATTCAAGGACCCTACCTCCTCCTGAAGACCCGGATGAGGGGCCCGCCTAGCTTTCTCCTGCTTCCTGAAACACACATACACCACACAAGTATGTGTGCTCACACACATGCACGTGTGCAAGTGGTCACACACACTTGCACAGACACAGGTCTGGCTGAGTGTCGCTGGTTTAGGCTACCTGCCTGCTCAGAAAGCGGGGGAGGGTGCCCAGGATAGGCAGGTCAAACCGCCAAGGAGGTCAGACCCCCCAGTGGAGATCTTGCGCCACATTAGCCAGAGGACGGCAGGGCAGAGGGCACAGATCTGCTGGGGACACTGCCCGGAGACCCCCGAGATGAAGTTCCCAGGAAATTCAGGGAGTGGTGCCTGGCACATCACAAGCACTCAGTCCGTCGGAGCCGTTGTTATGGTAACGGCTGGGCAAACTTTGGAGGGAGCCCGGGGAGTCAGGTCCAGAATGTGTCCCAGGGGACACCGCGGGGATGCTCAGCGCTGCAGCGTGGGCGGAGGACGCTCGGCGGCCGAGGAGGGGAGGGGCGCACTGACACTGCAGCTCGGCCACTCCGGCAGGGAGGGAAGGAGGCCTGCAGGGGGCGCTGGCTCCAGGGAGAGGAGCCCCGTGGCTGGCGACGCACAGGTTGCTTCCCACCAGGGATCCTCTGTGCCTTTGGGCCTTGCACATTCCATAAGGAATTTAAACAATGCCCTAAAAGCTAGTTGCAGATGCTCTGTAGAGCTGGACCTCCATTTCTGGTGAGAAGGAAGAGCTGTTGTGTGGTAGGTACATGCGTGTACTCACACGCGCACATACATGGAGGTCTGCAGGGAGGTGTGGAACTGCTCCCAGCAGTTATTTCTGGAGAGGGTGGTGGGGGGAACTGAAGGCTGAAACTGAGATTCCCTTTTATACAGTTCTACATTATTTAAGGCCCACTTGTGCTTCTGTTAGGTCCATACATACCATTTCTGTCCTTTATCGAGCCCATCTTTGCATGAAATGTTCCCTTGATATCTCTAATTTTTTTGAAAAGATCTCTTGTTTTCACGACGAAGATAATCATGATGACGTGATCACTCACCTGGAACCAGACATCTTGGAATGTGAAGTCAAGTGGGCCTTAGAAAGCATCACTACGAACAAAGCTAGTGGAGGTGATGGAATTCCAATTGAGCTATTTCAAATCCTGAAAGATGATGCTGTGAAAGTGCTGCACTCAATATGCCAGCAAATTTGGAAAACTCAGCAGTGGCCACAGGACTGGAAAAGGTCAGTCTTCATTCCAATCCCAAAGAAAGGGAATGCCAAAGAATGCTCAAACTACTGCACAATTGCACTCATCTCACACGCTAGTAAAGTCATGCTCAAAATTCTCCAAGCCAGGCTTCAGCAATATGTGAACCGTGAACTTCCAGATGTTCAAGCAGGTTTTAGAAAAGGCAGAGGCACCAGAGATCAAATAGCCAACATCTGCTGGATCATGGAGAAAGCAAGAGAGTTCCAGAAAAACATCTATTTCTGCTTCATTGACTATGCCAAAGCCTTTGACTGTGTGGATCACAATAAACTGTGGAACATTCTGAAAGAGATGGGAATACCAGGCCACCTGACCTGCCTCTTGAGAAACCTGTATGCAGGTCAGGAAGCAACAGTCAGAACTGGACATGGAACAACAGACTGGTTCCAAATAGGAAAAGGAGTACATCAAGGTTGTATATTGTCACCCTGCTTATTTAATTTATATGCAGAGTACATCATGAGGAACGCTGGGCTGGAAGAAGCACAAGCTGGAATCAAGATTGTTGGGAGAAATATCAATAACCTCAGATATGCAGATGACACCACCCTTATGGCAGAAAGTGAAGAGGAACTCAAAGGCCTCTTGATGAAAGTGAAAGAGGAGAGTGAAAAATTTGGCTTGAAGCTCAACATTCAGAAAACAAAGATCATGGCATCTGGTCCCATCACTTCTTGGGAAATAGATGGGGAAACAGTGGAAACAGTGTCAGACTTTATTTTTTGGGGCTCCAAAATCACTGCAGATGCTGATTGCAGCCATGAAATTAAAAGACGCTTACTTCTTGGAAGGAAAGTTATGACCAACCTAGATAGCATATTAAAAAGCAGAGACATTACTTTGCCAACCAAAGTCCGTCTAGTCAAGGCTATGGTTTTTCCACTGGTCATGTATGGATGTGAGAGTTGGACTGTGAAGAAAGCTGATCGTCAAAGAATTGATGCTTTTAAACTGTGGTGCTGGAGAAGACTCTTGAGAGTCCCTTGGACTGCAAGGAGATCCACCCAGTCCATTCTAAAGGAGATCAATCCTGGGTGTTCATTGGAAGGACTGATGCTAAAGCTGAAACTCCAATACTTTGGCCACCTCATGTGACGAGTTGACTCACTGGAAAAGAGTCTGATGCTGGGAGGGATTGGGGGTGGGAGGAGACGGGGACGACAGAGAATGAGATGGCTGGATGGCATCACCGACTCGATGGACATGAGTTTGAGTGAATTCTGGGAGTTGGTGACGGACAGGGAGGCCTGGAGTGCTGTGATTCATGGGGTCGCAGAGAGTCGGACACGACTGAGCGACTGAACTGAACTGAACTGAACGTTATTTAAATTCTCAGTAGCTTGAAACAGCAAAAAAAAAAAAAAGGCTGTTCTACACCCTACATCTGCCCCTCCCACCCACCCTTGCCCTTGCCCCCCCCACCCACCCTTGCCCTTGCCCCCTAGGTTTAGGGTTCTGGGTTCAGAGCCATGAGTGGGGGGCAGTCTGGCTTTCCAGGCCCCATACCCCCACCTCCTGGCCCCAGGAAGCCCCTCCACACCACCTCCCACCAGTCTGAAGAAAGAGGCAGCCAGACGCATGGAGAAAACACCCATCTCAGGATTTATTACAACACGTTGTTTCCAAATACAAAAGAAGGGGACAGGACAGGGAGCAGAGAGCGGCCACGCTGGGGGAGGGGACGGCAAGTGGGGGCGGGCAGGTGGGTGGGCGGCCCAGTCCAGAAGGACCAGGAGCCCGGCGGGCGGACCTGCCACCTCTCCTCCGCTGGACTTTCCAGCAAATAATAGGAGGGGGCCAGGTCCATTCTGGAGACCCCATGCCAGGGCACTGGGCCGGCAGGAGGGGAGAGGGCCCTGGGGCCCCACTCCGACCCCCAGGGAGTGAGTGGGACTGACCAGGGAGGGGCTCTTGCCAGGTGCCTAGTGCCCCCCGTGCAGGGAGGGGCATGGGCTGGGGGGCTGAGACAGGGATTTCTCCCTTCACAATGACTCACTTCAGCCAGTGTCTCAAGAGCAAAAGCCCCCATGTGCCCTGGGCCAGAAGCCACAGGGCACCGGCAGCCCTGGAGAAGGATGGAGGGAGGGGAACGGGCCGTGGGACCTGCCCCCAGGGTTGTGGGGCTCAACCAGTGGCCCCCACCACTGTCTCCTGGACAGCACAGGCGCGGGGCGCGGAGAGGGGACCAGTGCAACCTCCACACCCAGGGTCACCTCAGAAACCCAACGCGATAGACAGACAGGAGGCAGATTTACATAATCAATAATAATAATAATTAACCAATAATAATAAATACTTAAACCTCTAATCCATAGATTGCAAATACAACAATGATAGCTTATTTTCTTGGGGGAACGGGGTGGGGACAAAGGGAACAGGAACAGGACTTTTGCTCAAAGGAGGTTTGACGGAACAGGAGCTGGGGTCAAAAGAACAAACAGAATAAACAGCTGGAGGGCAGCTGGGGGCAGGCAACCCCCGCCTACCTGCCCAAGGACTCAGTCCTGCCCAGGCCACCCCTCCAGCCAAGCCTTGGCCTCTTCCCAAGGTGACCAGCATCCACTCCTGGGTGCTCCAGGACACCTGAAGTTTGGGGGACACCCACTTCTGCCGCCAAAAGCCTTGCATCCCCCTGACCCCAGATGGTAGGGGGTGAAGATAGCTGGGCCTTTTCTCCTGCCCTCACCCCCAGGCTGGCCCACCTGGGCCAAAAAGCTAACGGGGGTTGGGGACTGGCATGTCACCTCGAAGATACCAGGGAGACTTGGGAGGGGAGCGCTCCACAGGAGAGGGGTGTATGGGGTTTTTCTCCTCTGAGGGCCTTGTGGGGGCTGGCAGACATAGGGGACACCTCCAGCATCTGCTCACATGAGGGGCCTTTAGCTGGAGGGGGCTCTCCCAAGTGAAGGAAGGCCTCCAAACCCCACCCCACCCCCACCCCCACCCCGAGGCATGAGGTGCCTCCTCTGAGAGGCACCTCGACGGGCAGAACAAGACCTTGAATCTATCTGCCCTTCGACCAGTGGAGCCAGCACGGCTGGCCCAGCTATTCCCACTGCCCAGGGGCCAAGCTTCCCCTCTGCCAGCACCTGGCAGCTGGTGCAGGGGGCCGGGGGGGGGTGCCCACAACGTGGAGGAGAGGGTAGCAGCCTCCTCGGAATGCTGAAGCTGGACCCAGGCTCAACAGGAGTGGGGGTGTTCCACCTCCACCCCTGCCCTGGGGACTCACGTCCACTCACACTCAGAGCCCCCTTCTCTGCACTTCTACCCTCTTCCGGATCCCACCCTGGCCCCCAACACCTGGCAGGCAACAGGCTGAGGGGATGGGCGGCACGGACGTCCTCGGTGGCACTGAGAGTTGGCTCCTGGAGCTGGCAGGGGGCTGTGAGCGACTCCTATGGGGGGGCGGCCCCCAGCTCCCGGGACACCCCCTCCCACCTATGGCTTTGGTGAGGAGCCCGGAGAGGAGCAGAGAAGGGAGGGGCAGGAGAGGACGCAGCGGGAGGGCAGGGAGGCTCTGCGGCTCAGTCTGCGGCAAAGGTTATCCTTTTTTCCCCTTTTCTTACGTAAAAAGTGCACGAAAGCTCAGCAGCCTCTTTGCAATGGTCAGCAGTGTTTCCTGGGGGAGGGGGCGGGGGAACCCCAGGCCTGGCACCCCAGCTTGCAACTGAAGGTGGCCTCATATTGCTTAGAAACGTGGGTTTCAGTTTAAATACCAGACAGTAAAAATAGAGCTCCGAGGACCGCCCGCACTGTTGCCAAATCATTGCCAGAATGAACAGCTTAAATAAATAAAAAATTGAAATATTTACTTCTCGATAAAAATCGCAGTAAAACCATTTACCTTTCTTTGCATTATATATAATATATATTTATAGCGGGCCCAGCCGAGGGCAGCCGACGGCTCGGGGCGCCGCGTCCCCGCGGAGAGGCCGCTCCGGCCGCGGTCAGGACACCTCGATGACCTCCACGCTGCCCGAAAAGCTGGCCTGCTTGCCCAGCGCGGCCAGCTCCTCGCCGCGCGCGCGGCCCTCCACCATGCCCTCCTCGAACTCCATTTGGCAGCTCCGGCGCTTAAACTGCGTCTCGGGGGCTGGCTCGTCGGGCCAGCCGGTCCTCGCGTCCCGGGCCTCGGGCCTCGCCGCCTCCCGCCGCCGCAGATCGCCGCCTCCCGCGCCCGGCCCCCCGGCCCGGCCGAAGGGTGCGAACCGCGCGCCGCCCGTGCCCTGCGCGCCTTCGGGGCTGCAGCACCAAGGCCCGTCGGGGGAGGGCGTGCCGGGGGAGTCCAGCGGCGGCGCCCAGCCTCCGGCGCCGGCCGGCTGGCCAGGGCCGGGGAGCCCGGGCGCCGACAGGGCCGAGAGGCCATGCCGCGGAGTCTGCCGGGTGGCGTCGCCGAAGTTCAGGCCGAGGCCGTGCGCCGGGGAGCGCGCTGGGGAGCCAGCTGGGGGCCGGGGCCGACGGCGGAGCCGGGGGCGCGGCTCGGGCGCAGCGTCCGGGCTGTCCGGGCTTGGGGAGGGCAGGCCCAACGTGCCCCCGGACGGGCTGTCCAGTTTGCAGAGCTTGGGGGCCTCCCCAGGGTCCGGAGGCCCGGGGTCGTCGGGCCGCCGGCTCGGGGTGTAGGCCGACTTGATGTCCAGCGAGAAGGAGCGCTTGAGGCGGTTGGTGTCCTGGAGGCGGTCGGAGGAGAGGTGCAGGCCGCGGAGGCCCTGCTGCAGCGCGCTGGTGGCCGGGGCGGGGCCGGGGACCTCCGTACCCCCCGCCTGTGCAGCCTCCCTGGAGGCGGCGTTCGCAGCGCTCCCGGTGGCGGCACTCTCTGAGGTAGGTGGTGGCGGCGGCGGCGGCAGTGGGGCGGCAGGGCCCGGCAGGGGCTCCGGGGTCCCTGGGTGGGACGACCCGTCGCCTTGCAGGGCGGCCAGCAGCTTCAGGCTGCGCTCGTACTCCAGCAGCTGGCCCAGGAAATTGAAGTTGGGCGAGATGGACGGGCGCCGGTCCTTCACGAACCTGGGGGAGAGCCGCGGGATGCGGGCAGGGCTCCGGCCAGGCCAGGCAGCTCCCCAGGCTCGCCCCCGTCCCCAGTGCCCACGCGGGGGCACCCAGCCGCTGGGCAGACCCCAGGGGGTCAGGGCTGGGCTCAGGCCCCCTCCCCGGCCCAGAACGGTGGCTCCGCCGGCGAGCAGGTGGAGAGGGCAGGGCGAGCGGGCGGCAGGGCGGGGTGAGCAGGTGGAGAGGGCGGGGCAAGCGGGCGGCGGGGCGGGGCGATCAGGTGGAGAGGGCGGGGCGAGCGGGCGGAGGGGCGGGGCTACCTGTAGGCGTCGTCCGAGGACATCCCCATGGTCTTCATGATGTAGGCGATGGCGATGGTGGCAGAGCGGGAGATGCCGGCCAGACAGTGGACGATGACTTGGCAGCTGGACAACTTGGCTTTATCTGGGGGCAGGGGTCCACATGAGGGCTGGGGAAGCACAGCCCTTCCCTTCCCTCAGGTTTCTCCCGCCCCCGCCTTCCAGCCCTCCCAGGGCCTGGTCGAGAGAGAGGGTGCCGGCCACCTCACCGATGAACTCGATCGACTTGTCCAGCCAGGGCAGCAGCTTTTCACAGTAGTTGTCATTGATGGGAATGCGCAGAAAACGACTCTCGCAGATGAAGTCGGGCTTGGGGCAGGAGTTGCTGGCGTTGAGGACGTAGCTTATTCCGTTTTGGGTCATCAGATCCTGGGAGGGTAGGAAACACGGTGGAAGCGGGTGCAGCCGTCTGAAAACTGGGATGCCCTGGAGGCGGGGCCCGGCTCCTGGGGCCTTGGAATCTGGTTCCGGGAGGCCCCCCTCCTCACTGCAGAGCCTGCAAGCCCCTCGCTAGGTGGAGGGGTGGAGGGCCCGCTCCTGCAAGGCCCGCCCACAGCATGCTTCCTGCTCCCAGGAATTTTAAGGCTGTGCTGCCTGGGCGGTGGCTTTACCCTCTTTCCGCGTCACCATTTTTAAAACACGGGGTTCTTTCAGGGCTGGCCAGGGGCCCAAGTGACATCAGCAGTCTGGCATGTAGGCTGCAGAGCCAAAGGGGCAGGGAGCTGCCTCTCTGCCCAGCCCTGCCCCCGCCCTGCCCTGATTCTGCCCGGACCTCTGGGGCCCTCCTGCGCACCCAGCCTGTGAAGCCACAGGCGGGCTCAAACCCGGGCATATCTACCCGGACATCAATGGTCAGCTCCGCCCCCCCACGCACCCACCCAGACCAGCCCAGGAGCGGCTCTGGCTGCACACGCACCTTGTTCAGGACATCCTTCTGGGAGCCCAGGTAGAGGTGAGGCAGGATGCGGGTCAAGCCCACGCTGGGCACAGGGAGGCAGGGCTGGGAGAGGCTCATGGGAAGCAGGGTAGCAGGCTTGCCCTCGCAGAGGCCAGGGAAGCAGGAGGAGAATGTGGCAAAGCCCCCTGTGGGTGGATGGATGAGACGCGTGTCAGGGGGTGGGCCGGCAGGGGAAGGAGAGCCGCCCACCCAGCCTCCCCCTGCCCAGACCCCCAACCCAGTCTGCTGGCAAGCCCCGGGCTAGAGCACCTGGTCTCCGTGCTGGTCCTGGAGGGCGCCAGGCTGGCACACTCCCATCACCCGCCCCTAAGCCTACATCCCTCCTCATGCCAATCAGGGGCTGGCCTCCCTCAGGACGCTGCTATGATGCCCATAAAAGTGGAGGCTGCACAAATGATCAGCCAGCACACAGCACGCACAGCGCCCAGGCACAGGCGGGTCCAGAGGCCACAGGGGTCTTCACGCCGTGGCGTGGGGCCAGGCTGGGCCTGCCCGCCTCTCCGGCAGGGCGGATGCAATCCCTCCAGTTGGCCAGGAGCCCTGGGCCAGGCTTGGATGCCAGGACAGAGAGGCAAGGTCTTCTGAGGGCCACTCCCCCCGCCGCCCCAGGCATGACATCACTCTCTGGAGCTGGCACAGCACACGGGGGCATGTGTGCTCGGGTTACGGCTCCATTCCACCAGCAGGGGACGATGGAGGAGCAGAGAAGGGAGGGCTGGGGACTGGGGCACACGGGCCACACGCTGTACACATGGCCGGTGTGTGTCCTGCGTCCTTGCCCGTGCGTGCGCGCTGGACTGCACGTGGGCAGAAGGAGCCCCTCCGCCGGTCAGGAAGAGGCTAAGGGGGACCCACGGGCACACGTCTGACTCAGCGAGTGACCTCGGGCGTTGGCGTCCTAGTCCTGCCTGCCCCAGACACTGTGCTGCGGTCCATGGAAGTGGATAAGCAAACAACCAGGCCACAGCCCACTGTGTCCCCAGGAGGCGGCAGTGGGGCGAGGCAGGGCCGCAGATGCAGCTGGTGCCAGACCTGGCTGATTCCTGAGGACAGAGATGCCTGGTGAAGACCTCGCTCTTCACCCCTGACCCAGCTCAGCGAAACCAGAGTGCCTGCCTCGTGCACTCCCGGGGCCCCTAATCAAGGCTGGACTTTGGGGGACCACGACCTCCAGGCTAGGGGCATGGAGGTATCAGCCTTGGAGGGGAGCCTGCTGGCTGGACAGGGCCCAGCTTACTGTCCAGAGCCAGGGATCCCTGGCTGCTGGGACTGGGGGACAGTGCCCGTGGGGGAGGGGCGGGGCCTGCACCATCCCTCTGAAGACCCTTCTCTGCCAGTTCCTTTGCTCTGCTCTCTCAGCAGCAAAGCCAGGCAAGTGTGTGGGGTAGAGAATTCCACCAGACACCCCCTCTTTCTAAGGAGAGCCTCTAGGAGGGCCAGAGATCTGCCAGCCTTTGCTGCAATTCCTAGAACCCCCAAGAATGCCCTCCAGGCAGAGTCAGGCAGCTTGGAGTGCTCCCTGTAGACTCCAGTCCTCCCATGATTTTGGGACACCCCAGGGCCTGGGAATGGGTGACATGGGAGGGGCAGCCTCTGTGCCAGCCGCCCTGGACCCTCTGTCCCCCACTCCCCCCGGCACAGCCCTCTCAGGACCTGGGGAGGTGCCCAGACCTCCTAATGCTCTCCAGGGCACCCTCCTTCGGTAGAGTATCCTCTTTCCTTTCCACGCCTTGCAGGTCTGGGAAAAACGTGTGTCCCGGGAGGCACTCTCGGCCCCACCTGCCTCTCTCACTGCTCTCCAGAGCAGATGCGGCTCGGCCCGGATTGGGGGGCGCGCCCCGGAGACCCCCACTGCCCGCCGCAGTCCCAGTCCCGGGCTGAGGCGGCACCTGCCCTCCGCGCAGGGCCCGAAAGCGCCGCAGTCTCCGGCTGGATCCGAGGGTGGCGCACAGGGGCTGGGCGGCCCTCAGCGACCACACCGGCCGCATTCCGCACACCCCTTAAAGCGCCAGGCACGCGTTCCCATCCCCGCCGGGCGTTGTAGCCAGCAGCCGTGCGGGAGGGGCGCTCGGGACTCCCGAGCGGCCGCTTCCACCGCCCGCTCCGGCAAAGCGCCCTGCCTTCTCCCTGCCCTCCGCCCACCCACGGAGGGGTCTGTCCTTCCCGCGAGCATCTGCCCAGCCCGCTCCGTATGCCTAGCTCGCTGGGCCGACGGCCTGCCTCTAACCCTTCGGCCCTGCCCTTCTCCAGGGTTTGGGTGGGCGCTGCCCCAAGCCTAGTCCCTCCTCACAGGGTCAAGACTGCTCCCTGGCTTGCTCCTCAGAGAAACGGGGGAACCCTCTAACCCTGGGGCGGGGCACGGCCAGGTTGCAGGGGATTTCCCACCGAGCCCACTGGGGACAGACCAGTAAGGGCCCTGGCCGGCCCGGGGTAAGGGGGGCGCCGCTCCAGGACACTGTCCTCAGACATCAGGGAGGGCCTCTGGTGTCACTTGTAGTAAAGGCACACATGCGTGTGCGCACACACACACACACAGGGGCTGCCCGGGAGACTTCGTCAGACCGGGACACCTGTGACGCCCCCACCGCTCGGCCCACACAGCCTCAGGGCATAGCAGCTGTGTCAGCTCTGCAGCTCTGTGGCTTCTGGTTCCCAGAGCTCACACACGCACACATACACACTCACTCACACACACACATACCCCATCCACACATGGAGAGCACAGCACACACTCACGGGACCCCTCCTCTGAGGGGTCTGCCCGGAGCCCCGGCCCCCGCAGCTGCAGGAGCCCTCTGTAGCCCCTCTCCTCACAGGAGGGCTGGCCTGGCGCCCCCGACGCCCGCCATGCTCAGGAGGTGCTCGGGGAGGGCGTCAGAATGAAGAGCAGCACGCCAGCCGCCGTGTGACGGTGGGGGTGATACTGGTGTGGGCCCTCTCCCCACCCCCTCCTGCTGTAGCCCAGGGCACCCAGGCAGGGAGACAGGGGGCAGGCCCTGGGCTACCTGGGGAGGGGGCTGGCCAGCCTGATCTGGGGAAATGGAAGCCCTGTGGGGACCTCCACCGGCCGGGCAGATAGCAGTGGTGATCAAGCAGGCGGTTGCTAGGCTCCCTGTGCCAGCTGGAGCATTCAGAGGACCCCCCAGTGGGGGATCAATTCTGGCTCAGACTGGGGTTTCCCCAGGGTGAGGCCTATGCCTCCTTCCTCAGACCGCGTGTGTGTGTGTGTGTGTGTGTGCTCCATTCCACCAGCAGGGGACGATGGAGGAGCAGAGAAGGGAGGGCTGGGGACTGGGGCACACGGGCCACACCCTGTACACATGGCCGGTGTGTGTCCTGCGTTTGGGGTAGCTTCCAAGGCACACCAGGTCTTTGCCCAGATTCCCCCCATCTCCTCTGCCTCAGGCCTATGTCGGGGTTTCCCGCTGTCCATGTTTCACCTGCTAGTGGTGGGCCTGGGCCCACGCTGGAGGGGGGACCTGAGGTGTGGGGGCCTGGGGGAGGGCGTCAGAGGAGTCCGTGAGAACTCAGAGCTCCCGAGCTTCGCCCCCACTGGGCCCCCACTGCCCCAGCAGATGCTGGGCTCTGGCTTAGAGAGGAGAGCAGAGGCTGATCTGGAACGTGACCCTTTGGACAGCAGCCCCCCCCGCCCCCCGCCCTGCCGCCAGCTGGGGAGAGAGGCCCTCAGGAAGGCACCTGTGAGGATGGCCACACTGTCGAAGCAGCCGTCAAGCTTGCTGAGCAGGATGGACAGGAAGCTGTCCGCGGCCAGCACGCTGGCGTCCCGGGTGCTCTGGTCATAGACCACCACGTCCTGAGGCTCCGCGGCCTCCACCTGGGCAGAGGGCAGAGGTCAGGGGGGCCGGGCACCCACGTCACCGCATCCCCTGGCACCTCCGCTGCTGCTGGTCAGGCGGTGGAAAGGGGGGACTGTCCCTGCGGAGCAGGGAGGGTCGGGGGACACACCCCCAAGGCAGCCATGCTCCCATGTGCGGTTAACAGACACTGGGGGCCCAGCCCCTGAGGAGGAGATGCGGGGCAGGTGTGAGTTCCCGGGAGGCGCATGTGGGCGCCCTGATCTCCGGGGCACAGGGAGGCCTGGCTGGCTCCCAGGGAGGCCAAGGGCCCCAGGAGGCACATGTCAGGGATTCTGAAGGCTGGGTGGGGGGGAGCTCTGGGTCTGGGGTCTCCTTCCGTCCCTGGCCAGTGATGGGGCCACCGGGGGCTGCAGCAGGCCCTCCTTGCCCCCAGCCAGCCCAGCGGCAGCCGTGGGAAGCTGGGGCCCATTGGCCTTCCCCTCTCCGCTGCCAGCCGAGGGCCCAGATGTGAGCCGCTGGGCTTGGAGCAGCTGGTGGCCCGCCCCCAGCACACTCAGCCCTTAAGCCCGCTGAGCTGCCAGCCCTGGGCCGATGATGTCACCGACAGCCAATGGGAGAGCATTCTGGCCCAGTGCTTGCTGGGGGTTATTCATCACCGGATTCCCCTCACTGGAGGCCGCAGGGGACTCCCGTCTGGCTCCTCTCACATCCCAGCTCTGCCCCAAGCAGGGCCAGTGACCAAGAACCCTCCCTGAGCCTCTGGGCTCCCTGGCAAGCCAAACCTCCCCCATGCGGGCTTCCCAGGTCACAGTGAATGTGGGCTCGATGCCCCTGGGGAACAGAGGCAACTGTTGACCGCAGGTGACCAGAGACGGTCTTGCGGGCCTCAGAGAGAATTCCTGGTCCTCAGGACTCCAGTGGGGAAAGACCAGGGTCTGGATGCCCCTGTGCCTGTGTAAGCCTCCCAGCTGGTCCTAATTCTGAGTCCTCAGGGCGGTCAGAATGGGCCTGGCTGCCTCCCCCTCACTGCCCGTCCATCTCCCATGTCCCCCGCCTCCATCCATGGCCTGTGCGCGGCCACACCACATGGCTGGGCCCTGCATGGAGGCCTCCGTGTGGAGCTGAGTGGTGACCCGGGTGGGGTCAGTGAATCTGCGGGGAGGGTGGGAAGCCAGTAGGAGGGTGTTGAGTCTGTTGGCAGAGGGTCGCCCTGGGGAGGAGCGCTCTTGTAGGCCTAAGGTGGAGAGGGACACTGCCTACCAATGGCTCAGAATCTGAGCTCGAGGAGCACAGTGCAGCTTCAGGGGCAGAAAAAGGGAAGGCTGCCCCAGGCCTGGCTCCCAGAGGAGCTGGAGAGACGGGCAGGCCACGTACCTGGCTGCGGGCGGCAGGCTGGATCAGCTCCGCGATGGTCACCTTGCCCTGCTGTAGCCGCCGCTTCACCAGCTTGGAGCAGCAGATGTTGACGGAGCTGAGTACGTGCCAGCTGTTGTACTCCACAAAGGAGCGGCTATCGATGACCAGCGGCCCCCCAGGCCCACCCCGCAGCAGGCTGGCCAGCCTCTTGGCGTCCATCACCTTCCGTGGGAGCCGGTCCCCGGCCATGGCGTGGCAGTGGGCGGTGGGGAGGGCCAACCCCGGGAGTGGGCAGGGGCAGCTCCAATGGCCTGGACGTGGCCTAGGGTTTGGAGTGCCCGGGCATGGTGCCAGACCTGCAGGGAGAGGCGGACGGTCAGCGGTGCCGCGGGTCCCCGGGCCTCGGAGGGGCTGATGAGGGGACTGGTCCGAGGGCAGCAGCGCATCTGGGGCTGACACGTGCCCATGGGGAGGGCTCTCGCTCCCTCTGGCTCCTTTGTGGAGGTTGGGCTCCCTAAGCCCACTGCTCTCTCGTTGGGGTCTGTGACCCTGGGAAGGGTGCTCGCGAGGGGCTGGTCCCGTCCTGAGCCCTCCAGGTCATAGTGCCAGCCTCTCAGCAGGACGTGGCAAGGCAAGTGGGGACCACAGAAGGCAGGGCCACGGGATTCAGGCAGGACGAGGCCCGAGGATCCCTCTCCCGGGCCTGGGACCCCCGCACGCTCACCCCTTCCAGAGCATCCCCTTCTGACCCCGCGTCGCCTGTCCTGTCTCGGCGACGCAGGTCTCTCCCTGCCCGCCCCTTTCTGGCCGGCATGGCCCGCTGGCTCCGTAAGCCGATCATCCGGATGCGGTGGAGGGCGGGGTGCTGACCGGGCCTGGAGCTCCGTGCCCTAGTTCTGCGGGCCAGGGTCCAGGCACACAGGGGGCCAGCCTCCTCCTCCTGCAGGGCTGGGTCACACGCTTGTGGAATGGGGGAGGCAGTACGACAGGGCACCGCAGACTCAACAGTGCCCTGGGGTTGAGGAGGCCCTTTGGGGGCCTGGTGGGTCCGAGGATTGTGGAGCAGTGGGGGGCACCCGAGGACAGTGTCCGCGGTGAGTGTGGGTGGCTGTGTGCAGGACCCTTGGGCTCGGGGTGCCTGGAGGAAGTAGGAGGCGGGCGGGACATGAGGCTCCAGAGTCTGGGCGGAAAGCCCCTCTGATTTGGTGCCAAGCCTCTGCCACCACTGGCCCACCTGCCAGAACTGGCCTTTCTCAACGCCCCCCTCCCAGGCCTTACACCCATGGAGGCATGCATCTTCAGGATGACGAGTTAGCTCGAAAGCTGGGGAAACTGAGGCTCAGGGGAGGGGTGGGATCAACCCAAGGTCACATCAAGGACAATGGACAGAACCGGGCCCATGGCTGCCCTGTTCACCTGGGGTCTTTCCTCTGCCGGCTTGGGGGCAGGGAGGCTGGGAGACACAATCCCCCGCAGGGCCAGCAAGGGAACTCCCTCGGTGAGCCCCCAGCCGGCAGCCACAGAGGGTGCTGGGGTGCGGCGCTTGGGGACATGCCTCACCTTTCAGGCAGCACTGACAGCCCCCGTCTCTGTGCCAGCCCTTGGGGTGAGCTCCCAGGTTGGCGAGGGGATGCCAGAGGTCGCAGAGGACTAGGTGCGAGGCAGGTGGGGACTGGCCCGCCTGGCATGGGCAGCCCAGGGCTGGGCCACGGGAACTGGTGCCAAGAGAGGCCCTGGACAGTGTTGGGGCCTTGGGGTCCTGCTCACAGATGCTGTTCCTCAGGCGCTCGGGCACCTTGATGGTGGGGGCAGGGCCTGGGGTGCAGACGGGGCCCTGCCCTCCTGAGGGCCACGGCAAGGCAGTGGGTCTGCCTGCTGAGGGGCCCTGCCTGCTCTGAGGCCTCTGTCCACGTGCCCAGGGGTCCCCAACTCAACTCCTGGTCGAGCGGTTTTGAGAGGCTTTTCCGAGTTCTCGCCTGACTCCCGTCAAGGCTGGGACAGGCCCCGCCTCCAGGCCCCCCCACCCCGACCCACCTGGGCAGAGCCTCCCACCACGGGATGTGGGACCTGCATCCAGTCCAGAGGCCCAGACCCCGACAAGGAGGCTGTGGAGTGGGGACACCACGGGCAGAGAGTCTTCCCTCGGGGGGAGGCGGGGGGGGCAAGGAGGCCTTTGATGCCCCTGCAGCCCCTGTCCTCCGGTCCTTACATGACCGGAGGAGCGTGGAGGGGTGCCCACTGCACGGAGGGGAAAGGAGGCTGGCGGAGGGGCAGGGAGGCGAGGCCAGAGACCCACGGAGGAGGGCAGGGCAGGGGCTGGAGGGGTGGGCGGCTGGCTTGTGGGCCCACCTGGTACCGGTCCCCACCCCCGGCTCCCGAGGAGCCTCAGGCTTGGCCCTATTAACTACCGTAGTATTGTTATTTGCAGCTGAGGGGGACTCTTTAGCAAGCTGGCACCTCCATTGTTGCCATGGCAACAGCAGGGGTGCCAGGCAACCGTTGCTCCTGCGGCAGCAGGCGGAGCTGCAGAGCCAGGTCTGCTCCTCAGGTCTGCTCCTCGGGGGCTCCCCGCGCCTGCCCTCAGGTGTCCAGCAGCTGGGCGGGACCACCCCCACCCCCACCTGCCCACCCGGTCCTAACCCTCCGGTCACCTCTGGCATGCACAGGTTCCCTCTCCCATCCCAGGAAGCCCTGCCCTTCTTGGGCGGGACCCCCTGCACCGTGCTGGCCCCCCCAGGGTGGGCACCTGGCCCCCAGGCCCTCCTTGGACAGACCCCTCACCTCCCCAGCTGCAACACTCAGACCACGGCGCAGAGCTGGGCAGAGCAGGGAGGGGTGGAGATGCTGCAATCGGCCAGGCGGGCGCCGAGGAAATGGACATGGAAGGGGCTTGGGCCTCCCCGCTTTTAAGGACCCCCTGCAGGCTCAGCCGAGACCCCTCCCCTGGGCAGGGAGCACCCAGAGCCCAGGTCAGCTGGGAGCCTGGGTCAGCCCCACCAGAGGTTGGCAGCCGGGGAGACAGCGGGTCCCAGGCCAGAAGCAGGAGGAGCCCCGCCCCTCCCCGCCTAGGCCTGGGAGGCCACAGGCACCGCCTCCCCGCTTTCCTGGGAGAGGCCGGGTACCCCGCGCTACCTGGCCCTCATGTGGAATACCGGCTGGACACAGCCCTCTGCACGCTGGCCACGCTCAGGGCACTCACCCTGTTCCCACGATCCACCCCGGCCCCGTGTGCTGTGACGCACATGGCAGTGTGTGCCCACGTTCATGTGGCCGCTGAACACGTGTCCTCACCTTCTGCCTGAGATCCCAGCATGCCCCAGCCCCAGATGCAGACACAGCCTCTCCTCACCGGCTCCCATGGCCTCCGAGAGGGACATCCGTGTCCCTCCGCACGTGTGCGACCAGAAAACTCCCAACTAGGGGCATCCTCACCACGGCACTTTGTGCTGAGCATCGGGGGGATGTGGGACCCCCAGAGACAGGTGGCCAGAGAGCGTGGCCACCACTCAGCGTGGCTCCAGCCTGGCGGAGCCCAGTCACAAAGGCAGGCCTCAGGCAGAGCTGACGGCGGACAGACCTCGGGTGCTGGGTGTCTGGCTCATCCTGACCCTGGGGCAGGCTTGGAGGCAGAAACTGCTACCGTCTGGAATGCAGGAGAGAGGGTGGCAGGGGGTGACTTCTCACAGGCAGGGGCCCACGCGCTCACCAGGTCTGCTCTCTGCACTGCCGCCCGGCTCTCTGAGACGACTGGCACAGGACCCAAGCTTCGTCCACTCTGTCCTGGCTGCTCTTGGCAAGGCCAGGCAGAGCCAGCCTGACCTGGGGAAGCTATGGACTTGGGAGACAGTGGGCTGGGGCTCTACCCTCAGTGCCCAGGGGCTGGGGCTGGACTGGGACCGAGGGCTTGGCACAGGGGTCCTCGGGGGGGCAGGCTCAGGACGCACGAGTCCCAGCTCCTCTGCTCCTGCCCGGCTGGTTTTAGCCCCCGATCTGCAGGGCTTCTTACTGGGCGCCCTCCCCCATGCCACCCCCTGGGCCAGCACCTACGGGTCACCGTCTGGGGGTTCAGGTAGAGGGGACCTCCACCTGTAAGCTCTGACAGTCACAGCCCGAGTCTCATCACTCTTGCTGTGGGCTCGCCCCTTCCTCTCCTCTCCCTGGGAGCTGCACATCTAGAGGACAGGCAGACAACCTCTGCTTCCTCCACGCCCGGCCCACAGCCCCCTGAGCTCTCTGTCTGGTTGCAGCTTCTGGGCCTCAAGGTCAGCCTCAGCCTAGAGGAGAGGTGATGCTGGGAAGGGTCCTGGTGCAGAAAGGGGCTTCAAACCTCTTTCTGCATCTCTGTGCCTGGAACCTGTCCTTTCCAGAGGCAGCCTCTGGGACCCAGGAAGCTTTCTGAGGACAGCAGGGGACTAGAACCTGCCTAGCAACTCCCCCAGGGCCCTAGGCTGACTACAGCAGGAGGTATTTCAGTTAGACTTCAGGATGAACTCCCAGTCCCTGGTCACATGACCTGGCCATCTTTGGCGGATGCTTATCAACCATCTGAGGAGCAAATGCCAGGGACACCTGCCCTCCTGGGGCAGGACAGGGGTGCTGGATGCTACCCATGTTCCCTGGGCTGCTGTGGGAGCAAGAAGGACTCAGGGAGATGCTGGGAACGGACAGTCCCTCAGACCTCCACAGACCCCCAGGAGCAGCGGGCACAAGGCAGGAAGAACCCCCCTCCCCTTCACCAAGCTGCACAAGAAAACTGCAGAGCGCACACTCCATCCGCCACCTTTCTCCTCCATCCTGCGGAGGCCGCCCACCCCCTCCCCATCGCTGCGGTGGCCCCAATGCTCCCCCTCGCGAAGTCAGCACATTTTTTGCAGCAGGAAATTAGAAGGTAAATTCTCCCAGAAGGGATGACCTCGTGCGGACTGGGCCCATTTCTGCCCCTTCCCCTCCAGGCCAGACTATTACATACCCCTCACCCCAAGGTGGGCGCACAGGCTGAAGGAGGCTGGTTGCACTCAGCCTGGCAGTGCCAGCCCCTCCCCCAGCACCCGCCGCGTCTGCAGCAGGCTGGCGGCTGGCCTTTATTCCGCAGAGGCCAGCTGAGCTCCCTGAGGTGGGGGTGCCCATCGCAGCCTGGCAAGACAGAGGAGAAGGCCAGACTCGGAGCGAACCTCTCTTGAGGCTGCCACCCGCCAAACGCCCTCAGCTCCTACGGCCCAGGCGGCCGCATCTCCGCGCCCGGCCCTGGAAAGGACGGTCCTCTCCAATTCTGGTCCCTGTGGGGGGGGCGCTTTTCGGGGGGCACATGGGGCTCGGAGAGATTCACGCTCGATATTAATGGTCGTCCTCGTCCTTAATTCATACCCCTCCCCCACCAAAATAAGAAAGAATCGCGCGTAGAAAGGCGGCGAATTGGTGGCCGGGTGTGTGCCGGTCCGGGGTCCCCGGGGCCCCGCGGGAGGCGGGGGCACGACTTCTCGGTCGGGTCCGCGGCGCTCCTGAGGGCCGGTGGGGGCCGCTCACCTCCAGGCCGCCTCCTCTTCCCCGTGCCCGCCCCGCAGCCCCCCGAGCGCCCCCGATGCAGCACCCACCCGGACGAGCCGGGCGCTCGGGCCGCGCGCCGGTGAGCCCCCAGCCCCCCGGCGCCTCGCGCGTCGCCCCCAGGCCGCCAGCGCCCCGCGTGGCTCCCCGCGGCCCCGCCGGCGCCCCGCGCGCACCCCGGAGCCCCGCGCGCCCCGCCGGCGCCCCGCTCACCTCGGTCTCGCTCGCCTCAGGGCGGCACCCGGGACCCGCGCTGCGCTCAGCGCGCCCGCTCCGCCGCGCAGCCCATGGGCCCGGCGGGGGCCCGCGCAGCCGGGGCCGGGGGAGCGCGCGGGGCGCCGCCGTCGCCGCCGCCGCGGGGAGCGCTCGCACGGGCCCGAGCGCGCGCACTGCGGGCGGGCTCGCGCGCATCCCAGCCCGCGGCTCGGCGGGCGCGGCCGGGGCTGCTCCGGCTCGGGCTCGGGCGCGGGGTCCGGCGTCCGGCGGGGCGGGGGGCGGGGGCCGCGAAGCCGGCTTGGCCGCCGCGCTCGGCCGCGAGTGACAGGCCCGGGGCGGAGGGCGGGGCCGCCGGCGGGGATGAGGTCATGCCGAGCGAAAAAAGCCCCTGACGTCACCTGCAGCCAATCAGCGCACGCGGCTCGGGGGCAGGTGACGTCAGCCAGCGCCCCGGCTCCGGGTGCAGATTAGAGGCGGCGGCCGTGGGGGGCGGGGGCCGGGCTCCGCGCCGTCGCCCGGCGCCCTCTGCCCTCGCCTCTCGCCCAGGCCCCGGCTCTTAAAGGGGCCGCGCGGCCTCCGATCCCGCGACTGGAACCCCACCTCCAGGAAGCCCTCCGGGCCCCAGCGCTCCGCCCCACCCGGAGACCCCCAGTCTCATCTTACAGCCGCGGAGGGTCCAGTCGTCTCGGTCCGGAGCGCGAGCGTTCTCTCTCCGCCGGCCTGGCAGAAGCTGCCCCCCACGCCACCCCACCGCCGGCAGTCTTTGTTCGTGCGGGGCCTGCCGCGGGCAGCGGCTTCTCTAGCCCGGGGCGGGCACGAGCGTACCCCGCGAGCCCGGCCCAGGCGGCGCTTTACCTTAGACATCCGCGCGTCCCCTCTCCAGGAGCCCTGGTGGTGGGAGCCTGGGTCTGCATTTTACGGGGTGGGGGGTGGAGTGGGAAGCTCAGTCGCGAGAAGGTGTGCCTCTGGTCACACATCTGAACTCTGGTGGGAGGTGGCGGCCCCCTGGGCAGCACTGTACCCCCAGCCCCACTGATGACCTCCAGCCTTTGTCGCTTCCAGTTAGAAGTCCCGCCCAAGCGGCGCTCTTGGGACCCGCCCTCGCAGGGTGCCCCCAGCCCGGTAAAGGCAGTTGAGGGTCCGCCCCAGCCGACCGCTGTTGGAACATAAGCCCTCAGCCGCTTGGACGCTGGTTGTCCAGAGCGGGAGCAAACATAGGTAATTACACCTCGGGCGGTGTCTGGCGGAAACACCCCGGAGCCGGGAGGGGAGCGTCTGGGAGGCCACCCCAGGATGGACGGACAGCGACTGGAGGCCACGGAGGCGCAGGGACCCCCGAAGGCTGAGAAGACCTCGGCCTTCCGCCTGCGCGGGGCAGCCGCGGGGGGCGGGGCATGTTTCGGGCATCAGTGTTGCGCCAGGTGTGTACTGAGCACCTGTGCCAGGCCCTGGGGGCCTCGCTCTGAGGAAGGGGAGAAAGACTTCTGCCCAGGGGGCCAAGGAGCCCTGGGAGCTTTTGAAGGTGATAATTTTTTTTTGGTGGGGGGGTGTTGTGACCAGACGACCCAAACATCCTTAACCCCCGTCCCCAGGGCTGCCCAGTGGAGAGTGAGGGCGGGGCTTCCTCTAGCCCGTGGGGGCATCTCAGGGCTCGGAGAGGCTTTGGGCCCCGGAGAGCGCAGCTCCTTCGCCTGGAGGGAGGGATCTGAGAGGCGCCCTTAGCCGCGGCTGTTTGAATGAAGGGTCACAAAAATCCTTGCAGGAGACTGCTTTCTATACTCTCCTGGGACAGGTGGGCACCCGAGACCCCAGAGCTGTGAGTGCAGCTGGGGAAGGTTGTGATGGCCAGGGCCCCCGCTGGGCCCTCTTTTCCCCACTCAATTCTCCTGACCTCTAGCCTCAGAGCTTTGTCCACAGTAGGTGCCTAGTAAGTGCTTTGGGCCTCTCCCTTGCTAGTTTGAGCACTCAGGTGTGAGTTATTTGGGCGTTTGTGTGTGTGTGTGTGTGTGTGTGGAGCAGAGTGTGTTCTTGGCTCTGAGCCAGCACTTAGGATAACAAACATCTTGGAGTGGGGGTGGGGTGGGGCTGTCCCGGAAGGAAGCAGGGCTAACTCCAAGTCTATTTGGGGCTGGGGCTGGGTTGAGATCCTTCCTCTTTCCCTGCCCGAGGTGGACCCAAAGGAGGAAGGTGTTGCTGAGTAGAGAAGCCCTGGCTGGAGATGGAACCTGAACTCAGCGAGATGCCCAGCCCAGTTGCATGGCCAGGTCAGGTCCGGATAAAGTGTAGGGTGTGGCGGGGAGCTTGTTGCATTTGGGCTCATTCCATGTCTGAAAAGTGGGGGAGGCTTGCTCCTGGGAGAGGGTGGGAAGATTCAGGCTGAGCCCCCCAGCTGGTCAGGTGGCCTGAGCCCATATCTGAGGCCCTTGGGGAAGCATGGACAGAACCCAAAGGGCCTGGGACCCTCAGGAGTGGAGGACAGGGGAACTGTCAGTTGGGCTAGGAGGACTCCCCGCTCTCTTGCTCCCTGGGCCAGACCCAGGTTGAGCCCAGTGGAGAGGGCAAGGGAGGACCGTCCAAGTGGCTCCTCTTGTGCCCAGCCCAGGCGTGGTCAGCGCCTGCATGTGGCCAAGGGCGGCTCCTGGCTCTGTCCTTGAGCAGGCGGCAGTAAGCTGAGGGGAGGGGTGCTGTCCTTGTGCCCCCTCGGGGAGGGAGGCGGTGGTGTGCAGTTTCCCTGGGTGTGTCTGGCTGGGGGAGCCTTATTTTATTTTTTGGCTGGACCTCGCTGCTTGCGGGATCTTAGTTGTCGCCACTAGGGATTGAACCCGCGGCCTGGGTAGTGAAGGCAAATAGCCTTAATCGCTGGACCGCGGGGGAATTTCCAAGTTGAGGATTATTTTATCATCCAAGGAGTCATTTCTGTAAAACCTGGGGTTCTGCAAGGATGGTGCATTTGGGTAGGGCGGCACCCACTCTGGGGAGGACAGCGGCCTCCAAAGTCACCAGGATGCTTGTCAGCATTCTTGGGTTCTCTGCAACTAGGGGCGAGACTACCTTCCCCCCAGGCACCACCCGCGGAGGGCCAGAGGTCTAGGTGCGTTGCCTGGTGGGTGGCCCTTGTCGCTCACGCCCCCAGACCCCGCAGGCTCAGGGAGGGGCGGCCGGCATCTCGGCCGGCGCTCCGCTTTGGCGGGGCAGGAGCGGCTTGGGAAGCTGGCTGCGGGCTGAAGGGACGCCTCGCATGGGTTTCAGCTCCCCCGCTGGCCCTCGGGACGGGGCGGCAGTACCAGGCGGTCAGTGTCCAAGTCGGGCAGGTGATCGCGGCCGTGCCAGCCCGCACGTGCAGATGCCGCCTCGGGGTCCCCAGGGTGGAGCAGAGTCCTGAGAGGGCCCCGGGAGGCGCCGTGGCAGCTCGGGGGCGGGTCGAGCCGGTCCGGCCGGGCGCGCTCACAGCCCGCCGCCCCCGAGGGACCCGCGCCCGCGGCCGGCAGGTGCGAGCGCGGTCGGTGCGGCCCGTGCGCTCCCCCTGCCGGCCGCCCTGAAAGCCGCCTTCGGCGCCAAAGGAGACGGAGCTCAGTAGTTGCTGCTGACCCGTCAGGGTTTCAGCGGATGACACACAGTAAACCTGTCCCCGTGGCGTTACGTTTCCCACAACCTTTTTAAGTCCAGGTATAGTTAGTACGACGCCCATCTCAGGTGTTCCAACAGCGGCTTTTGGCAGCTGCGCTGACCGCCCGGAACTAGTCCTAAAAATCCCGGGGCGACCCTGCCCAGCCCCCCCTCACTTTCGGACCCATCCGGTCAGTGCTGCTGCTCTTGAATTTCGTACACGCGGGAGCAAGCGGTGTGCATTCTTTTGTGTCTGGCTTTTTTTTTTTTTCACGCAACAAAGTTCTTCCGCGGCTCGTCGCTTCCCCACTTCCCACCGCCTGGTGGGAACTGTGTGCGCGGGTGCTTCAGCCAACTCTCCGTTTTCACGCACTGGGTTCTTTGAGACCGTGGCTATTAAAAGCCACGCAGCAAAGCGGCCTCCGCCTGTGTGCTGTTTGTTTGGCTGTGCTGGTTCTTGGGTGGCTGCGTGGGTCTTCCTCTAGTTGCAGCGAGCCGGGGCAGCTCTCCGGTTGCAGCGTGCGGGCGTCTTGCTGCGGTGGCTTCTCTTGTTGCGGAGCACGGACTCTAGGTGCTGCGGCGTCAGCGGCTGCATCTTGAAGGCCCAGTGGCTGTGGAGCACGCAGGGGCTCAGTTGCTGTTGGGCATGGGAAATCTCCCCGGACCAGGGACTGAACCTGTGTCCCCTGCATTGGCGGGGGATTCCGAACCCCTGGACCACCAGAGAAGTGCCTTCTGTATGCTTTTAATCTCAGATTGCTCACAGTTCAGGCTGTCTTCTTTCCTAGCACGTCATGACATTTTTGTGGTATACTAATAAATACAGAGAATGGTATAACAAACACCTAGCTGTGGGACCCAGATGTGTCAACCTTTTCTCCCGTTTTGCTTCAGGTTGTAACACCACAGTGCGGACCCCAGTGGGCTCTCTGAACCTCTCCCACCCCTCTGTCCAGAGGCAGCTGCCACTCCAGATGGCCAGTGTCCTCCTGGGTCTGTTTTGTCACTTTGCTGCATGTTTAAGTCCCAAGTACACCACATAGTATTATCTGTGTGCTGTGAAATATTTTTGTCTAGCATCGTGGTAATTGCCCTCCTGCGGTTTCCTTTCTTCTCCCATTGCCGTCTTTTCATCTTTGTTGATGCAGGCAAGCCTGGTCCATCACCCAGGCTCTTGTGCAGGTTTCCACTGATGAACACATTTCCTCTGCTGCTTGTTTTCCTACGAGCAGTGCTGCCAGGAATATTTTAGTAGGTATCTCCTAGCGCCAGGTAACATAGTCATCCAGACCAGCTGTGTCAGCGTTGCTGGCAAGTCTGTTAGAAACACAGACTCTTGCCGTGTAGGGTCTGAGGGTTAGAAGGTGAACACGTCTGGGTGTCCATTATTCTGTCTCCCACAGTTGGCATGATATCTTCCTTAAGTATCTGGAGGTATTCACTCTTTTTTTTTTTTTTAAAAGTGTTTTATTTATTTGGCTGTGCTGGATTGTAGTTGTGGCATGTGGGATCTAGTTCCCTGACCAAGGATCATACCCAGGCCCCCTGCATTGAAGTGCAGAGTCTTAGCCACTGGACCATCAGGGAAGTCCCTGAAGATATTCACTCCTGAAGACACTGGCCTTCTGCTTTCCTCCTGGGAAGGTTTTCAGTTACAGATTCAATTACTTTAGCAGATATAGGACCATTCACACTTTATTTCTTATCTCAGTTGTGATATAGTTGTGTTTTTCAGGACTTTGCTTATTTCATCTAAAATTTGAAATTGTTCATGTAATTTATTCTTGTACTAGTTATATTTTTATTGTGTGCAGGATATGTAGTGAGGTCACCTTTTCATTTCTGTTGTTTGTAATGTATCTTTTCGTCTGCTTTTGGATCAGTATTGATGGTGGTTTGTAAATTTTGTTAATCTTTATGAAGAGCAAACACTTGACTATGTTAATTTTCTCTGTTTTACATCTGATTTCAATTTCATTGATTTGTGCTCTCTTTTAATATTTATTTTATTTTATTACTTTTATTATTTTCTTTCTTTTTCAGATTCAATCTACTTTTCCTTTTCCAGTTTCTTGAAAGTTTAGATAGTTGATTTTTACTTTCTCTCCTTTTCTAACACGTGTTTTGACATATAGATTTTTCTTTGTTGTTCAGTAGCTAAGTCATGTCCAACTCTTTGCAGCCCCATGGACTGCAGTATGCCAGGCTCCCCTGTCCATCACCACCTCCCGGAGCTGGTCAAAGCCAAGTCCATTGAGTCGGTGATGCCATCCAACCGTCTCATCCTCTGTTGCCGCCTTCTGCTCCTGCCCTCAATCTTTCCCAGCATCAGGGTCTTTTCCAGTGAGTTGGCTCTTCTTATCAGGGGGCCAAAGCATTGGGGTTCAGCATCAGTCCTTCCAGTGAATATTCAGGGTTGATTTCCTTTAAGCACTGCTTTAGCTGTATCCAGGAGATTTTGATGTCATATTTACATTATAAGGCTGTCCAAAATATCTTCTAATTTCCACTGTGATTTCTTAGGCTTATGGGTTATTTTGAAATCTATGCCTTAATTTTCAGACATTTGGGGATTTGAAAACAGATATCTTTCTTTTACTATGTGTCAAAGACATACTCCGTGTGTCTGTCAAAGCATATACTCTGTATTATTTCAATATATGTCAGTGAAGTCAAGTTGGCTAACCGCATTCAGCTCTCCTAACTCCCGACTGATTTATCTCCTTGTTCTATCAGTTACTGAGATATTGCAATAAAAGTGAAAATTCTCAGTTCTATTTGTGGATTTGTATTTTCCTTCTTTTAGTTTTGTCAACATTTGCTTTATATATTTTGAAGCTTTGTTATTTGGTTAACAGAAATTTAGGATTGTTTACTTTTTTGGTCTCGTTGAATCTTTTAGCATCATGAAATGTTCTTTGTTCTCTCTGGTAAGAGTTTTGTCTTAAAGTCTACCTTGTCTGATAATAATATAGCTACACTAATTTTCTATAAAATCAGTGTTTGCATGATATATCCTTTTCCCATTTTTCTCTTTCTACCTTTCTGGGTCCCATTACTGAAAGCGTGTCTTTTGTAAATAGTATGCGTTTGAAAATTCTGTTAATTTTCCGGTCTGACCTTTGACTTTTATTGGAGTATTTAGATTATTTGCATTGACTGTAATTGCTGATATTGTTGGGTTTAACTGCTGTTTTTATTTTCTATTTCTTTCATCTCTTCTTTCTTTCTTTAGTCCTTTTTCTTGCCTTTTTTTGAATTCACCAAATTTTAAAAATTCAGTTTATCTCTTCTATTAGCTTTTGAGTTATATGTTCATGTGTTATTCTTTAATGATTATTCTGGAGATTAAATTTTACATTCTTGAAGTCTCATGACTTCCTGAACAGGGAAAGAACTTCACAACTCTTTAATTCCATTTATCCTTCTACATTTTATTTCTGCAAATGTTAAAAATCATACAGGATGTTAGTGTATTGTTTAAAAGAGTTAATTTTTTGTGCTTACCAATATTTTTACACTTGCCACCACCCTTTACGCCGCCACCCTTTACACCGCCACCCTTTACGCTGCCATCCATCCTTTACTCAATTCCTGACCCTCCATACTCCCATATGGAGTTATTGTTCTTCAGCTCGAAGAACTTTAGTATTTCTGTGTTGTAGGTCTTTCAGTGATATCATCTTTCAGCTGAAAACAACTCTACTCCACTCACATTTTGGAGGATATTTTCATTAGGTATAAAACTCCAGGCTGGGAGGTTTTTCCTCTCAGCTCTGTAAAGTGTCATCCCATTATCTCCTGGATCCCATCATTTCTGTTTAAAAGTCAACTATCATTTTTATGATTGTTCCTTCAAAGATACTGTGTCCTTCTCCTGTTGCTTTTACTATTTTCTCTGTGTTTATTTTTTAATATTTATTTTCATTTATTTGGCTGTACCAGGTCTTATTGCCACCAGCTCTGCTGGTGTTTCTTTCCTGGTATAGTTCCTCCTTCTGGGTTATACCTGATGACCAGCCCTCACCCACAACTGGCTAATCACCTGAAGGAAGAAAACACAGCGATCTGTGGACATGAGTTTGAGTGAACTCCGGGAGTTGGTGATGGACAGGGAGGCCTGGCGTGCTGTGATTCATGGGGTCGCAGAGAGTTGGACACGAATGAGCAACTGAACTGAACTGAACTGAATCCAGTTTATCTGAGATGAGGTTTCCTTCTCTGGAATTTATTTAATCTGGACCTCATTGCTTCCACAATTCTCTGATGTCATATATATATTAATATATATATCCCACTTAAAAATATAAATGAATAAATTGTGGTAAAACACATAAGATTTACTAATGTCTTTTTAAGTATTTTAATTTTAATTTTATATTAGAGTATAGTTGATTTGTGTTTGTGTTGGCGCTCAGTCATGTCTGACTCTTTGTGACCCCTTGGACTGTAGCCCACCAGGCTCCTCTGTCCATGGAATTCTCCAGGCAAGAATCCTGGAGTGGATTGCCATTTCCTTCTCCATAGCTGATTTACAGTGCTGTGTTAATTTTAGGTGAACAGCAAAGTGATTCAGTTATACATATACATGTATGCATTCTTTTTCAGATTCTTTTCCGGTATAGATGATTACAGAGTATTGATTAGAGTTCCCTGTGCTTTGCAGTGAGTCCTTGTTAATTATCTATTTTGTATATAGCAGTGTATATATGTTAATCCCAACTCCTAATTTATCCCTTCCCCAGTCTTTTCCCTTTGGTAACCATACATCATACATTTGCTTTCAAAGTCTGTGAGTCTATTTCTGTTTTGTAAATAAGTATCATTTTGGGGGCTCCTACATATAAGTGACACCATATGTTTGTCTTTCACTTAGCATGATAATCTGCAGGTCCATCCATGTTGCTATGAACGGCGTGATTCCGTTCTTCTTTTATGGCTGAATAATACTCCATTGTAAGTATGTACTGCAATGGAGTATTGTATATATGTACCATGGGCTTCCCAGGTGGCGCTACTGGTAAAGAACCCTCCTGCCAAGGCAGGAGACATAGAAATGTGGGTTTGATCCCTGGGTCAGGAGGATCCCCTGAGAAGAGCGTGGCAGCCCACTCCAGTATTCTCGCCTGGAGAATCCCATGGCCAGAGGAGCCCGGCGGGCTGCAGCCCATAGTCCACAGAGGTGGGCATGAGTGAGGCGACAGCCTAGCGAATGTATGCCACGTCTTTCTCCATTCCTCTGCTGGTGGACATTTAGGTTGCTTCCATGTCGTGGCTGTTGTGAATATTGCTACTGTGAACACTGGGGTGTGTGTTTCTCTTTGAATTGTGGTTTTCTCAAAGCATATGCTCAGTAGTGGGATTGCTGGGTTGCGTGGTAGTTCTATTTCTGGTGTTTGAAGGAGCTTCCATTCTGCTCTCCATGATGAGTGTATAAAATTTACTGATGTCTTTTGACTTACGGGTTTTGCAATTAATTTGGCCTTTTCCAGTTGCCAAAATGGGACTGTGGGCCTTCCATAAATGTTATATCCCCCCTGGAAGCAGAAGCTTTGCTCTCTTGGTTTTTACACACCATCACAAACCTTCACATTCCAGAGGGTAGGAGTGTGGGCTCAGCATCAGCCTTTGTGGTTTTCAGTGCTGGCTGCACAGCTCTGTAAGTGGGGACACAGGGAAGGTGTCACTGGTGTGTGGCTGCCCTGTCGGAGGTGGGAGGAACCATCTGCCCCCAAACCGGCTCGGATATCAGCACCGATGGCACCAAGAGGGCAGGCCAGGGTTTGTGACTCACATCGTGGGACTCTGGGTGAGCGGGTCTGGATGGCGAGAGTGGAGGGAGGGTGTGGCTTTGGTTTTCACTGTGATCAGGGATTGGGCACCCTGGGGCTGCTGCGGGCCATCTGGAGGTGCACAGCGCCAGACCCGCACAAGAGGGGCTATGCTTTGGTCTGGCTGCTTCAGTCAACACACTACTCAGCTCAGCACTGAGCCCGGGGTGCGTGCAGAACTCAGCACTGGCCGGCAGAGCGTAGTCCCGCCTCACGCAGCTGCTTTACCATTCACGGAGCATTTCCTGCGAGGAAGGTGCTGTCAGCAGCCCATCTTACAGGTGTGGACACTGGAATCCAGGGAGGAAAGGTGACTTGCTCAAGGCTGCTCAGCTAGCTGGCTGTAGAAAACACACAAGCGACGTTTGGGAGACGGAGATCCACATTGGCTGAGGACGCTATGGGCAGCTTGGGCAGGTGGGCTGTTAGCAGGTCCAGGAATGAGCGTGGCCACAGGTGTAATTCTGACACACACCCTGCCCACCCCAGCAGAGGGCTGTAGACAGACAAATAGAGCAAACAGCAATGGGTTCTGGGACGAGAGGCTTTATTAGGTTAAGGGACAGGGAGATCTGAATGGCAGAGCTGAGAAAAGCCTGTGTCGTCTGCTCAGATATTCTTGTGGGAGCAGGTGCAGCTGGTCAGGGCTTGGGACTGGCCATTCACTGATGCAGGTGGCTGGGGATGGTCTCCAGATGCTGGGAATGACGCTTTGGAAGTCATCATTGGACATACACCCCCATCACATTTGACAGGAGGTAAAAAAAATGTTCATGCTTGGAAAGGGAGGAGGATGGCGTGGCTTCATTGGAGCCCAGGACTCCTGACCAGAGATGGTGCTGGGTATCGGGGTCCAGCCTCGATAAGGCCCAGGGTATCCTCGGGATGAACGGCGTCGGCGTTAGAGAGAGAGAGAGAGAGACAGGGGCTGATGATTCCTTGGTTTACGCTGGAAACCAATAAAACCCCAGCACGGGGTTTGCTCTGTTTACGTAGGCCGCAGGCGCCCTCTCGAATCGCTGGAGGCACCCCACCAGGGCACCCCCTCGAGTGAGTCTTAGAAGCCCAGGCAGATAAGTAAATTCAGAGGGCCCAGCGCTCCAAGGATCTCAACCAGAAAAAGGAGAATAGAGAAAAGGATGGAAAAAGAGAAAGAACGACACGGGGAGACCAAGCTTCAGTGAGCAAGGCCCAAAACTTTATTTTCCAGTGCTGCTTTTATACCCTAAGTTATGCGCATAAGAAACAAAGAAAGGGAGGTATACATTCACACCAAAATCACGTGGGGTCAGCAGTCTTGACCCGTATCAGGATCAGGGCTTATTTTTGTATATCTCGTGATAAAAGTTTTTAGGTGGTTTACATCATCTTCTGGCCAGGGGGCCTGCTAACAGTTTATGGCCCTCTCTCCTAACAATAGGTTAGTTAGCAAGTAAAAGACTTTTCTTTTAAGGTGACTTTCCTAAAGTTAGGTGTTAGACACATAACAAAGTTACATTCCTATAAGGCACCGGTGTAGTGAGATGCAAGAAAGGAACTTATTAACTTAAGATCTGATGTGGTTAAGTCAAAGGATTAATATATTTCCAAGGATACAATAGATAGAGGAAACTGCAGCAAGCATTGATTTAACAATGAAATCTTTTCTAGTACTATTCTAGTGATTTTAACTTCTTCAACAGATTCCTGTATTTTAGGAGCCCAGACAAACTTGTCATGCAAGTTAGAAAGCTATCAGAGGGGCTTGGATTGGAACACTCCTATTAAGCCGAGGAGAACTTTTAAACTACAGCTCTGAATTAATGTTTTCAGAGAAAGGTGGTTGGGGGGAAGCCCCTGTAAGTATTAGAGGACTTGGTAAGAGGCGTAAGATAGTAAAGCAGTCAGACTCCAGTTTTCTTTGAGGTAGATGCTCAGGTAAGTCCAGGGGGTTCCTCGAGCCCTGATTAGCCTTTGCCCGTCAGGCCTCTTCCCCAGTTGACCTTTGCCATGGGTAGGATTTCCCTCGCTGGCTCCCGGCAGCTGGGTCTGGTAAGAATCCCTGCAAAACCGAAAATTAGATCTTGCACTGGCAGCAAACGGGGACACAACAGCTGGACTGGGAGCAGCAGGGTCTGCAGCAGCTGGACTGGGAGCAGCCACAGGAGCCACAGCCCCCTTTGCCACAGCTGGAGCAAGAACAGGCTGGCACACAGCAGCACACGGGCACACAGCAGCTGGAGCCACAGCCCCCACAACTGGATCCACAGCCTCCCTTGGAGCCCCCACACGAGCCGCAGCCCCCCTTGGAGCCCCCACAGGAGCCACAGCCCCCCTTGGAGCCCCCACATAAGCCACAGCCCCCTTTGCCACAGCTGGAGCAGGAGCAGGCTGGCACACAGCAGCACACGGGCTTGCAGCAGCAGACAGGCACACAGCAGCTGGAGCCGCAGCCCCCACAACTGGAGCTGCAGCCCCCACAGCTGGAGCCGCAGCCCCCACAGCTGGCGCTGCAACCCCCACAGTTGGAGCCGCAGCCTCCGGAACAGCCAGAGCAGCCCATGGTTCTGGTGGGTTGAGGGTGGAGCAGGTCAGAGGAGCAGGTGGAGAGAGAGCAGGTGCTCAGGTGTGGGGCCTCCGGGGCCCGGAGCCTTATATACCTGTGCAGGCCAGGTGAGAGCTGGGCACATGCTCACTTCCTGGTTCCTGTTTGTGCCGAATCTGGAACTCTTTTATTGTTTTCCTCTGGATATCAGCCCCTGAAGTAAGGTCCATGTGTCACTAGTGTTACTGGTCAGTCACTGAATCCAGTTCCCCTTGTTGAATCTGTGTCCTGACTTGAGGGAGACCCCTGAGGGTTCAGCCCATTCCTGCAACTCGTTGATTAAAAATGATGTCTGTTAGCTCTGCAAAGGGTATCGGTAACAACATAGGTGGTGCACGTGGCTCTGTTTATCCACTGCTAAAGTTACAAGGAAGTGGAAGTGCTGTTTGCTCAGTTGTGTCTGACTCTCTGCAGCCTCATGGGCTGTGGCCCCCCAGGCTCCTCCGCCGACTTATCCCTTTTACCGGTTGTTGGACATTTTGTCTCTTTTTGTCGCTATTTCAAACAGTACTGCACTTTTCTTGTCCACAGGTCAGTGTGTGTTGGATGGAAAAAAGTGAAAGTGTGAGTCGCTCAGTCAGGTCTGACTCTTGACGGACCCAGGGACTGTAGCCCACCACGCTCCTCTGTCCATGAACTTTTCCCAGCAAGAATACTGGAGTGGGTTGCCATTCCCTCTCCAGGGGATACTCCCCCGCTAGGGATTGAACATAGGTCTCCTGCATTGCAGGCGACTTCTTTACCTTCTGAACCACCAGAGAAACCCAAGATTAGAGTTTTAGGAATCTACCTGGAATTAAATTTTGGGCATTTTTTGAAGTCAGGGTTTCGTTTTCTTGTTTTTTCCAATAACAAGGTCTTCCCCATAGGCTGCAATGTCACCTCGTTCACACGAATTCAAGGTAATGCTTCTAACATGTCACCACTGTATGAAATAGTGGCTGTGAACTTTTGGTGCAGACTTCTGTCAGATTAAGGGATGTTCCTTTTAGTCCAGCGATTTTCCGTTTGTCTTCAGTGGATGTCGAAGTTTATGGACTATTTCTGCAGCTGTTGAAGTGACTGGAAGTTTTCTCCTTTGATGAGGACGGTGAATTTTAGGGTTGATTTAAAATGGAAACAGTCCTTGCGTTCCTGCGGCTACAGCTTCTGCCTTCTGTTCTTACTGGACTGGTCCTGCTCGCGGGGTTTTTATGCCCAGTTCACAGATGAGCCCGCCGAGCGGCGTCCATTTCCCAGACACCCCTGCCCCACGATCGGTGTCGGGCTCACCCCGGCCTGGGGCTGGGGGGCGGGTGTGTCCCTCATCTTCTACTGGCTGGAGAGGTCTGCTGCGTGGGGAGTTACTCATCGCTTGCTCGTTTGGTAGAACCTGTTTGTGAAGCGGTGCGCGGATCCTATGAGTGTTTGGAGGGTCACATTTCACGCGCCGGTCTATGCGGCTGAGATATCCTTGGGGGTCTGTTTTTTCTTAAGATTGTCACAAACCCAAGCTTTTCTCATTTATTGGCAGGCACTTGTTCATCAATGTCTCCTGTTGGATAACTGCTGGGTCTGTTGTGCTGTTTTGGCTCCTACTTTATATACACTGCTGTTTTTTTTTTTTAGTCACTCCGTTGTGTCCAGTTCTTTGTGACCCCATGGACTGTAGCCGCCAGCCTCCTCTGTCCATGGGATTTCCCAGGCAAGAATACTGGAGTGGGTTGCCATTTCCTTCCCCAGGGTCATACAGATGCACTTAGCTTATATTCCTGCTCCTTCCCTTTCGTTTCCCTGCTCAGTTTGGCCAGGAGTTGGTGAATTTCTTAGTCTTTGCAAAGACCAGTTTCTGGTGTTGTTGATCTTTATTGTGTATTTAAAAATATTTTTTATTAAAATAGATAATCAACAAGGACCTACTGTATAGCGCAGGGAACTATATTCAGTGTTTTGTAACAGCCTATAAAGGAGAAGAGTCTGAAAAGGTGCAGAATATATACACATACAACTGAATCAGTTTGCTCTACACCTGAAGGCATCAGTTCAGTTCAGTTCAGTCCAGTTCAGTCGCTCAGTCGTGTCCGACTCTCCGCGACCCCATGAATCACAGCATGCCAGGCCTCCCTGTCCATCACCAACTCCCGGAGTTCACTCAAACTCATGTCCACAGAGTCGGTGATGCCATCCAGCCATCTCATTCTCGAAGGCATCACAACACTGTAAATCACTAAGAAAATGCAGATCCTGAAAGTATGTGTGATGCTGAAAGTCCTAGGGATGCGGAGAAGTGTGCAGTTAAGTGACTAAAGCAAGAATCTAGACTATATGTATCTGTGATGCCAACACACACACACACAGACACACAGAAACACACACACAGACACACAGACACGCACAGACACACACAGACACACACACACACTGATAGACACAGACACACACACACATACACTGGTAGACACAGACACACACAGACACACAGAAACACACACACAGACACACAGACATACACAGACACACACAGACACACACAGACACACACAGACACACACACATACACTGATACACACACACAGACACACACACACATACACTGATCGACACAGACACACACAGACAAACACACAGACACACACACATACACTGATACACAAACACAGACACACACACACAGAGACACACACTGATAGACACAGACACATAGACACACACACAGACACACACACACTGATACACACACAGACACACACACACTAATAGACACAGACACACACACACACACTGATACACACACACACATACACTGATACACACACACACATATACTGATACACACACACACTGATAGACACAGACACACAGACACATACACTGATACACACACAGACACACACACAGACACACACACACACACTGATACACACACACACATACACTGATACACACACACACATATACTGATACACACACACACTGATAGACACAGACACACAGACACATACACTGATACACATACACAGACACACACACATACACTGATACACAGACACATACACTGATACACACACACAGACACACACACAGACACACACAGACACACACACATACACTGATATACACACAGACACACACACACACTGATACACACACAGACACACAGACACACACAGACACACACACTGATACACACACAGACACACACAGACACATAGACACACACACATACACTGATACACACTCACAGACCCACACACAGACACACAGACACATAGACACACACACATACACTGATACACACTCACAGACCCACACACAGACACACAGACACACACACACATACATTGATACACACAGACACACACACATACACTGATACACATACACAGACACACACACAGACCCATAGACACACACACATACACTGATACACACACAGACACACACACATACACTTATACACACACAGACACACACATACACTGATACACACACAGACACACACACAGACACACACACACTGATACACACACACAGACACACACACAGACACACAGACATACACTGATACACACACAGACACACACACATACACTGATACACACACAGACACACACAGACACATAGACACACACACATACACTGATACACACTCACAGACCCACACACAGACACACAGACACACACAGACACATAGACACACACACATACACTGATACACACTCACAGACCCACACACAGACACACAGACACACACACACATACATTGATACACACAGACACACACACATACACTGATACACATACACAGACACACACACAGACCCATAGACACACACACATACACTGATACACACACACAGACACACACACACTGATACACATACACAGACACACACACAGACACACAGACATACACTGATACACACACAGACACACACACATACACTGATACACACACACACAGACACACACATACATTGATACACACACACAGACACACAGACACATACACTGATACGCACACACAGACACACCCACATACACTGATACACACACAGACACACAGACAGACACACACAGACACATACACACTGATACACACACACACACAGACACATACACTGATACACACACACAGACACACACACATACAGTGATACACACACAGACACACACACACATACACTGATACACACACAGACACACACATATACACTGATACATACACAGACACACACACACATACACTGATACACACACACATACACTGATACACAGACACACAGACACACACACAGGCACACACACATACACTGATACACACACAGACACACAGACACACACACACAGACAGACCTACTCAGGCATAGACACAGGGAGATGTTTAAAAATTAACGTAATTGCTTTTTTCTTAAAAAATCCTAACGCTATTTTATATTGCTTCACCTTGATTTCCTTCTACTCTATTATTTTTCTCTGTTTCTCTACTTTCTCTTATAAAACTTTGCTCATTAATCTCTAGTTTTTTTTTTTTTTTTTCTGAAACAAGCATTTTGGCTTAAACATTATTTTAAAATAAAGTTTTAGTTCCATAACTGCAAGTTTTGACACATACTATTTTCATTACTGGTCAGTTGTAACTATTTTTATAATTGGCCTTTTGATTTTGTCTTTGGCCCCTGCGTTGTCTAGAAACGGTGGAAGTGTTCCTAATGACCAGGGTTTTGTGGCCAATCACACAGCCTGATTTCTGCCCGAGGTGCGAGGAGGCCTGAGCACAGAGCCTGGCCATCTGGTCTCTATGGGCACGCCCCCCGCTGGCACGTGGGGACAGTTCCTAAGTGGCCCCAACGTGTTTAGGAGTGCTCTGTGTCCTCCAGGCTCAGTGAACCCTTCACGACAGCCTATGGTGTTGCAGATACTCTGCGGCCTTACCTACTCTTTGTCTGCTTGATTATCAGAGACCAAAAGGAGTGTGTCCTCCTACTGGGGACTCTCCTGGTGGTCCAGTGGCTGAGACTCCACACTCCCCATGCCGGGGGCCTGGATTCGATTCCTAGTCGGGGAGCTAAGATCCCACATGCCACAGCTGAGACCTGGCACAGCCAAAGAAATAAAAGGAATTAATACAAACAGAAGACCTACTGGGGTGGCACTCTCCTGAGGCTGGCCTGGGTGCCTTTTCTAGGCCAGGGCCCTTCAGCCTCCTGCGTGCTCATGTTTTGCGGTTCTCTCTTGTGACTAGTGTAGAACTACCCGAAAAGCTCCCGTATTTGAGGGTTCTGCCCATTAAACCATGAGCGGACTCCGCGTGACTCACTGTGATTTCTGATATATTTACTTTTGTTCCTGCCTTTCTTTGCATTTAATTGTCCTATTTTAATGCTTTCTTTCTATTCCTCCTAGCAAATATGGGGTTTTTAAGCTTTTTTTTTTCCCGCCTTGATTGACTTAGAAGTTATTTACTGTATTCCCTGTGTTACTAACAACCCTCTCCATTTCATACATATTTAATTTATTTTTTAGATATTTATTTTTATTTATTTATTTGGCTGCTCTGAGTTTTAGCTGCAGCATGTGGGATTTTTAGTTGCAGCATGTGGGATCTCGTTCTCTGACCAAGGATTGAACCTGGGACCCCTGCATTGAGAGTTCCAGAAAAAGAAAGTGTTAGTCACTCAGTTGTATCTGAGTCTTTGTGACCCCATGGCCTGTAGCCCCTGGGGTCCTCTGTTCATAGAATTCTGCAGGCAAGAATCCTGGAGTGGGTAGCTATTTCCTTTTCCAGGGGATCTTCCCAACCCAGGGATCGAAACTGGGTATCCCACATTGGCAGGCGGGTTCTTTACCACTGAGCCACCAGGCAAGCCCCTATTTCATATGTATTTTAAATAAAACATGGTCTAAATGTGCTCGGCCCTCTACCTGCCTCTGAAGAGCAGTGGGAGGAGCTCCGTCCTGTGTGGGCGTGTTCCTGGTGTCTGAGCGCCACCTGTTTTTCTGTTGCCTCGTGGTGTGTTCTTGTTTATTTTTACCTCAGTGTTTGCTTAAACTCGCCCCCACGCCCGCCGGCAGCTGTTTACCCGCTTCTCACACCCGAGTCCTTCGTCTCCCTTTCCTGCTTCTCAGCACCGTCCTCTGCAGCCCCCTCGCCTAGCACGTCTTAGCAGACTCTGTTTTCCATGACAGTGGTTGGCTTCCCCCCTCGCTGTGGACACCATTTTCACTGGGGACAGAATTCCAGGTTGGCGGTTGTTTTCCCAGGGCTTTCTGTGCGCCCACCTGCTGTCTTTGCTGAGGCCCGTCTGTCTGCGCCTCCTCTCTGAGCATCCGTCTTCTGCGTTCACTTTAAGAGTGTGCTGAGGGTTTGGCTGTTTCACCTGCTTTACGTGCTTCAGGACCCCGAGGGTGCTGAATGCGTTGTGTGCTCAGTCTTGTGCGACTCTGTGTGACCCCCTGGACTGCAGCCCACCGGCTCCTCTGTCCATGGGATTCTCCAGGCAAGAATGCTGGAGTGGGTTGCCATTTCCTCCTCCAGGGGACCTTCCCGATCCAGGGATCAAACCAGTGTCTCCTGCTTTCCAGACAGATTCTTTACCCACTGCGGCGCTGGGGAAGCCAGTGCTTTTTCTCACCGTTTCGGGAGATTCTCTTTGGAGATGGTCTCTCCTCAGGCTGCCTACTCTCTAAATGGACAAATGTCCTGCTGCTCTGCCCATGGTTTTAACAAAACTAGCTCTACTGACATAGAATTCACATATCACAGCGGTCATCCATTTAAAGCACACGATTCAGGGAGCGCCTTGGTGGCCCAGTGGTTAGGACTTGGTGCTTTCACTGCAGAGGGTGCAGGCTTCCTCCCTGAGCAGGAAACCAAGACCCCATAAGCTGCATGGCCAAAGGAAACACAGAATCACACAGCACCGTTCCACGATGCTGCTGCACAAGCATCAGCGCGATCAAAGGTAGAACATGTCATCACCCGCAAAGAGACCCCACACCCATTACCGTCCCTCCCCGTTCCTCCCCAGCCCTGCACCCTGCCCCTCCCCCACCCTAGGTCACTTCCTGTCTCTAGATTTGCGTGTTCCGGGCATTTTACATAAATGATACTGCGTGAGATCTTTTGTGACTGGCTTCTTTCCCTCGGCATGTTGAATTTAGGGCTCATCCATGTTGTCAAAAGAATCTGCCTGTTTGATCCCTGGATTGGGAAAATCCCCTGGAGAAGGGACCTGCAAGCCACTCCAGCATTCTTGTCTGGGAAATCCCATGGACAGAGGAGCCTGGTGGGCTGGAGTCCATGGGGCTGCAAAGAGTCGGACACGACTGAGCGACTGACACCCGTGTTCATTTTGTTCACCTGCTGTCAATGCATCACTCCTTCCCTCCTTATCACCAAGTGCTGTTCTGTCATGTGGATGGTCCACCTTGTATTTAACCATCTACCTCTTGATGGATATTTGGATTGTCTCCAGTTTTTGGCTATCTTGCGCAATGCCACTACACATTGGCATCCAAGCTTTTGTGCTGACGTGTGTTTTCACGTCTCTCGAGGGGATGCCTGGGAGTAGAATTGTTGGTTGTGGCTGGGTCTTTGAGGACCTGCTGGCCTGGCCGCATGTATCGGAGGTGACTTTCTCAGGTTCTGTGTTTCATCTCCTGGGTGGCGTTCTGGGTATTTTCTCTGGATTCAGCTTTCTCTTCAGCCGTAGCTGATTGGAGCCTACTTTGAGTGTTAATTGTCAGAAGTTCTGCTTTGTCTTTTTCTGAAGATGCCTTTGCTCTTTTTTGGGGGGGGGCACGTCACATGTAGGTCTTAGTTACCTGACCAGGGTTTGAACCCATGCCCCGGCATTGGAAACTCAGACTGTTAACCACTGGACCACCAAGGAAGTCCCTGCCTGCTCTATTTGCACCTGTTTGATACCTCTCTAATTTTTAATGCTCAAATATTTGAAGTGTAGTCTATTCACCCACTGAATACATCTGTCTTTGAGGTTCCAGGGTTCTAAATCTGCTGCTTGTTGTTTGGGCTGAGACGACATCCCTGCTGGGTGGTTTGGTGTTTAATGTTGAATTGTGAGCTCACAGTTCATCTGTGCTTAACCTGTGGGAATCGTCCAGTGAAGCCGGAGCTGGGTTCGTCAGCTGCCTTGCTGGTGTTTGGGTTTTTATCTGGCCTACTTTTCCCTTGTGTTAAAAACAAAACTCAACTACATTTTGAAGATCTTATTTCCTTATTCAGCACGCTGTGCCTCAGGCAGCACCCCCTCCCCAGACAGAAAGGAACTCCAAGAGCTGTGCGCAGGGAAGGCCTCTCTAGGCGGGAGACAGCCACGGGAGCCAAGGCTGGGTGGGGTGTCCAGGGCGGCCTCCTCCAGGGCGCCAGGGGTCAGTCAGGTCGGTGAACCGACCCGGCCGTACCGATGGACGGGTTCAACCTTCCATTCCTGGGAGAAGCTGAAACCGTCGTTAGCCTCGTCTTGGTTTGGTGACAGGGAGGCAGAGGCACCTCAATTTAAGCCTGTTGCCTTGTTTTCAACACCTTGAGTAAAGGTCGGGGGTCTGAGCAGGGCGCACCCCCGCTTCTCCCAGTGCAGCCGCCTCCACACCTGTCTGCCTTCGCTTCCTGGCCCTGACCTTGGAGAATGTCTCCGCCTCAAGCTGCTCCCTTTGGCAGCCGGGGAGAAGAACGCGCCCAATGCGGGTGGGCACGCGTCCTCGGGTCCTTTCCTGCTTGCCCCCCACATTGTAGGGGGCAGGGGACTCCCCGGGGGCCGTGGAGAGCCGAGCTGGAGCTGGAGATTCGGGGCGTCCAAGTCGGTCCCCTGCAGTGGCCGGGGGACCCTCCGGCCCCAAGAGGAGGCCAGTTGCCTGGTTGCCAGAGGAGACTTTGAAGGCGCTGTCGCTCAGAGCAGCTGCAGAAACCGAGCTGTTGGAGACTGGGGTCCAGCGGTGGGGTCCTCAGAGATGAGGATGTACCTGCGGGGCCTGGACCAGGGCTTGGTGACCAGAGTCTGGGTCCTCAAGGCGGTTCTCAAGGCGAATGCCTGGAATGGCTGCACTCCTGTCCACTGAAAGCTTGCAGTAAACGTAACCCTCGGGAGCAACTGCAGACCCTCTGCGGAAGCCTGGCTGCGAGCCCAGCCCTGCTGTCAGTGGAGGATGAGGGAGGGAAGTTCTTACCCTCTTGTAAAGAAGGTGATGGTTTAAATCACAGCCTCAAAGAACCAGCAGGCAGCAAAGCCAGGTTCCCCGTTTTCAAGGTTTCCAGTTCAACCAACAAGAACAGAGCATTCCTTTTCACCATAAATATTTAGAGAATCCGATGGAGAGTAAGCCATTATTTAAAATACCAACAAAATCTAAGGATTGATCTGTAAAGAATGCCCGAGACCCCTAAGGGCAAAGTGTAAAAATCCGCTTGGAATCTTAGCCGTTGGACCACCAGGGCAATCCCTGTTTTATTTTTATTTTTTTAAAAGAACTTAGAGGAACTGAAAAATGGAGGAGTATACTATGTTTGCATGGCATCCCGATTCGATGGACATGAGTTTGAGCAAGCTCCGGGAGTTGAGTTGGTGATGGACAGGGAATTCTGGCGTGCTGCAGTCCATGGGGTGGCAAAGATTCGGACACGATGTAGCCACTGAACTGAACTGATACTATGTTTTGGGGTGGAAAGAATTAACATTATAAAATGTTAATTTCCCCATATTATGTCCCATATTCAGTTCAGTTCCAATAGAAGTCCCAGAAGGATTTAATTTCGAAATTTCTGCGTAGATCTAAAACTTCTGTGTAAAGTGGATGAGTAACTGAGGCAGTTATGAATAACGGGCGTGAGGGAGCCCTCCGGCAGACGTGAGGGCGTTCTCAAACTCTCAGACGCTGAAGGTTTGCTGCCGGCACCGGAACAGGTAAATAGATGAAGGGACGGGAGAGGAGCCCAGAAACGACTGTGCGTTGGAAAACCCTAGTTTTTAAGTCTTGAGCACTCACGGACTCTGATGTCTCCACACACCTTATGGCTGTTGGAAACAGTGCTGCTGTGAACACTGGGATGCATGTATCTTTTCAAATTCATGTTTTTTGTTTCTTTCAGATACAGGCTCAGGAGTGGAAGTGCTGGGTCATATGGTAGTTCTAGCTTTGGTTTTTTGAGAAGCCTCTGTACTGTTTTCCACAGAGGCTGCACCGATTTGCATTCCCACCAGCAGTGTGCAAGGGCTCCTTTTTCTCCACTTCCTCACCAGCTTTTGTTACCTGTCTCCTCTCTGGTGATGGCCATGCTGACCTGTGGGAGCTGCTGTCTCGCTGTGGTTGTGACTTTCGTCTCCCTGATCGTTGCTGATGGTGAGCATCTTTTCATGTGCCAGTTGCCCATCTGCATTTCCTCTTTGCAAAACTGTCTATTCAGTTCTTCTGCCCTTTTTAAAAATTGGGTTATTTTTCTTTTTGATGTTGAGTTGTGTGACCTGATTATGTGTGTTAGATGTTAACTCCTTATCTGCCACATCATTTGCAAATATTTTCTCGCTTTCAGTAGGTTGTCTGTTCATTTTGTTGATGGTTGCCTTTGTTGTGCAAGAGCCTATAAGTTGAACTAGGTCCCATTTGTTAATTTTTGTTCTTATTGCCTTTACTGTAAGAGATGGATCCAAAAAATATTGCTGTGATTAATGTCAGAGTGTTCTGCTTGTGCCTTCCTCTAAGGGTTTTATAGTATCTGCTCTTATATTTAGGTCTTTAATCCACTTGGAGTTTATTTTTGTATATGATGTTAAAGAATGTTCTAATTTCATTCTTATACTGGTAGCTGTCCAGTTTTTCCATCTGCACTTATTGAAGAGACTGTCTTTTCGCCATGGTATATTCTTGCCCCTTTGTCATAGATTAATTGACTCTGTGTGCATGGGTTCATGGGGCTTCCCTGGTGGCTCACTGGTAAAGAGTCTGCCTGCGATGCAGGAGACCTGGGTTTGATCCCTGGGTTGGAAGATCCCCTGGAGGAGGGCGTGGCAACCCACTGCGGTACTGTTGCCTAGAGAATTTCATGGAGCGAGGAGCCTGGCGGGCCGCAGTCCATGGGGTCACAGAGTCGGACACGACTGAGCGCCTAAGCGGCAGCAGCATGGGTTTATTTCTGGGCTCTCTACCCTGTCTCATTGATCTGTGTGTTGGGCTTTTGAAAATTGTAAAGCGCTATAGAATTTGAAGGTTTTTTCACTCAATAATTTATAAAAGGTGGAATGTGGCTTGCTGGTCAGGGGATCCTGGTGTTTTACACCTCCTCTGCCCAACCGTGGCTGGCTCTGTGGTCTTTCTGAGGACCAGCATTCCTGTCCTGGGACCTGGGAGGAGAAGGAGGTGGGAGGGTGGGCATCTTTTACCCAACTGGGTACACGAACCACTTCCCTACTCCAATGGGTGTCAGCGCCCAGGACTGGCTGCCCATCAGGACCTCCTGGGTGGACCCCCCCCCACTGCCTCTCCCCCAGGGCTGAGCCCTCTTGTCCTGGAAGCAGAGAAGTGAGGCTACTTGGGGGCTGCTGGGAAGACAGAAACTAGTATATGGTTTGTGAACATGTGGGCATCCCAGCACGATTCTTGGACCCAGAGCACATTTACAAAGAAGCTGCTAATCGTTACCACCCAGGAAACAGGGAGAAAGGAAGGCACTCAACAGTTGGCGTCGGCGATGGGAGATGTTTACTAGAGGGAAGCCAGTGTTAGTTTTATAAGCAGAGGGAGCCGGAGGAGCAGGAAGGAAGGGAGGACGCTCTCGCAGGGAGCAGAGGGCGCAGGGAAGGAGGGTCCTTAGCCATCACTCAGAACGTGGACCTGGCCTTGCAGGGTCCCAGCTGGCCCAGGAAGAGCAGAAAGTGACCCACACATGACTCAGAAGGACCACCTGATTCTAAGGAGATGCTTCTCCTGTGACCAGAAATACACATCTCCCTAGAGAGGAGGGTAAAGACAGGCCCCAGTGTTGAGCCCGGAGGGAGATGTGTGTGTGAGCGAGGAGGAAGGGAGGCTGTGAGTAAATCAGGGAGGATGTGTGGAAGGGAGCCGGTGCAGGAAAACCGTACGAGTGTAAGAGTCCAAACGTGAGGAAGCCAAGGCTGGGGGCAGAGCCTCAGATCTTGCGCTGACAGCAAATGGGGACACAGCAGCTGGACTGGGAGCAGCAGGGTCTGCAGCAGCTGGACTGGGAGCAGCCACAGGAGCCACACCCGCCTTTGCCACAGCTGGAGCAAGAACAGGCTGGCACACAGCGGCAGACAGGCACACAGCAACTGGAGCCGCAGCCCCCACAGCTGGAGCCACAGCCCCCCTTAGACCCCCCACACGAGCCACAGCCCCCTTTGCCACAGCTGGAGCAAGAACAGGCTGGCACACAGCGGCAGACAGGCACACAGCAACTGGAGCCGCAGCCCCCACAGCTGGAGCCACAGCCCCCCTTAGACCCCCCACACGAGCCACAGCCCCCTTTGCCACAGCTGGAACAAGAACAGGCTGGCACACAGCGGCACACGGGCACACAGCAGCTGGAGCCACAGCCCCCCTTGGAGCCCCCACATGAGCCACAGCCCCCCTTGGAGCCTCCACATGAGCCACAGCCTCCCTTAGACCCCCCACATGAGCCACAGCCCCCCTTGGAGCCCCCACACGAGCCGCAGCCCTCTTTGCCACAGCTGGAGCAGGAGCAGGCTGGCACACAGCAGCACACGGGTTTGCAGCAGCAGACGGGCACACAGCAGCTGGAGCCGCAGCCCCCACAGCTGGAGCCGCAGCCCCCACAGCTGGAGCCACAGCCTCGGGAACAGCCAGAGCAACCCATGGTTCTGGAGGGTTGAGGGTGGAGCAGGTCAGAGGAGCAGGTGGAGAGAGAGCAGGTGCTGAGTGTGGGGCCTCCGGGACCGGGAGCCTCTATATACCTGCAGGGTCAGGTGAGATGCTGGGCACATGCTCACTTCCTTGTGACTGTTTTATGATTTTTCTAGCCCTGTTTTCCCTTTTGCTTCTGCCTCCTCCCGGCTTAGGAGGAAGCACCACTTTCTTTGTCTCCTCTTCGTCCTCTCGCCCGTTTTCTTGCTCTTTCCTGTATTTAGGACCTCAGGCTTCAGCGCTTCCCCAGGGGCTCCAGGGCACTGGTCACCTGGCCTCTCTGCTGACCTCAGGTGACCTACAGGTGGCAGCGTCCACTCAGGCGCTGTTACCTTTGCTGTGTTGGCTTCTCCCTGACAGTGTTAATCTTACAAGAGTAGAGTTTAAAGATCATTCTTGGTCTTTACTGGAAACAGTTAAAAAAAAATAGAGAAGAAAGCAGATTGCCTGTAATCCTGTCATCTGAAGATAGCTCTTTTTGGTTTCTAGGCATGAACAAGTATGTCGGTAGTTTTGCCTCTTTCTACCAGAGTCTCTGTCAGTTCTCTGGGGACACCCTTTCCTTTAATATCCAAATAAGAAGGATCTAGCCCCAGTCCCCTCATCTGACTCACTGGTAAATGGCCTGATGCTGGGAAAGACTGAGGGCAAGAGGAGAAGGGGGCGACGGAGGGGAGATGGGAGGATGGCATCACCGACTCAGTGGACGTGAGTTTGAGCAAACTCAGGAGACAGTGATGGACAGGGGACTCAGAGGATGGGGAACTCAGGAGACAGGGAACTCAGAAGACAGGGAACTCGGAAGGACGGGGAACTCGGAAGGATGGGGAACTCGGAAGACAGGGAAGGTGTTGTGCTGCAGTCCATGGGGTCGCAAGAGTCAGACACGACTGAGCGACTGAACCCCCCACCATCCTGGTATTAGAAGGTATCCCCTTTCCCTCCCTGAATGCTTTTGCCCTTCCTGAGGTTTCTCAGGTCCTGTTCTTCCCCTCTCCGCTCTAACCGTCCCCTCCTGAGGCTGCTTCTTTCGGCTGCTGGTCCTCCCAGCCTTGCTCCGTGGGAGGAAGAGAGGTTCCCCTCTAGTCACCAAGCCATTGCTGATTCAAGGGCACTGGCTGGGGGGATGGTTGTAAGCCCTGAAGAGGGCATAAGAGGATTACTCTACTGAAAGGGAGACGAGCCTGCACCCAGGTGTCAGTACTCCTGGATCCACTTGGGCGCCAGCTCCTGCTCGCGCCCCCAACCCAGCTGCCCTTGGCTGGGCATCCTCTCTTTTCATGAGAATTCCCTGCCTTCTTTCCTGCCCTTCTTTCAGTCTCGACCTCTGATTCTGTCCCGAGAAGGAACCCTGCAAATTACATGGTGCTGTCGCTGAAGATGTACCCTTCTCCTCGTGAAGTTTGCCTTCTGCTTGATTACACAGTCAGGCTCCCTCACGAGTCTGCAGCACCCAGATTTGTGCTCCTATCTCAGGGCTTCTTAGTGTACAGTCGGATAGTGAGCTCTACACCTGTGGCTTTGACTAGATTTCCTGGTACTGAACCGTCCTTGCGTGCCTGGGAGAAACCCATGTTGGTCATACTGTCTGTTTAGTTTGGTACACTGTTGGGTCGTATTGGTTAATATTTAGAAAATTTGCATCTCTATTCAGAAATAAAATTTGGAGGGGATTCTAGGAAGATGGCAGCTTAAATACATAGCACGCCTCCTCTGTTGTCACCTTTGGTTCCAACCCACGTGTCTTTCAAGCGCAGCGGGCAGGGAGGTCGTGAATGGGGTTGTGGATGAAGTGTCAGCTTTCCGTGAAACTCTGGACTTGAAGAGGACTTGGAAAGAGTCAGGACGCTGGCCTGGGGAAATATTGGCATGCAGTGGGTCTGGAGGGAGACTTGGATCCTTGTCGACAGTCACTGGTCACATAGATGGGAGTTTGTTTCTAGGCTCTCAATTCTGCTCCATTGGTCTGTGTGTCTGTCTTTATGTGGACCCCAGAGGACCCCAGAGCAGAGTGGGCGTCAGGTCGCATGTCCTCATTCTCTGTCCCCAAGGGTAAGAAAAACGGAAGCGTGAGCCCCTCTACTTCTGGAAGAACGGTGGGAACTCCGGGGAGCAGAGTGGGTTCCTCCTGACACGCTGGTGGGGATCCAACCTTTGTCTTGTGCTGCCTAACGGTCCCCAGGGCCAGAGCCCAGCATGCCTTCCACGTCCTGTGAGAATGCAGCCCGCACAGGTGTGCTAGCGGATGGCGCGGACTCCCCAGGGCAGCAGGAGGCCTGGGGTCACACTTAAGGGGCGATGGAACTGGAGGACTGGGCACTGGCTCCCAGTGAAACGGAGCTTCTGCTGTGGAGGCCTGACAAGGAAGCGACCACAAAAATGAACAGTAGCTCAGGGGAGTCAGATGCACACCCAAAGATTTAATAACGTGTAATAGGCTTTATTTTTCTGGGACAGTTTTAGTTGAACAGAAAAAATGGAGTAAAAAAATACAGAGTATTCCCACATACACCCTTTATTTCCATCCACACGATTTCCCATTTTTTTAAAAACATTTTCCATTAGTGTGGTACATTGGTTGCAGTTGATCAGGCAGTACTGATCTATCATTGTCTAACCAAAGTCCATATTTTATTTATTCATTTGTGGCTGTGTCGGTCTGAGTTGCAGCGTGGGGGCTCAGTAGTTGTGGGCTCAAGGGCTCTCTAGCTGTGGCACACGGGCTTAGTTGCCCCTTAGCATGTGGGATCTTAGTTCCCCGACCAGATATTGGACCCGTGTGCCCTGCATTGGAAGCTTGGACTCTCAGCCACTGGACAGCCAGGGAGGGTCCCATCATCTCCTTTAGAGTTCACTCTTCGTGTCGTATGTTCTGTGGGCGCTGAGAAGAGTGTGAGGACACGGCATCATGATTGTGTCACACAGAATAGCAGCTTCTCTGCCCCCAATTTAGTCCCCGGGTCTCCTCACCGTCACCCACCCCACAACCCTGATCTGTTTACTGCCTCCACAGCTTCGCCTTTCCCAGAGTGTTGTGTGGTTGGAGTCATTCGGGGTTTGAGCCTTTCAGATTGGCTTCTTTCATTTAGTAGCATGCTTTTAAGGTTCCTCTCTGTCTTTTCCTGCCTCGATAGATCATTTCTGTTTTTAGCGCTGAATAATGTTCCCTTTTCTGGATGAACTGCAGCTTATTTATCCACTCACCTAATTTTGGGTCACTGTTAGTAATACTGCTGAGAACATCCATGTGCGGGTCTTTATGTGGACACGTTTCCCACTTCTTTGGGTAAGTACCAAGGAATGTGACTGTTGAATAGTAGGGTGTGAGCATGTTTAATTTTTTGAGAAACTGCGCAAGTGGCTGCATCACTTTGCATTCCCACCAGAGTGTCTGTGGTGGCATCTCCTTGTCACTGACATTTGCCAGTCCTGAATGATCCACGACACGGGCTTGTTTTCATGTGCTGATTTGTCATCTGATGTGTCCTTTCAGATCTTTTGCACACTTTTAAATTGAGTTGTTCGTTTTCTTTCATCAAGTTTAAGAATTCTTTGTGTATTTTGGATACCGGTCATGTATCTGAGACGTGCTTTGGAAAGATTTTTAACTTCTACCCCAGGCTGTGGCTTGTCTTTTCATTCTCTTAACAGTGCTTTTGCAGAGCAGATATTTTTAATTTTAACGAAGTGCAGCTTATCATTTTTTATGGATCACATGTTTGGTGTGTCTAAGAAGTCCTCACTGAACCCAAGGTCACCAGATCTTCTCCGATTATCTTTTAGAAACAGGCATGTGTGCGTTTATCGTTGACTGCCCTGGGCCTCCGTTGCTGTGCACGGGCTTCTTCACTTCAGCGGACACTCTCTCACTGCGGCGGCTTCTCTTGGCACCTCGCTGTGGTTTTGGTTTAGATCTCCCTGGTAACTGATGACGCTGCAGGCCTTTCCATGTGCTTGTTGCCCATTTCTAGATCTTCTTCAGATAAATATCTGTTGAGATCATTTGCCCACTTTTCCACTGGGTTATCTGTCTCTTTATTTTGGAGTTGTAAGAATTCTTAATATATTCTGGTTACTAGGCCCTTAACAGATATTTGGAGAAGGAAATGGCAACCCACTCCAGTATTCTTGCCTGGAAAATCCCATGGACTGAGAAGGCTGGTGGCTACAGTCCCTGGGGTCGCACAGTCGGACATGACTGAGCAACTTCACTTTTACTTTCCCTTAACAGATACGTGATCTGTAAATGTTTTTCCCATTCTGCTGGTTGTCTTTTCACTTTTTTGGTCATGTCCTTTGATACACAAACGTCAGAGCTCCAGTGAAGTGCGCTTTACCCTTCTCTTCTGCTGCTTGTGTTTCAGTGTCCTGCCTAGGAAACCGTTGCTATATTCAAGGTGGTGAACACTTACCCCACTGTCATCTAAGAGTGTGGTGGTCCAGTCTTCTCCGCATCATTTATTTATTTTTTTTCCTTTTTGGCTGTGCTGCTCAGCTTGTTGGATCTTGGTTCCCCAACCAGGGATTGAACCTGGGTCCTTGGCAGTGAAAGCATGGAGCCCCTCAGCACCGCTTGTTGAAGGACTATCCTTTCCTCGTTGCTCTGGGCACCCTTGTCAACAGCCCCTGGTCACAGACGAAGGTTTGTTTCCCGGCTCTCGAGTCTCTTCCGTTGGTCTGTACGCCTGTCCTCCTGCGGGTGCCACACCGTCCTGATGGCAAGAGCCTTGCAGTAAGGTTTGGAATCGGGAAATGCGATTCTCTTTTTAAACTGTTTTTAAATTATGTTTTTAAACTATGTTTCTCTTTTTAAGGGCTGTTTTGCCTGTTTTGGGTCCCTTGAGTTCCCATATGCATGTTAAGATCAACTTGTCAGTTTCTACAAAGAGGCCAGCTGGGATTTTGATGGCGGTTTCATTGAATCTGTAGACCAGTTTGGGAAGTGTTGCCATCTCAAGGTTGTTAAATCTTGTGATACATGAAGGTTGTATTTGTCAGCCTGAGCTGCCTCAACAGAGTACCATAGACGCATGGCTTAAACAAAAGAAATTCGTTTTCTCACAGTTCTGGAGGCTGGAGTTCGAATCAACAGGCTGGGCGACTCAGCTTCTGGTGAGGCTTTCCCTTCGGGTTGCTAACGGCCGCCTTCGCACTCTGCTTTCCACGCGGTCTTTCCTTAGGACGTGTGTGCACAGGGGTGGGGGGAGGCAGACAGAGAGGCAGGGAGAGGGGTCTCTGCTCTCTCTCCTCGTAAAGACCCCCCTCCTAGGAGTTTCCTAAGGAGCATTATTCGTACAGGATGAAGGCCCACCCTCGTGACCTCACTTAACCTTAATGACCTCCTTACAGGCCCCACCTCCAAATACAGCCAAACCGGGGGTTAGGGCTTCAACGTAGACTTTTAGAGGCACATAAACACGGCAAACACGTGATGTTTTTTCATTTACTTGGATCTTCTTTAGTTTCTTTCCATAATGTTTTGTCATCTGCAGAACATCAGTTTCACACTCCCTTTGTTAAATTTACTCTGAAGTATTTTATTCTTTGTGAAACTACGGAATTACATTCTTAATTTGATTGTTCATTACAAATGAATAGACTTACAATCAAGGTTTGCATGTTGACCTTGTCCTCTGAAAAGCTGCTGGGGTCATCTATCAGTTCTAAGATCTATAGTCATTAGCAGCTCTTACAAATTCACAGGTACAATACAAGCAATCCAGTAGAAAATAGGCAGTTATCTGAAGAGCAAATTGTTGTGTTCAGTTGCGTCCAGCTCTTTGTGACCCCATGGATGGGAGCCCACCAGGTGTCCCTGTCCTTTACTGTCTCCCAGAGTTTGTGCAAATTCATGTCCATTGAGTCGGTGATGCCATCTAACCGTTTTATCCTCTGCCGCCCCCAGTGAAAAGTAGATCAAATTCCTTGGTAGTCATATAAAAGCAAATCAAAGTGAGAGTGAGTTATTTTATGTCTACCAGTTGGGGAAAATTTAGCAAGAATAATAGCACCTGTTTTTGGTGAATTTGAAGAAGATGGTGCCCTTATACGCTTTTTCTGGGAATATAAATTGTTACAGTTTCCTTTTCTTGAAAACAACAGCTAAAACAATTAGGTAAAATCAGTATAATTTGCCTTGAAATTGCTAACAATAAAAGCAAATGTAAACACACACATAGATGCTTTCTGTTTAGATTAGCATTGGCCAAAAAATACCACCCAATCAGAAGCCAAAAATAATGCCCTTTAAGGAGATTAGATGAGCCCCACCAGTTGGATGGGAGAAATTTCCGAGGCTTCGGTCAGTGACAAATGCGTTGCTGTTCGGTCAGTAAGTCGTATCCGACTCTCTGTGACCCCGTGGACTGCAGTTTGTTAGGCTTCCCCGTCCTTCACCGTCTCCCGGAGTTTGTTCAAACTCACATCCATCGCGTCACTGATGCCATCCAACCATCTCGTCCTCTGTCGCCCCCTTCTCCTCCTGCCTTCAATCTTTCCCAGCATCAGGGTCTTTTCCAGTGAGTCGGCTCTTCGCATCAGGTGGCCTAAGTACCGAAGCTTCAGCTTCAGCACGTAGTTGCAGATACTGAGCAGAAGAGCATCCTGTTTTGCTACAGACAGTACAGAATGTCTGCGGTGTGTATTTTGGGTGTGTCCCTGAGGCTGGGGTGGCATGGTGGTTGGGTGGGGTCGGGGGAGAGGTAGGAGGCTGGCCAAGAAGATGACAATAGAGAAGTGAGTCCAGGGTGGAAACTATGCCTGTCTAGGTGTGAAGACATAAAGAGCCAGGCAGACCTTCATCCACTTCCCAGGACGGGCATCCATGATAATACGTGTTATTGGAAAAAATCAGGTTGCTTAGAAAGTAATGTGAATAGCGTAATTCTAGCTGGTTTATGCAGAGGGTAGTTAAAATGCGTGCACGGGTGCCTAGTCACTAAGTCGTGTCTGACTCTTTGTGACACCATGAACTGTAGCCCTCCAGGCTCCTCTGTTGGTGGGATTTTCCAGGCAAGAATGACTGGTTGCCATTTCCTCTTCCAGGGATCTTCCTGGTCCAGGGATCGAACCCTGGTCTCTTGCATCTCCTGCATTGGTAGGCAGGTTCTTTACCACTGAGCCACCTGGGTGGCCCACGAGTTAAAATGCAGCCGTCAACAATGTTTGATTTGAGAGCTTGTGTGTGCTTTTCTGTGACTGTCCGCGGGGTATTTTCCTATTTCAAAGTGGATGCACCAACAAATCACATTATTGGAGAGGCTTTCTCATCAGGGGATCATGTCCTATTAGGACCAAGAGAGTGGCCCTAAGGGTTCTGGATTTCATGGGTCTGTGGAATTTTACAAAATGGTCCTAGGGAGCGACTTACTGTTGGCAGCTTTTATTTCTGCCATCGAGGACATGGAAAAGTGCCCATCACTGAAACCAGTGTCAGGTATCACCTCGATCATGAGCAAAGATAGAAACTCAGTGGCAAGGTTAGCTCTTTGCATTTAGTTTCCTTCTTCTTTTTGACCACTTGGCATGTGGAATCTTAAGTTTCCTGATCAGGGATTGGATCCATGCCCCCCCCCAATTTTAAATTAATTTAAAATATTTATTAAAAAGAAAAGAAAATGGGCCCATAAAGACCACCCTGTCCTGGTGGCTGTCTGTCCATGGTTCCAAAGTCAGCCATGGACCTTTAGGACACAGGATAGGGGATATACTGGGATGTTGTTTCCCACTGGCCCCCAAATATAGAACGCTTACACTAATCTGGCTTTCAGCTTTTGCCCGAACCCCCGTCTGCTTTATTGGAAGTGTTGTCTTAGCCAGTGGACCACCAGGGAAGTCACTGTATTGCACCACTTCAACTTCATGAAAAATGAGATTTTTCCTCATTTTTTTTTTTTTTTTGTGGGTGGGGAGAGTTTTGTCATAAACCCAAACCTTCCTATCTCCTGCTGGCCTTGGGATGCGTCACTGCTCTAGTCTGAGGGGGAGGAGGGCTGCCGCCCACATCTGTGTCCCCAAGTGCCCGTAGGGCCTCCATGTGACATCTGGGCTCCGCACTGTGATGTGTGGCCCCGGTGATGGTCGCCCTGCCAGCTTTCCCTCCAGTCTCCACAGTGCCATCTCAGTGCCCAGCATAACCTGCAGGCTGGTCATGCTCTTCCTGTCTGCTTCTCTTGACTGGACAGTCAAGATCTTGACAGCAGGTCCTTTACACTGTTTGCTGCCATTTCCTGAGTCAGAACAGGGCCTGGTACCCAGCAGGTGCTGTGTAAGTGCACATGGAGCCAACGAGGGCTGGCAGCCTCTGAGAACCAGAGATGTTTCTCTTCTGAGGGACCGTGAATTCCGATGTCTAGTTCCTTCCTTTAGGAATTATTTAGAAGATCTGGATCATTTCTTTTATCTTTTATGTGTTATTTTAAACCATATCTTTGAATCAACAAGACGTGAAATTAAAAGACACTTGCTCCTTGGAAGAAAAGCTATGAAAAGCCTAGACAGCATATTAAAAAGCAGAGATATTACTTTGCCGACAAAGGTCCATATAGTCAAGGCTATGGTTTTTCCAGCAGTCATGTACGGATGTGAGAGCTGGACCATAAAGAAGGCTGAGCACTGAAGAACTGATTCTTTCAAACTGTGGTGTTGGAGGAGACTCCTAACAGTCTCTTGGACTGCAAGGAGATCAAACCAGTCAATCCTAAAGGAAATCAACCTTGAATATTCATTGGAAGGACTGATACTGAAGCTGAAGCTCCAATACTTTGGCCACCTGGTATGAGGAGCCGACTCACTGGAAAAAACCCTAAGGCTGGGAAAGATTGAGAGCAGGAGGAGAAGGGGATGACAGAGGATGAGATGGCTGGATGGCATCTCTGACTCAATGGATGTGAGTTTGAGCAAGCTCCAGGAAGCCTGGCGTGCTGCAGTTCATGGGGTCACAAAGACTTGGACACGACTTAGTGGCTGAGCAACAACAAAATAAATGTGTAGTTTAAAGAGGCTCACAAGATAAGCTCAGAGTCTCATAAGAGGCTGGTCCTGACCACGCCAGAGCAGGACAGAGCCTCAGCCGAGCGTTGAAACAGAAGCGTTACTAAGGTCCCGAGGGCGCAGAAGCTGAGAGAAGGCCATGTCCTGGCGCGTCCTTCCTGGCACCAGAGCCATCCTTTCAGGTGGCAAGGATGCACAGGTGTCCGTGCCCTCTGCCGGGTGCCCACCTGGGGATGGGAAACTTACATCACCGGGTCACACTGGCTGTACTTGCAGGCACCGCCCAAGTTCTCGCTTCTGTAAATAATAATCTGACTCATAGCCTTATCGTGTGTTTCTGGGGAATAACCAGGAATTGTCCCTTGGGACACATTCTGAGAAAACGCATCTCTCAAAAAGGGAATTTGAGTTCAGCATGTGTAAATGTCATGAGGCTTCACCAGTTTCACTCCCACTGGTGTTTCTACGGTGTTTCGTCTACAGAGCAAGTGAAACAGAGCCACAGTGAGCCCAGCTGGTGTTGGAGGACGAGTTTATTCAGGGCTTCTTCAGGGTCGGGAGCAGACCTTGGGCAGAGGACAGAGAGAGCAGGTGCTGGAGAGCCAGGCCCAGGCAGGAGGGGAGACGGGCTGGGGGTCCTGAACCCGCACAGCTCGGGCATTAGTGGTAAGGAGGTGATGGGACGTGGGCAGGTCTCTGGCAGCAACAGCACTAGGTGGGGTCAGTGAGGAAAGTGGGGGGTGTTTCTGGCTCAGACCTGGGTAAGTGGCAGATGCAAGAGCAGAGGTGAGGCTGAAAGGCTGGGGAGGGGCTCCAGGTGGGGAGGGAGCGCGAGGTGGCCCTGCAGCACCGTCAGCACCCAGAGTCTCAGGTGGCGCCTTTCCGGATGAAGACGCACGAGGCTCTGCGTTCCGAGGATACCAGGGGTCTCACTGGTCACGGCCATGGGAGCTCAGATTGGAGTCACTGGTGGGGAGTTCAAGGTCACAGCTTCAGATCTTGCACTGACAGCAAATGGGGACACAGCAGCTGGACTGGGAGCAGCAGGGTCTGCAGCAGCTGGACTGGGAGCAGCAAACAGGGACACAGCAGCTGGACTGGGAGCAGCAGGGTCTGCAGCAGCTGGACTGGGAGCAGCAGGGTTTGCAGCAGCTGGACTGGGAGCAACAGGGTTTGCAGCAGCTGGACTGGGAGCAGCAGGGTTTGCAGCAGCTGGACTGGGAGCAGCAAATAGGGACACAGCAGCTGGACTGGGAGCAGCCACATGAGCCACAGCCCCCCTTGGAGCCCCCACAGGAGCCACAGCCCCCCTTACACCCCCCACATGAGCCACAGCCCCCCTTGGAGCCCCCACAGGAGCCACAGCCCCCCTTACACCCCCCACAGGAGCCACAGCCCCCCTTGGAGCCCCCACATGAGCCACAGCCCCCCTTGGAGCCCCCACACGAGCCATAGCCCCCTCTGCCACAGCTGGAGCAGGAGCAGGCTGGCACACAGCAGCAGACGGGCACACAGCAGCTGGAGCCGCAGCCCCCACAGCTGGAGCCGCAGCCTCCGGAACAGCCAGAGCAGCCCATGGTTCTGATGGGTTGAGGGTGGAGCTGGTCAGAGGAGCAGGTGGAGGGAGAGCAGGTGCTCAGTGTGGGGCCTCCGGGGCCCGGAGCCTCTATATACCTGCCGGGGCAGGTGGATCACGTGCTGACTTCCTGCTCCTACTTCCTGTGTGTGCCGTGTCTCCAGGGCACACGAGTGAGGGAGTGCGCACGCGCTGCTTGTCCCTGGCCTCATTGGCTCTGTCCACCACCTCCTTCCCCATGTTTCTAAATTTGATCTCCTGCCATTTTGTTTTGCAGTTATTAATGGAAAGAACTTTCCAGAATTTGTGGCTTTGCTGGAATTTTCTAGAATGCCATATGTGCTGTTCACAGGTGTGTGCTGCTCTCTCTACGGGGCCCCAAACAAAGCCCAGACCCCCACTTACCTGCAGGTGCCTTTGCGCTCCTGCTGTCCCAAGAAGGTGTTTGTTACAAAACCAAACTTGATCCCGCTTGCCCAACACACAGCAAAGCCAGTCTGCTGACACTGGGTTGTCCTGGAAAGCAGTGCAGTGTCTATTGCAGGCGCCAAGCAAGAACTGGCAGCTCAAGTTAAAAAGACCTGAACTCCCGTGGCTTTCAGAGAAGGGCCTTTTTTTTTTTTTCCAAATCACATTTATCTATTTATGGCCATGGCTTGCAGGATCTCAGTTCTCCAACCAGGGATTGAACCCACGCCCTCAGCAGTGAAAGCACGGAGTCCTCACCACTGGACTGTCGGAATTTCCAGGGGGAAGGTCTTTAACGACAGTGTGGGGGAGAGGGTCGCAGGGTGGGTGACTAGCTCGCGCACAGTTCTCAGAGAGGCAGTAGGGTGAAGAAATAGGGCGATGCTCCGAGTCTCAGACACCACCCTTCTGGTCCCAGCTGTGCCTGTGGGCAGCCTTCAGTTCACTTCTTTCACCTGGTGGGGGTTTCAGAATCGGCTCCAGGATGTGGCTCACAATATTACCTCCAGCTGTTGAGGAGGAAGTAGTTTATGGCTAAACTATTATTACTGTGTCTTGCTTGACTGTTTGCCTTTGCTTCTCCTTTTTTTGCTTCTCTGATTTGCCCTTTGGAACTCCAGGAAGGCCTCGGAGGCTAGAACTTTTCTACAAACAAGAGGCGGGGAACACGGGTGGGAGGTCTGTCCCTGGGAGTTGTTATCATTGATTATTTTGGATTTTCTACACATATGATCATGTCATCAAGGACAGTTTCATTTCTTCCTTCCCAATCTGTATGCCTTTTATTTCCTTTTCATGTCTTAGTGCGGTAGCGAGGGCTTCTAGCGTGGTGCTGGAAAGCGGTGGGGAGAGGGGAGTGCATTTTCCCCTTGTTTCTGATCTTAGTGGGGAGGCTTTGAGTTTCTTCCCATCAGGTGTGACATTACCTGTAGCTTTTTGTAGGTGTTCTTTATCAATTTGAGGAAGTTTCTTTCTATTTCTAATTTCCTGAGAGCAGATCATTGGCAATCACCGTCAGACAGAGTGAAGTTTGTATAGATCACATAAAGGCCCATTTTAGGCACGTAATTTGCAAACATTTTTTTCCAATCTGTGTTCTCTCTTCACTTTCATAGTGATATTCTTTGACGCACAAATGTTTTTAATTTTGACGAAGTCCAATTTATCCATTTTCCCCCATGGCTTTGCTTTTTGTGTCATATCTAAGAATCCTTTGCCAAACCCAAGATCGTGAAGACTTACACCTATGTTTTCTTTTAAGATGTCCATAGTCGTAGCACTTAAATTTGGGTCTGGGGTCTAATTCTGAGGTTGATTTGTTTGCTGATGGCCGCCTTGGGTCTCAGCTGTGGCCTGGGAGCTGCTCTCCAGTGGCGGCGTGTGGGCTTAGTGTCCACGGCTTGTGGGATCGTGGTCTGCAGGGGTGGAGCCTCTGCACCTTTCATTGAAAGGTGGTTTCTTAACCACTGGACGACCGGGGAAGTCTCTCTTGGGTCTGTTTCTAGTTAACTGTTGTGTGTGGTGTGAATAAGGCCACGTGGTCTCCAGCTGTCCCAGTGCCAAGGCTGAAAGACTCTTTTTCCCTGTTAGACAGACCCCTCCCCACAAGGCGGGAATGTTTGGCTGATGGTGCTCACCAGTGAATGATGCTGGGTGGTGGTCATCAGCCTTGCCCCTGGAACACACCAGTCCTGTCTGCAGAGTCCCCCGACACCACTGCCCTTCTGGCGACGGGCTGTGCAATCTCTGTGTTTCCTGCCAGGGCTCTAGGCCTGGGGCTCTCTGGTGCCCTGCAAGCGTTTCCCTAACTGTGAGCTTATGGGAGACAAGATTGACTCGCAAAAGGTTTCAGGCTGTGTCCCAACTTTTCTTGGTGTTGACAACGCCAGCAGTCCTGAACGGGCAGCATGGTCGGAAAACTGAACGTAGGGGCAAGCTCTTTCCTGAGGCCTGTGGTTCTATATCTGACAAAATGAGGCAAGCGATTTTCCCCTGACATCCAACGCTGGACTTGGTATGACCTGTTCTTTAAAACTTTATTTGCAATTGGAGTATAATTGCGTTACCGTTATATGGTTTCTGCCATGTAACGTGACTCAGCCACAGGTGTCGGAGAAGGAAATGGCACCCCACTCCAGTGTCCTTGCCTGGAGAATCCCAGGAACAGGGGAGCCTGGTGGGAGGCCGTCTCTGGGGTCGCACAGAGTCAGACACGACTGAAGTGACTTAGCAGCAGCAGCCACAGGTATGCTCTGTCCCCTCCCTCTTGGTCCCCTCCAACCCCACCCACCCCTCTCGGTCATTGAAGAGCACTGAGCCGGGCTCCCTGTGCTGTGCTGCAGCCCCCCACTGGCTGTCTGCCTTACACATGCAGTGTGTGTGTTTCAATGCTGTTCCCTCAGTTCACCCACCCCCCCTCCCCCACTGTACCCGCAAGTCTGTTCTTCATGCCTGCGTCTCTGTTACCGCCCTGCCAGTAGGGTCATTCATCAGTACCGTTGTCTAGGTTCCATGTACGTGTTTTTCTCCTTCTGACTTACTTCACTGTGTATCCCAGGCTCCAGGTTCGTCCACCTCACGAGAACGGACTCAGATTCGCTCCTCGTTAGAGCTGAGTCATCCTCCACTGTGTATATGCGCCAGCGCTTCTCTACGCGCTCATCCTTCTGTCAATGGGCATCTAGGCTACTTCCGGGTCCCGGCTGTTGTGGACAGTGCTGCAGCAAACACCGGGGTACGTGTGTCTTTTTCAAATTACGGTTTTCTCGGGGTGTACGCCCGGTAGTGGGATTGCTGGGTCGTACAGCAGCTTCAGTCATACTCTTTTTTGAAATCTCCGTACAGTTCTCCGTAGTGGCCCTGTCAATTTACATTCCCACCAACTGTGCACGGGGGTTCGATGTGGCCTATTTTTTAAATGTTTATATATTTGGCTGCACCAGGTCTTAGCCACGGCACACCGGGTCTTAAGCTGCAGAGTGTGGGATCTACTTTCCTGACCAGAGATTGAACCTGGGCCCTCTGCTTTGGGAGCATGGAGTCTTAGCCACCGGACCACCAGGAAATCCTGATGTGATCTGTTTTCCTCATGTGACTTAAGAGCATTTGGATAGTGTATTTTAATTTCTGTGTTTTGCTTTAGATTTGAGGTGGGAAAGTGTACCTATCTTGAATGTCTACAGCTCCTTGAACCGTTGTTCCCATGTAACCACCACACATGCGGCTAAGGAGTGCTCACAGTGTCCCAAATATGCATATTTTTAAAAAGTTTACTAATTTTTAAAATTAAAAATAAAATATTAAGGAAACATCAGCTCATCCATCTCTTGGCCACACATGGTTTTGATCACACGCTTATAGTATTTTGTGTCCTGACTTTTTGTCATTACGTAATAACAAAACCACAGCCCCAAGTCACAGTGATCCCAGAGGCATTGGTACTGCTTGTCTGGAGTCCCCTTACCATCCACCCAGAGAATATATCATAAGTCATATAAGCAAGTGTCAGCCATTCAGTTTTTGGTGGTGGCTAATTCCATCCTCTGATAAATAATTTTATGTTAACTAGCTTTTTCAACAAAATTTGTGAATTTACAGTATCCTTTCCTCCTGATAAATACTGAGAACTCAGTGCATGGAATGAAAAGGTCTTCCTGTGGGACGTCCTTGGTGGTCCAGTGGCTAAGACTTCGCCTTCCAATGGAGGGGGCGCAAGTTCGATGCCTGGCTGGGGAGATATTCCACACGCCTTGTGACCTAAAACCCCAATATGTAAAACAGAAGCAGTATTGTAACAGGTGCAGTAAAGATTTACAAAAAAAATGGTCCATATTAAGAAAAAAAAAATCTAAAAAAAAAAAAGAAAAGGTCTGCGTGTAATACTGTAAACTTCAGCAAATATTGCCAACACACGCTGGTTTCTACTACCACTGATGGTATGCCAGACATTTAGAAATGTTTCTTCTGAGAAAGGCTGTAAGAAAAGAATCACGGTAAGACAAGGTTTGTTGAGGACAGACTGTTTATTTAGCAACTTTGCAAGCCCAGAGTAGGATTTGCTGGACCGAGATCAGAAGGAGGTGGAGCCACAGAGGAGGAGAAGGTTATTTGGTGGATTTGGGCCCCAGGCCCTGGGAGGTCAGACCAGCCCTGAGGTTACGTGAGAACCAGGGCAGAGCAGCAAGAAGCCAGGAGATGGTTAGAACAGCCCTGTGCCCATCAGAGGTTGAGGGGTGGGTTTTCTGTGGCTTAGCCCCTGAGCAGTCTGCAGATGGAGGAGTTCAGCTGCCAAGGAGGGAGATTCTCTTGGGTTGAAACTGGCAGTGAATCCTCAGATCGCGCATGCAGTACAAGGGGAACCCCCTTCTCCATCAGGAAGTGTGGAACAGGATCTCTGGTCCCGAAGATTCAGACTTCACCACCCTGGAGAGGATGGAGTGTGCCCTGGGGGTCTGGACGTGTCACTGCTCACAGTCAGGGAGCTGGGACTGGCTGGAACTACCTGAGGTCTGAGCTCAGCATCTCAGATCTTGCACTGACAGCAAACGGGGACACAGCAGCTGGACTGGGAACAGGTGGGTTTGCAACAACTGGACTGGGAGCAGCAGGGTCTGCAGCAGCTGGACTGGGAGCAGCAAACAGGGACACAGCAGCTGGACTGGGAGCAGCCACAGGAGCCACACCCTGCTTTGCCACTGCTGGAGCAGGAACAGGCTGGCACACAGCAGCAGACAGGCACACAGCAGCTGGAGCCACAGCCCCCACAGCCAGAGCCACAGCCCCCACAGCTGGAGCCACAGCCCCCCTTAGACCCCCCACATGAGCTACAACCCCCACAGCCAGAGCCACAGCCCCCGCAGCTGGAACCACAGCCCCCCTTAGACCCCCCACATGAGCTACAGCCCCCCTTAGACCCCCCACATGAGCCACAGCCCCCCTTGGAGCCCCCACATGAACTGCAGCCCCCCTTGGAGCCCCCACACGAGCCACAGCCCCCTCTGCCACAGCTGGAGCAGGAACAGGCTGGCACACAGCAGCATACAGGCTTGCAGCAGCAGACGGGCACACAGCAGCTGGAGCCGCAGCCCCCACAGCTGGAGCCGCAGCCCCCACAGCTGGAGCCGCAGCCCCCACAGCTGGAGCTGCAGCCTCCGGAACAGCCAGAGCAGCCCATGGTTCTGGTGGGTTGAGGGTAGAGTAGGTCAGAGGAGTAGGTGGAAAGAGAGCAGGTGCTGAGTGTGGGGCCTCCTGGGCCAGGAGCCTCTATATACCTGCAAGGTCAGGTGTGACCCAGGCACATGCTCCCTTCCTGGTTCCTATCTGGGCCGCGTTGTTTTCTCCCTGACCTTGTGCTCTCACTGACCCGCGATCACCCGTTTTCTACATTTGGTGTCTTCCCCCTTTGGCTCCTATAATTAGGGCCTGAGCTCTGCTTGCCCTTTCCTTCCCTGACATCCCTCGGAACTGGTCACCTGCCCTTTTTACCCGTCACAAGTGACCCTGGATAGGATGGCCCAGGTCTACACCCCAGCAGAGTCCCAGGCCTGCTTCTCGGTGTCTGCTTGCATGGGAAGAGGCTCGAGGCTCCAAGTGAATGAGCCCAGCTTATGCTCAGTGGCCCAGATGCAACTCTTCTCAGCTTATTTAGGAGAATATTAACTTCCAATTTGTCTTCACACTAAATTTATTATTTACCACATAAAGATTTATTTTAATTTTTAATCAAGGTGGTAGACATATAGTTTAAAAATTTTCATGAGGCTTTACCCCAGGAATTTTCCTCCAATTAAAATAGATAAATTAAAAAAAAAAAGTCTGACAGAGTAAGAGATGCACATTACTAATGAAAGAATTATTATGTGCTAATGCCTAATTTCCTGGAGAAGGAGATGGCAACCCACTCCAGTACTCTTGCCTGGAGAATCCCACGGACGGAGGAGCCTGGTGGACCACAGTCCATGGGGTCGCAAAGAGTCGGGCACGACTGAGCGACTTCACTTACACTTTATGCCCAATTTAAATTGAAATAAAACTAAGAATCATTTTATCAACAATAACTATGTTTTATTTTTAGACAATATCTAATGCTAATCTCTCATACTATCATACCTAAAAAAAAAAGGGTTTCCTTAATATTTGAAAATGAATCAGTGTAGTTAACCATGTTAGACCATGTCTGACTCTTTGTGACCCCATGGACTGCAGCATGCCAAGCTTTCCTGTCCTTCAGAATGCAAAAACCATATTTTTCTGTAAGACTGGGAACAAGGGAAGAATGTTCACTATTACCCCTTCTATTCAAAGTAAGTTTGTCAAATAAAAAAAAAAAATTGCTAGGATTTTAACTAAACACAATAATCAATTTTTGGAAAATTGACATCTTTTCAACATTGAATCACGTGATCTGTGAACATATGCATCTTTCCATTTATTAAATTCTCTTTAATTTCTTTCAATAATGCCTTATAATTTCGCTTTAGAGAATTTTTACATCTTTCATATGATTTATATTTCTAGGTTTATTAATTTAGGGTATCAATTATAAATAATTTTTGTATTTTAATAAAAATAAATATATATTAAAATTTCTAACTGTTGTTGTTAGTATACTTGGAAAATTTAGTTTATATTTGTTGTTTCCCCACTGATCTTGCTAAATTTGCTTATTTATTGGGATACTTTATTTGTAGATTATTTTGGATTTTCTTTTGTGTTAATTCGTATTTCCCCTTTCAGGATTTCCTTGACAAATTTAGTCCACTTTTCACTCCTTCACAAGGGAATCAAGAGCATTGCTAGGGGTTGCCTCCCCTCCTGCTGACTTGAGTGCTGTTACTGCTTAGTTCACTTGTACACTCCTGTGAATCCCAGAAATCACGTTCATTATCGTTGCCTTAAACATTCAGTGTGTGAATCTGCTTGGCTGCCCTGGCAAAGGACCACATCCTGGGCATCAGAGACAATAGGAACTTATTTTCTTACAAGTCTGGAGGCTAGAAGTCCAAGATCAAAGTTGATTCTGGGTGAGACATCTCTTTCTGGCTTGTATCCTTCCATGACCTTTGTCAGGAGAGCAGGGGGAGGCAGAGAGAGCTGATGTGTCTCCTCTTCTTATAAGGACAGCAGTCCTGCTGGGTTAGACTCCCATCCTTACTACTCCATTTAGCCTTAACTCTGCCCTTACAAGGGCTTCCCTGAAGGCTCAGTTGGTAAAGAATCCGCCTGCAATGCAGGAGACCTGGGTTCGATCCCTGGGTTGGCAAGAGCCCCCGGAGAAGGGAAAGGCTGCCCACTCCAGTATCTGGCCTGGAGAATTCCATGGGCTGTGTAGTCCATGGGGTCGCAAAGAGTCAGACACGACTGAGCGACTTTCACTTCGACTCACTTTCTGCCCTTACAGGGCTTCCTCAGTGGCTCAGTGGTAACGAATCTGTCTGTAATGCAGGAGAGGCAGGAGATGTGGATTTGATCCCTGGGTTGGGAAGATCGCCTGGAGGAGGAAATGGCAACACAGTCCAGTATTCTTGCCTGGGAAATCCCATGGAAGGAGGAGCCTGGTGGGCTACAGTCCGTGGGGTCACAGAAGGGTCAGATGCGATTGAAACGACTGAGCGAGCGTTGCTCTTCACAGCCTTATGTCCAGATATTACAGCAGGGCTTCAACCTAAGAGTTCTGTGGGGGCACAGTTCAGCCCACTGTGGCCATTACTCTTCTGCATCTATCTGTATATTTACACTTTCTCGTGCAGTTCATGCCTTCCTGCAGATCTCTGTGTGTTTTATGGGGCCATTTTCTTCAGCCTGAAGAACGTCTTTCGGTATTTCTGGAAGTGTGAGTCTGCTTGCGAAGAATTTTCATAGTTCTGTCTTTCTTAAATGTCTTTATGTAAGCTTCACTTTTGCAAAGTTATTTTTTCAGGGTAGAGTCTCCGGTGCAGAGCTGTTAGCAAGCTGCTGCTTTCACTCCCTTATGGGTGGTGTGCCGTTGTCCCCTGGCTCCCATGGTTTTTCTTGAAAACTCAGCTCTGAACATTACTGTTGCTTCTTTGGGAATTATGCGCCATATTCTTTGCTTTTAAGAGCTTAAAATTGTTTTCTTTCGGAAGATGATCATTTTGTAGCTAGGGTTTTAAAAGTTTCTCCTTCTTAGGTTTTGCTGAACTTCTTGAATCTATGGGTTGATATCTTTGGTTAAGCCTAAAATATTCCCAACCTCTGTCTTTTGAACTATTGCTTTTGCCCCATTTTCTATCTTATTTTCCTCTGGTTTGCCAGTTACACTTATGTTAGACTTGTTGGCTCGTTCCCACACGTCTTTTACACTCATTTACTTTTTGCATTCTCATATCTGTCTGCTTCAGTTTGGATGCTTTTCCACGGACTTTTTTTTAGATTGAATCCCCTAATTCTGTTTTTTTGCTATGTCCAGTCACCTGTTAAAGCCATCTGATAAATTCTGAATTTTATATATTGTACTTTTCAGGTTTAGAATGTCCATTTTATTGTATTTTTATGGACACTCTTGGCAGAATTTTTCCATCTTTTCATCTAGTTTGTCCGTATTTCCCCTATGCTATCTTTATTTCAAGTCTTTGCTGGTTAACAGTAAGATCTGAATCGTTTTTGAGTCTGCTTTTATTACATTTTTCCCTTTTGATTATTTGTCACATTTTCCTATTTCTGTTTTTTTTTTTTGGCCATGTCATGCAATTTTTCAGGATCTTAGTTCTCTGACCAGGGACTGAACCCAGGACCTGGCAGTGAAAGTGCCAAGTCCTAACCACTGGACCACCAGGAAATTCCCTCCTATTTCTTTTTATGTCTGGTAATTTTTTTTTTTTTTTTACTGTGTACTGGCTATTTTTTATGGAAGAACCATAGGAGTTTTACACAGTATAATCTTCCGTCATGGGAGAGCCCTCTTTGTGGGGAAAGGTTTCTGCTATTAGGAGTCCTATCCACCTAGTTCTTGTTACTTCCATATCTCCCCGTTGCCTTTCAGACACACTTTTCGTAGTTCACCTGGCTTTATTTTAGGGTTTTTTTCTTTACCTTGTGTCTGTGCTGTGTCCTCGCTGCTGTGCGGGCTTGCTTCGGCTGCGGAGAGCGGGACTCTGCTCTCGGGTGGCGGGCAGGCCTCCCACGTGCTGCCTTCTCTCGTGCAGCACAGGCTCTGGCTTCGTTGCTCCGCGGCATGTGGAGTCTTCCTGGACCAGGGATCAAACCTGTGTCCCCTGCATTGGCAAGCGGATTCTTATCCACTGGTCCACCAGGGAAGGCCCTAATGTGCTGTGGTTGCTGTTCAGTCACTAAGTCATATCTGAGTCTCTGCGACCCCAGGGACTGCAGCGCGCCAGGCTTCCCTGTCCTCCGCTGTCGCCTGGAGTTCGCTCAAGTTCCTGCCCACTGAGTTGGTGCTGTCTAACCACCTCCTCCTCTGCCACCCTCTTCTCCTTTGCCTTCAATCTTTCCCAGCATCAGGGTTTTCTTTTAGCTGTTGTAGTAGGAATTTTGGGAGGCTGCACCATACCACGTTTTACATGACAGCGGAAGTCCACTTCTTTTTGTCTGCAGAATCCCACAGTCTCGCTCCGACAGGCCTTGCTTGTATACATTCTTGTCCTTGCTCCTAGGCAGCGTTTGTGCCTTTGATCTGAAGGGCCTCCGCGAGCCTCTGAGTGTTGCTGTCCGCCGCCTCCGCGGGCCTCTGAGTACTGCTCTCCTGCCGCTTCTCTAGGTCTCTCTGTGGGACACCTGGTGGAGCTGTGATGGGGCCTCTGATCTCTCTTCCACGGCTCTTGGCTTCTGTCTCATGGCTGAGCCCTCTATGGCGCTTCCAGTCGGGGTGAATTTCTCAGTGCTGCTTTCCTCCTTCTGACAGCTGTGAGGGAGAATCTGGTCCATGCTCTCCCCCAGGTCCTGGAGGCGTGCGGCCATTCTTGGTGATCCTTGGCTTGTGGAAGCATCACCAGAGTCCTGGATCACCCTCTCCCTGGGTTCTCCCTGCGTGTGTGTCCGTCTGCCCCTAAGCTTCCCCTGTATACGAGGACCCCCGCCAGTCTGGGGTAGGAGCCCTCCCTGCTGTGTTATGACTCTGACGAACGCGACGCCTGCGGCTGGACAGGGGAAGCTGTTAGTGTCCCACACCGAGGTCTGCAACACCCCTACCTGCTTCTGCGCTAGTTTTCTTTTCCAAACACCGTGAGAGGGTAAATGCAGAGTGGCTGGGCCCATTGCATCTGGAACCATGGCTACAAGAGTCAGGAGAATGCTATCCAGCCTCTGTGACATGAGAGAAGAGGGGCATGGAGAGGGTGCTGGCCCCAACACAGCAAGTTTACTCCCCCCCACCCCCAAAGGGAAAGTCCCACTGCTGGACAGTCACAAAGCCAGGACGCACACGCCACATCCTGACTCGAAGCCCAGGCCTTTCTGCCGTGCCCTGGAATGTCCCCTGGCCACAGCATCGGTGGTGGAGTGTGGTCATGGCTGGAGCCAGATGGGACAGCTGGTGGTAAGTGGAGTCGGTGCCCGGTCAGCTGGTACGGGCTGCCGGTGCCCACTTCCAGTGAGCACCCTTGTTCGTCATTACATTGTACAGATACTGTTAGGAAGTTACACTGGCAATGAATCTGGCTGGCAGTGACAGAGATAATTTTATTGACAGGACATTTTATTGTATTTTAACAAACAAGTATAGAGACCTGCTGTAAGGAAGGGGATCCTGCTGGACTGGGCTTCATTGGAGAAGGAAACCTGGATGTGGTCAAAGGGGCGTCTTTTCTTACTGAGATGCCAGGAGCTGGATGTTCTTGACCAGACCCTTCACATGAGGGTCAGCGCCTGGCTAGAGCAGCTGATGGCCCTGACAAGAGTCAGGACACGTGGCGGCCACTTGGTTTTCAGAGGACTGTTAGCACACAGCCTTCCTCTGCACAGTGATACCCTAGATGGATGGGGACAGAGCCATGGCTCCTCACATGAATGGTGCCTCCTGTGCTGGAGTCAGGAAGTGCAGGGAGGAGGTCCACAGAGCGAGATGTATCCAGCAGAATGACAAGCCAGAGAGTTTCACAGATGCCGCAGCTGGAAGAGGTTAGCTGAATGCTGGACTGACCATTACATTAGATCTTGCACTGGCAGCAAACGGGGACACAGCAGCTGGACTGGGAGCAGCAGGGTTTACAGCAGCTGGACTGGGAGCAGCCACAGGAGCCACAGCCCCCTTTGCCACAGCTGGAGCAGGAGCAGGCTGGCACACAGCAGCACACAGGCACACAACAACTGGAGCCACAGCCCCCACAGCTGGAGCCACAGCCCCCCTTGGAGCCTCCACATGAGACACAGCCCCCCTTGGAGCCCCCACATGAGCCACAGCCCCCTTTGCCACAGCTGGAGCAAGAACAGGCTGGCACACAGCAGCACAAGGGCTTGCAGCAGCAGACGGGCACACAGCAGCTGGAGCCACAGCCCCCACAGCTGGAGCCACAGCCCCCCTTGGAGCCTCCACATGAGACACAGCCCCCCTTGGAGCCCCCACATGAGCCACAGCCCCCTTTGCCACAGCTGGAGCAGGAGCAGGCTGGCACACAGCAGCACAAGGGCTTGCAGCAGCAGACGGGCACACAGCAGCTGGAGCCACAGCCCCCACAGCTGGAGCCGCAGCCCCCACAGCTGGAGCCGCAGCCTCCACAGCTGGAGCCGCAGCCTCCGGAACAGCCAGAGCAGCCCATGGTTCTGGTGGGTTGAGGGTGGAGCAGGTCAGAGGAGCAGGTGGAGAGAGAGCAGGTGCTCGGTGTGGGGCCTCCGGGGCCCCGAGCCTCAAATACCTGCCGGGGTGTATACCAGCCGTTGATCACTTCCTCCAGGGCCCGAGCCTCATATGCCTGCCGGGGTGTATACCGGCCGTTGATCACTTCCTCCGGGGCCCGAGCCTCATATACCTGCCGGGGTGTATACTGGCCTTTGATCACTTCCTCCGGGGCCCGGAGCCTCATATACCTGCCGGGGTGTATACCGGCCGTTGATCACTTCCTCCGGGGCCCGAGCCTCATATGCCTGCCGGGGTGTATACCGGCCGTTGATCACTTCCTCCGGGGCACGAGCCTCATATGCCTGCCGGGGTGTATACTGGCCGTTGATCACTTCCTCCGGGGCACGAGCCTCATATGCCTGCCGGGGTGTATACCGGCCGTTGATCACTTCCTCCGGGGCCCGAGCCTCATATACCTGCTGGGGTGTATACCGGCCGTTGATCACTTCCTCCGGGGCCTGAGCCTCATATACCTGCTGGGGTGTATACTGGCCGTTGATCACTTCCTCCGGGGCCCGGAGCCTCATATACCTGCCGGGGTGTATACCGGCCGTTGATCACTTCCTCCGGGGCCCGAGCCTCATATGCCTGCCGGGGTGTATACCGGCCGTTGATCACTTCCTCTTGTCTGTTTTTCCAGGGTCATGCCTCTGTCTGTTGTTTCCTTTTCTGTGAGCGCCTGCTGCCTGGGTCACTGACAGCTTTTTTTCTCTAACTTTTGCCTCTTCCTCATTCTTTCTGGATTTCAGTCTGTCCTTCCTAAGCACCCCCAATAGTTGGTCACCTGCCTGTGGTTGGACCGTGTGTGACCTGTGAGGCCGGCGTTGGTTCCAGGCTCCTTCATCTCTGTTTGGAGTCTGCAGGTGTGACTAAGCTCAGCATCTTGAGATGAGAGACTATCCCCTTGGGTGCTGATGGGTTAAGTGTGACCACATCCATCATTGTGAGAGGGAGGCAGGGGGAGCCCTGAGCACGCTGAGAGGAGAGGGTGTGACGGTGCAGCAGCGGGGGTCTGCAGGTGCTGCTGTGAGCATCTGAGTGAGGCGGCCACAAGCCAGGGCCTCCTGGCAGCCACCAGAAGGTCATGGTGGTGAGAGATGGGCTCTCCGTGCAGACTTGCAGAGGGAGCATGGCCTTGCTGACAACTTGACTTACGTGCGACTTATGGACCAGGGCTCGAACCCGTGTCCCCTGCACTGGCAGACAGATTCTTTTTTTTGTTTGTTTCTTTGCTTTCTTTTTTTTTTTTTAAATTTTATTTTTTTTGTAATTAATTAATTTTTTATTGGAGGCAAATTATTTTACAATATTATATTGGTTGGTTTTGCCATACATTGACATGAATTCGCCCCGGGTTTACGTAAGTTCCCCCTCCTAAACCCCCCTCCCACCTCCCTCCTCCCTTTATCCTCCCTCTGGGTCATCCCCGCATGCCAGCCCCCAGCATCCTATAACATGCATTGACCCTGAACAGATTCTTATCCACTGAGCCGCCCGGGAGGTCCTGGAACCAATGTTACTGGCCTTAGCCCTCTAGCAGAACACACAGTTGAGTTCTTGAACCATTTTCAGCTTTTAGTTTTATTGTCAGCAGATTGTACGTACAGGGGTGACTTGAGGAGCTTCTAAGGGCATTATTAGCCAGAATAGGGATCCCTGAGGCCGTGTGCAAGGCCTCTGGGTCTCTGTTTCCAAGACTCTTAAGTGTTCTTTCAAGAAACCTGGGTATGTGTCTGGTATCTAGATATCCAGAACTCTAACAGAGAAAATAAACTGTGTAACTGGGAAAGGACTGCCTCAGAATGGAGTGCTGGCAGCTTCTTATTAGAAACATTTAAGAAGTTGGGGCCACAGTGTTAGTACCTTGCGTGCTTGTCCTGGAGTTGGCGGGACACCGCCGGCTTCGGGGAGCCCCGGGTCCCGGGCGCGGTTCCTTGGGTCGTCACTAGGGGGCGCGGAGGGCCCGCCGCCGTCTGCGCGGGAGCAGAGCTCGCCTGGCTGCAGCCTGGCCTCCTTTTGAGCTTGAAGGCTCCAGTTTCAGATCTGTATGCGTTGTCTGACTTCGGAGGCCGAACCCAGAGAGGGTGTGCGTGTGTCAGAGTTAACCGAGTAGGACGAGAAATTACAGCAAGTTTCAGATGTAAAGAAACGACAGACGCCACAGATGCGACGGCGCCTGAGGAAGTAAGGGTTTTACCCAGCGGCTCGGCTGTAAAGAATCCGCCTGCCGAGCCGGAGACACAGGAGACGCGGGTTCCGTCCCTGGGTCGGGAAGGTCCCCTGGAGGAGCGAGTGGCGGCCCGCTCCGGGGTTCCTGCCTGGACAGTCCCGTGGACAGAGGCGCCTGGGTTCACAGAGAGGGAGACGTTACCCAGCACAGCGCAGGGAAGGTCATCTTATTTTGTTGAGTGAATTGCCCCAACCCGTCTGTCTCCCCCAGGGCACTTTCCCCCACTATGGTTTTTCTATTTTTTGGCCACGTATCCTTCATCACTTACTCATATGACAACAATTTCAGAGTTTTACTTTCTAAAGTGAATACAGAGCTACTTCAGTTTTTCCTTTATCATGACTGCTTGAGGTTTTTTTGTTTTTTTTTTTTGTTTTTTTAGTTATTGATTTTGAAAATTTGTTTTAGCCTCATGACACTGTCATGTAAGTATTTAGGTTTGCTATCAAATCTGGGGAAATATTAATCAAACGTCTTTACATTTGTGCTGTAAAACTTCAGGGAATCAGCATTTTGTGCGGTTTTAATCTTATTGTTGTTCAGTTGATAAGTCGTGTCCAATTCTTTTCAATCCACTCCCCCATCCTTCCCCCCAACCCTGGCAACCATAACTGCAGCACGCCAGGCTCCCCTGTCCTCCACTGTCTCTCAGAGCTTGCTCAAACTCATGTCCATTGAGTCTGATGCCATCCAACCACCTCATCCTCCGTCATTCCCTTCTCCTCCCGCCTTCAATCTTTCCCAGCATCGGGGTCTTTTCTAATGAGTCGGTTCTTCCCATCAGGTGGCCAAAGTATTGGAGCTTCAGCTTCAGCATGAGTCCCTCCAATGAATATTCAGGACTGATTTCCTTTAGGATGGACTGGTGTGACCTCCTTGTTTACCTTTTATTTCTTTGTAACTAATTACATTTGTCAGTCTGTTTGTGATTACATTCTCGGTGGAGTTGGCCCACTGTGTATTTTATACTATCTCTGACTGTGTCAATATTTTCATGTCAAATCAGCAGGAAACTAAAACCTTTACCAAAGTATTCATGTGATTTGCTATTACACATTAATTGGATTATCAAATAATTCATGAGATTTCCTTACTTTTGTTTGAAATGTATTGCCTCTTGTTAATGAATTCTGCTGTTGGCGTGATATGAAAATTTTGCTGCAATTTGGGCCTTTCATCAGCATGACTTCCGTGGTGGTTCAGAGAGTAACGAATTCGCCTGCAATGTAGGAGACCTGGGTTCAGTCTCTGGGTCAGGAAGGTCCGCTGGAGAAGGGAATGGCAACCCACTGCACTACTCTTGCCTGGAGAATTCCGTGGACAGAGGGGCCTGGCAAGCTATGGTGCCGAGGGTTGCAAAGAGTTGGATACGATTGAGAGAATAATATTTTCACTTTTAGGAGTGACTTATAGCTTATTCTAGCATGTTTATTTCACATTTTACTGTTTTTTGCTTTTGAACATTTTACTTCGCATTGGAGTGTAGCTGATTAACCATGTTGTGATGGTTTCAGGTGAACAGCGAAGTGACTCAGTCATACATATACATGAGTCCACTTTCCCCAAACCCCGCTCCCATCCAGGCTGCCATGTAACATTGAGCAGAGCTCCCTGTGGTCTACAGAGTTCCCTGTGGTATACAGTAGGTCCTTGCTGCTTCAGTTCAGTTCAGTTCAGTCGCTCAGTTGTGTCCGACTCTCTGTGACCCCCTGAATCACAGCACGCCAGGCCTCCCTGTCCATCACCAACTCCCGGAGTTCACTCAGACTCATGTCCACAGAGTCGGTGATGCCATCCAGCCGTCTCATTCTCTGTCATCCCCGTCTCCTCCTGCCCCCAATCCCTCCCAGCATCAGAGTCTTTTCCAGTGAGTCAACTCTTTGCATGAGGTGGCCAAAGTATTGGAGTTTCAGCTTTAGCATCAGTCCTTCCAATGAACACCCAGGACTGATCTCCTTTAGAAAGGACTGGTTGGATCTCCTTGCAGTCCAGGGGACTCTCAAGAGTCTTCTCCAGCACCACAATTCAAAAGCATCAATTCTTCGGCGATCAGCTTTCTTCACAGTCCAACTCTCACATCCATACATGACCATGGGAAAAACCATTGCCTTGACTAGACGGACCTTGGTTGGCAAAGTAATGTCTCTGGTTTTTAATATGCTATCTAGGTTGGTCATAACTTTCCTTCCAAGGAGTAAGCATCTTTTAATTTCCTGGCTGCAATCAGCATCTGCAGTGATTTTGGAGCCCCCAAAAATAAAGTCTGACACTGTTTCCACTGTTTCCCCATCTATTTCCCATGAAGTGATGGGACCAGATGCCATGATCTTCGTTTTCTGAATGTTGAGCTTCAAGCCAACTTTTTCACTCTCCTCTTTCACTTTCATCAAGAGGCTTTTGAGTTCCTCTTCACTTTCTGCCATAAGGGTGGTGTCATCTGCATATCTGAGGTTATTGACATTTCTCCCGGCAATCTTGATTCCAGCTTGTGCTTCTTCCAGCCCTTGTTGCTTATCCGTCTTAAATATAGCAGCGTGTACACAGCCTTTCCAGACTCCCTAATGATCTGCTCCCCCATCCTCCCCCACCCCTGCAACCGTAAGATCGTTCTCTGAGTCTCTCTCTGTCTTGTGAGCAGGTTCATCTGTATCGTTTCTTTTTAGGTCCCACGTAGAAGGGGTGTCGCTCATCATTCCCCCTTCTCTGACTGACTCACTTCACTCGGTATGACGCGCTCCAGGGAATCTGTGTTGCTGCAAATGTCATTTCATTCTCTTCAATGACTGAGTCATATTCCGTTGTATGTATGTACCACAGCTGCTTTATCCATTGCTCTGTCAATGGGCATTTAGGGTCCTCCTGTGTCCCAGCTGCTGTAAACAGAGCTGCAGTGAACGCTGGGGCGCGCACATCCTTTCAGATCATGATTTTCCCCAGATATGTGCCCAAGGGTGGGATTGCAAGGCCTGATTTTATCTTTTTAAGGAGCTTCCATACTGTTCTCCATAGTGGCTGTACCAATTTACATTCCCACCGACAGTGTCAGAGGGTACATTTTGTTACTTTTGATGAGGAGTCTTAGTTCTTTAATAAATAAGTGTGAAAATGACAAAAGAAACTTTGCTTTTGCGTGTTCAGCTCAGGGTCCTGTACTCGCTCAGTTTTCTTTTGGCTGCACTAGGCCTTTGTTGCTGCGGGGGCTTTTCTCCAGCTGCAGTGCTCAGGCTGCTCCTTGTAGTGGCCTCTTGTCTCAGTTCTTGGCTCTAGGGCGCGGCCGCGGCAGTTCTGGTGCACAGGGTTAGTTGCGGAATCGTCTCAGATCAGGGATCGGATCCATGTGCCCTGCACTGGCGGGCGAATTCTTAACTACTGGACCACCATGGGAGCCCCTGTCTCAGTTTTTTATCTGAAATGTTTAAAAACATATTTCCAAACATTTTTGGACTTCCCTGGTGGCTCAGATGGTAAAGAATCCTCCTGTAACGCGCAAGACCTGGGTTTGATCCCTGGGTTGGGAAGATCCCCTGGAGGAGGGCATGACAACCCACTCCAGTATTCTGGCCTGGAGAATCCCATGGACAGAGGAGCATGGTGGGCTACAGTCCACGGGGCCGCAGAGAGTCGGACATGACTGAGCGACTGAGCAGCAAACCACAGTTCAGGAACTGAATCTGTGCTTTAACAGCAAGTCTGTCCTTTTGAGTGCACTTTTGGTACACTGTGTGCGTTCAGATTTCTCTCCTGAATTTTTGAAGATCTATCTAAGAGTACTTAAAACATCAAATCCACGTTGCAAGGCTTCCATAGCTTTCTAGGGCAAACCATAGCAAACCATCTTTACTTTTGGATTCTTTGGAGAAAAACGTGAGCTATTATGGATGACTCTGCAGCAACTTGAGAGGGAACTGCCTGCAGGGATTCTGGGAGCTGCACTCGGCCCGGTGTTCTGCGGGCCCTCCTGTGTTTCTGAAGAGCGATGCACACTGTTGCCCTTAACTGTATGATCCTGAGACCACAAACACTGCTCAAGGGCTCGTTGTGAGCATCCATGAGTTTTTCCCTTTGTTGAATAAAGCCACAGGTGGGTTGTTTTCTGCCGGTGGAAATGTTTCACACTGCTTGTAAAGTTTCCTGTGGCAGCAGCGATGCACACCTCTTGCCAGCCAATCGGGGTTCACCATTTCCAAACAGCATATACAGCCCTGGAGACATATTCGTGTCTGGTTTATTTCACATATCGGTTTATTTTGTACACATTCTTATTTATTTTGGTTGAATTTTCATGAACTGTTTTCGATAAGTGAGTCACATGTGCTTTTACATTTTGACATAGTTTTGAGGGCCCGTGCAAAAACGAATACAGTTCAGAATTTGGTTCTGAAGTGCCCTTAAGAAAAAAGCTATGTATGTGCCTATGTATGTGTGCCCCTCATCTTCCTTCTTCATCTCCTGCTGGATGCTTAGGTTTCATATTTTGTCTATTGCAAATAAGACTGCAGTGAACATCGGTGTCATGTCTTTGCGAATTGTGTCTTTGTTTTCTTTGGGTGAACACCCAGAGGTGGACTTTCTGGGTCACATGACATGCCTATTTTTAATTCCTGGAGCAGCCTCCCTCCTCTCCTCTGCGGTGGCAGCGCCAGTTGACCTTCCCCTGGCAGTGCGCCAGGCTTCCCTACCCTCCGCGTCCTCGCCTGCCCTGGTTACTTGTCGTCTTTATAACTGTGGTGGTTCGGACAAGGGTGAGGTGGTATCTCTCAGACCTTTTCTGGGGAGGTGCCTTCTCTGGGTTCGTGTGCACTTTGCATCACCTTGGATTTCCCGGGCATTTAGTCCCGGCCCCTTCTTAGCAGCCGGTCATCTCAGCCCCCGGCACCTGCCCCGGAGCGGCAGCTTAGATCACCGTGTGTTGTGTCTGTTTCCTGTGGCTTCCAAACCAGAGGGCCAATCGAGTCAGTGCCCCCGCAGGCCAGACAGATAGCCGTCCCTCCGGCCGAAGTTCGTCCTTTGTTAATTATCAGTCGACATTGTTTTTTTTGCGATACAGACTTTTTCTTTTTATATGTTTATTTTTCTTTTATGCCAAATTTATCTATCTTTTCTTTTCCTGAGCTGCTGAATTTTGTGTCACGGTTAGGAACATCTCAATATTATTTTTAAAGTTCCTCTTTTCTTTTAGTCATTTTGTGTTTTTAATTTTTTATTTGGGTCTTTATTCTGTATGGAATTTATTTTTAGAGTAAAAGATGAAGTGGGGCTTCCCTGGTGGCTCAGCGGTGAAGAGTCTGCCTGTGATGCAGAAGGCTCAGGAGACCCAGGTTGGATCCCTGGGTGGGGAAGATCCCCCGGGGAAGGGCATGGCAGCCCGCTCTGGTATTCTTGCCCGGAGACTCCCATGGATGGAGGAGCCTGGCGGGCGACAGTCCACAGGGTCGCAAAGAGTCAGGCGTGCCTGAAGTGACTGGGCACCAGAGAGGCAGTAGCGGAGCAGTTTGATTTTTCAGCGTCCTCCACAGTTGCTTCAGCTGTTTGGCTGTGCTGGATCTTTGTTGCCGCACACGGGCTCTGCTCTAGCTGCAGCGCATGAGCTTCTTACTGTGGAGCACGGGCGTTAGGCGCTCAGGCCTCGGTGCTTGAGGCTCGTGGGCTCAGTTCTTGAGGCCCCAGGCTCTGGAGCACGGGCTCAGTAGCTGTGACGCTTGGGCTTCGTTGCCCCGCAGCTTGCGTCATCTCTGGTGGTCCTGTTCCTTTACCTTTGTTTGCTGGATTTTTACGTTTGATTCAAGTTGTTTGAATGCTCATGACTTGATAATAGGTTTGCTATCTGGCTCCATTTCTTTTTAGGCAGGGGACTCTTTCTGAAACTATTTCTTCTCTTGATTTCTTTTTGGCTGCGCTGGGGTTTTGTAGCTGCTTTCCGTAGTTGGTGCTGGGGCCGCTCACCGCAGGGGCTTCTCTTACCACTGAGCGCCCGCTCTAGGCACTCAGGCTCCAGTAGTTGTGGCAGGGGGGCTCAGCAGTTGCGAGGTGTGGGCGTAGCTGCCCCTCTGCATGTGGAATCTTTCCAGACCAGGGATCGAACCTGTGTCCCCTGCTTTGGCAGGCGGATTCTCAACCACTGGATTACCAGGGAGGTCCTGGTCCCCTTTCTTTTCAGCATTTTCTTAGCTATTTTTATGTATATCTTTTTTTCCCCTGTATAAATGTTACAGTCAGCATAGCTACTTAAAATATCTTCTTGGTATATTTATTCTGATCCAATATATAGATTAATTTAGGAAGAATGACTTGCTTAAAATATTAACACTTCCTGCTCCCTGCAGCAAGGCGTGAGAGCGTGACTGGGAGCTGCGACAGCCGGAGTCATGGCGGGACGGCCACGCAGAAAGCTTCCTCCCCTCTTTGACCTAGTGTTAGTTGAAAGAAGGGCAACTGAAACTGTAGCCAAAGGGGCATTAGGCTCCAGAAAAATCACAAGGAAAAGCACTGCAAGCAGTGGCAGTGGCCATTGGGTGGGGCTCTGACGGAAAGAGCGGAGAGATTCAACCAGTTAACGGGCAAGTTGGAAATACAGTTCTCCTCCCAGGAGACCCGGGCTCGATCCGCGGGTCGGGAAGATCCCCTGGAGGAGGGCATGGCAACCCACTCCAGTGTTCTTGCTGGAGAATCCCATGGAGAGAGAAGCGAATGAGCGCGAGAGATGAAGTACAGATACAGTTTACTTCGCACGCAGCACACGAAGTCGTTATAGACAACAGGGATTACTTCTTATTCAGAGATGGTGGCATTCTTGATAAGTGTGTTGACTGAAATAAGTCACTATTGAAATGGCATCACATGAAGCTGCCCATTCCACTGAAGCTGTGAAGTCTTTTATCACGTAAATAATTCCCATGTTTCTCTTTTATAATAAACTAACAATATCCAAACTGATGATATCCAGTGTCTCTAAAATTTAGTTTCACTGTACAGGTATAAACATTTTGAAATAAAGATATATAAATGAGAATAACTTTCCTATTAAAACAAGAATTATCTATTCTTTTATTCATGACTCCTTTTATGTCTCTCAGTATATTGCAGCTCTCTTCATGTAGATTTTTAAAGGCTTTTATTGAAGTATAAGTTCACGGAGAAGAATGCCACCATGTTTCCTGTGAAGGTATTTTACCTTAATGCTCATAACCTGCAAGGCGATTCTCCCAGAGATGGGCCACTGAGTATAGTTTAGGCTTGGAGGCAACGCCCCTTTAGTGATGACCTTGCAGCAGAATGCACAGGTCCTTCCCTGTCCCCGCATGCAGCGCACACTGTGTGATATTGAGGACCCATCTTTGACAGCTTGACAGGTTTTCACAAACTGAACACACGTGTAATCAGCACGCCCAGATTTAGACAGAGAGCATCCCCAAGCCCCAGGCCATCTCTTCTGTCCTGTTTTCAGCCACTTTCCCCCAAAGGAGCCCCTCCAGATCCTTGGTGGTGTGGGGCAGGCTGCTCTGTGTGTGCGTTCGCTTCATGTGGAGACGGTCACATGTGCGCCTTTCTGTCCGTCTCCGTTGCTCAGCATCACGGTTGTAAGATCCCCATTGCTGCCTGGCGGTCTGCTGGGCGACTAAACCACAAGGAGTTTTTCTTTTCTATTAATGGACATCTGGGCAACTTCCATTTTTTGCTGTTGGAAGTAGTGCTTTTTCAGGCAGACTTTAGGAATGGTTTTTATAGAGTTCTCGTTTAAGGGGTGGAGGAAGTCCTTTCTTTCATTGTATTTCTGTTTGTTTTGTGTACGTAGAAAGGCTGTTGATTTTGCATTTTATGTCCCCAGTCTCCTACTTGAGTTCACTTACATTTTGTAGTACTTTTTCACCCCCCGCAGGTATACGATGGAAACATATGTAGATAATGATAATTTTGTTTTCTCTTTTCCAGCTGCTATATTTTGTTTCATTCTTACTAATGATTGTATTTCAAAATGCCACCAAAGCAAGAAAAGTAATGCCAGCAACAGTGAAATTACAGTAAATATTGCCAAAAGTACCTTCAGAAAAAGAAATTGCACCTGTTTTTTACTCCCGTCAACAATGCACAGTTGCGTTTTGAATTCCTCATTAGAGTGTCCATTAAAGAAGTATCTTGGGGACTTCCCTGGTACTCCAGTGGCTAAGACTCCGTGCTCCCAATGCAGAGGGGCCTGGGTTTGATCCCTGGTTGGGGAACTAGACCCAACATGCTGAAACTGAGTGTATGTGCCCAAACCAAAAGATCCCACTGTCGCAACTGAGACCCAGTGAAGCCAAAAAAATTAAAAGAATATTAAAAAAATAAAGAAGTGTCATGGAGACAGAGTCCTTGAGAGGGGAATGTGTTTATTTAGAGCCCACACCAGGTCCAGACTGGACTGTGGCCAGTGAAGGAGGCACAGGTGAATCCTGGTGAAGGCTGGTGCTGGGCCAGCTGATACGGGGCTGAGGGGAGTGGGGGGTGCCTCCTGGGTCTGTGGTCCAGACATTGGCCTTGTGGGATGGGCCAGGTCACCCAAGTCCAAAGCACGAGGGGCAATGGGCTCCAGAATCAGGGGCCTGCGGGGACTGCAGTCATGCAGAGACTGGGAAGGAAATGACTTCCTCGAGGCAGAGGAGCCGGGGGTCCAGATGGACAGAAGGCATAGAGAGGTCCCCCTTCTCTGGGATCTGGGGAGCAATCTGCTGGGACTGCAGAGCTGGGCTCCCCATTCTAGAAAAGATGGATTCAAAACTGCCACTTGCTAATCTGGGATGGGGCACCGGTCACTTCCTAGGTTCCTGGGTTCCCGGGAGCCACTTGAGGTCCCTGGACACAGCTTCAGATCTTGTGCTGGCAGCACTCGGGGACACAACAGCTGGACTGGGAGCAGCTGGGTCTGCAGCAGCCGGACTGGGAGCAGCAAACGGGAACACAGCAGCTGGACTGGGAGCAGATGGGTCTGCAGCAGCTGGACTGGGAGCAGCTGGGTCTGCAGCAGCTGGACTGGGAGCAGCCACAGGAGCCACACCCCCCTTTGCAACAGCTGGAGCAAGAGCAGGCTGGCACACAGCAGCACACGGGCACACAGCAGCTGGAGCCACAGCCCCCACAACTGGATCCACAGCCTCCCTTGGAGCCCCCACACGAGCCACAGCCCCCCTTGAAGCCCCCACAGGAGCCACAGCCCCCCTTGGAGCCCCCACAGGAGCCACAGCCCCCCTTGGAGCCCCCACACGAGCCACAGCCCCCCTTGGAGCCCCCACACGAGCCACAGCTCCCTTTGCCACAGCTGGAGCAGGAGCAGGCTGGCACACAGCAGCACACGGGCTTGCAGCAGCAGACGGGCACACAGCAGCTGGAGCCACAGCCCCCACAGCTGGAACCGCAGCCTCCACAGCTGGAGCCACAGCCTCCACAGCTGGAGCCGCAGCCTCCAGAACAGCCAGAGCAGCCCATGGTTCTGGTGGGTTGAGGGTGGAGTAGGTCAGAGGAGCAGGTGGAGAGAGAGCAGGTGCTGAGTGTGGGGCCTCCGGGGCCAGGAGCCTCTATATACCTGCCGGGGCAGGCGTGACCTGGGCACATGCTCACTTCCTGGTTCCCATCTGTGCTGTGTCTTGTTTGTGGGCCTGGAATCCACGGGCTTCTGTTGACTTTTCCCAGCAGACACCCTCCTAGGTTTCTAAGTCTGGATTCTTCCCCACCTTGTTTGTTTCCTGTAAAGAGGACCAGCTCCGGGTTTGTGCTATTTCTAGTTTTCTGTTGTCTACATATAACTGGGGGTCCTGGGATCTTTCCCAACATCTCTTTTCTGTACTGAAAACCTCCCCATTATTTATCTTCAAAATTTTATTTTTTAAAATTTGAGGTTTGTAGTGGAAACAAAAGCAAAAGTAAGCAAGTGGGATTGTATCAAACTAAGAAGCTTCTGCAAAGCAAAGGAAACCAAACCATCAGCAAAGTTAAAAGGCGACCCACTGAGTGGGAGAAAGTATTTGATTAATCATTTGTAAATCATTTGATTAATCTTATTTGATAAAGGATTAATATCCAAAGTATATAAAGAATTCATATCACTCAATAGCGAAAAAAATGACCCCCCAAAACAAGCAAACAATATGCTTACAAAATGGGCAGAGTATCTGAATAGACATATTTTTCCCATAAGGAAGACATACAGTGACCAACAGAGACATTAAAAGATGCTCAACATCCCTAACCATCAGAGAAATGCAAATCAAAACCACAACGAGGTATCACCTCACTCCTGCAAACAGCTATTATCAGAAAGACAACAAATAGCCGGATGAGGAAGTGGCGAGCAGGGAGCCCTCACGGGCTGTCCGTGGGAACGTCCACTGGCGCACCCGCTGCGGAAAACAGTGTGGAGTCTCCTCAAAAATTAAAAACAGAACTGTCATATGACCCAGCAATTCTACTTCTGGCTGTTTATCTTAGAGAAATGAGAACATTAACTTGAAATGACATCTGGACCCCTGTGTTTATTGCAGCGTTATTTACATTAGTCAAGATAGGGAAGCGGCGTTAAGTGTCCGTTAGGGGTGAATGGACAGAGAAGATGTGGTGTAGCACGGGATATTATTCAGCCATAAGGAAAGGAGAGGTGTCCTGCCATTTGGGACAGTATGGAGAGACCTAGAGGATATTGTGGGGACTTCCCCAGTGGCTCAGCAGTTAAGATGAGATGCAGGAGACACAGGTTTGATCCCTGGTCGGGAAGATTCCCTGGAGAAGGAAACGGCACCCCACTCCAGTATTCTTGCCTGGAGAATCCCGTGGCCAGAGGAGTCCCAAAGAGTCGGACACTGGGCAAGTGAACACTGAGAGGATATTAAGCTAAGTGAAATAAGTCAGACCGCGAAAGACATATCCTGTGTGATCTCACTGATGCGTGGGATGTAGAAGTCCTGCAAACCCAGTAGGCTCATAGGTACAGAAAGAGGTTGGGGTTGCCCGAGGCAGGGGGTGAAGGGGTCAGAAGGTACAAATGCCAGTTAAAGGTAATAGGTCCTGGGGACCTAAGGTAGAGCATGGAGACAGTAGTGAAGGATGCTGTATTCTGCGTTTGAGAGTTGTGGAAAGAGCAGATCTTAAGGATCTGGTCACGAGGAGAAACGTAATTAGAAGGTGAGCCTGCTGCTAGATGTGCTGTGGTGATGGGTTCACAGCATATGTGTATTGAAGCGTTGTGTTGCACACTCGAAACGAAGACAGCATTAGGCGTCAAATGGAGAAGGAGACGACTACCCACTCCAGGGTTCTTGCCTGGAGAATCCCAGGGACAGAGGAGCCTGGCGGGCTGCCGTGCGTGGGGTCGCAAGAGCCGGACACGACTGAGCACCTAAAGAGAGAGGGCTACATCACTTATTTCTCAAGAAAAAATGAGGTCGTTAACAAAATTGGGGTGTGGTGTGTGTGTGTGGTGTGTGTGTGTGGTGTGGTGTGTGTGTGGTGTGTGTGTGTGGTGTGTGTGTGAGTGGTGTGTGTGGTGTGTGTTTGGTGTGTGTGTGTGGTGTGTGTTTGGTGTGTGTGTGTGTGGTGTGTGTGTGTGTGGTGTGTGTGTGTGGTGTGTGTGTGTGTGTGTGTGGTGTGTGTGTGTGGTGTGTGTGTATGGTGTGTGTGTGTATGTGTGGTGTGTGTATATGTGTGGTGTGTGTGTATGGTGTGTGTGTGTATGTGTGGTGTGTGTATATGTGTGGTGTGTGTGTATGTGTGGTGCGTGTCTATGGTGTCTGTGTGTATATGTGTGTGTATGTGTGTGTTTGTGTGGTGTACGTGTGTATGGTGTGTGTGTGTGTGGTGTGTGTGTGTGTGGTATGTGCGTGTGGTGTGTATGTGTATGGTGCGTTGTGTGTGTGTATCTGTGTGTGTGTGTGTGTGGTGTGTGTGTGTGGTGTGTGTGTGTGTGGTGTGTGTGTGTGGTGTGTGTGTGTGTGGTGTGTCTTTGGTATATGTGTATGGTGTGTGTGTGTGTGGTGTGTGTGTGGTGTATGTGTATGGTTTGTGTGTGTATGTGTGGTGTGTGTTTGGTGTGTGTGTGTATGTGTGTGTGGTGTGTGTGTGTATGTGTGGTGTGTGTGTATGTGTGGTGCGTGTGTATGGTGTGTGTGTGTATGTGTGTGTTTGTGTGGTGTATGTGTGTATGGTGTGTGTGTGTGGTGTGTATGTGTGTATGGTGTGTGGTGTGTGTGTATGTATGTGTGGTGTATATGTGTGTGTATGTGTGTGTCTCTGTGTATGTATGTGTGTGTGGTGTATATGTGTGTGTCTATGTGTGTATGTGTGTGTGTATGTGTGTGTGTATATATGTGTGTGTGTCTCTGTGTGTATGTATGTGTGTGTGTGCTATATATGTGTGTGTGTATCTATGTGTGTGTCTCTCTGTGTGTATGTGTGTGTATGTATGTGTGTGTGATGTATATGTGCGTGTATGTGTGTGTATGTCTCTCTGTGTGTATGTATGTGTGTGGTGTGTGTGTCTCTGTGTGTGTGTGTGTGTGGTGTATATGTGTGTGTATGTATGTGTCTATGTGTGTGTGTCTCTCTGTGTGTGTGGTGTGTATGTATGTGTCTATGTGTGTGTGTCTCTGTGTGTGTGTGTGGTGTGTATGTGTGTGTATTATGTGTGTGTGGTGTATATGTGTGTGTGTATGTATGTGTGTGTCTCTCTGTGTGTATGTATGTGTATGTGTGTGGTGTGTGTGTCTATGTGTGTGTGTCTCTGTGTGTGTGTATGTGTATGTGTGTGGTGTGTGTGTCTATGTGTGTGTGTCTCTGTGTGTGTGTGGTGTATATGTGTGTGTATTATGTCTCTATGTGTGTGTGTCTCTGTGTGTGTGTGTGGTGTGTATGTGTGTGTGTATGTATGTGTGTGTCTCTCTGTGTGTATGTATGTGTATGTGTGTGGTGTGTGTGGTGTTTATGTGTGTGTATGTATGTGTCTATGTGTGTGTGTCTCTGTGTGTGTGTATGTGTGTGTGTCTCTGTGTGTGTGTGTGGTGTGTATGTGTGTGTATTATGTGTGTGTGGTGTATATGTATGTGTGTGTGTGTCTCTGTGTGTGTGTGTGGTGTGTATGTGTGTGTATTATGTGTGTGTGGTGTATATGTATGTGTGTGTGTGTCTCTGTGTGTGTGTGTGGTGTGTATGTGTGTCTATGTATGTGTCTATGTGTGTGTGTGTGGTGTGTATGTGTGTGTGTGTGTGTATTATGTGTGTGTGGTGTGTATGTGTGTGTATGTGTGTGTGGTGTGTATGTGTGTGTATGTGTGTGTGCCTCTGTGTGTGTGTATGTGTGTATGTGTGTGTATGTGTGTGTGTCTCTCTGTGTGTGTATGTGTGTCTATGTGTGTGTCTCTGTGTGTGTGTGTGTGTGGTGTGTATGTGTGTATTATGTGTGTGTGGTGTATATGTATGTGTGTGTGTCTCTGTGTGTGTGTGTATGTGTGTGTCTCTCTGTGTGTATGTGTGTGTATGTATGTGTCTATGTGTGTGTGTGTGTGTGTGTGTGTGTGTGGTGTGTGTGTGTGGTGTATATGTATGTGTGTGTGTCTCTGTGTGTGTCTCTCTGTGTGTGTGCTGGGTCTTCCTGGCTGCACGTGGGCTTTCTCTTGTCGCGGTGAGCAAGGGCTACGCTCGACCCTGGTGTGCGGCTCCGCGCGGCAGCGGCTTCTGCTGAGGAGCTCGGGCGCTAGAATCACAGGATCAGTAGTTGTGGTGTGTGGATTTGTTGCCCGGCGGCACGTGGCATCTTCCTGGACCAGGGATCGAACCTGTGTCCCCTGCACTGGCAGGTGGATTCCTAACCACTGGACCACCAAGGAAGTCCGAGAGTGTTCCTATTTTGGTTGATCCCATGTGATTTTTTTAAAAAACAGGCGTATCTCATGCTTTCTTTATTCTCCAAGGTTATCCATGCTTTTCAGTTCTCAGAAGAGACTTTCCTTATGGGTCAAACAAGATGAACCGCAGCCCTTTTCCTGGTGGACGTGGCTGCCGCTTTCCAGACCCAGGTCTGCCCTTGTGTCCCCGGGCGCCTTGTGTTCGGTGAATCTGGCTGGTGGCTCCTCGCTCTTCCCCTGACCTGCTGTTGCAGACTTCTCCCAACTCCTCTCCCGCACCTCCTGACTGCCGTATGCTCACACCAGGGAGACTTTGGGGTGACCAGGTTCTCCCTTCCCTACATGGCTTCCAGTGGATTTCCTAGGACCGCTAGTGGAGGAAGAAGCCTTGTGACCTGGTCTGTGCCAGGCTCAGCATCCCGGGTGGACATTTGCTGCATGACAGCCCGGGGAGGGGGGCTGGCCCCGCAGGTGGTGGAGGGGCAGCCAGTCGTGGGCAGAGCCTGCAGGGTCTAACTAGGCTGCTCTGCTTGTAGGAAGGAAGAGATGGATTTGGATTCAGGAAGAGTGGTTGGCAGGTTGTCTGGGTGGTCAGAGTTTGGAAAGGGCATGGCCGAAAGCTCAGTGGCAGCTTACGTCCAAAAACCAATTGCAGAAACCCAGAAGGGGAGACCTGCCTTAATGGAGGCAAATAGAGAAAACACCTGGTTATCCGAGTTCAGCCGGGGCCTGGATGACGCAGCATGCGATGCTCCTGGCCACACGCGCTGGTCTTGTCTGGTCTCCCCAGGACAGTCAGAAAGGAAAGAGGAACTAAAGAGACTCTTGATGAGGGTGAAAGAAGAGAGTGAAAAAGCTGGCTTAAAACTTAACATTAAAAGACCAAGATCATGGCATCCAGTCCCATCACGTCATGGCAAATAGAATGGGAGAAAGTGGACAGATTTTATTTTGGGGGCTCCAAAATCACTGCTGATGGTGACTGCAGCCATGAGATTAAAAGACCCTTGCTCCTTGTAAGGAAAGCTATGACAAATCTAGACAGCGTATTCAAAAGCAGAGACATCACTTTGCCAACAAAGGTCCGTCTAGTCAAAGCTATGGTTTTTCCAGCGGTCATGTACAGATGTCACAGTTGGACCAGAAGGAAGGCTGAGCACTGAAGAATTGGTGCTTTCAAACTGTGGTGTTGGAGAAGACTCTTGAGAGTCCCTTGGATTACAAGGAGATCCAACCATACAGTCCTAAAGGAAATCAGTCCTGAATGTTCATTGGAAGGACTGATGCTGAAACTGAAGCTCCAACTCATTGGAAAAGACTCTGATGCTGGGAAAGATCGAAGCCAAAAGGAGAAGGGGGTGGCAGACGATGAGATGGCTGGCTGGCATCAGTGACTCAGCGGACATGAGTGTCAGCAAACTCCAGGAAGCAGTGAAGGACGGGGAGCCTGGTGTGCTGCAGCCCGTGGGGTCGCAGAGTCAGACACGACTCAGCGACTGAACAGCAGGACAGTCAGGGTGTCCCACCTGCCCTCCCGGTGGACCCCAGGGGCTCAGGGCCGGGTCTTGAGCAGCTCTGCAGGCAAGCTGGGGAGCCCAAGCTCTGTTTACCCCACACCCCCTGCTGTGCTCTTCATCTCCCCTCCCACCCCCCGCCGCCCCCCCAGCCTGGGAGACGGTCCTGTCCCGAGTGGAGAGTCTGGTACAGAAAGCAAAGGCCGGAAGGGGCAGACACGACTTTGGAGTTTGGAGATAAAGGCTCCGGCCCCGGTGCCCAGCCCCGGGCTCCAGGCTGAGCGGGCTTCTCTCTCTTTGGCTGGACGGGGCGGGATTCCGGCGCTGACAGGAGGCAGCTGGACACGGGTGGCTCTCCGAGCAGCAGCCCGCGTCTGCAGCGTCTCAGCTTAGCTCTCGCCGGTCTCGGCTGTGGAACCCGAGGCCCCGGCGGGAACACGCGCAGAGCGGCTGGCAGCAGCACCGGGGCCTTGGGTGCACCCTTGGGGGTCCCCAGCTGGGCCTCGGGGGCCTTCCAGGTAGACGACTGGCTATGGTGGGCTCCGAGCTCTGAGTCCCTGCGGTTCAGAAGGCGTCTGTCTCGTCCTCTGATGTGCGTGTGAATACACGCGCGCGCGCGCGCGCACACACACACACACACACACACACACACACCTCTTTCTGAGCTTGAAGAGCCGACGTGAGTGTCTGCACGGCAGCCTCGCTCCCTTCTCTGCAGAAGGGCTGGTCGTCTCCAGGATTCAGGCGCGTGGGTAGCGTGGGATTTCCCCGTCTGCTTTTTTTTTTAAAGACGAAAATATAAATCCCTTTCAAGCAAATGCGAAACCACTTGCAGCAGCTCCAGCGCCGTCCTGTGGCGCTTGTGCGGAACCACACTGAAGACTCGCCTCGCTTTCAGTTCTCCGGTGCAGAGGCGCAGCTCTTCACGGCTCAGCTTCCTGCCGCCGATCCAAACGTCATCGTGTTCAGAACTCTTACCCCAGTTACTGAGAAACGGGGCTGGTCCCCACCCGCTCGGCAGCCGGCCGCAGACCCTCACGCCCGCCCCTCCCGAACCCGATCAGGGTTGCCCTCGCTCCCCACCACAGTCAAGCCGCCTCGGGCAGGTGTGCGTCCCGTTCTCTCGGGAGCCCCAGTTTCTGGACACTGCGCGCTTTGAGTGCTGAACACTCTGGGCTGCAGGGGCCAGTGGGTTGCTGAATGCTCTGCTGGGATTCAGGAAATCCAAAGGAGACAACAGTCCAGAGAGAGGACGGATGTTGAAATGGTAACTTACCAGCAACAGTAAGAAAAGAATCACGAGAAGACCAGGACGTGTGCGAGGAAGGGATACGTTTATTGAAAGGAATTGCAAGGATTCTCAGAACCTGTAGCCCATGACAGAGAATTAAGCCAGTGAGTTCAGGGGAGACGTCTGAGGGCTGTGGTCCAGGCTTTTCACAGGAAGCTGATGGGAGGTCAGGGGTCAGACCCTAAACAGCCCTGCTCCCACATACCTGAGACAGCAGGCCAGGGCTGGGATTCAGGGCTTTGAGCTCAAGTATTGATCTCCATCCAGGGCATCTGATACATACTGGGGTGTGTGTTGAAGAATCAGATCTTGCACTGGCAGCAAACAGGGACACAGCAGCTGGACTGGGAGCAGCAGGGTTTGCAGCAGCTGGACTGGGAGCAGCAGGGTTTGCAGCAGCTGGACTGGGAGCAGCAGGGTTTGCAGCAGCTGGAGTGGGAACAGCAAACAGGGACACAGCAGCTGGACTGGGAGCAACAGGGTCTGCAGCAGCTGGACTGGGAGCAGCCACAGGAGCCACACCCCCCTTTGCCACAGCTGGAGCAAGAGCAGGCTGGCACACAGCAGCACACGGGCACACAGCAGCTGGAGCCACAGCCCCCACAACTGGATCCACAGCCTCCCTTGGAGCCCCCACACGAGCCGCAGCCCCCCTTGGAGCCCCCACAGGACCCGCAGCCCCCCTTGGAGCCCCCACAGGAGCCACAACCCCCCTTAGAGCCCCCACACGAGCCACAGCCCCCTTTGCCACAGCTGGAGCAGGAGCAGGCTGGCACACAGCAGCACACGGGCTTGCAGCAGCAGACGGGCACACAGCAGCTGGAGCCGCAGCCCCCACAGCTGGAGCTGCAACCCCCACAGCTGGAGCCACAGCCTCCGGAACAGCCAGAGCAGCCCATGGTTCTGGTGGGTTGAGGTTGGAGTAGGTCAGAGGAGTAGGTGGAGAGAGAGCAGGTGCTCAGGTGTGGGGCCTCTGGGGCCCGGAGCCTCTATATATCTGCAGGGGTCAGGTGAGATGCTGGGCACATGGTCACTTCCTGGGTCCTGTTTGCACCACTTTTCAGCAGAAGAATTCTGAGTGTTTAAAACAGATTTAGTCGTGAACACATGTGGTGTTTATAAGAAACCCTTCTGCTGTGTCTTGCGTGTTCCCAGCACACGGCTTCGTCACCTGATGGGCTTGTGTTCCTTGTTTGCAGGAGCCAGAGGTTGAGCCTCAGGGCCATACTGGTCATCACCCTGGCACGACGCCTGACCACGTCTGGACTGTGACGTCTTGATGGTGCCGATAGGGCTCACAAGAGGTGGCCTCAGGGCGTAGAGAGAGTGCCAGGCAGGAGCCACTGCAGACGGTTGTGGGGAACATCCTTCCTGTTAATCTCAGGGATTCAGAGCACGTGTCACCTGCAATCCTAGCCACACGGTCCGTGGTCCTGCCCGAGTTGGATTGGTTCAGTTTTCCATGGACTTGAGTCCCAGGCCTGGCCGTGCTGACCATGCCCCAAGGGATCTCCTGTATCCAGCCAGCCAGCCATGGGTCAACCAACTGGGGACTGAAAACATTCTGGAAAAGGTCCAGAAGTTTCCAAAAAGCAAAACTTGAATTTGCCCTGCTGGCAACAGTGTACACAGCCTTTACATTGTGTGTGCAACTATTTATGTGCATTGACTTTGTATTTGGTATCACAAGTCATCTAGAGATGAATTAAAGTGCAGAGGAGGACGTGCAGAATCAATTGAAAATACTGTGCTGCTTTATGGGCTTCCCTGGTGGCTCAGCAGAAAAAACTCCACCGCCAAGGCAGGAGATGTGGGTTCCATCCCTGGGTCGGGAAGATCCCCCCGAGGAAGAGATTGCAACCCGCTTCAGTATTCTTCCCCAGGAGGTCCCTTGGAAAGAGGAGTCTGGCGGGCTACAGTCCACAGGGTTGCAAAGAGCCGGACACGACTTGGTGATTAAACAACGATGTTTCATACAAGAGACTGGAGCATCCTTGGAATTTGGCGCCGGGGCGGGGGGAGGGGGGCCCTGGAGCCGGCTGTCTGCCGATATGAGGGATGACTGTCATCCTCCTGACTTCGCTTGTGGACCGGTGGCTCCGTTTCTCTTTGGTAACCAGGATTAGTCAGTGCAGTCAGCACAAAACCTCTCTCTGTTGATGCTGGGCCCGAGGGGCCGGCAGTGGCCAGTGGCCCCCCGCACCAGCTCCGAGGCTGGCCGCTGGTCCCGTGGTGGGCGCACCCCTCCCTCTGCAGCTAAGACCTCGGGGCCAGCGGGCCGTGAGGTTGTGGGCGCTGGAAACAAGCATCTGCTGGCGGTGCAGCGGGGAGAACCGTGAATGAGGGTGCGGCGGGCAGCGCCAGCCCTGCGTCTCCCACGTCCTTGGCGGCGCTCGCAGGGAGGCGCCCGCGAGGTGTCTCGCCGGGGTTCACTGCTCTCCCGGAGGCTTCACCCGGCCTTTCCTCCGTGCTCGGCGGGGCAGCTCCGCGTGAGCGCCGTGTTGGCTCCCTGTAGGAGCTCACCTCCATGCTTGAGGGTTTGTGTGTTTGTTATCACACTTATCTATTGATTTTTGGCTGCGCGGGGTCTTGGCTGCTGGTGTGCACAGGGCTACTGAGATTTATATTTATATATTGATACTTATTATATTATAATATATAATATTACAAATAATTAAATGTTAAATATATTAAATTATATTTAAATATATAATTTAATAAAATACCTATATAAATATATAATTATATATAATATATTTATTGGGCTACTGATATTAATATTTTGATTATATATTATATATAAATATTATATGTATTAGGATATCCGTTCCGTTCCGTCTCTCACTCGTGTCCGACTCTATGCGACCCCGTGGACTGTAGCCCACCAGGCTTCTCCGTCCATGGGATTCTCCAGGCAAGAATACTGGAGTGGGTTACCGTTTCCTTCTCCAGGGGATCTTCCCAACCCAGGGATCGAACCCGGGTCTCCTGCATTGGAGGCAGACGCTTTAACCTTGTTAATTATAAATAATTATATAGTATATTTATTGGGCTATTGATATTTATGTTATTTATTTTATTATATTTATTATAATATATAATAAATAATATATAAATATATTTTTATATACTTATGTATAATAATATTTATATATTATATAATATATTAATATAAGATATCATATATTAATGTATAGTAACTATATAATATAAATATATTATATAGTCAATAATTAAATAGTAAATATATTTAATTATATTTCAATATCTAATTAAATAATAAATAATTGTATATACATTATATTATAGATAAATATATATTAATTATAATTATATATTTATATAACTATATTATATATTATAATACATTTTAATTACATTATATATATAATATATTATTACTTTATTTTATTATATAATACACAAAATATATTATTTTATATATTTTAAATATTTTATTAATTTTATTTGTATATTTTCTATTTTATAATATATATTATAAATATATAAAATATAATTATATAATATATTACATGAAGTAAAGTCACTCAGTCATCTCCGACTCTTTGCAGTCCCATGGACTGTAGTCTACAAGGCTTCTCTGTCCATGGGATTTTCCCAGGCAAGAGCACTGGAGTGGGTTCCCTTTTCCTTCTCCAGGAATATATTACATAATATATTATAATGATATAATATATAATCTAATATATTAATTTATTATAACAATATATTTATTATATTTATGTTTCAGCCATTGATATCTGTATTTTATCAACAGCTATCTTCTCTAGTGTGCCGGGGCTGCTTGCTGTTGCGGTGGGCGGGCTCCTCATTGCAGCGGCGTCTTGCTGTGGCGCGGACTCTGGGCGCACAGTCTTCGGGAGTTGTGGCTCCCAGGCTGCAGAGCTCAGGCTCAGCAGTTGTGATGCACGGGCTTATTTGCTCCTTGGCATGTGGAATCTTCCTGGACCAGGGATCAAACCTGTGCCCCTTCTTTGGCAGGCTGATTCTTCCCCACTGCACCACCAGGGAAGTCCTTGCTTGAGGTATTGAAATCAATATTAAATTTGTTAGCATTACAGCTTAAAAAATCTTACATTCTAAAACTTTATAAGGATAATTTATAAATATAGAAAATAAATGTAATATTTATTTATATTTTATAAAATAGATATAATTTGATAATTATATAAAATTTAGTTCCCAGTATATATTTATAATATATACTGTATTTATGATATATATATGTAAAATATAACTTCAAAAATGTAGATGTACTGAATTTAACAATCACTGTCAGAAGGACCTATGGTTAGTGTTTCATTAACTCAAGTTGGAATAGTCCAAACTTTCTTAAGCTAAACACTCCATCAATTTTATAATTTAGCTACATTCCCTTTCACATTTTCACCACAGGCATACATTAGTTATCTTTGGCTTTACCTCTTTTGTAATTACCTCACTGTTCTTGGGTATTCTGTTCCATTCTTTCCAGACTTGCTCCCTTTTTCTCAGCTGGGGAGTTGCTCTTCTTGTTTAGAAAGTTATTGTCACCGTTTTGGCTGTGCTGGTCTTCACGTGGCACACGGCCCTGTCTCTCCTGGCGTGCAGGCTCAGTAGTTGCCACGTGCGGGCTCAGCCGCATGGCACGGGGGATCTTAGTTCCCGGACCAGGGATGGAACCCATGTCCCCTGCGCTAGAAGGTGGATTCTTTACCACGGGACCACAAGGGAAGTCCCTTCTGTTGTGTCTTTGTTCACGCTGCCTGGTTCTTTGCTCGGGGTGGAAGGTCTGCTGAGAGCCGTGATCTGTCCTGATGTCCATCCTCCTGATGGAGGCTCCTGAGGAGGCGCAGCCTCCTGATGAGCCCATCCGAGGTGTTCTTCGTTTCTTTATGCTGCTTTGATTTCTAGCATTTCTCCGATTCTCTCCTGGGATTCCCCACCCCCCCCACCCCATAAACCATTAACTCTTAGATGTCTTCTTAGAGCCTGTAACACACACAGGGATCTCCTAGCCTGAGAATTCCAACCTCCCTGCTGTGTCTGAGTCTGGCTCTGATGCTGGTTCTGTCTCTTCCGGCGGCACTCTTGCCTCTGAGGACGCCCTGTGATTTCTTGTTCAAAGCTGGACATGATGTATCCATGGGTGATGGAACTGTGGCCTTCTGGGATGTGCAGGTTAGGTCTTGTCTGTGTCGGGGTCAGTGTCCATTTCCTGGGCTTGGTGACCGATCCTGTGCTTCTCAGTCCCTCCTTGCCCCTTGCTGGGCCAGGAGTGCTGCAGGGGCTGGAGTTGGGGGCTTCCCTCCCCTGAGGTCACGAGCACTGGTGAAACCCCCACAGGTTGGGCTTGGTAAAGTAATTTATCGTGAGAGCAGATCTTTTTTAAAAATCTTTCTTATTTTTTAAATTATGAAAATGCGGTAACACATTTACAAGAGACTTGGAAAATACAGAACAAAGCTTCATATGCTTCCACTGTATATTACAACTGTTTGTTTCAAGTAGAAAAATTAAGGTTTTTAGTTGGAGTTTCAATATCAAACTCTCAGAAATTACTAGAATGAAGGTACAGGGAAGTAGAAGTGTATAGTAGACCCAGAAAGTATTCTGTACCACTTCGATGTAATTAATATTTATGCAGCTTTCACATACCAGTAGGATACAAATTCTACTCAGGTTCCCACAGACTGTAAACTCGGAGACACTGGGACATATCCAGGGACAGAAGAAACGGTGCAGAAACTTCACGATCTAAAGGCATTGAAATCATATAGAGTCTGCTCTCTTATTACTCGGAATTATATTAGAGATCAGTATCAAAAGATTTAAAAAATAACCCACATATTTTCAAGTGCAGTGTGGCATTTACCAAGAGAGAGCTATGACTCAGCATTGAGAGAGGGCAGATCATGTTAAGAGTGCTCTGCGGATTTCAGAATGCCCCCCTGCCCCTGCCACTGCCCAAAGCACGAAGGGGTTTTTCTCCAGTCTCCACTGTGAGACCTCGTGTGGTTCCTGGAGGTAAAACTCATCAGAGTGTGGGGCCCCTCTGACTCAGTCCCCCTGGAGTTTTAACTCACGGACTCGTCTGCACTGAGCCCCCAGCAGTTTGCAGGCTGGGCACGGGCTCCCATGGGTGTTTCCGCTTCTCTGATTCTCTGTATCTGTCTGCCTGTTTCTCTCCCATCTTGGGGGGCCACACTGTGCCCTGTGACCTTAGGTGTTTGATGGATCTAAGAGGAAGTGTTGATTTTCAGTTTGTTCAACATTTTTCCTTGTTGTCTGCCTGGGAATGGCCATGTCCAAGCTCCCTGCATGCTAGACTGGAATGGTTTACATCCTCAAAACACTTAGCAAGCACTAACACATAAACCTCCGTGTGTTCGTTGACCAGATACACAAAACCTTTGATATAATGAATATCAAGTGCTCCTAAATACTTCAGTACTGTCTTTAGAAAGTTAGTTGGGATCATTTATAAGATTTATCTTGAAACGATTCTGAAATCAAGGGCTGAAAGATACACATATTCAGTGGAAATCACATGGTGGTTTGGTAAGATTCTTTGAAATTGGGACGTATTTAAACATATACAGAGGATGAGATGTTTAGGTAGCATCACCAACTCAACGGCCATGAGTTTGAGCAAACTCCAAGAGATGGTGAAGGACAGGAAGTCTGGCATGCTGCAGTCCATGGGGTCGCCGAGTCGGACACGACTGGGTGACTGAACAACAGCAAAGCATATTGCATGAAATTAAAAATTGAGATACAACTCATATACCATCCAATTTGCCCTTTAGCGTGTCTAATTCTGTGACTCTTTAGTAGACTCCCAAAGTCACACGACCATCTCTACCACTTAATTCCAGGACAGTTTCATCGTGTCAGAAAGAAATCCCATGTACGTTTAGTGGGGAGGCTCCATCTCCCTCTTTCAAACCAGCCCGTAGTAAATACTCATCTGCCCTTTGCCTCTGTGGAGTCACCTGTTCTGGACATCACGTATGAATGTGGTCATATAATATGCGGCCTTTCACTTAGCGTGATGCTTTCAAAGTTTATTTCTCTTGTACCATGTGTCAGAACTTCATTCCTGTTTAGGGGTAAATGATACGCCATTGTGTGCGTGGACCACATTTTGTTTATCCATTCACCAGCTGATGGACGTTTGCATATTTCCATTTTTTGGCTGTTATGAATAATGCTACTATGAGCATTATTGCACAAATTTTTGTGTGACATGTTTTCCACTCTCTTGGGCATATACCTAGCAACGGGATTTCTGGAGCATGTGGCAATTCTATATTTAACGTTTGGTGAACCGCCAAACTGTTTTTTGGGGTATCGCACCATTTACTATGCTCACCAACACTTGTTACTGTTTGTCTTTCTGATTATATCCACCCTAAAGGGTATGAGGTGATATCTCATTGTGGTTTTGATTTGTGTTTTCCTGATGACTCGTGATGTTGAGCATCTTTTCACATGCTTATTAGTCATCTGTGTATCTTCTTTGGAGAAACATCTATACAGATCCTTTGCTAAGTTTTTAACTGGGTTATTTATCTTCATTTTTGGGCAGTAAGAGTTCTTTCTATATTCTGAATATAAGCCAACTGTCGATATCTGATTGGCAAATGTTTTATCCCATTCTGTATATTGTCTTTTCATTTTTTGATTTGTGTCCTTTGAAGCTCAAAATCTTTTTATTTTGATGCAGTCTGATTTATTTAATTATTCTTTTTTTGCTTATGCTTTTGCTGTCAAAAGCTTCCCCCATAGCTCAGGTGGTAAAGAATCTGCCTGTGATGCAGGAGACCCCGGTTCAATTCCTGGGTCGGGAAGATCCGATGGAGACGGGATAGGCTACCCTCTCCAGTGTTTTTGGGCTTCCCTTGTGACTTAGCTGGTGAAGAATCCACCTGCAATGCGGGAAACCTGGGTTTGATACCTGGGTTGGGAAGACCCCTGGAGAATGGAAAGGCTACACAACTCAAGTATTCTGTCCTGGAGAATTCCATGGACTATGCAGCCCATGGAGTCGCAAAGAGTTGGGATACGACTGAGCGACTTTCGCTTTCACTTTGCTGTCATATCTAACGTTCATTGTCTAATGTGAGATCACAAAGACTTACTCTGTCTTTTCTTCTAAGAGTTTTATAGTTTCTAGTTTTGGCTTTTATGATTAGGTGGTGGATCCACTCCAAGGCTGTTTTTTTTTTGTACATATGACATGAGATAAAAGTTCAACTGTACTCTTCTGCGTGTGGACACTACTTGTCTCAGCACTGTTCATTGAAAAGACTTTGCATTGAATGACTGTGGCACCGTTGTTGAAAAGCAGTTGCCCGTAATTTGAAGGATTTGTCTCTAGACTCAGTTCTGTTCCCTTGACCTATGTCTACCCTTATGCAATTCCACACAGCTTTATTACTGTAGCTTTTGACGCACGATTTATCATTTTTTCTCTGCGTCTTTGGCTGGCACTTGGTCTCTCTCTGGTTGCAGCAGCTTCCTTGTGGTGCTCGGGCTTCTCTTTGGTTGCAGCACAGGCCCAGGTGTGTGGGCTTCAGTAGTTGCAGCAGGCGGGCTCAGTACTTGTGGCGCACGGGCTTAGTTGCCCCGAGGCACGTGGGATCTTCCTGCACAGGGGTCAGAGCTGTGTTTCCTGCATTGGCATGTGGATTCTTATCCACTGTACCACCAGAGAAGTCCTCCTGCAACTCTGTGATACATTGCAAATTGCGAAACGTGAGTCCTCTAACTTAGATTTTCCTTTTCAAGATTGCTTTGACTATCTGCAGATCCTTGAGTTTCCAAATGAATTTCAGTGTCAGCTTGTCACTTTCTGCAAAAAGCAACTTGGGATTTTGAAAAGGATTATGTTAAATCTGCAGAGTTTTGGAATACTGTCATTTTAACAATATCATGTCTCCTGATACATGACCACTGGATATCTTTCCATTTGTTTTGGCCTTCTTTAACTTCTTTCAATGGTGTTTTGCAATTTTGCACTTCAGTTGTTAATTTTATTAAGTTATTTTGTTATATTCCATGATATTGTCTTCTTAATTTAAATTTTGATGGCTCATTGCTGGTATATAGAAATACAGTTGATTTTTGTATATTTGATGTTGTATCCTGCAGCTTGCTGAATTCATTTCTTAGCTCTAATAACTGTGTGTGTGTGTGTGTGTGTGTGTGTAGTCCTTAGGATTTTCCATACACAAGATTTGGTCTTGTGTAGAGGCAGTTTTACTTTTTCCTTCCCAGTGTGAATGACTGTTATGTCTTTAATTATTTATTCTTAAAATTTTATTTTTATTTATTTTGTTTTTGGCAGTATTGGGCCTTCTGCTGCAAGTGGGCTGTCTCGCGTTGCAGTGCATGGGCTTCGCGTCGCAGTGACCTCTCTTGTTGCGGAGCGCAGGGTCTAGGGTGCTTGGGCTCCTCTAGTTGTGGTACACGGGCTTAGTTGCTCTGAGGCGTGTGGGATCTTCCCAGACCAGGGACCGAACCCGTGTCTCCTGCAGTGACAGGTGGCGTCTCTACCACTGAGCCACCAGGGAAGCTCATGGCTGTCACCTCCCGTTCTGGCTTCTCACCCTGACTAGGACGTCAGAGTGAGGCTGAGCAGACGAGGGCCACGTGGATGCCCTTCGCTCGCTCCTGATCTTATGGGAGATGTCCGAGCTCTCACAGCAGGTGTGGTGTCAGCTGGGGGTTTTCGGCAGGTGACCTTCATCGGGTCCCCTTCTGTGCCTCCCCCAGCCCCACCCCTGCTGAGATCTGAGAGTGGTTGGTTCTCACTGACTGTGAGCCCAGCGGTGGGGAGAGAGCTCCTCGCTCCATGCTGAGCCAGGCCAACACTGGTCTCTGAAACAGGACAATCTATATCTTTGCAGCTTCTCAGAAGCACAGCTCGTTTTAGTCACCTCCTTCTCACCAGGCTTGATCCCTGCTCTGGGGCCTGGGTGGCACGCAGCCCACCCAGTAGACCCTTTCCTGGGCATTGAGGGCAAATGTCTCCTCCTCCTCCAAGCACATCCTCTCTGGGGAAGGGGCTGCATCCCTGATGCCAGCAAGGACAACCAGAGTCCTGAATCCCGTTCACTCAGCGGGGACCCCGCCTGCTAATCAGTTCAGTTAGTCGCTCAGTCGTGTCCGACTCTCCGCGACCCCATGAATCACAGCACGCCAGGCCTCCCTGTCCATCACCAACTCCCGGAGTTCACTCAAACTCATGTCCACAGAGTCGGTGATGCCATCCAGCCATCTCATTCTCTGTCGTCGCCTTCTCCTCCCGCCCCCAACCTTTCCCAGCATCAGAGTCTTTTCCAGTGAGTCAGCTCGTCGCATGAGGTGGCCAAAGTATTGGAGTTTCAGCTTTAGCATCAGTCCTTCCAATGAACACCCAGGATTGATCTCCTTTAGAATGGACTGGTTGGATCTCCTTGCAGTCCAAGGGACTCTCAAGAGTCTTCTCCAACACCACAGTTCAAAAGCATCAATTCTTTGGCGGTCAGCCTTCTTCACAGTCCAACTCTCACATCCATACATGACCACGGGAAAAACCATAGCCTTGACTAGACGGATCTTGGTTGGCAAAGTAATGTCTCTGCTTTTTAATATACTATCAAGGTTGGTCATAACTTTCCTTCCAAGGAGTAAGCGTCTTTTAATTTCATGGCTGCAGTCAGCATCCGCAGTGATTTTGGAGCCCCCCAAAATAAAGTCTGATACTGTTTCCACTGTTTTTCCATCTATTTCCCATGAAGTGATGGGACCAGATGCCATGATCTTTGTTTTCTGAATGTTGAGCTTCAAGCCAACCTTTTCACTCTCCTCTTTCACTTTCATCAAGAGGCTCTTGAGTTCCTCTTCACTTTCTGCCATAAGGGTGGTGTCATCTGCATATCTGAGGTTATTGATATTTCTCCCAGCAATCTTGATTCCGGCTTGTGCTTCTTCCAGCCCAGCGTTCCTCATGATGTACTCTGCATATAAGTTAAATAAGCAAGGTGACAATATACAGCCTTGACGTACTCCTTTTCCTATTTGGAACCAGTCTGTTGTTCCATGTACAGTTCTGACTGTTGCTTCCTGACCTGCATACCGGTTTCTCAAGAGGCAGGTCAGGTGGTCTGGTATTCCCATCTTTTTCAGAATTTTCCACAGTTTACTGTGATCCACACAGTCAAAGGCTTTGGCATAGTCAATGAAGCAGAAATAGATGTTTTTCTGGAACTCTCTTGCTTTTCCATGATCCAGCAGATGTTGGCAGTTTGATCTCTGGTGCCTCTGCCTTTTCTAAAACCAGCTTGAACATCTGGGAGGGCAAAATGATAGGATACTGGATGAGGATTTCCCCAGGTCGGTAGGTGCCCAGTATGCTACTGGAGATCAGTGGAGAAATAACTCTAGAAGGAATGAAGGGATGGAGCCAAAGCGAAACAAATACCCAGTTGTGGATGTGACCGGTGATAGAAGCAAGGTCCGGTGCTGTAAAGAGCAATATTGCATAGGGACCTGGAATGTTAGGTCCCTGAATCAAGGCAAATTGGAAGTGGTCAAACAGGAGATGGCAAGAGTGAACATAGACATTCTAGGAATCAGTGAACTAAAATGGACTGGAATGGGTGAATTTAACTCGGATGACCATTATATCTACTACTGTGGGCAGGAATCCCTTAGAAGAAATGGAGTAGCCATCATGGTCAACAAAAGAGTCCGAAATGCAGTACTTGGATGCAATCTTAAAAACGACAGAATGATTTCTGTTCGTTTCCAAGGCAAACCATTCAATATTACAGTAATCCAGGCCTATGCCCCAACCAGTAATGCTGAAGAAGCCGAAGTTGAGTGGTTCTATGAAGACCTACAAGACCTTTTAGAACTAACATCCAAAAAAGATGTCCTTTTCATTATACGGGACTGGAATGCAAAAGTAGGAAGTCAAGAAACACCTGGAGTAACAGGCAAATTTGGCCTTGGAGCATGGAATGAAGCAGGGCAAAGGCTAATAGAGTTTTGTCAAGAGAACGCACTGGTCATAGCAAACACCCTCTTCCAAGAACACAAGAGAAGACTGTATACGTGGACATCACAGATGGTCAACACCGCCTGCTACTAGGGGTCTCCTATTTGCTCCCCATCAATACTTTGCTCACTCACGCAAGCACTCCGTGGTTCATCCATTCATTAATTGACCTAATGTCTGTAAACGACTGCTGAGCCCGGCACTGGGGTGACAGCAGCGAAGGACCTGGGGAGCCATGATGGATCAGGCAGCAGGAGAGGGAAACACGATCGATTTTGCGAACGAGACAGGCTGGAAGGAAAACCACAGTGAGACCAAAGTCTGTGGGTGGAGGATTTATTTACTGGTGCACCCAGGCCCATTGTGGGTCTTAATGCACTTGTTTTAATCAGGTGGGTTATAGAAGACATGCTTATGGGAATGATAAAGCTCCTGGCAGACAGAGGAAGGCAAAGGTTTGGTGCCTCCCATGGAATGATTAGAAATGGAAATTTCAGCCACCTCCCTGACCTGTGAACCAGTTTCAGGGCGAGTCTGACTCAGGCATTAGGGTTGCACGGGACCCCCTCTCAGGGAATGTGTGTAGGCAAGCTCCATGCCTTTCCCTCAGGTGCTGGGGAGGAGTCTGGAGCCAGGAGACTCTAGCTATCCATTACCTGGACAGGAACTGCTTGGGGATGGTCCAGGACATGTCTACAGGCACTCGATGGGAAGCCCACATCCTTAGGCGCCTCCTGAAGTCCTCAGTCAGAGCCTCAGATCTTGCACTGGCAGCAAACAGGGACACAGCAGCTGGACTGGGAGCAGCAGGGTTTGCAGCAGCTGGACTGGGAGCAGCAAACAGGGACACAGCAGCTGGACTGGGAGCAGCAGGGTTTGCAGCAGCTGGACTGGGAGCAGCAAACAGGGACACAGCAGCTGGACTGGGGGCAGCAGGGTTTGCAGCAGCTGGACTGGGAGCAGCAGGGTCTGCAGCAGCTGGACTGGGAGCAGCCACAGGAGCCACAGCCCCCCTTGGAGCCCCCACAGGAGCCACAGCCCCCCTTGGAGCCCCCACACGAGCCACAGCTCCCTTTGCCACAACTGGAGCAAGAGCAGGCTGGCACACAGCAGCACACGGGCTTGCAGCAGCAGACGGGCACACAGCAGCTGGAGCCACAGCCCCCACAGCTGGAACCGCAGCCTCCACAGCTGGAGCCACAGCCTCCACAGCTGGAGCCGCAGCCTCCAGAACAGCCAGAGCAGCCCATGGTTCTGGTGGGTTGAGGGTGGAGTAGGTCAGAGGAGCAGGTGGAGAGAGAGCAGGTGCTGAGTGTGGGGCCTCCGGGGCCAGGAGCCTCTATATACCTGCCGGGGCAGGCGTGACCTGGGCACATGCTCACTTCCTGGTTCCCATCTGTGCTGTGTCTTGTTTGTGGGCCTGGAATCCACGGGCTTCTGTTGACTTTTCCCAGCAGACACCCTCCTAGGTTTCTAAGTCTGGATTCTTCCCCACCTTGTTTGTTTCCTGTAAAGAGGACCAGCTCCGGGTTTGTGCTATTTCTAGTTTTCTGTTGTCTACATATAACTGGGGGTCCTGGGATCTTTCCCAACATCTCTTTTCTGTACTGAAAACCTCCCCATTATTTATCTTCAAAATTTTATTTTTTAAAATTTGAGGTTTGTAGTGGAAACAAAAGCAAAAGTAAGCAAGTGGGATTGTATCAAACTAAGAAGCTTCTGCAAAGCAAAGGAAACCAAACCATCAGCAAAGTTAAAAGGCGACCCACTGAGTGGGAGAAAGTATTTGATTAATCATTTGTAAATCATTTGATTAATCTTATTTGATAAAGGATTAATATCCAAAGTATATAAAGAATTCATATCACTCAATAGCGAAAAAAATGACCCCCCAAAACAAGCAAACAATATGCTTACAAAATGGGCAGAGTATCTGAATAGACATATTTTTCCCCTAAGGAAGGCATACAGATGACCAACAGAGACATTAAAAGATGCTCAACATCCCTAACCATCAGAGAAATGCAAATCAAAACCACAACGAGGTATCACCTCACTCCTGCAAACAGCTATTATCAGAAAGACGACAAATAGCCAGATGAGGAAGTGGCGAGCAGGGAGCCCTCACGGGCTGTCCGTGGGAACGTCCACTGGCGCACCCGCTGCGGAAAACAGTGTGGAGTCTCCTCAAAAGTTAAAAACAGAACTGTCATATGACCCAGCAATTCTACTTCTGGCTGTTTATCTTAGAGAAATGAGAACATTAACTTGAAATGACATCTGGACCCCTGTGTTTATTGCAGCGTTATTTACATTAGTCAAGATAGGGAAGCGGCGTTAAGTGTCCGTTAGGGGTGAATGGACAGAGAAGATGTGGTGTAGCACGGGATATTATTCAGCCATAAGGAAAGGAGAGGTGTCCTGCCATTTGGGACAGTATGGAGAGACCTAGAGGATATTGTGGGGACTTCCCCAGTGGCTCAGCAGTTAAGATGAGATGCAGGAGACACAGGTTTGATCCCTGGTCGGGAAGATTCCCTGGAGAAGGAAACGGCACCCCACTCCAGTATTCTTGCCTGGAGAATCCCGTGGCCAGAGGAGTCCCAAAGAGTCGGACACTGGGCAAGTGAACACTGAGAGGATATTAAGCTAAGTGAAATAAGTCAGACCGCGAAAGACATATCCTGTGTGATCTCACTGATGCGTGGGATGTAGAAGTCCTGCAAACCCAGTAGGCTCATAGGTACAGAAAGAGGTTGGGGTTGCCCGAGGCAGGGGGTGAAGGGGTCAGAAGGTACAAATGCCAGTTAAAGGTAATAGGTCCTGGGGACCTAAGGTAGAGCATGGAGACAGTAGTGAAGGATGCTGTATTCTGCGTTTGAGAGTTGTGGAAAGAGCAGATCTTAAGGATCTGGTCACGAGGAGAAACGTTGTAGTTAGAAGGTGAGCCTGCTGCTAGATGTGCTGTGGTGATGGGTTCACAGCATATGTGTATTGAAGCGTTGTGTTGCACACTCGAAACGAAGACAGCATTAGGCGTCAAATGGAGAAGGAGACGACTACCCACTCCAGGGTTCTTGCCTGGAGAATCCCAGGGACAGAGGAGCCTGGCGGGCTGCCGTGCGTGGGGTCGCAAGAGCCGGACACGACTGAGCACCTAAAGAGAGAGGGCTACATCACTTATTTCTCAAGAAAAAATGAGGTCGTTAACAAAATTGGGGTGTGTGGTGTGTGTGTGTGTGTGTGTGTGTGTGGTGTGTGTGTGTGGTGTGTCTGTGTATGGTGCGTTGTGTGTGTATCTGTGTGTGTGGAGTGTGTGTGGTGTGTGTGTGGTGTGTGTGTGTGGTGTGTGTGTGTGTGGTGTGTCTTTGGTATATGTGTATGGTGTGTGTGTGTGGTGTGTGTGTGGTGTATGTGTATGGTTTGTGTGTGTATGTGTGGTGTGTGTGTGGTGTGTGTGTGTATGTGTGGTGTGTGTGTATGTGTGGTGCGTGTGTATGGTGTTTGTGTGTATGTGTGTGTGTATGTGTGTGTTTGTGTGGTGTATGTGTGTATGGTGTGTGTGTGGTGTGTATGTGTGTATGGTGTGTGGTATGTGTGTATGTGTGTGTGGTGTATATGTGTGTGTATGTGTGTGTGTATGTATGTGTGTATGTGTGTGTCTCTGTGTATGTATGTGTGTGTGGTGTATATGTGTGTGTCTATGTGTGTATGTGTGTGTGTCTCTGTGTGTATGTGTCTGTATATGTGTGTGTATATGTGTGTGTGCTATATATGTGTGTGTGTATGTATGTGTGTGTCTCTCTGTGTGTATGTGTGTGTATGTATGTGTGTGTGATGTATATGTGTGTATGTGTGTGTATGTCTCTCTGTGTGTATGTGTGTGTGTGTGTGTGTGGTGTATATGTGTTTGTATGTATGTGTCTATGTGTGTGTGTCTCTGTGTGTGTGTGGTGTGTATGTGTGTGTATGTGTGTGTGTCTCTGTGTGTGTGTGTGTGGTGTATATGTGTGTGTATGCATGTGTCTATGTCTGTGTGTCTCTGTGTGTGTGTGTGGTGTGTATGTGTGTGTATTATGTGTGTGTGGTGTATATGTGTGTGCATGTGTGTGTGTATGTATGTGTGTATCTCTGTGTGTATGTATGTGTGTCTCTCTGTGTGTGTGTGTGGTGTGTATGTGTGTGTATTATGTGTATGTGGTGTATATGTGTGTGGTGTGTGTGTCTATGTGTGTGTCTCTCTGTGTGTATGTATGTGTATGTGTGTGGTGTGTGTGTCTATGTGTGTGTCTCTCTGTGTGTATGTATGTGTATGTGTGTGGTGTGTGTGTCTATGTGTGTGTGTCTCTGTGTGTGTGTGGTGTATATGTGTGTGTATTATGTCTCTATGTGTGTGTGTCTCTGTGTGTGTGTGTGGTGTGTATGTGTGTGTGTATGTATGTGTGTGTCTCTCTGTGTGTATGTATGTGTATGTGTGGTGTGTGTGTGTATGTGTGTGTGTCTCTGTGTGTGTGTGTGTGGTGTATATGTGTGTGTATGTATGTGTCTATGTGTGTGTGTCTCTGTGTGTGTGTATGTGTGTGTATGTGTGTGTGCCTCTGTGTGTGTGTGTGTGGTGTGTATGTGTGTGTATTATGTGTGTGTGGTGTATATGTATGTGTGTCTCTGTGTGTATGTATGTGTGTGTGTGTGGGGTGTGTGTGTGTGTGTGGTATGTATGTGTGTGTGGTGTATATGTATGTGTGTATCTCTGTGTGTGTGTATGTGTGTCTCTGTGTGTGTGTGGTGTGTATGTGTCTATGTGTGTGTGCCTCTGTGTGTGTGGTGTATAGGTGTGTGTATGTATGTGTCTATATGTGTGTGTCTCTGTGTTTGTGTGTGGTGTGTATGTTTGTGTATTAAGTGTGTGTGGTGTATATGTATGTGTGTGTGTCTCTGTGTGTGTGTGTGTGTGTGGTGTGTATGTGTGTGTATTATTTGTGTGTGGTGCATATGTATGTGTGTCTCTGTGTGTATGTATGTGTATGTGTGTGGTGTGTGTGTGTGTGTGTGGTATGTATGTGTGTGTGGTGTATATGTATGTTTGTATGTGTGTGGTGTGTATGTGTGTGTATGTGTGTGTGGTGTATATGTATGTGTGTGTATCTCTGTGTGTGTGTATGTGTGTGTCTCTCTGTGTGTATGTATGTGTATGTGTGTGGTGTGTGTGTGTGTGTGTGTGTGTGGTATGTATGTGTGTGTGGTGTATATGTATGTTTGTATGTGTGTGGTGTGTATGTGTGTGTATGTGTGTGTGGTGTATATGTATGTGTGTGTATCTCTGTGTGTGTGTATGTGTGTCTCTCTGTGTGTGTATGTGTGTGTGTGTGTATGTGTGTGTCTCTGTGTGTGTGTGTGGTGTGTATGTGTCTATGTGTGTGTGCCTCTGTGTGTGTGTGTGTGTGGTGTATATGTGTGTGTATGTATCTGTCTATGTGTGTGTGTCTCTGTGTGTGTGTGTGTGGTGTGTATATTTGTGTATTAAGTGTGTGTGGTGTATATGTGTGTGTATGTGTGTGTCTCTGTGTGTGTATGTGTGTGTATGTCTCTGTGTTCTCTATGTGTGTCTCTGTGTGTATGTGTGTGTGGTGTGTGTGTATGTGTGTGTATGTGTGTGTCTCTGTGTGTGTGTATGTATGTGTCTATGTGTGTGTCTCTCTGTGTGTGTCTCTGTGTGTGTGTGCTGGGTCTTCCTGGCTGCACGTGGGCTTTCTCTCGTCACGGTGAGCACGGGCTACGCTCGACCCTGGTGTGCGGCTCTGCGCGGCAGCGGCTTCTGCTGAGGAGCTCGGGCGCTAGAATCACAGGATCAGTAGTTGTGGTGTGGTGCGTGGGTTGGTTGCCCGGCGGCACGTGGCATCTTCCTGGACCAGGATCGAACCTGTGTCCCCTGCACTGGCAGGCAGATTCCTAACCACTGGACCACCAAGGAAGTCCTAGTTCAGTTCAGTTCAGTTCAGTCACTCAGTCGTGTCTGACTCTCCGCGACCCCATGAACCACAGCACGCCAGGCCTCCCTGTCCATGACCAACTCCCGGAGTTCACTCAAACTCATGTCCACAGAGTTGGTGATGCCACCCAGCCATCTCATTCTCTGTCATCCTCTTCTTCTCCCGCCCCCAACCTTTCCCAGCATCAGAGTCTTTTCCAGTGAGTCAAATCTTCGGATGAGGTAGCCAAAGTATTGCAGCTTCAGCTTTAGCATCAGTCCCTCCAATGAACATCCAGGATTGATCTCCTTTAGAATGGACTGGTTGGATCTCCTTGCAGTATAAGGGACTCTCAAGAGTCTTCTCCAACACCACAGTTCAAAAGCATCCATTCTTTGGCGATCAGCCTTCTTCACAGTCCAACTCTCACATCCATACATGACCACGGGAAAAACCATTGCCTTGACTAGATGGACCTTGGTTGGCAAAGTAATGTCTCTGCTTTTTAATATACTATCAAGGTTGGTCATAACTTTCCTTCCAAGGAGCAAGCATCTTTTAATTTCATGGCTGCAGTCAGCATCTGCAGTGATTCTGGAGCCCCAAAAAACAAAGTCTGACACTGTTTCCACTGTTTTTCCATCTATTTCCCATGAAGTCTGAGAGTGTTCATATTTTGGTTGATCCCAAGTGATTTTTTTAAAAAACAGGCGTATCTCATGCTTTCTTTATTCTCCAAGGTTATCCATGCTTTTCAGTTCTCAGAAGAGACTTTCCTTATGGGTCAAACAAGATGAACCGCAGCCCTTTTCCTGGTGGACGTGGCTGCCGCTTTCCAGACCCAGGTCTGCCCTTGTGTCCCCGGGTGCCTTGTGTTCGGTGAATCTGGCTGGTGGCTCCTCGCTCTTTCCCTGACCTGCTGTTGCAGACTTCTCCCAACTCCTCTCCCGTGCCTCCTGACTGCCGTATGCTCACACCAGGGAGACTTTGGGGTGACCAGGTTCTCCCTTCCCTACATGGCTTCCAGTGGATTTCCTAGGACCGCTAGTGGAGGAAGAAGCCTTGTGACCTGGTCTGTGCCAGGCTCAGCATCCCGGGTGGACATTTGCTGCATGACAGCCCGGGGAGGGGGGCTGGCCCCGCAGGTGGTGGAGGGGCAGCCAGTCGTGGGCAGAGCCTGCAGGGTCTAACTAGGCTGCTCTGCTTGTAGGAAGGAAGAGATGGATTTGGATTCAGGAAGAGTGGTTGGCAGGTTGTCTGGGTGGTCAGAGTTTGGAAAGGGCATGGCCGAAATTCGCTCAGTGGCAGCTTACGTCCAAAAACCAATTGCAGAAACCCAGAAGGGGAGACCTGCCTTAACGGAGGCAAATAGAGAAAACACCTGGTTATCCGAGTTCAGCCGGGGCCTGGATGACGCAGCATGCGATGCTCCTGGCCACACGCGCTGGTCTTGTCTGGTCTCCCCAGGACAGTCAGAAAGGAAAGAGGAACTAAAGAGACTCTTGATGAGGGTGAAAGAAGAGAGTGAAAAAGCTGGCTTAAAACTTAACATTAAAAGACCAAGATCATGGCATCCAGTCCCATCACGTCATGGCAAATAGAATGGGAGAAAGTGGACAGATTTTATTTTGGGGGCTCCAAAATCACTGCTGATGGTGACTGCAGCCATGAGATTAAAAGACCCTTGCTCCTTGTAAGGAAAGCTATGACAAATCTAGACAGCGTATTCAAAAGCAGAGACATCACTTTGCCAACAAAGGTCCGTCTAGTCAAAGCTATGGTTTTTCCAGCGGTCATGTACAGATGTCACAGTTGGACCAGAAGGAAGGCTGAGCACTGAAGAATTGGTGCTTTCAAACTGTGGTGTTGGAGAAGACTCTTGAGAGTCCCTTGGATTACAAGGAGATCCAACCATACAGTCCTAAAGGAAATCAGTCCTGAATGTTCATTGGAAGGACTGATGCTGAAACTGAAGCTCCAACTCATTGGAAAAGACTCTGATGCTGGGAAAGATCGAAGCCAAAAGGAGAAGGGGGTGGCAGACGATGAGATGGCTGGCTGGCATCAGTGACTCAGCGGACATGAGTGTCAGCAAACTCCAGGAAGCAGTGAAGGACGGGGAGCCTGGTGTGCTGCAGCCCGTGGGGTCGCAGAGTCAGACACGACTCAGCGACTGAACAGCAGGACAGTCAGGGTGTCCCACCTGCCCTCCTGGTGGACCCCAGGGGCTCAGGGCCGGGTCTTGAGCAGCTCTGCAGGCAAGCTGGGGAGCCCAAGCTCTGTTTACCCCACATCCCCTGCTGTGCTCTTCATCTCCCCTCCCACCCCCCGCCGCCCCCCCAGCCTGGGAGACGGTCCTGTCCCGAGTGGAGAGTCTGGTACAGAAAGCAAAGGCCGGAAGGGGCAGACACGACTTTGGAGTTTGGAGATAAAGGCTCCGACCCCGGTGCCCAGCCCCGGGCTCCAGGCTGAGCGGGCTTCTCTCTCTTTGGCTGGACGGGGCGGGATTCCGGCGCTGACAGGAGGCAGCTGGACACGGGTGGCTCTCCGAGCAGCAGCCCGCGTCTGCAGCGTCTCAGCTTAGCTCTCGCCGGTCTCGGCTGTGGCACCCGAGGCCCCGGCGGGAACACGCGCAGAGCGGCTGGCAGCAGCACCGGGGCCTTGGGTGCACCCTTGGGGGTCCCCAGCTGGGCCTCGGGGGCCTTCCAGGCAGACGACTGGCTATGGTGGGCTCCGAGCTCTGAGTCCCTGCGGTTCAGAAGGCGTCTGTCTCGTCCTCTGATGTGCGTGTGAATACACGCGCGCGCGCGCGCACACACACACACACACACACACACACACACCTCTTTCTGAGCTTGAAGAGCCGACGTGAGTGTCTGCACGGCAGCCTCGCTCCCTTCTCTGCAGAAGGGCTGGTCGTCTCCAGGATTCAGGCGCGTGGGTAGCGTGGGATTTCCCCGTCTGCTTTTTTTTTTAAAGACGAAAATATAAATCCCTTTCAAGCAAATGCGAAACCACTTGCAGCAGCTCCAGCGCCGTCCTGTGGCGCTTGTGCGGAACCACACTGAAGACTCGCCTCGCTTTCAGTTCTCCGGTGCAGAGGCGCAGCTCTTCACGGCTCAGCTTCCTGCCGCCGATCCAAACGTCATCGTGTTCAGAACTCTTACCCCAGTTACTGAGAAACGGGGCTGGTCCCCACCCGCTCGGCAGCCGGCCGCAGACCCTCACGCCCGCCCCTCCCGAACCCGATCAGGGTTGCCCTCGCTCCCCACCACAGTCAAGCCGCCTCGGGCAGGTGTGCGTCCCGTTCTCTCGGGAGCCCCAGTTTCTGGACACTGCGCGCTTTGAGTGCTGAACACTCTGGGCTGCAGGGGCCAGTGGGTTGCTGAATGCTCTGCTGGGATTCAGGAAATCCAAAGGAGACAACAGTCCAGAGAGAGGACGGATGTTGAAATGGTAACTTACCAGCAACAGTAAGAAAAGAATCACGAGAAGACCAGGACGTGTGCGAGGAAGGGATACGTTTATTGAAAGGAATTGCAAGGATTCTCAGAACCTGTAGCCCATGACAGAGAATTAAGCCAGTGAGTTCAGGGGAGACGTCTGAGGGCTGTGGTCCAGGCTTTTCACAGGAAGCTGATGGGAGGTCAGGGGTCAGACCCTAAACAGCCCTGCTCCCACATACCTGAGACAGCAGGCCAGGGCTGGGATTCAGGGCTTTGAGCTCAAGTATTGATCTCCATCCAGGGCATCTGATACATACTGGGGTGTGTGTTGAAGAATCAGATCTTGCACTGGCAGCAAACAGGGACACAGCAGCTGGACTGGGAGCAGCAGGGTTTGCAGCAGCTGGACTGGGAGCAGCAGGGTTTGCAGCAGCTGGACTGGGAGCAGCAGGGTTTGCAACAGCTGGACTGGGAGCAGCAGGGTTTGCAGCAGCTGGAGTGGGAACAGCAAACAGGGACACAGCAGCTGGACTGGGAGCAACAGGGTCTGCAGCAGCTGGACTGGGAGCAGCCACAGGAGCCACACCCCCCTTTGCCACAGCTGGAGCAAGAGCAGGCTGGCACACAGCAGCACACGGGCACACAGCAGCTGGAGCCACAGCCCCCACAACTGGATCCACAGCCTCCCTTGGAGCCCCCACACGAGCCGCAGCCCCCCTTGGAGCCCCCACAGGACCCGCAGCCCCCCTTGGAGCCCCCACAGGAGCCACAACCCCCCTTAGAGCCCCCACACGAGCCACAGCCCCCTTTGCCACAGCTGGAGCAAGAGCAGGCTGGCACACAGCAGCACACGGGCTTGCAGCAGCAGACGGGCACACAGCAGCTGGAGCCGCAGCCCCCACAGCTGGAGCTGCAACCCCCACAGCTGGAGCCACAGCCTCCGGAACAGCCAGAGCAGCCCATGGTTCTGGTGGGTTGAGGTTGGAGTAGGTCAGAGGAGTAGGTGGAGAGAGAGCAGGTGCTCAGGTGTGGGGCCTCTGGGGCCCGGAGCCTCTATATATCTGCAGGGGTCAGGTGAGATGCTGGGCACATGGTCACTTCCTGGTTCCTGTTTGCACCACTTTTCAGCAGAAGAATTCTGAGTGTTTAAAACAGATTTAGTCGTGAACACATGTGGTGTTTATAAGAAACCCTTCTGCTGTGTCTTGCGTGTTCCCAGCACACGGCTTCGTCACCTGATGGGCTTGTGTTCCTTGTTTGCAGGAGCCAGAGGTTGAGCCTCAGGGCCATACTGGTCATCACCCTGGCACGACGCCTGACCACGTCTGGACTGTGACGTCTTGATGGTGCCGATAGGGCTCACAAGAGGTGGCCTCAGGGCGTAGAGAGAGTGCCAGGCAGGAGCCACTGCAGACGGTTGTGGGGAACATCCTTCCTGTTAATCTCAGGGATTCAGAGCACGTGTCACCTGCAATCCTAGCCACACGGTCCGTGGTCCTGCCCGAGTTGGATTGGTTCAGTTTTCCATGGACTTGAGTCCCAGGCCTGGCCGTGCTGACCATGCCCCAAGGGATCTCCTGTATCCAGCCAGCCAGCCATGGGTCAACCAACTGGGGACTGAAAACATTCTGGAAAAGGTCCAGAAGTTTCCAAAAAGCAAAACTTGAATTTGCCCTGCTGGCAACAGTGTACACAGCCTTTACATTGTGTGTGCAACTATTTATGTGCATTGACTTTGTATTTGGTATCACAAGTCATCTAGAGATGAATTAAAGTGCAGAGGAGGACGTGCAGAATCAATTGAAAATACTGTGCTGCTTTATGGGCTTCCCTGGTGGCTCAGCAGAAAAAACTCCACCGCCAAGGCAGGAGATGTGGGTTCCATCCCTGGGTCGGGAAGATCCCCCCGAGGAAGAGATTGCAACCCGCTTCAGTATTCTTCCCCAGGAGGTCCCTTGGAAAGAGGAGTCTGGCGGGCTACAGTCCACAGGGTTGCAAAGAGCCGGACACGACTTGGTGATTAAACAACGATGTTTCATACAAGAGACTGGAGCATCCTTGGAATTTGGCGCCGGGGCGGGGGGAGGGGGGCCCTGGAGCCGGCTGTCTGCCGATATGAGGGATGACTGTCATCCTCCTGACTTCGCTTGTGGACCGGTGGCTCCGTTTCTCTTTGGTAACCAGGATTAGTCAGTGCAGTCAGCACAAAACCTCTCTCTGTTGATGCTGGGCCCGAGGGGCCGGCAGTGGCCAGTGGCCCCCCGCACCAGCTCCGAGGCTGGCCGCTGGTCCCGTGGTGGGCGCACCCCTCCCTCTGCAGCTAAGACCTCGGGGCCAGCGGGCCGTGAGGTTGTGGGCGCTGGAAACAAGCATCTGCTGGCGGTGCAGCGGGGAGAACCGTGAATGAGGGTGCGGCGGGCAGCGCCAGCCCTGCGTCTCCCACGTCCTTGGCGGCGCTCGCAGGGAGGCGCCCGCGAGGTGTCTCGCCGGGGTTCACTGCTCTCCCGGAGGCTTCACCCGGCCTTTCCTCCGTGCTCGGCGGGGCAGCTCCGCGTGAGCGCCGTGTTGGCTCCCTGTAGGAGCTCACCTCCATGCTTGAGGGTTTGTGTGTTTGTTATCACACTTATCTATTGATTTTTGGCTGCGCGGGGTCTTGGCTGCTGGTGTGCACAGGGCTACTGAGATTTATATTTATATATTGATACTTATTATATTATAATATATAATATTACAAATAATTAAATGTTAAATATATTAAATTATATTTAAATATATAATTTAATAAAATACCTATATAAATATATAATTATATATAATATATTTATTGGGCTACTGATATTAATATTTTGATTATATATTATATATAAATATTATATGTATTAGGATATCCGTTCCGTTCCGTCTCTCACTCGTGTCCGACTCTATGCGACCCCGTGGACTGTAGCCCACCAGGCTTCTCCGTCCATGGGATTCTCCAGGCAAGAATACTGGAGTGGGTTACCGTTTCCTTCTCCAGGGGATCTTCCCAACCCAGGGATCGAACCCGGGTCTCCTGCATTGGAGGCAGACGCTTTAACCTTGTTAATTATAAATAATTATATAGTATATTTATTGGGCTATTGATATTTATGTTATTTATTTTATTATATTTATTATAATATATAATAAATAATATATAAATATATTTTTATATACTTATGTATAATAATATTTATATATTATATAATATATTAATATAAGATATCATATATTAATGTATAGTAACTATATAATATAAATATATTATATAGTCAATAATTAAATAGTAAATATATTTAATTATATTTCAATATCTAATTAAATAATAAATAATTGTATATACATTATATTATAGATAAATATATATTAATTATAATTATATATTTATATAACTATATTATATATTATAATACATTTTAATTACATTATATATATAATATATTATTACTTTATTTTATTATATAATACACAAAATATATTATTTTATATATTTTAAATATTTTATTAATTTTATTTGTATATTTTCTATTTTATAATATATATTATAAATATATAAAATATAATTATATAATATATTACATGAAGTAAAGTCACTCAGTCATCTCCGACTCTTTGCAGTCCCATGGACTGTAGTCTACAAGGCTTCTCTGTCCATGGGATTTTCCCAGGCAAGAGCACTGGAGTGGGTTCCCTTTTCCTTCTCCAGGAATATATTACATAATATATTATAATGATATAATATATAATCTAATATATTAATTTATTATAACAATATATTTATTATATTTATGTTTCAGCCATTGATATCTGTATTTTATCAACAGCTATCTTCTCTAGTGTGCCGGGGCTGCTTGCTGTTGCGGTGGGCGGGCTCCTCATTGCAGCGGCGTCTTGCTGTGGCGCGGACTCTGGGCGCACAGTCTTCGGGAGTTGTGGCTCCCAGGCTGCAGAGCTCAGGCTCAGCAGTTGTGATGCACGGGCTTATTTGCTCCTTGGCATGTGGAATCTTCCTGGACCAGGGATCAAACCTGTGCCCCTTCTTTGGCAGGCTGATTCTTCCCCACTGCACCACCAGGGAAGTCCTTGCTTGAGGTATTGAAATCAATATTAAATTTGTTAGCATTACAGCTTAAAAAATCTTACATTCTAAAACTTTATAAGGATAATTTATAAATATAGAAAATAAATGTAATATTTATTTATATTTTATAAAATAGATATAATTTGATAATTATATAAAATTTAGTTCCCAGTATATATTTATAATATATACTGTATTTATGATATATATATGTAAAATATAACTTCAAAAATGTAGATGTACTGAATTTAACAATCACTGTCAGAAGGACCTATGGTTAGTGTTTCATTAACTCAAGTTGGAATAGTCCAAACTTTCTTATGCTAAACACTCCATCAATTTTATAATTTAGCTACATTCCCTTTCACATTTTCACCACAGGCATACATTAGTTATCTTTGGCTTTACCTCTTTTGTAATTACCTCACTGTTCTTGGGTACTCTGTTCCATTCTTTCCAGACTTGCTCCCTTTTTCTCAGCTGGGGAGTTGCTCTTCTTGTTTAGAAAGTTATTGTCACCGTTTTGGCTGTGCTGGTCTTCACGTGGCACATGGCCCTGTCTCTCCTGGCGTGCAGGCTCAGTAGTTGCCACGTGCGGGCTCAGCCGCATGGCACGGGGGATCTTAGTTCCCGGACCAGGGATGGAACCCATGTCCCCTGCGCTAGAAGGTGGATTCTTTACCACGGGACCACAAGGGAAGTCCCTTCTGTTGTGTCTTTGTTCACGCTGCCTGGTTCTTTGCTCGGGGTGGAAGGTCTGCTGAGAGCCGTGATCTGTCCTGATGTCCATCCTCCTGATGGAGGCTCCTGAGGAGGCGCAGCCTCCTGATGAGCCCATCCGAGGTGTTCTTCGTTTCTTTATGCTGCTTTGATTTCTAGCATTTCTCCGATTCTCTCCTGGGATTCCCCACCCCCCCAACCCCATAAGCCATTAACTCTTAGATGTCTTCTTAGAGCCTGTAACACACACAGGGATCTCCTAGCCTGAGAATTCCAACCTCCCTGCTGTGTCTGAGTCTGGCTCTGATGCTGGTTCTGTCTCTTCCGGCGGCACTCTTGCCTCTGAGGACGCCCTGTGATTTCTTGTTCAAAGCTGGACATGATGTATCCATGGGTGATGGAACTGTGGCCTTCTGGGATGTGCAGGTTAGGTCTTGTCTGTGTCGGGGTCAGTGTCCATTTCCTGGGCTTGGTGACCGATCCTGTGCTTCTCAGTCCCTCCTTGCCCCTTGCTGGGCCAGGAGTGCTGCAGGGGCTGGAGTTGGGGGCTTCCCTCCCCTGAGGTCACGAGCACTGGTGAAACCCCCACAGGTTGGGCTTGGTAAAGTAATTTATCGTGAGAGCAGATCTTTTTTAAAAATCTTTCTTATTTTTTAAATTATGAAAATGCGGTAACACATTTACAAGAGACTTGGAAAATACAGAACAAAGCTTCATATGCTTCCACTGTATATTACAACTGTTTGTTTCAAGTAGAAAAATTAAGGTTTTTAGTTGGAGTTTCAATATCAAACTCTCAGAAATTACTAGAATGAAGGTACAGGGAAGTAGAAGTGTATAGTAGACCCAGAAAGTATTCTGTACCACTTCGATGTAATTAATATTTATGCAGCTTTCACATACCAGTAGGATACAAATTCTATTCAGGTTCCCACAGACTGTAAACTCGGAGACACTGGGACATATCCAGGGACAGAAGAAACGGTGCAGAAACTTCACGATCTAAAGGCATTGAAATCATATAGAGTCTGCTCTCTTATTACTCGGAATTATATTAGAGATCAGTATCAAAAGATTTAAAAAATAACCCACATATTTTCAAGTGCAGTGTGGCATTTACCAAGAGAGAGCTATGACTCAGCATTGAGAGAGGGCAGATCATGTTAAGAGTGCTCTGCGGATTTCAGAATGCCCCCCTGCCCCTGCCACTGCCCAAAGCACGAAGGGGTTTTTCTCCAGTCTCCACTGTGAGACCTCGTGTGGTTCCTGGAGGTAAAACTCATCAGAGTGTGGGGCCCCTCTGACTCAGTCCCCCTGGAGTTTTAACTCACGGACTCGTCTGCACTGAGCCCCCAGCAGTTTGCAGGCTGGGCACGGGCTCCCATGGGTGTTTCCGCTTCTCTGATTCTCTGTATCTGTCTGCCTGTTTCTCTCCCATCTTGGGGGGCCACACTGTGCCCTGTGACCTCAGGTGTTTGATGGATCTAAGAGGAAGTGTTGATTTTCAGTTTGTTCAACATTTTTCCTTGTTGTCTGCCTGGGAATGGCCATGTCCAAGCTCCCTGCATGCTAGACTGGAATGGTTTACATCCTCAAAACACTTAGCAAGCACTAACACATAAACCTCCGTGTGTTCGTTGACCAGATACACAAAACCTTTGATATAATGAATATCAAGTGCTCCTAAATACTTCAGTACTGTCTTTAGAAAGTTAGTTGGGATCATTTATAAGATTTATCTTGAAACGATTCTGAAATCAAGGGCTGAAAGATACACATATTCAGTGGAAATCACATGGTGGTTTGGTAAGATTCTTTGAAATTGGGACGTATTTAAACATATACAGAGGATGAGATGTTTAGGTAGCATCACCAACTCAACGGCCATGAGTTTGAGCAAACTCCAAGAGATGGTGAAGGACAGGAAGTCTGGCATGCTGCAGTCCATGGGGTCGCCGAGTCGGACACGACTGGGTGACTGAACAACAGCAAAGCATATTGCATGAAATTAAAAATTGAGATACAACTCATATACCATCCAATTTGCCCTTTAGCGTGTCTAATTCTGTGACTCTTTAGTAGACTCCCAAAGTCACACGACCATCTCTACCACTTAATTCCAGGACAGTTTCATCGTGTCAGAAAGAAATCCCATGTACGTTTAGTGGGGAGGCTCCATCTCCCTCTTTCAAACCAGCCCGTAGTAAATACTCATCTGCCCTTTGCCTCTGTGGAGTCACCTGTTCTGGACATCACGTATGAATGTGGTCATATAATATGCGGCCTTTCACTTAGCGTGATGCTTTCAAAGTTTATTTCTCTTGTACCATGTGTCAGAACTTCATTCCTGTTTAGGGGTAAATGATACGCCATTGTGTGCGTGGACCACATTTTGTTTATCCATTCACCAGCTGATGGACGTTTGCATATTTCCATTTTTTGGCTGTTATGAATAATGCTACTATGAGCATTATTGCACAAATTTTTGTGTGACATGTTTTCCACTCTCTTGGGCATATACCTAGCAACGGGATTTCTGGAGCATGTGGCAATTCTATATTTAACGTTTGGTGAACCGCCAAACTGTTTTTTGGGGTATCGCACCATTTACTATGCTCACCAACACTTGTTACTGTTTGTCTTTCTGATTATATCCACCCTAAAGGGTATGAGGTGATATCTCATTGTGGTTTTGATTTGTGTTTTCCTGATGACTCGTGATGTTGAGCATCTTTTCACATGCTTATTAGTCATCTGTGTATCTTCTTTGGAGAAACATCTATACAGATCCTTTGCTAAGTTTTTAACTGGGTTATTTATCTTCATTTTTGGGCAGTAAGAGTTCTTTCTATATTCTGAATATAAGCCAACTGTCGATATCTGATTGGCAAATGTTTTATCCCATTCTGTATATTGTCTTTTCATTTTTTGATTTGTGTCCTTTGAAGCTCAAAATCTTTTTATTTTGATGCAGTCTGATTTATTTAATTATTCTTTTTTTGCTTATGCTTTTGCTGTCAAAAGCTTCCCCCATAGCTCAGGTGGTAAAGAATCTGCCTGTGATGCAGGAGACCCCGGTTCAATTCCTGGGTCGGGAAGATCCGACGGAGACGGGATAGGCTACCCTCTCCAGTGTTTTTGGGCTTCCCTTGTGACTTAGCTGGTGAAGAATCCACCTGCAATGCGGGAAACCTGGGTTTGATACCTGGGTTGGGAAGACCCCTGGAGAATGGAAAGGCTACACAACTCAAGTATTCTGTCCTGGAGAATTCCATGGACTATGCAGCCCATGGAGTCGCAAAGAGTTGGGATACGACTGAGCGACTTTCGCTTTCACTTTGCTGTCATATCTAACGTTCATTGTCTAATGTGAGATCACAAAGACTTACTCTGTCTTTTCTTCTAAGAGTTTTATAGTTTCTAGTTTTGGCTTTTATGATTAGGTGGTGGATCCACTCCAAGGCTGTTTTTTTTTGTACATATGACATGAGATAAAAGTTCCACTGTACTCTCCTGCGTGAGGACACTACTTCTCTCAGCACTGTTCATTGAAAAGACTTTGCATTGAATGACTGTGGCACCGTTGTTGAAAAGCAGTTGCCCGTGATTTGAAGGATTTGTCTCTAGACTCAGTTCTGTTCCCTTGACCTATGTCTACCCTTATGCAATTCCACACAGCTTTATTACTGTAGCTTTTGACGCACGATTTATCATTTTTTCTCTGCGTCTTTGGCTGGCACTTGTCTCTCTCTGGTTGCAGCGGCTTCCTTGTGGTGCTCGGGCTTCTCTTTGTGGTGGCCTCTGGTTGCAGCACAGGCCCAGGCGTGTGGGCTTCAGTAGTTGCAGCAGGCGGGCTCAGTACTTGTGGCGCACGGGCTTAGTTGCCCCGAGGCACGTGGGATCTTCCTGCACAGGGGTCAGAGCTGTGTTTCCTGCATTGGCATGTGGATTCTTATCCACTGTACCACCAGAGAAGTCCTCCTGCAACTCTGTGATACATTGCAAATTGCGAAACGTGAGTCCTCTAACTTAGATTTTCCTTTTCAAGATTGCTTTGACTATCTGCAGATCCTTGAGTTTCCAAATGAATTTCAGTGTCAGCTTGTCACTTTCTGCAAAAAGCAACTTGGGATTTTGAAAGGGATTATGTTAAATCTGCAGAGTTTTGGAATACTGTCATTTTAACAATATCATGTCTCCTGATACATGACCACTGGATATCTTTCCATTTGTTTTGGCCTTCTTTAACTTCTTTCAATGGTGTTTTGCAATTTTGCACTTCAGTTGTTAATTTTATTAAGTTATTTTGTTATATTCCATGATATTGTCTTCTTAATTTAAATTTTGATGGCTCATTGCTGGTATATAGAAATACAGTTGATTTTTGTATATTTGATGTTATATCCTGCAGCTTGCTGAATTCATTTCTTAGCTCTAATAACTGTGTGTGTGTGTGTGTGTGTAGTCCTTAGGATTTTCCATAACCAAGATTTTGTCTTGTGTAGAGGCAGTTTTACTTTTTCCTTCCCAGTGTGAATGACTGTTATGTCTTTAATTATTTATTCTTAAAATTTTATTTTTATTTATTTTGTTTTTGGCAGTGTTGGGCCTTCTGCTGCAAGTGGGCTGTCTCGCGTTGCAGTGCGTGGGCTTCGCGTCGCAGTGGCCTCTCTTGTTGCGGAGCGCAGGCTCTAGGGTGCTTGGGCTCCTCTAGTTGTGGTACACGGGCTTAGTTGCTCTGAGGCGTGTGGGATCTTCCCAGACCAGGGACCGAACCCGTGTCTCCTGCAGTGACAGGTGGCGTCTCTACCACTGAGCCACAGGGAAGCTCATGGCTGTCACCTCCCGTTCTGGCTTCTCACCCTGGCTAGGACGTCAGAGTGAGGCTGAGCAGACGAGGGCCACGTGGATGCCCTTCGCTTGCTCCTGATCTTATGGGAGATGTCCGAGCTCTCACAGCAGGTGTGGTGTCAGCTGGGGGTTTTCGGCAGGTGACCTTCATCGGGTCCCCTTCTGTGCCTCCCCCAGCCCCACCCCTGCTGAGATCTGAGAGTGGTTGGTTCTCACTGACTGTGAGCCCAGCGGTGGGGAGAGAGCTCCTCGCTCCATGCTGAGCCAGGCCAGCACTGGTCTCCGAAACAGGACAATCTATATCTTTGCAGCTTCTCAGAAGCACAGCTCGTTTTAGTCACCTCCTTCTCACCAGGCTTGATCCCTGCTCTGGGGCCTGGGTGGCACGCAGCCCACCCAGTAGACCCTTTCCTGGGCATTGAGGGCAAATGTCTCCTCCTCCTCCAAGCACATCCTCTCTGGGGAAGGGGCTGCATCCCTGATGCCAGCAAGGACAACCAGAGTCCTGAATCCCGTTCACTCAGCGGGGACCCCGCCTGCTAATCAGTTCAATTCAGTCGCTCAGTCGTGTCCGACTCTCCGCGACCCCATGAATCACAGCACTCCAGGCCTCCCTGTCCATCACCAACTCCCGGAGTTCACTCAAACTCATGTCCACAGAGTCGGTGATGCCATCCAGCCATCTCATTCTCTGTCGTCGCCTTCTCCTCCCGCCCCCAACCTTTCCCAGCATCAGAGTCTTTTCCAGTGAGTCAGCTCGTCGCATGAGGTGGCCAAAGTATTGGAGTTTCAGCTTTAGCATCAGTCCTTCCAATGAACACCCAGGATTGATCTCCTTTAGAATGGACTGGTTGGATCTCCTTGCAGTCCAAGGGACTCTCAAGAGTCTTCTCCAACACCACAGTTCAAAAGCATCAATTCTTTGGCGGTCAGCCTTCTTCACAGTCCAACTCTCACATCCATACATGACCACGGGAAAAACCATAGCCTTGACTAGACGGATCTTGGTTGGCAAAGTAATGTCTCTGCTTTTTAATATACTATCAAGGTTGGTCATAACTTTCCTTCCAAGGAGTAAGCGTCTTTTAATTTCATGGCTGCAGTCAGCATCCGCAGTGATTTTGGAGCCCCCCAAAATAAAGTCTGATACTGTTTCCACTGTTTTTCCATCTATTTCCCATGAAGTGATGGGACCAGATGCCATGATCTTTGTTTTCTGAATGTTGAGCTTCAAGCCAACCTTTTCACTCTCCTCTTTCACTTTCATCAAGAGGCTCTTGAGTTCCTCTTCACTTTCTGCCATAAGGGTGGTGTCATCTGCATATCTGAGGTTATTGATATTTCTCCCAGCAATCTTGATTCCGGCTTGTGCTTCTTCCAGCCCAGCGTTCCTCATGATGTACTCTGCATATAAGTTAAATAAGCAAGGTGACAATATACAGCCTTGACGTACTCCTTTTCCTATTTGGAACCAGTCTGTTGTTCCATGTACAGTTCTGACTGTTGCTTCCTGACCTGCATACCGGTTTCTCAAGAGGCAGGTCAGGTGGTCTGGTATTCCCATCTTTTTCAGAATTTTCCACAGTTTACTGTGATCCACACAGTCAAAGGCTTTGGCATAGTCAATGAAGCAGAAATAGATGTTTTTCTGGAACTCTCTTGCTTTTCCATGATCCAGCAGATGTTGGCAGTTTGATCTCTGGTGCCTCTGCCTTTTCTAAAACCAGCTTGAACATCTGGGAGGGCAAAATGATAGGATACTGGATGAGGATTTCCCCAGGTCGGTAGGTGCCCAGTATGCTACTGGAGATCAGTGGAGAAATAACTCTAGAAGGAATGAAGGGATGGAGCCAAAGCGAAACAAATACCCAGTTGTGGATGTGACCGGTGATAGAAGCAAGGTCCGGTGCTGTAAAGAGCAATATTGCATAGGGACCTGGAATGTTAGGTCCCTGAATCAAGGCAAATTGGAAGTGGTCAAACAGGAGATGGCAAGAGTGAACATAGACATTCTAGGAATCAGTGAACTAAAATGGACTGGAATGGGTGAATTTAACTCGGATGACCATTATATCTACTACTGTGGGCAGGAATCCCTTAGAAGAAATGGAGTAGCCATCATGGTCAACAAAAGAGTCCGAAATGCAGTACTTGGATGCAATCTTAAAAACGACAGAATGATTTCTGTTCGTTTCCAAGGCAAACCATTCAATATTACAGTAATCCAGGCCTATGCCCCAACCAGTAATGCTGAAGAAGCCGAAGTTGAGTGGTTCTATGAAGACCTACAAGACCTTTTAGAACTAACATCCAAAAAAGATGTCCTTTTCATTATACGGGACTGGAATGCAAAAGTAGGAAGTCAAGAAACACCTGGAGTAACAGGCAAATTTGGCCTTGGAGCATGGAATGAAGCAGGGCAAAGGCTAATAGAGTTTTGTCAAGAGAACGCACTGGTCATAGCAAACACCCTCTTCCAAGAACACAAGAGAAGACTGTACACGTGGACATCACAGATGGTCAACACCGCCTGCTACTAGGGGTCTCCTATTTGCTCCCCATCAATACTTTGCTCACTCACGCAAGCACTCCGTGGTTCATCCATTCATTAATTGACCTAATGTCTGTAAACGACTGCTGAGCCCGGCACTGGGGTGACAGCAGCGAAGGACCTGGGGAGCCATGATGGATCAGGCAGCAGGAGAGGGAAACACGATCGATTTTGCGAACGAGACAGGCTGGAAGGAAAACCACAGTGAGACCAAAGTCTGTGGGTGGAGGATTTATTTACTGGTGCACCCAGGCCCATTGTGGGTCTTAATGCACTTGTTTTAATCAGGTGGGTTATAGAAGACATGCTTATGGGAATGATAAAGCTCCTGGCAGACAGAGGAAGGCAAAGGTTTGGTGCCTCCCATGGAATGATTAGAAATGGAAATTTCAGCCACCTCCCTGACCTGTGAACCAGTTTCAGGGCGAGTCTGACTCAGGCATTAGGGTTGCACGGGACCCCCTCTCAGGGAATGTGTGTAGGCAAGCTCCTTGCCTTTCCCTCAGGTGCTGGGGAGGAGTCTGGAGCCAGGAGACTCTAGCTATCCATTACCTGGACAGGAACTGCTTGGGGATGGTCCAGGACATGTCTACAGGCACTCGATGGGAAGCCCACATCCTTAGGCGCCTCCTGAAGTCCTCAGTCAGAGCCTCAGATCTTGCACTGGCAGCAAACAGGGACACAGCAGCTGGACTGGGAGCAGCAGGGTTTGCAGCAGCTGGACTGGGAGCAGCAACCAGGGACACAGCAGCTGGACTGGGAGCAGCAGGGTTTGCAGCAGCTGGACTGGGAGCAGCAAACAGGGACACAGCAGCTGGACTGGGGGCAGCAGGGTTTGCAGCAGCTGGACTGGGAGCAGCAGGGTCTGCAGCAGCTGGACTGGGAGCAGCCACAGGAGCCACAGCCCCCCTTGGAGCCCCCACAGGAGCCACAGCCCCCCTTGGAGCCCCCACACGAGCCACAGCTCCCTTTGCCACAACTGGAGCAAGAGCAGGCTGGCACACAGCAGCACACGGGCTTGCAGCAGCAGACGGGCACACAGCAGCTGGAGCCACAGCCCCCACAGCTGGAACCGCAGCCTCCACAGCTGGAGCCACAGCCTCCACAGCTGGAGCCGCAGCCTCCAGAACAGCCAGAGCAGCCCATGGTTCTGGTGGGTTGAGGGTGGAGTAGGTCAGAGGAGCAGGTGGAGAGAGAGCAGGTGCTGAGTGTGGGGCCTCCGGGGCCAGGAGCCTCTATATACCTGCCGGGGCAGGCGTGACCTGGGCACATGCTCACTTCCTGGTTCCCATCTGTGCTGTGTCTTGTTTGTGGGCCTGGAATCCACGGGCTTCTGTTGACTTTTCCCAGCAGACACCCTCCTAGGTTTCTAAGTCTGGATTCTTCCCCACCTTGTTTGTTTCCTGTAAAGAGGACCAGCTCCGGGTTTGTGCTATTTCTAGTTTTCTGTTGTCTACATATAACTGGGGGTCCTGGGATCTTTCCCAACATCTCTTTTCTGTACTGAAAACCTCCCCATTATTTATCTTCAAAATTTTATTTTTTAAAATTTGAGGTTTGTAGTGGAAACAAAAGCAAAAGTAAGCAAGTGGGATTGTATCAAACTAAGAAGCTTCTGCAAAGCAAAGGAAACCAAACCATCAGCAAAGTTAAAAGGCGACCCACTGAGTGGGAGAAAGTATTTGATTAATCATTTGTAAATCATTTGATTAATCTTATTTGATAAAGGATTAATATCCAAAGTATATAAAGAATTCATATCACTCAATAGCGAAAAAAATGACCCCCCAAAACAAGCAAACAATATGCTTACAAAATGGGCAGAGTATCTGAATAGACATATTTTTCCCCTAAGGAAGGCATACAGATGACCAACAGAGACATTAAAAGATGCTCAACATCCCTAACCATCAGAGAAATGCAAATCAAAACCACAACGAGGTATCACCTCACTCCTGCAAACAGCTATTATCAGAAAGACGACAAATAGCCAGATGAGGAAGTGGCGAGCAGGGAGCCCTCACGGGCTGTCCGTGGGAACGTCCACTGGCGCACCCGCTGCGGAAAACAGTGTGGAGTCTCCTCAAAAATTAAAAACAGAACTGTCATATGACCCAGCAATTCTACTTCTGGCTGTTTATCTTAGAGAAATGAGAACATTAACTTGAAATGACATCTGGACCCCTGTGTTTATTGCAGCGTTATTTACATTAGTCAAGATAGGGAAGCGGCGTTAAGTGTCCGTTAGGGATGAATGGACAGAGAAGATGTGGTGTAGCATGGGATATTATTCAGCCATAAGGAAAGGAGAGGTGTCCTGCCATTTGGGACAGTATGGAGAGACCTAGAGGATATTGTGGGGACTTCCCCAGTGGCTCAGCAGTTAAGATGAGATGCAGGAGACACAGGTTTGATCCCTGGTCGGGAAGATTCCCTGGAGAAGGAAACGGCACCCCACTCCAGTATTCTTGCCTGGAGAATCCCGTGGCCAGAGGAGTCCCAAAGAGTCGGACACTGGGCAAGTGAACACTGAGAGGATATTAAGCTAAGTGAAATAAGTCAGACCGCGAAAGACATATCCTGTGTGATCTCACTGATGCGTGGGATGTAGAAGTCCTGCAAACCCAGTAGGCTCATAGGTACAGAAAGAGGTTGGGGTTGCCCGAGGCAGGGGGTGAAGGGGTCAGAAGGTACAAATGCCAGTTAAAGGTAATAGGTCCTGGGGACCTAAGGTAGAGCATGGAGACAGTAGTGAAGGATGCTGTATTCTGCGTTTGAGAGTTGTGGAAAGAGCAGATCTTAAGGATCTGGTCACGAGGAGAAACGTAATTAGAAGGTGAGCCTGCTGCTAGATGTGCTGTGGTGATGGGTTCACAGCATATGTGTATTGAAGCGTTGTGTTGCACACTCGAAACGAAGACAGCATTAGGCGTCAAATGGAGAAGGAGACGACTACCCACTCCAGGGTTCTTGCCTGGAGAATCCCAGGGACAGAGGAGCCTGGCGGGCTGCCGTGCGTGGGGTCGCAAGAGCCGGACACGACTGAGCACCTAAAGAGAGAGGGCTACATCACTTATTTCTCAAGAAAAAATGAGGTCGTTAACAAAATTGGGGTGTGGTGTGTGTGGTGTGGTGTGTGTGTGGTGTGTGTGTGTGGTGTGTGTGTTTAGTGTGTGTGTGTGGTGTGGTGTGTGTGTGGTGTGTGTGTGTGGTGTGTGTGTGAGTGGTGTGTGTGGTGTGTGTTTGGTGTGTGTGTGTGGTGTGTGTTTGGTGTGTGTGTGTGGTGTGTGTGTGTGTGGTGTGTGTGTGTGTGGTGTGTGTGTGTGGTGTGTGTGTGTGTGTGGTGTGTGTGTGTGGTGTGTGTGTATGGTGTGTGTGTGTATGTGTGGTGTGTGTATATGTGTGGTGTGTGTGTATGGTGTGTGTGTGTATGTGTGGTGTGTGTATATGTGTGGTGTGTGTGTATGTGTGGTGCGTGTCTATGGTGTCTGTGTGTATATGTGTGTGTATGTGTGTGTTTGTGTGGTGTACGTGTGTATGGTGTGTGTGTGTGTGGTGTGTGTGTGTGTGGTATGTGCGTGTGGTGTGTATGTGTATGGTGCGTTGTGTGTGTGTATCTGTGTGTGTGTGTGTGTGGTGTGTGTGTGTGGTGTGTGTGTGTGTGGTGTGTGTGTGTGGTGTGTGTGTGTGTGGTGTGTCTTTGGTATATGTGTATGGTGTGTGTGTGTGTGGTGTGTGTGTGGTGTATGTGTATGGTTTGTGTGTGTATGTGTGTGTGGTGTGTGTGTGTATGTGTGGTGTGTGTGTATGTGTGGTGCGTGTGTATGGTGTGTGTGTGTATGTGTGTGTTTGTGTGGTGTATGTGTGTATGGTGTGTGTGTGTGGTGTGTATGTGTGTATGGTGTGTGGTGTGTGTGTATGTATGTGTGGTGTATATGTGTGTGTATGTGTGTGTCTCTGTGTATGTATGTGTGTGTGGTGTATATGTGTGTGTCTATGTGTGTATGTGTGTGTGTATGTGTGTGTGTATATATGTGTGTGTGTCTCTGTGTGTATGTATGTGTGCTATATATGTGTGTGTGTATGTATGTGTGTGTCTCTCTGTGTGTATGTGTGTGTATGTATGTGTGTGTGATGTATATGTGTGTGTATGTGTGTGTATGTCTCTCTGTGTGTATGTATGTGTGTGGTGTGTGTGTCTCTGTGTGTGTGTGTGTGTGGTGTATATGTGTGTGTATGTATGTGTCTATGTGTGTGTGTCTCTCTGTGTGTGTGGTGTGTATGTGTGTGTGTCTCTGTGTGTGTGTGTGTGGTGTATATGTGTGTGTATGTATGTGTCTATGTGTGTGTGTCTCTGTGTGTGTGTGTGGTGTGTATGTGTGTGTATTATGTGTATGTGGTGTATATGTGTGTGTGTATGTATGTGTGTGTCTCTCTGTGTGTATGTATGTGTATGTGTGTGGTGTGTGTGTCTCTGTGTGTGTGTCTCTGTGTGTGTGTGGTGTATATGTGTGTGTATTATGTCTCTATGTGTGTGTGTCTCTGTGTGTGTGTGTGGTGTGTATGTGTGTGTGTATGTATGTGTGTGTCTCTCTGTGTGTATGTATGTGTATGTGTGTGGTGTGTGTGGTGTATATGTGTGTGTATGTATGTGTCTATGTGTGTGTGTCTCTGTGTGTGTGTATGTGTGTGTGCCTCTGTGTGTGTGTGTGGTGTGTATGTGTGTGTATTATGTGTGTGTGGTGTATATGTATGTGTGTCTCTGTGTGTATGTATGTGTGTGTCTCTCTGTGTGTATGTATGTGTATGTGTGTGGTGTGTGTGTGTGTGTGTGTGTGGTGTGTATGTGTGTGTGGTGTATATGTATGTGTGTGTGTCTCTAAGTGTGTGTGTGTGTGTGGTGTGTATGTGTGTGTGGTGTATATGTATGTGTGTGTATCTCTGTGTGTGTGTATGTGTGTGTCTCTGTGTGTGTATGTGTGTGTCTCTGTGTGTGTGTGTGTGGTGTATATGTGTGTGTATGTATGTGTCTATGTGTGTGTGTCTCTGTGTGTGTGTGTGTGGTGTGTATGTTTGTGTATTAAGTGTGTGTGGTGTATATGTATGTGTGTGTGTGTCTCTGTGTGTGTGTGTGGTGTGTATGTGTGTGTACTATGTGTGTGTGGTGTATATGTATGTGTGTGTGTGTCTCTGTGTGTGTGTGGTGTGTATGTGTGTCTATGTATGTGTCTATGTGTGTGTGTGTGGCGTGTATGTGTGTGTGTCTCTGTGTGTGTATTATGTGTGTGTGGTGTGTATGTGTGTGTATGTGTGTGTGGTGTGTATGTGTGTGTATGTGTGTGTGCCTCTGTGTGTGTGTATGTGTGTATGTGTGTGTATGTGTGTGTGTCTCTCTGTGTGTGTATGTGTGTCTATGTGTGTGTCTCTGTGTGTGTGTGTGTGTGTGGTGTGTATGTGTGTATTATGTGTGTGTGGTGTATATGTATGTGTGTGTGTCTCTGTGTGTGTGTGTATGTGTGTGTATGTGTGTGTATGTATGTGTCTATGTGTGTGTGTGTGTGTGTGTGTGTGTGGTGTGTGTGTGTGTGGTGTGTGTGTGTGTGGTGTATATGTATGTGTGTGTGTCTCTGTGTGTGTCTCTCTGTGTGTGTGCTGGGTCTTCCTGGCTGCACGTGGGCTTTCTCTTGTCGCGGTGAGCAAGGGCTACGCTCGACCCTGGTGTGCGGCTCCGCGCGGCAGCGGCTTCTGCTGAGGAGCTCGGGCGCTAGAATCACAGGATCAGTAGTTGTGGTGTGTGGATTTGTTGCCCGGCAGCACGTGGCATCTTCCTGGACCAGGGATCGAACCTGTGTCCCCTGCACTGGCAGGTGGATTCCTAACCACTGGACCACCAAGGAAGTCCGAGAGTGTTCCTATTTTGGTTGATCCCATGTGATTTTTTTAAAAAACAGGCGTATCTCATGCTTTCTTTATTCTCCAAGGTTATCCATGCTTTTCAGTTCTCAGAAGAGACTTTCCTTATGGGTCAAACAAGATGAACCGCAGCCCTTTTCCTGGTGGACGTGGCTGCCGCTTTCCAGACCCAGGTCTGCCCTTGTGTCCCCGGGCGCCTTGTGTTCGGTGAATCTGGCTGGTGGCTCCTCGCTCTTCCCCTGACCTGCTGTTGCAGACTTCTCCCAACTCCTCTCCCGCACCTCCTGACTGCCGTATGCTCACACCAGGGAGACTTTGGGGTGACCAGGTTCTCCCTTCCCTACATGGCTTCCAGTGGATTTCCTAGGACCGCTAGTGGAGGAAGAAGCCTTGTGACCTGGTCTGTGCCAGGCTCAGCATCCCGGGTGGACATTTGCTGCATGACAGCCCGGGGAGGGGGGCTGGCCCCGCAGGTGGTGGAGGGGCAGCCAGTCGTGGGCAGAGCCTGCAGGGTCTAACTAGGCTGCTCTGCTTGTAGGAAAGAAGAGATGGATTTGGATTCAGGAAGAGTGGTTGGCAGGTTGTCTGGGTGGTCAGAGTTTGGAAAGGGCATGGCCGAAAGCTCAGTGGCAGCTTACGTCCAAAAACCAATTGCAGAAACCCAGAAGGGGAGACCTGCCTTAACGGAGGCAAATAGAGAAAACACCTGGTTATCCGAGTTCAGCCGGGGCCTGGATGACGCAGCATGCGATGCTCCTGGCCACACGCGCTGGTCTTGTCTGGTCTCCCCAGGACAGTCAGAAAGGAAAGAGGAACTAAAGAGACTCTTGATGAGGGTGAAAGAAGAGAGTGAAAAAGCTGGCTTAAAACTTAACATTAAAAAGACCAAGATCATGGCATCCAGTCCCATCACGTCATGGCAAATAGAATGGGAGAAAGTGGACAGATTTTATTTTGGGGGCTCCAAAATCACTGCTGATGGTGACTGCAGCCATGAGATTAAAAGACCCTTGCTCCTTGTAAGGAAAGCTATGACAAATCTAGACAGCGTATTCAAAAGCAGAGACATCACTTTGCCAACAAAGGTCCGTCTAGTCAAAGCTATGGTTTTTCCAGCGGTCATGTACAGATGTCACAGTTGGACCAGAAGGAAGGCTGAGCACTGAAGAATTGGTGCTTTCAAACTGTGGTGTTGGAGAAGACTCTTGAGAGTCCCTTGGATTACAAGGAGATCCAACCATACAGTCCTAAAGGAAACCAGTCCTGAATGTTCATTGGAAGGACTGATGCTGAAACTGAAGCTCCAACTCATTGGAAAAGATTCTGATGCTGGGAAAGATCGAAGCCAAAAGGAGAAGGGGGTGGCAGACGATGAGATGGCTGGCTGGCATCAGTGACTCAGCGGACATGAGTGTCAGCAAACTCCAGGAAGCAGTGAAGGACGGGGAGCCTGGTGTGCTGCAGCCCGTGGGGTCGCAGAGAGTCAGACACGACTCAGCGACTGAACAGCAGGACAGTCAGGGTGTCCCACCTGCCCTCCCGGTGGACCCCAGGGGCTCAGGGCCGGGTCTTGAGCAGCTCTGCAGGCAAGCTGGGGAGCCCAAGCTCTGTTTACCCCACACCTCCTGCTGTGCTCTTCATCTCCCCTCCCACCCCCCGCCGCCCCCCCAGCCTGGGAGACGGTCCTGTCCCGAGTGGAGAGTCTGGTACAGAAAGCAAAGGCCGGAAGGGGCAGACACGACTTTGGAGTTTGGAGATAAAGGCTCCGGCCCCGGTGCCCAGCCCCGGGCTCCAGGCTGAGCGGGCTTCTCTCTCTTTGGCTGGACGGGGCGGGATTCCGGCGCTGACAGGAGGCAGCTGGACACGGGTGGCTCTCCGAGCAGCAGCCCGCGTCTGCAGCATCTCAGCTTAGCTCTCGCCGGTCTCGGCTGTGGCACCCGAGGCCCCGGCGGGAACACGCGCAGAGCGGCTGGCAGCAGCACCGGGGCCTTGGGTGCACCCTTGGGGGTCCCCAGCTGGGCCTCGGGGGCCTTCCAGGCAGACGACTGGCTATGGTGGGCTCCGAGCTCTGAGTCCCTGCGGTTCAGAAGGCGTCTGTCTCGTCCTCTGATGTGCGTGTGAATACACGCGCGCGCGCACACACACACACACACACACACACACACCTCTTTCTGAGCTTGAAGAGCCGACGTGAGTGTCTGCACGGCAGCCTCGCTCCCTTCTCTGCAGAAGGGCTGGTCGTCTCCAGGATTCAGGCGCGTGGGTAGCGTGGGATTTCCCCGTCTGCTTTTTTTTTTTAAAGACGAAAATATAAATCCCTTTCAAGCAAATGCGAAACCACTTGCAGCAGCTCCAGCGCCGTCCTGTGGCGCTTGTGCGGAACCACACTGAAGACTCGCCTCGCTTTCAGTTCTCCGGTGCAGAGGCGCAGCTCTTCACGGCTCAGCTTCCTGCCGCCGATCCAAACGTCATCGTGTTCAGAACTCTTACCCCAGTTACTGAGAAACGGGGCTGGTCCCCACCCGCTCGGCAGCCGGCCGCAGACCCTCACGCCCGCCCCTCCCGAACCCGATCAGGGTTGCCCTCGCTCCCCACCACAGTCAAGCCGCCTCGGGCAGGTGTGCGTCCCGTTCTCTCGGGAGCCCCAGTTTCTGGACACTGCGCGCTTTGAGTGCTGAACACTCTGGGCTGCAGGGGCCAGTGGGTTGCTGAATGCTCTGCTGGGATTCAGGAAATCCAAAGGAGACAACAGTCCAGAGAGAGGACGGATGTTGAAATGGTAACTTACCAGCAACAGTAAGAAAAGAATCACGAGAAGACCAGGACGTGTGCGAGGAAGGGATACGTTTATTGAAAGGAATTGCAAGGATTCTCAGAACCTGTAGCCCATGACAGAGAATTAAGCCAGTGAGTTCAGGGGAGACGTCTGAGGGCTGTGGTCCAGGCTTTTCACAGGAAGCTGATGGGAGGTCAGGGGTCAGACCCTAAACAGCCCTGCTCCCACATACCTGAGACAGCAGGCCAGGGCTGGGATTCAGGGCTTTGAGCTCAAGTATTGATCTCCATCCAGGGCATCTGATACATACTGGGGTGTGTGTTGAAGAATCAGATCTTGCACTGGCAGCAAACAGGGACACAGCAGCTGGACTGGGAGCAGCAGGGTTTGCAGCAGCTGGACTGGGAGCAGCAGGGTTTGCAGCAGCTGGACTGGGAGCAGCAGGGTTTGCAGCAGCTGGACTGGGAGCAGCAGGGTTTGCAGCAGCTGGACTGGGAACAGCAAACAGGGACACAGCAGCTGGACTGGGAGCAACAGGGTCTGCAGCAGCTGGACTGGGAGCAGCCACAGGAGCCACACCCCCCTTTGCCACAGCTGGAGCAAGAGCAGGCTGGCACACAGCAGCACACGGGCACACAGCAGCTGGAGCCACAGCCCCCACAACTGGATCCACAGCCTCCCTTGGAGCCCCCACACGAGCCGCAGCCCGCCTTGGAGCCCCCACAGGACCCGCAGCCCCCCTTGGAGCCCCCACAGGAGCCACAACCCCCCTTAGAGCCCCCACACGAGCCACAGCCCCCTTTGCCACAGCTGGAGCAAGAGCAGGCTGGCACACAGCAGCACACGGGCTTGCAGCAGCAGACGGGCACACAGCAGCTGGAGCCGCAGCCCCCACAGCTGGAGCCGCAGCCCCCACAGCTGGAGCTGCAACCCCCACAGCTGGAGCCACAGCCCCCACAGCTGGAGCTGCAACCCCCACAGCTGGAGCCACAGCCTCCGGAACAGCCAGAGCAGCCCATGGTTCTGGTGGGTTGAGGTTGGAGTAGGTCAGAGGAGTAGGTGGAGAGAGAGCAGGTGCTCAGGTGTGGGGCCTCTGGGGCCCGGAGCCTCTATATATCTGCAGGGGTCAGGTGAGATGCTGGGCACATGGTCACTTCCTGGTTCCTGTTTGCACCACTTTTCAGCAGAAGAATTCTGAGTGTTTAAAACAGATTTAGTCGTGAACACATGTGGTGTTTATAAGAAACCCTTCTGCTGTGTCTTGCGTGTTCCCAGCACACGGCTTCGTCACCTGATGGGCTTGTGTTCCTTGTTTGCAGGAGCCAGAGGTTGAGCCTCAGGGCCATACTGGTCATCACCCTGGCACGACGCCTGACCACGTCTGGACTGTGACGTCTTGATGGTGCCGATAGGGCTCACAAGAGGTGGCCTCAGGGCGTAGAGAGAGTGCCAGGCAGGAGCCACTGCAGACGGTTGTGGGGAACATCCTTCCTGTTAATCTCAGGGATTCAGAGCACGTGTCACCTGCAATCCTAGCCACACGGTCCGTGGTCCTGCCCGAGTTGGATTGGTTCAGTTTTCCATGGACTTGAGTCCCAGGCCTGGCCGTGCTGACCATGCCCCAAGGGATCTCCTGTATCCAGCCAGCCAGCCATGGGTCAACCAACTGGGGACTGAAAACATTCTGGAAAAGGTCCAGAAGTTTCCAAAAAGCAAAACTTGAATTTGCCCTGCTGGCAACAGTGTACACAGCCTTTACATTGTGTGTGCAACTATTTATGTGCATTGACTTTGTATTTGGTATCACAAGTCATCTAGAGATGAATTAAAGTGCAGAGGAGGACGTGCAGAATCAATTGAAAATACTGTGCTGCTTTATGGGCTTCCCTGGTGGCTCAGCAGAAAAAACTCCACCGCCAAGGCAGGAGATGTGGGTTCCATCCCTGGGTCGGGAAGATCCCCCCGAGGAAGAGATTGCAACCCGCTTCAGTATTCTTCCCCAGGAGGTCCCTTGGAAAGAGGAGTCTGGCGGGCTACAGTCCACAGGGTTGCAAAGAGCCGGACACGACTTGGTGATTAAACAACGATGTTTCATACAAGAGACTGGAGCATCCTTGGAATTTGGCGCCGGGGCGGGGGGAGGGGGGCCCTGGAGCCGGCTGTCTGCCGATATGAGGGATGACTGTCATCCTCCTGACTTCGCTTGTGGACCGGTGGCTCCGTTTCTCTTTGGTAACCAGGATTAGTCAGTGCAGTCAGCACAAAACCTCTCTCTGTTGATGCTGGGCCCGAGGGGCCGGCAGTGGCCAGTGGCCCCCCGCACCAGCTCCGAGGCTGGCCGCTGGTCCCGTGGTGGGCGCACCCCTCCCTCTGCAGCTAAGACCTCGGGGCCAGCGGGCCGTGAGGTTGTGGGCGCTGGAAACAAGCATCTGCTGGCGGTGCAGCGGGGAGAACCGTGAATGAGGGTGCGGCGGGCAGCGCCAGCCCTGCGTCTCCCACGTCCTTGGCGGCGCTCGCAGGGAGGCGCCCGCGAGGTGTCTCGCCGGGGTTCACTGCTCTCCCGGAGGCTTCACCCGGCCTTTCCTCCGTGCTCGGCGGGGCAGCTCCGCGTGAGCGCCGTGTTGGCTCCCTGTAGGAGCTCACCTCCATGCTTGAGGGTTTGTGTGTTTGTTATCACACTTATCTATTGATTTTTGGCTGCGCGGGGTCTTGGCTGCTGGTGTGCACAGGGCTACTGAGATTTATATTTATATATTGATACTTATTATATTATAATATATAATATTACAAATAATTAAATGTTAAATGTATTAAATTATATTTAAATATATAATTTAATAAAATACCTATATAAATATATAATTATATATAATATATTTATTGGGCTACTGATATTAATATTTTGATTATATATTATATATAAATATTATATGTATTAGGATATCCGTTCCGTTCCGTCTCTCACTCGTGTCCGACTCTATGCGACCCCGTGGACTGTAGCCCACCAGGCTTCTCCGTCCATGGGATTCTCCAGGCAAGAATACTGGAGTAGGTTACCGTTTCCTTCTCCAGGGGATCTTCCCAACCCAGGGATCGAACCCGGGTCTCCCGCATTGGAGGCAGACGCTTTAACCTTGTTAATTATAAATAATTATATAGTATATTTATTGGGCTATTGATATTTATGTTATTTATTTTTATTATATTTATTATAATATATAATAAATAATATATAAATATATTTTTATATACTTATGTATAATAATATTTATATATTATATAATATATTAATATAAGATATCATATATTAATGTATAGTAACTATATAATATAAATATATTATATAGTCAATAATTAAATAGTAAATATATTTAATTATATTTCAATATCTAATTAAATAATAAATAATTGTATATACATTATATTATAGATAAATATATATTAATTATAATTATATATTTATATAACTATATTATATATTATAATACATTTTAATTACATTATATATATAATATATTATTACTTTATTTTATTATATAATACACAAAATATATTATTTTATATATTTTAAATATTTTATTAATTTTATTTGTATATTTTCTATTTTATAATATATATAATATATATTATAAATATATAAAATATAATTATATTATATAATATATTACATGAAGTAAAGTCACTCAGTCATCTCCGACTCTTTGCAATCCCATGGACTGTAGTCTACAAGGCTTCTCTGTCCATGGGATTTTCCCAGGCAAGAGCACTGGAGTGGGTTCCCTTTTCCTTCTCCAGGAATATATTACATAATATATTATAATGATATAATATATAATCTAATATATTAATTTATTATAACAATATATTTATTATATTTATGTTTCAGCCATTGATATCTGTATTTTATCAACAGCTATCTTCTCTAGTGTGCCGGGGCTGCTTGCTGTTGCGGTGGGCGGGCTCCTCATTGCAGCGGCGTCTTGCTGTGGCGCGGACTCTGGGCGCACAGTCTTCGGGAGTTGTGGCTCCCAGGCTGCAGAGCTCAGGCTCAGCACTTGTGATGCACGGGCTTATTTGCTCCTTGGCATGTGGAATCTTCCTGGACCAGGGATCAAACCTGTGCCCCTTCTTTGGCAGGCTGATTCTTCCCCACTGCACCACCAGGGAAGTCCTTGCTTGAGGTATTGAAATCAATATTAAATTTGTTAGCATTACAGCTTAAAAAATCTTACATTCTAAAACTTTATAAGGATAATTTATAAATATAGAAAATAAATGTAATATTTATTTATATTTTATAAAATAGATATAATTTGATAATTATATAAAATTTAGTTCCCAGTATATATTTATAATATATACTGTATTTATGATATATATATGTAAAATATAACTTCAAAAATGTAGATGTACTGAATTTAACAATCACTGTCAGAAGGACCTATGGTTAGTGTTTCATTAACTCAAGTTGGAATAGTCCAAACTTTCTTAAGCTAAACACTCCATCAATTTTATAATTTAGCTACATTCCCTTTCACATTTTCACCACAGGCATACATTAGTTATCTTTGGCTTTACCTCTTTTGTAATTACCTCACTGTTCTTGGGTATTCTGTTCCATTCTTTCCAGACTTGCTCCCTTTTTCTCAGCTGGGGAGTTGCTCTTCTTGTTTAGAAAGTTATTGTCACTGTTTTGGCTGTGCTGGTCTTCACGTGGCACACGGCCCTGTCTCTCCTGGCGTGCAGGCTCAGTAGTTGCCACGTGCGGGCTCAGCCGCATGGCACGGGGGATCTTAGTTCCCGGACCAGGGATGGAACCCATGTCCCCTGCGCTAGAAGGTGGATTCTTTACCACGGGACCACAAGGGAAGTCCCTTCTGTTGTGTCTTTGTTCACGCTGCCTGGTTCTTTGCTCGGGGTGGAAGGTCTGCTGAGAGCCGTGATCTGTCCTGATGTCCATCCTCCTGATGGAGGCTCCTGAGGAGGCGCAGCCTCCTGATGAGCCCATCCGAGGTGTTCTTCGTTTCTTTATGCTGCTTTGATTTCTAGCATTTCTCCGATTCTCTCCTGGGATTCCCCACCCCCCCAACCCCATAAGCCATTAACTCTTAGATGTCTTCTTAGAGCCTGTAACACACACAGGGATCTCCTAGCCTGAGAATTCCAACCTCCCTGCTGTGTCTGAGTCTGGCTCTGATGCTGGTTCTGTCTCTTCCGGCGGCACTCTTGCCTCTGAGGACGCCCTGTGATTTCTTGTTCAAAGCTGGACATGATGTATCCATGGGTGATGGAACTGTGGCCTTCTGGGATGTGCAGGTTAGGTCTTGTCTGTGTCGGGGTCAGTGTCCATTTCCTGGGCTTGGTGACCGATCCTGTGCTTCTCAGTCCCTCCTTGCCCCTTGCTGGGCCAGGAGTGCTGCAGGGGCTGGAGTTGGGGGCTTCCCTCCCCTGAGGTCACGAGCACTGGTGAAACCCCCACAGGTTGGGCTTGGTAAAGTAATTTATCGTGAGAGCAGATCTTTTTTAAAAATCTTTCTTATTTTTTAAATTATGAAAATGCGATAACACATTTACAAGAGACTTGGAAAATACAGAACAAAGCTTCATATGCTTCCACTGTATATTACAACTGTTTGTTTCAAGTAGAAAAATTAAGGTTTTTAGTTGGAGTTTCAATATCAAACTCTCAGAAATTACTAGAATGAAGGTACAGGGAAGTAGAAGTGTATAGTAGACCCAGAAAGTATTCTGTACCACTTCGATGTAATTAATATTTATGCAGCTTTCACATACCAGTAGGATACAAATTCTATTCAGGTTCCCACAGACTGTAAACTCGGAGACACTGGGACATATCCAGGGACAGAAGAAACGGTGCAGAAACTTCACGATCTAAAGGCATTGAAATCATATAGAGTCTGCTCTCTTATTACTCGGAATTATATTAGAGATCAGTATCAAAAGATTTAAAAAATAACCCACATATTTTCAAGTGCAGTGTGGCATTTACCAAGAGAGAGCTATGACTCAGCATTGAGAGAGGGCAGATCATGTTAAGAGTGCTCTGCGGATTTCAGAATGCCCCCCTGCCCCTGCCACTGCCCAAAGCACGAAGGGGTTTTTCTCCAGTCTCCACTGTGAGACCTCGTGTGGTTCCTGGAGGTAAAACTCATCAGAGTGTGGGGCCCCTCTGACTCAGTCCCCCTGGAGTTTTAACTCACGGACTCGTCTGCACTGAGCCCCCAGCAGTTTGCAGGCTGGGCACGGGCTCCCATGGGTGTTTCCGCTTCTCTGATTCTCTGTATCTGTCTGCCTGTTTCTCTCCCATCTTGGGGGGCCACACTGTGCCCTGTGACCTCAGGTGTTTGATGGATCTAAGAGGAAGTGTTGATTTTCAGTTTGTTCAACATTTTTCCTTGTTGTCTGCCTGGGAATGGCCATGTCCAAGCTCCCTGCATGCTAGACTGGAATGGTTTACATCCTCAAAACACTTAGCAAGCACTAACACATAAACCTCCGTGTGTTCGTTGACCAGATACACAAAACCTTTGATATAATGAATATCAAGTGCTCCTAAATACTTCAGTACTGTCTTTAGAAAGTTAGTTGGGATCATTTATAAGATTTATCTTGAAACGATTCTGAAATCAAGGGCTGAAAGATACACATATTCAGTGGAAATCACATGGTGGTTTGGTAAGATTCTTTGAAATTGGGACGTATTTAAACATATACAGAGGATGAGATGTTTAGGTAGCATCACCAACTCAACGGCCATGAGTTTGAGCAAACTCCAAGAGATGGTGAAGGACAGGAAGTCTGGCATGCTGCAGTCCATGGGGTCGCCGAGTCGGACACGACTGGGTGACTGAACAACAGCAAAGCATATTGCATGAAATTAAAAATTGAGATACAACTCATATACCATCCAATTTGCCCTTTAGCGTGTCTAATTCTGTGACTCTTTAGTAGACTCCCAAAGTCACACGACCATCTCTACCACTTAATTCCAGGACAGTTTCATCGTGTCAGAAAGAAATCCCATGTACGTTTAGTGGGGAGGCTCCATCTCCCTCTTTCAAACCAGCCCGTAGTAAATACTCATCTGCCCTTTGCCTCTGTGGAGTCACCTGTTCTGGACATCACGTATGAATGTGGTCATATAATATGCGGCCTTTCACTTAGCGTGATGCTTTCAAAGTTTATTTCTCTTGTACCATGTGTCAGAACTTCATTCCTGTTTAGGGGTAAATGATACGCCATTGTGTGCGTGGACCACATTTTGTTTATCCATTCACCAGCTGATGGACGTTTGCATATTTCCATTTTTTGGCTGTTATGAATAATGCTACTATGAGCATTATTGCACAAATTTTTGTGTGACATGTTTTCCACTCTCTTGGGCATATACCTAGCAACGGGATTTCTGGAGCATGTGGCAATTCTATATTTAACGTTTGGTGAACCGCCAAACTGTTTTTTGGGGTATCGCACCATTTACTATGCTCACCAACACTTGTTACTGTTTGTCTTTCTGATTATATCCACCCTAAAGGGTAGGAGGTGATATCTCATTGTGGTTTTGATTTGTGTTTTCCTGATGACTCGTGATATTGAGCATCTTTTCACATGCTTATTAGTCATCTGTGTATCTTCTTTGGAGAAACATCTATACAGATCCTTTGCTAAGTTTTTAACTGGGTTATTTATCTTCATTTTTGGGCAGTAAGAGTTCTTTCTATATTCTGAATATAAGCCAACTGTCGATATCTGATTGGCAAATGTTTTATCCCATTCTGTATATTGTCTTTTCATTTTTTGATTTGTGTCCTTTGAAGCTCAAAATCTTTTTATTTTGATGCAGTCTGATTTATTTAATTATTCTTTTTTTGCTTATGCTTTTGCTGTCAAAAGCTTCCCCCATAGCTCAGGTGGTAAAGAATCTGCCTGTGATGCAGGAGACCCCGGTTCAATTCCTGGGTCGGGAAGATCCGATGGAGACGGGATAGGCTACCCTCTCCAGTGTTTTTGGGCTTCCCTTGTGACTTAGCTGGTGAAGAATCCACCTGCAATGCGGGAAACCTGGGTTTGATACCTGGGTTGGGAAGACCCCTGGAGAATGGAAAGGCTACACAACTCAAGTATTCTGTCCTGGAGAATTCCATGGACTATGCAGCCCATGGAGTCGCAAAGAGTTGGGATACGACTGAGCGACTTTCGCTTTCACTTTGCTGTCATATCTAACGTTCATTGTCTAATGTGAGATCACAAAGACTTACTCTGTCTTTTCTTCTAAGAGTTTTATAGTTTCTAGTTTTGGCTTTTATGATTAGGTGGTGGATCCACTCCAAGGTTGTTTTTTTTTGTACATATGACATGAGATAAAAGTTCCACTGTACTCTTCTGCGTGTGGACACTACTTGTCTCAGCACTGTTCATTGAAAAGACTTTGCATTGAATGACTGTGGCACCGTTGTTGAAAAGCAGTTGCCCGTGATTTGAAGGATTTGTCTCTAGACTCAGTTCTGTTCCCTTGACCTATGTCTACCCTTATGCAATTCCACACAGCTTTATTACTGTAGCTTTTGACGCACGATTTATCATTTTTTCTCTGCGTCTTTGGCTGGCACTTGGTCTCTCTCTGGTTGCAGCAGCTTCCTTGTGGTGCTCGGGCTTCTCTTTGGTTGCAGCACAGGCCCAGGCGTGTGGGCTTCAGTAGCTGCAGCAGGCGGGCTCAGTACTTGTGGCGCACGGGCTTAGTTGCCCCGAGGCACGTGGGATCTTCCTGCACAGGGGTCAGAGCTGTGTTTCCTGCATTGGCATGTGGATTCTTATCCACTGTACCACCAGAGAAGTCCTCCTGCAACTCTGTGATACATTGCAAATTGCGAAACGTGAGTCCTCTAACTTAGATTTTCCTTTTCAAGATTGCTTTGACTATCTGCAGATCCTTGAGTTTCCAAATGAATTTCAGTGTCAGCTTGTCACTTTCTGCAAAAAGCAACTTGGGATTTTGAAAGGGATTATGTTAAATCTGCAGAGTTTTGGAATACTGTCATTTTAACAATATCATGTCTCCTGATACATGACCACTGGATATCTTTCCATTTGTTTTGGCCTTCTTTAACTTCTTTCAATGGTGTTTTGCAATTTTGCACTTCAGTTGTTAATTTTATTAAGTTATTTTGTTATATTCCATGATATTGTCTTCTTAATTTAAATTTTGATGGCTCATTGCTGGTATATAGAAATACAGTTGATTTTTGTATATTTGATGTTGTATCCTGCAGCTTGCTGAATTCATTTCTTAGCTCTAATAACTGTGTGTGTGTGTGTGTGTGTGTAGTCCTTAGGATTTTCCATACACAAGATTTGGTCTTGTGTAGAGGCAGTTTTACTTTTTCCTTCCTAGTGTGAATGACTGTTATGTCTTTAATTATTTATTCTTAAAATTTTATTTTTATTTATTTTGTTTTTGGCAGTGTTGGGCCTTCTGCTGCAAGTGGGCTGTCTCGCGTTGCAGTGCGTGGGCTTCGCGTCGCAGTGGCCTCTCTTGTTGCGGAGCGCAGGCTCTAGGGTGCTTGGGCTCCTCTAGTTGTGGTGCACGGGCTTAGTTGCTCTGAGGCGTGTGGGATCTTCCCAGACCAGGGACCGAACCCGTGTCTCCTGCAGTGACAGGTGGCGTCTCTACCACTGAGCCACCAGGGAAGCTCATGGCTGTCACCTCCCGTTCTGGCTTCTCACCCTGGCTAGGACGTCAGAGTGAGGCTGAGCAGACGAGGGCCACGTGGATGCCCTTCGCTCGCTCCTGATCTTATGGGAGATGTCCGAGCTCTCACAGCAGGTGTGGTGTCAGCTGGGGGTTTTCGGCAGGTGACCTTCATCGGGTCCCCTTCTGTGCCTCCCCCAGCCCCACCCCTGCTGAGATCTGAGAGTGGTTGGTTCTCACTGACTGTGAGCCCAGCGGTGGGGAGAGAGCTCCTCGCTCCATGCTGAGCCAGGCCAGCACTGGTCTCCAAAACAGGACAATCTATATCTTTGCAGCTTCTCAGAAGCACAGCTCGTTTTAGTCACCTCCTTCTCACCAGGCTTGATCCCTGCTCTGGGGCCTGGGTGGCACGCAGCCCACCCAGTAGACCCTTTCCTGGGCATTGAGGGCAAATGTCTCCTCCTCCTCCAAGCACATCCTCTCTGGGGAAGGGGCTGCATCCCTGATGCCAGCAAGGACAACCAGAGTCCTGAATCCCGTTCACTCAGCGGGGACCCCGCCTGCTAATCAGTTCAGTTCAGTCGCTCAGTCGTGTCCGACTCTCCGCGACCCCATGAATCACAGCACGCCAGGCCTCCCTGTCCATCACCAACTCCCGGAGTTCACTCAAACTCATGTCCACAGAGTCGGTGATGCCATCCAGCCATCTCATTCTCTGTCGTCGCCTTCTCCTCCCGCCCCCAACCTTTCCCAGCATCAGAGTCTTTTCCAGTGAGTCAGCTCGTCGCATGAGGTGGCCAAAGTATTGGAGTTTCAGCTTTAGCATCAGTCCTTCCAATGAACACCCAGGATTGATCTCCTTTAGAATGGACTGGTTGGATCTCCTTGCAGTCCAAGGGACTCTCAAGAGTCTTCTCCAACACCACAGTTCAAAAGCATCAATTCTTTGGCGGTCAGCCTTCTTCACAGTCCAACTCTCACAACCATACATGACCACGGGAAAAACCATAGCCTTGACTAGACGGATCTTGGTTGGCAAAGTAATGTCTCTGCTTTTTAATATACTATCAAGGTTGGTCATAACTTTCCTTCCAAGGAGTAAGCGTCTTTTAATTTCATGGCTGCAGTCAGCATCCGCAGTGATTTTGGAGCCCCCCAAAATAAAGTCTGATACTGTTTCCACTGTTTTTCCATCTATTTCCCATGAAGTGATGGGACCAGATGCCATGATCTTTGTTTTCTGAATGTTGAGCTTCAAGCCAACCTTTTCACTCTCCTCTTTCACTTTCATCAAGAGGCTCTTGAGTTCCTCTTCACTTTCTGCCATAAGGGTGGTGTCATCTGCATATCTGAGGTTATTGATATTTCTCCCAGCAATCTTGATTCCGGCTTGTGCTTCTTCCAGCCCAGCGTTCCTCATGATGTACTCTGCATATAAGTTAAATAAGCAAGGTGACAATATACAGCCTTGACGTACTCCTTTTCCTATTTGGAACCAGTCTGTTGTTCCATGTACAGTTCTGACTGTTGCTTCCTGACCTGCATACCGGTTTCTCAAGAGGCAGGTCAGGTGGTCTGGTATTCCCATCTTTTTCAGAATTTTCCACAGTTTACTGTGATCCACACAGTCAAAGGCTTTGGCATAGTCAATGAAGCAGAAATAGATGTTTTTCTGGAACTCTCTTGCTTTTCCATGATCCAGCAGATGTTGGCAGTTTGATCTCTGGTGCCTCTGCCTTTTCTAAAACCAGCTTGAACATCTGGGAGGGCAAAATGATAGGATACTGGATGAGGATTTCCCCAGGTCGGTAGGTGCCCAGTATGCTACTGGAGATCAGTGGAGAAATAACTCTAGAAGGAATGAAGGGATGGAGCCAAAGCGAAACAAATACCCAGTTGTGGATGTGACCGGTGATAGAAGCAAGGTCCGGTGCTGTAAAGAGCAATATTGCATAGGGACCTGGAATGTTAGGTCCCTGAATCAAGGCAAATTGGAAGTGGTCAAACAGGAGATGGCAAGAGTGAACATAGACATTCTAGGAATCAGTGAACTAAAATGGACTGGAATGGGTGAATTTAACTCGGATGACCATTATATCTACTACTGTGGGCAGGAATCCCTTAGAAGAAATGGAGTAGCCATCATGGTCAACAAAAGAGTCCGAAATGCAGTACTTGGATGCAATCTTAAAAACGACAGAATGATTTCTGTTCGTTTCCAAGGCAAACCATTCAATATTACAGTAATCCAGGCCTATGCCCCAACCAGTAATGCTGAAGAAGCCGAAGTTGAGCGGTTCTATGAAGACCTACAAGACCTTTTAGAACTAACATCCAAAAAAGATGTCCTTTTCATTATAGGGGACTGGAATGCAAAAGTAGGAAGTCAAGAAACACCTGGAGTAACAGGCAAATTTGGCCTTGGAGCATGGAATGAAGCAGGGCAAAGGCTAATAGAGTTTTGTCAAGAGAACGCACTGGTCATAGCAAACACCCTGTTCCAAGAACACAAGAGAAGACTGTACACGTGGACATCACAGATGGTCAACACCGCCTGCTACTAGGGGTCTCCTATTTGCTCCCCATCAATACTTTGCTCACTCACGCAAGCACTCCGTGGTTCATCCATTCATTAATTGACCTAATGTCTGTAAACGACTGCTGAGCCCGGCACTGGGGTGACAGCAGCGAAGGACCTGGGGAGCCATGATGGATCAGGCAGCAGGAGAGGGAAACACGATCGATTTTGCGAACGAGACAGGCTGGAAGGAAAACCACAGTGAGACCAAAGTCTGTGGGTGGAGGATTTATTTACTGGTGCACCCAGGCCCATTGTGGGTCTTAATGCACTTGTTTTAATCAGGTGGGTTATAGAAGACATGCTTATGGGAATGATAAAGCTCCTGGCAGACAGAGGAAGGCAAAGGTTTGGTGCCTCCCATGGAATGATTAGAAATGGAAATTTCAGCCACCTCCCTGATCTGTGAACCATTTTCAGGGCGAGTCTGACTCAGGCATTAGGGTTGCACGGGACCCCCTCTCAGGGAATGTGTGTAGGCAAGCTCCATGCCTTTCCCTCAGGTGCTGGGGAGGAGTCTGGAGCCAGGAGACTCTAGCTATCCATTACCTGGACAGGAACTGCTTGGGGATGGTCCAGGACATGTCTACAGGCACTCGATGGGAAGCCCACATCCTTAGGCGCCTCCTGAAGTCCTCAGTCAGAGCCTCAGATCTTGCACTGGCAGCAAACAGGGACACAGCAGCTGGACTGGGAGCAGCAGGGTTTGCAGCAGCTGGACTGGGAGCAGCAAACAGGGACACAGCAGCTGGACTGGGAGCAGCAGGGTTTGCAGCAGCTGGACTGGGAGCAGCAAACAGGGACACAGCAGCTGGACTGGGAGCAGCAGGGTTTGCAGCAGCTGGACTGGGAGCAGCAAACAGGGACACAGCAGCTGGACTGGGAGCAGCAGGGTTTGCAGCAGCTGGACTGGGAGCAGCAGGGTCTGCAGCAGCTGGACTGGGAGCAGCCACAGGAGCCACAGCCCCCCTTGGAGCCCCCACAGGAGCCACAGCCCCCCTTGGAGCCCCCACACGAGCCACAGCTCCCTTTGCCACAACTGGAGCAAGAGCAGGCTGGCACACAGCAGCACACGGGCTTGCAGCAGCAGACGGGCACACAGCAGCTGGAGCCACAGCCCCCACAGCTGGAACCGCAGCCTCCACAGCTGGAGCCACAGCCTCCACAGCTGGAGCCGCAGCCTCCAGAACAGCCAGAGCAGCCCATGGTTCTGGTGGGTTGAGGGTGGAGTAGGTCAGAGGAGCAGGTGGAGAGAGAGCAGGTGCTGAGTGTGGGGCCTCCGGGGCCAGGAGCCTCTATATACCTGCCGGGGCAGGCGTGACCTGGGCACATGCTCACTTCCTGGTTCCCATCTGTGCTGTGTCTTGTTTGTGGGCCTGGAATCCACGGGCTTCTGTTGACTTTTCCCAGCAGACACCCTCCTAGGTTTCTAAGTCTGGATTCTTCCCCACCTTGTTTGTTTCCTGTAAAGAGGACCAGCTCCGGGTTTGTGCTATTTCTAGTTTTCTGTTGTCTACATATAACTGGGGGTCCTGGGATCTTTCCCAACATCTCTTTTCTGTACTGAAAACCTCCCCGTTATTTATCTTCAAAATTTTATTTTTTAAAATTTGAGGTTTGTAGTGGAAACAAAAGCAAAAGTAAGCAAGTGGGATTGTATCAAACTAAGAAGCTTCTGCAAAGCAAAGGAAACCAAACCATCAGCAAAGTTAAAAGGCGACCCACTGAGTGGGAGAAAGTATTTGATTAATCATTTGTAAATCATTTGATTAATCTTATTTGATAAAGGATTAATATCCAAAGTATATAAAGAATTCATATCACTCAATAGCGAAAAAAATGACCCCCCAAAACAAGCAAACAATATGCTTACAAAATGGGCAGAGTATCTGAATAGACATATTTTTCCCCTAAGGAAGGCATACAGATGACCAACAGAGACATTAAAAGATGCTCAACATCCCTAACCATCAGAGAAATGCAAATCAAAACCACAACGAGGTATCACCTCACTCCTGCAAACAGCTATTATCAGAAAGACGACAAATAGCCAGATGAGGAAGTGGCGAGCAGGGAGCCCTCACGGGCTGTCCGTGGGAACGTCCACTGGCGCACCCGCTGCGGAAAACAGTGTGGAGTCTCCTCAAAAATTAAAAACAGAACTGTCATATGACCCAGCAATTCTACTTCTGGCTGTTTATCTTAGAGAAATGAGAACATTAACTTGAAATGACATCTGGACCCCTGTGTTTATTGCAGCGTTATTTACATTAGTCAAGATAGGGAAGCGGCGTTAAGTGTCCGTTAGGGGTGAATGGACAGAGAAGATGTGGTGTAGCACGGGATATTATTCAGCCATAAGGAAAGGAGAGGTGTCCTGCCATTTGGGACAGTATGGAGAGACCTAGAGGATATTGTGGGGACTTCCCCAGTGGCTCAGCAGTTAAGATGAGATGCAGGAGACACAGGTTTGATCCCTGGTCGGGAAGATTCCCTGGAGAAGGAAACGGCACCCCACTCCAGTATTCTTGCCTGGAGAATCCCGTGGCCAGAGGAGTCCCAAAGAGTCGGACACTGGGCAAGTGAACACTGAGAGGATATTAAGCTAAGTGAAATAAGTCAGACCGCGAAAGACATATCCTGTGTGATCTCACTGATGCGTGGGATGTAGAAGTCCTGCAAACCCAGTAGGCTCATAGGTACAGAAAGAGGTTGGGGTTGCCCGAGGCAGGGGGTGAAGGGGTCAGAAGGTACAAATGCCAGTTAAAGGTAATAGGTCCTGGGGACCTAAGGTAGAGCATGGAGACAGTAGTGAAGGATGCTGTATTCTGCGTTTGAGAGTTGTGGAAAGAGCAGATCTTAAGGATCTGGTCACGAGGAGAAACGTTGTAGTTAGAAGGTGAGCCTGCTGCTAGATGTGCTGTGGTGATGGGTTCACAGCATATGTGTATTGAAGCGTTGTGTTGCACACTCGAAACGAAGACAGCATTAGGCGTCAAATGGAGAAGGAGACGACTACCCACTCCAGGGTTCTTGCCTGGAGAATCCCAGGGACAGAGGAGCCTGGCGGGCTGCCGTGCGTGGGGTCGCAAGAGCCGGACACGACTGAGCACCTAAAGAGAGAGGGCTACATCACTTATTTCTCAAGAAAAAATGAGGTCGTTAACAAAATTGGGGTGTGTGGTGTGTGTGTGTGTGTGTGTGTGTGTGGTGTGTGTGTGTGGTGTGTCTGTGTATGGGGCGTTGTGTGTGTATCTGTGTGTGTGGAGTGTGTGTGGTGTGTGTGTGGTGTGTGTGTGTGGTGTGTGTGTGGTGTGTGTGTGTGTGGTGTGTCTTTGGTATATGTGTATGGTGTGTGTGTGTGGTGTGTGTGTGGTGTATGTGTATGGTTTGTGTGTGTATGTGTGGTGTGTGTGTGGTGTGTGTGTGTATGTGTGGTGTGTGTGTATGTGTGGTGCGTGTGTATGGTGTTTGTGTGTATGTGTGTGTGTATGTGTGTGTTTGTGTGGTGTATGTGTGTATGGTGTGTGTGTGGTGTGTATGTGTGTATGGTGTGTGGTATGTGTGTATGTGTGTGTGGTGTATATGTGTGTGTATGTGTGTGTGTATGTATGTGTGTATGTGTGTGTCTCTGTGTATGTATGTGTGTGTGGTGTATATGTGTGTGTCTATGTGTGTATGTGTGTTTGTCTCTGTGTGTATGTGTCTGTATATGTGTGTGTATATGTGTGTGTGCTATATATGTGTGTGTGTATGTATGTGTGTGTCTCTCTGTGTGTATGTGTGTGTATGTATGTGTGTGTGATGTATATGTGTGTGTATGTGTGTGTATGTGTGTGTATGTCTCTCTGTGTGTATGTGTGTGTGTGTGTGTGTGGTGTATGTGTTTGTATGTATGTGTCTATGTGTGTGTGTCTCTGTGTGTGTGTGGTGTGTATGTGTGTGTATGTGTGTGTGTCTCTGTGTGTGTGTGTGTGGTGTATATGTGTGTGTATGCATGTGTCTATGTCTGTGTGTCTCTGTGTGTGTGTGTGGTGTGTATGTGTGTGTATTATGTGTATGTGGTGTATATGTGTGTGTATGTGTGTGTGTATGTATGTGTGTGTCTCTCTGTGTGTATGTATGTGTATGTGTGTGGGGTGTGTGTGTGTGTGTGGTATGTATGTGTGTGTGGTGTATATGTATGTGTGTATCTCTGTGTGTGTGTATGTGTGTCTCTCTGTGTGTGTGTGTGGTGTGTATGTGTCTATGTGTGTGTGCCTCTGTGTGTGTGGTGTATAGGTGTGTGTATGTATGTGTCTATATGTGTGTGTCTCTGTGTTTGTGTGTGGTGTGTATGTTTGTGTATTAAGTGTGTGTGGTGTATATGTATGTGTGTGTGTCTCTCTGTGTGTGTGTGTGTGTGTGGTGTGTATGTGTGTGTATTATGTGTGTGTGGTGCATATGTATGTGTGTCTCTGTGTGTATGTATGTGTATGTGTGTGGTGTGTGTGTGTGTGTGTGTTTGTGTGGTATGTATGTGTGTGTGGTGTATATGTATGTTTGTATGTGTGTGGTGTGTATGTGTGTGTATGTGTGTGTGGTGTATATGTATGTGTGTGTATCTCTGTGTGTGTGTATGTGTGTGTCTATCTGTGTGTATGTATGTGTATGTGTGTGGTGTGTGTGTGTGTGTGTGTGTGGTATGTATGTGTGTGTGGTGTATATGTATGTTTGTATGTGTGTGGTGTGTATCTGTGTGTATGTGTGTGTGGTGTATATGTATGTGTGTGTATCTCTGTGTGTGTGTATGTGTGTCTCTCTGTGTGTGTATGTGTGTGTGTGTGTATGTGTGTGTCTCTGTGTGTGTGTGTGGTGTGTATGTGTCTATGTGTGTGTGCCTCTGTGTGTGTGTGTGTGTGGTGTATATGTGTGTATGTATCTGTCTATGTGTGTGTGTCTCTGTGTGTGTGTGTGTGGTGTGTATATTTGTGTATTAAGTGTGTGTGGTGTATATGTGTGTGTATGTGTGTGTCTCTGTGTGTGTATGTGTGTGTATGTCTCTGTGTTCTCTATGTGTGTCTCTGTGTGTATGTGTGTGTGGTGTGTGTGTATGTGTGTGTATGTGTGTGTCTCTGTGTGTGTGTATGTATGTGTCTATGTGTGTGTCTCTCTGTGTGTGTCTCTGTGTGTGTGTGCTGGGTCTTCCTGGCTGCACGTGGGCTTTCTCTCGTCACGGTGAGCACGGGCTACGCTCGACCCTGGTGTGCGGCTCTGCGCGGCAGCGGCTTCTGCTGAGGAGCTCGGGCGCTAGAATCACAGGATCAGTAGTTGTGGTGTGGTGCGTGGGTTGGTTGCCCGGCGGCACGTGGCATCTTCCTGGACCAGGATCGAACCTGTGTCCCCTGCACTGGCAGGCAGATTCCTAACCACTGGACCACCAAGGAAGTCCTAGTTCAGTTCAGTTCAGTTCAGTCACTCAGTCGTGTCTGACTCTCCGCGACCCCATGAACCACAGCACGCCAGGCCTCCCTGTCCATGACCAACTCCCGGAGTTCACTCAAACTCATGTCCACAGAGTTGGTGATGCCACCCAGCCATCTCATTCTCTGTCATCCTCTTCTTCTCCCGCCCCCAACCTTTCCCAGCATCAGAGTCTTTTCCAGTGAGTCAACTCTTCGGATGAGGTAGCCAAAGTATTGCAGCTTCAGCTTTAGCATCAGTCCCTCCAATGAACATCCAGGATTGATCTCCTTTAGAATGGACTGGTTGGATCTCCTTGCAGTATAAGGGACTCTCAAGAGTCTTCTCCAACACCACAGTTCAAAAGCATCCATTCTTTGGCGATCAGCCTTCTTCACAGTCCAACTCTCACATCCATACATGACCACGGGAAAAACCATTGCCTTGACTAGATGGACCTTGGTTGGCAAAGTAATGTCTCTGCTTTTTAATATACTATCAAGGTTGGTCATAACTTTCCTTCCAAGGAGCAAGCGTCTTTTAATTTCATGGCTGCAATCAGCATCTGCAGTGATTCTGGAGCCCCAAAAAACAAAGTCTGACACTGTTTCCACTGTTTTTCCATCTATTTCCCATGAAGTCTGAGAGTGTTCATATTTTGGTTGATCCCAAGTGATTTTTTTAAAAAACAGGCGTATCTCATGCTTTCTTTATTCTCCAAAGTTATCCATGCTTTTCAGTTCTCAGAAGAGACTTTCCTTATGGGTCAAACAAGATGAACCGCAGCCCTTTTCCTGGTGGACGTGGCTGCCGCTTTCCAGACCCAGGTCTGCCCTTGTGTCCCCGGGTGCCTTGTGTTCGGTGAATCTGGCTGGTGGCTCCTCGCTCTTCCCCTGACCTGCTGTTGCAGACTTCTCCCAACTCCTCTCCCGTGCCTCCTGACTGCCGTATGCTCACACCAGGGAGACTTTGGGGTGACCAGGTTCTCCCTTCCCTACATGGCTTCCAGTGGATTTCCTAGGACCGCTAGTGGAGGAAGAAGCCTTGTGACCTGGTCTGTGCCAGGCTCAGCATCCCGGGTGGACATTTGCTGCATGACAGCCCGGGGAGGGGGGCTGGCCCCGCAGGTGGTGGAGGGGCAGCCAGTCGTGGGCAGAGCTTGCAGGGTCTAACTAGGCTGCTCTGCTTGTAGGAAGGAAGAGATGGATTTGGATTCAGGAAGAGTGGTTGGCAGGTTGTCTGGGTGGTCAGAGTTTGGAAAGGGCATGGCCGAAAGCTCAGTGGCAGCTTACGTCCAAAAACCAATTGCAGAAACCCAGAAGGGGAGACCTGCCTTAACGGAGGCAAATAGAGAAAACACCTGGTTATCCGAGTTCAGCCGGGGCCTGGATGACGCAGCATGCGATGCTCCTGGCCACACGCGCTGGTCTTGTCTGGTCTCCCCAGGACAGTCAGAAAGGAAAGAGGAACTAAAGAGACTCTTGATGAGGGTGAAAGAAGAGAGTGAAAAAGCTGGCTTAAAACTTAACGTTAAAAGACCAAGATCATGGCATCCAGTCCCATCACGTCATGGCAAATAGAATGGGAGAAAGTGGACAGATTTTATTTTGGGGGCTCCAAAATCACTGCTGATGGTGACTGCAGCCATGAGATTAAAAGACCCTTGCTCCTTGTAAGGAAAGCTATGACAAATCTAGACAGCGTATTCAAAAGCAGAGACATCACTTTGCCAACAAAGGTCCGTCTAGTCAAAGCTATGGTTTTTCCAGCGGTCATGTACAGATGTCACAGTTGGACCAGAAGGAAGGCTGAGCACTGAAGAATTGGTGCTTTCAAACTGTGGTGTTGGAGAAGACTCTTGAGAGTCCCTTGGATTACAAGGAGATCCAACCATACAGTCCTAAAGGAAATCAGTCCTGAATGTTCATTGGAAGGACTGATGCTGAAACTGAAGCTCCAACTCATTGGAAAAGACTCTGATGCTGGGAAAGATCGAAGCCAAAAGGAGAAGGGGGTGGCAGACGATGAGATGGCTGGCTGGCATCAGTGACTCAGCGGACATGAGTGTCAGCAAACTCCAGGAAGCAGTGAAGGACGGGGAGCCTGGTGTGCTGCAGCCCGTGGGGTCGCAGAGAGTCAGACACGACTCAGCGACTGAACAGCAGGACAGTCAGGGTGTCCCACCTGCCCTCCCGGTGGACCCCAGGGGCTCAGGGCCGGGTCTTGAGCAGCTCTGCAGGCAAGCTGGGGAGCCCAAGCTCTGTTTACCCCACACCCCCTGCTGTGCTCTTCATCTCCCGTCCCACCCCCTGCCACCCCCCCAGCCTGGGAGACGGTCCTGTCCCGAGTGGAGAGTCTGGTACAGAAAGCAAAGGCCGGAAGGGGCAGACACGACTTTGGAGTTTGGAGATAAAGGCTCCGGCCCCGGTGCCCAGCCCCTGGCTCCAGGCTGAGCGGGCTTCTCTCTCTTTGGCTGGACGGGGCGGGATTCCGGCGCTGACAGGAGGCAGCTGGACACGGGTGGCTCTCCGAGCAGCAGCCCGCGTCTGCAGCATCTCAGCTTAGCTCTCGCCGGTCTCGGCTGTGGCACCCGAGGCCCCGGCGGGAACACGCGCAGAGCGGCTGGCAGCAGCACCGGGGCCTTGGGTGCACCCTTGGGGGTCCCCAGCTGGGCCTCGGGGGCCTTCCAGGCAGACGACTGGCTATGGTGGGCTCCGAGCTCTGAGTCCCTGCGGTTCAGAAGGCGTCTGTCTCGTCCTCTGATGTGCGTGTGAATACACGCGCGCGCGCGCGCGCACACACACACACACACACACACACACACACCTCTTTCTGAGCTTGAAGAGCCGACGTGAGTGTCTGCACGGCAGCCTCGCTCCCTTCTCTGCAGAAGGGCTGGTCGTCTCCAGGATTCAGGCGCGTGGGTAGCGTGGGATTTCCCCGTCTGCTTTTTTTTTTAAAGACGAAAATATAAATCCCTTTCAAGCAAATGCGAAACCACTTGCAGCAGCTCCAGCGCCGTCCTGTGGCGCTTGTGCGGAACCACACTGAAGACTCGCCTCGCTTTCAGTTCTCCGGTGCAGAGGCGCAGCTCTTCACGGCTCAGCTTCCTGCCGCCGATCCAAACGTCATCGTGTTCAGAACTCTTACCCCAGTTACTGAGAAACGGGGCTGGTCCCCACCCGCTCGGCAGCCGGCCGCAGACCCTCACGCCCGCCCCTCCCGAACCCGATCAGGGTTGCCCTCGCTCCCCACCACAGTCAAGCCGCCTCGGGCAGGTGTGCGTCCCGTTCTCTCGGGAGCCCCAGTTTCTGGACACTGCGCGCTTTGAGTGCTGAACACTCTGGGCTGCAGGGGCCAGTGGGTTGCTGAATGCTCTGCTGGGATTCAGGAAATCCAAAGGAGACAACAGTCCAGAGAGAGGACGGATGTTGAAATGGTAACTTACCAGCAACAGTAAGAAAAGAATCACGAGAAGACCAGGACGTGTGCGAGGAAGGGATACGTTTATTGAAAGGAATTGCAAGGATTCTCAGAACCTGTAGCCCATGACAGAGAATTAAGCCAGTGAGTTCAGGGGAGACGTCTGAGGGCTGTGGTCCAGGCTTTTCACAGGAAGCTGATGGGAGGTCAGGGGTCAGACCCTAAACAGCCCTGCTCCCACATACCTGAGACAGCAGGCCAGGGCTGGGATTCAGGGCTTTGAGCTCAAGTATTGATCTCCATCCAGGGCATCTGATACATACTGGGGTGTGTGTTGAAGAATCAGATCTTGCACTGGCAGCAAACAGGGACACAGCAGCTGGACTGGGAGCAGCAGGGTTTGCAGCAGCTGGACTGGGAGCAGCAGGGTTTGCAGCAGCTGGACTGGGAGCAGCAGGGTTTGCAGCAGCTGGACTGGGAACAGCAAACAGGGACACAGCAGCTGGACTGGGAGCAACAGGGTCTGCAGCAGCTGGACTGGGAGCAGCCACAGGAGCCACACCCCCCTTTGCCACAGCTGGAGCAAGAGCAGGCTGGCACACAGCAGCACACGGGCACACAGCAGCTGGAGCCACAGCCCCCACAACTGGATCCACAGCCTCCCTTGGAGCCCCCACACGAGCCGCAGCCCCCCTTGGAGCCCCCACAGGACCCGCAGCCCCCCTTGGAGCCCCCACAGGAGCCACAACCCCCCTTAGAGCCCCCACACGAGCCACAGCCCCCTTTGCCACAGCTGGAGCAAGAGCAGGCTGGCACACAGCAGCACACGGGCTTGCAGCAGCAGACGGGCACACAGCAGCTGGAGCCGCAGCCCCCACAGCTGGAGCCGCAGCCCCCACAGCTGGAGCCGCAGCCCCCACAGCTGGAGCTGCAACCCCCACAGCTGGAGCCACAGCCTCCGGAACAGCCAGAGCAGCCCATGGTTCTGGTGGGTTGAGGTTGGAGTAGGTCAGAGGAGTAGGTGGAGAGAGAGCAGGTGCTCAGGTGTGGGGCCTCTGGGGCCCGGAGCCTCTATATATCTGCAGGGGTCAGGTGAGATGCTGGGCACATGGTCCCTTCCTGGTTCCTGTTTGCACCACTTTTCAGCAGAAGAATTCTGAGTGTTTAAAACAGATTTAGTCGTGAACACATGTGGTGTTTATAAGAAACCCTTCTGCTGTGTCTTGTGTGTTCCCAGCACACGGCTTCGTCACCTGATGGGCTTGTGTTCCTTGTTTGCAGGAGCCAGAGGTTGAGCCTCAGGGCCATACTGGTCATCACCCTGGCACGACGCCTGACCACGTCTGGACTGTGACGTCTTGATGGTGCCGATAGGGCTCACAAGAGGTGGCCTCAGGGCGTAGAGAGAGTGCCAGGCAGGAGCCACTGCAGACGGTTGTGGGGAACATCCTTCCTGTTAATCTCAGGGATTCAGAGCACGTGTCACCTGCAATCCTAGCCACACGGTCCGTGGTCCTGCCCGAGTTGGATTGGTTCAGTTTTCCATGGACTTGAGTCCCAGGCCTGGCCGTGCTGACCATGCCCCAAGGGATCTCCTGTATCCAGCCAGCCAGCCATGGGTCAACCAACTGGGGACTGAAAACATTCTGGAAAAGGTCCAGAAGTTTCCAAAAAGCAAAACTTGAATTTGCCCTGCTGGCAACAGTGTACACAGCCTTTACATTGTGTGTGCAACTATTTATGTGCATTGACTTTGTATTTGGTATCACAAGTCATCTAGAGATGAATTAAAGTGCAGAGGAGGACGTGCAGAATCAATTGAAAATACTGTGCTGCTTTATGGGCTTCCCTGGTGGCTCAGCAGAAAAAACTCCACCGCCAAGGCAGGAGATGTGGGTTCCATCCCTGGGTCGGGAAGATCCCCCCGAGGAAGAGATTGCAACCCGCTTCAGTATTCTTCCCCAGGAGGTCCCTTGGAAAGAGGAGTCTGGCGGGCTACAGTCCACAGGGTTGCAAAGAGCCGGACACGACTTGGTGATTAAACAACGATGTTTCATACAAGAGACTGGAGCATCCTTGGAATTTGGCGCCGGGGGTGGGGGGGTGGGGGGGCCCTGGAGCCGGCTGTCTGCCGATATGAGGGATGACTGTCATCCTCCTGACTTCGCTTGTGGACCGGTGGCTCCGTTTCTCTTTGGTAACCAGGATTAGTCAGTGCAGTCAGCACAAAACCTCTCTCTGTTGATGCTGGGCCCGAGGGGCCGGCAGTGGCCAGTGGCCCCCCGCACCAGCTCCGAGGCTGGCCGCTGGTCCCGTGGTGGGCGCACCCCTCCCTCTGCAGCTAAGACCTCGGGGCCAGCGGGCCGTGAGGTTGTGGGCGCTGGAAACAAGCATCTGCTGGCGGTGCAGCGGGGAGAACCGTGAATGAGGGTGCGGCGGGCAGCGCCAGCCCTGCGTCTCCCACGTCCTTGGCGGCGCTCGCAGGGAGGCGCCCGCGAGGTGTCTCGCCGGGGTTCACTGCTCTCCCGGAGGCTTCACCCGGCCTTTCCTCCGTGCTCGGCGGGGCAGCTCCGCGTGAGCGCCGTGTTGGCTCCCTGTAGGAGCTCACCTCCATGCTTGAGGGTTTGTGTGTTTGTTATCACACTTATCTATTGATTTTTGGCTGCGCGGGGTCTTGGCTGCTGGTGTGCACAGGGCTACTGAGATTTATATTTATATATTGATACTTATTATATTATAATATATAATATTACAAATAATTAAATGTTAAATGTATTAAATTATATTTAAATATATAATTTAATAAAATACCTATATAAATATATAATTATATATAATATATTTATTGGGCTACTGATATTAATATTTTGATTATATATTATATATAAATATTATATGTATTAGGATATCCGTTCCGTTCCGTCTCTCACTCGTGTCCGACTCTATGCGACCCCGTGGACTGTAGCCCACCAGGCTTCTCCGTCCATGGGATTCTCCAGGCAAGAATACTGGAGTAGGTTACCGTTTCCTTCTCCAGGGGATCTTCCCAACCCAGGGATCGAACCCGGGTCTCCCGCATTGGAGGCAGACGCTTTAACCTTGTTAATTATAAATAATTATATAGTATATTTATTGGGCTATTGATATTTATGTTATTTATTTTTATTATATTTATTATAATATATAATAAATAATATATAAATATATTTTTATATACTTATGTATAATAATATTTATATATTATATAATATATTAATATAAGATATCATATATTAATGTATAGTAACTATATAATATAAATATATTATATAGTCAATAATTAAATAGTAAATATATTTAATTATATTTCAATATCTAATTAAATAATAAATAATTGTATATACATTATATTATAGATAAATATATATTAATTATAATTATATATTTATATAACTATATTATATATTATAATACATTTTAATTACATTATATATATAATATATTATTACTTTATTTTATTATATAATACACAAAATATATTATTTTATATATTTTAAATATTTTATTAATTTTATTTGTATATTTTCTATTTTATAATATATATAATATATATTATAAATATATAAAATATAATTATATTATATAATATATTACATGAAGTAAAGTCACTCAGTCATCTCCGACTCTTTGCAATCCCATGGACTGTAGTCTACAAGGCTTCTCTGTCCATGGGATTTTCCCAGGCAAGAGCACTGGAGTGGGTTCCCTTTTCCTTCTCCAGGAATATATTACATAATATATTATAATGATATAATATATAATCTAATATATTAATTTATTATAACAATATATTTATTATATTTATGTTTCAGCCATTGATATCTGTATTTTATCAACAGCTATCTTCTCTAGTGTGCCGGGGCTGCTTGCTGTTGCGGTGGGCGGGCTCCTCATTGCAGCGGCGTCTTGCTGTGGCGCGGACTCTGGGCGCACAGTCTTCGGGAGTTGTGGCTCCCAGGCTGCAGAGCTCAGGCTCAGCAGTTGTGATGCACGGGCTTATTTGCTCCTTGGCATGTGGAATCTTCCTGGACCAGGGATCAAACCTGTGCCCCTTCTTTGGCAGGCTGATTCTTCCCCACTGCACCACCAGGGAAGTCCTTGCTTGAGGTATTGAAATCAATATTAAATTTGTTAGCATTACAGCTTAAAAAATCTTACATTCTAAAACTTTATAAGGATAATTTATAAATATAGAAAATAAATGTAATATTTATTTATATTTTATAAAATAGATATAATTTGATAATTATATAAAATTTAGTTCCCAGTATATATTTATAATATATACTGTATTTATGATATATATATGTAAAATATAACTTCAAAAATGTAGATGTACTGAATTTAACAATCACTGTCAGAAGGACCTATGGTTAGTGTTTCATTAACTCAAGTTGGAATAGTCCAAACTTTCTTAAGCTAAACACTCCATCAATTTTATAATTTAGCTACATTCCCTTTCACATTTTCACCACAGGCATACATTAGTTATCTTTGGCTTTACCTCTTTTGTAATTACCTCACTGTTCTTGGGTATTCTGTTCCATTCTTTCCAGACTTGCTCCCTTTTTCTCAGCTGGGGAGTTGCTCTTCTTGTTTAGAAAGTTATTGTCACCGTTTTGGCTGTGCTGGTCTTCACGTGGCACACGGCCCTGTCTCTCCTGGCGTGCAGGCTCAGTAGTTGCCACGTGCGGGCTCAGCCGCATGGCACGGGGGATCTTAGTTCCCGGACCAGGGATGGAACCCATGTCCCCTGCGCTAGAAGGTGGATTCTTTACCACGGGACCACAAGGGAAGTCCCTTCTGTTGTGTCTTTGTTCACGCTGCCTGGTTCTTTGCTCGGGGTGGAAGGTCTGCTGAGAGCCGTGATCTGTCCTGATGTCCATCCTCCTGATGGAGGCTCCTGAGGAGGCGCAGCCTCCTGATGAGCCCATCCGAGGTGTTCTTCGTTTCTTTATGCTGCTTTGATTTCTAGCATTTCTCCGATTCTCTCCTGGGATTCCCCACCCCCCCAACCCCATAAGCCATTAACTCTTAGATGTCTTCTTAGAGCCTGTAACACACACAGGGATCTCCTAGCCTGAGAATTCCAACCTCCCTGCTGTGTCTGAGTCTGGCTCTGATGCTGGTTCTGTCTCTTCCGGCGGCACTCTTGCCTCTGAGGACGCCCTGTGATTTCTTGTTCAAAGCTGGACATGATGTATCCATGGGTGATGGAACTGTGGCCTTCTGGGATGTGCAGGTTAGGTCTTGTCTGTGTCGGGGTCAGTGTCCATTTCCTGGGCTTGGTGACCGATCCTGTGCTTCTCAGTCCCTCCTTGCCCCTTGCTGGGCCAGGAGTGCTGCAGGGGCTGGAGTTGGGGGCTTCCCTCCCCTGAGGTCACGAGCACTGGTGAAACCCCCACAGGTTGGGCTTGGTAAAGTAATTTATCGTGAGAGCAGATCTTTTTTAAAAATCTTTCTTATTTTTTAAATTATGAAAATGCGGTAACACATTTACAAGAGACTTGGAAAATACAGAACAAAGCTTCATATGCTTCCACTGTATATTACAACTGTTTGTTTCAAGTAGAAAAATTAAGGTTTTTAGTTGGAGTTTCAATATCAAACTCTCAGAAATTACTAGAATGAAGGTACAGGGAAGTAGAAGTGTATAGTAGACCCAGAAAGTATTCTGTACCACTTCGATGTAATTAATATTTATGCAGCTTTCACATACCAGTAGGATACAAATTCTATTCAGGTTCCCACAGACTGTAAACTCGGAGACACTGGGACATATCCAGGGACAGAAGAAACGGTGCAGAAACTTCACGATCTAAAGGCATTGAAATCATATAGAGTCTGCTCTCTTATTACTCGGAATTATATTAGAGATCAGTATCAAAAGATTTAAAAAGTAACCCACATATTTTCAAGTGCAGTGTGGCATTTACCAAGAGAGAGCTATGACTCAGCATTGAGAGAGGGCAGATCATGTTAAGAGTGCTCTGCGGATTTCAGAATGCCCCCCTGCCCCTGCCACTGCCCAAAGCACGAAGGGGTTTTTCTCCAGTCTCCACTGTGAGACCTCGTGGGGTTCCTGGAGGTAAAACTCATCAGAGTGTGGGGCCCCTCTGACTCAGTCCCCCTGGAGTTTTAACTCACGGACTCGTCTGCACTGAGCCCCCAGCAGTTTGCAGGCTGGGCACGGGCTCCCATGGGTGTTTCTGCTTCTCTGATTCTCTGTATCTCTCTGCCTGTTTCTCTCCCATTTTGGGGGGCCACACTGTGCCCTGTGACCTCAGGTGTTTGATGGATCTAAGAGGAAGTGTTGATTTTCAGTTTGTTCAACATTTTTCCTTGTTGTCTGCCTGGGAATGGCCATGTCCAAGCTCCCTGCATGCTAGACTGGAATGGTTTACATCCTCAAAACACTTAGCAAGCACTAACACATAAACCTCCGTGTGTTCGTTGACCAGATACACAAAACCTTTGATATAATGAATATCAAGTGCTCCTAAATACTTCAGTACTGTCTTTAGAAAGTTAGTTGGGATCATTTATAAGATTTATCTTGAAACGATTCTGAAATCAAGGGCTGAAAGATACACATATTCAGTGGAAATCACATGGTGGTTTGGTAAGATTCTTTGAAATTGGGACGTATTTAAACATATACAGAGGATGAGATGTTTAGGTAGCATCACCAACTCAACGGCCATGAGTTTGAGCAAACTCCAAGAGATGGTGAAGGACAGGAAGTCTGGCATGCTGCAGTCCATGGGGTCGCCGAGTCGGACACGACTGGGTGACTGAACAACAGCAAAGCATATTGCATGAAATTAAAAATTGAGATACAACTCATATACCATCCAATTTGCCCTTTAGCGTGTCTAATTCTGTGACTCTTTAGTAGACTCCCAAAGTCACACGACCATCTCTACCACTTAATTCCAGGACAGTTTCATCGTGTCAGAAAGAAATCCCATGTACGTTTAGTGGGGAGGCTCCATCTCCCTCTTTCAAACCAGCCCGTAGTAAATACTCATCTGCCCTTTGCCTCTGTGGAGTCACCTGTTCTGGACATCACGTATGAATGTGGTCATATAATATGCGGCCTTTCACTTAGCGTGATGCTTTCAAAGTTTATTTCTCTTGTACCATGTGTCAGAACTTCATTCCTGTTTAGGGGTAAATGATACGCCATTGTGTGCGTGGACCACATTTTGTTTATCCATTCACCAGCTGATGGACGTTTGCATATTTCCATTTTTTGGCTGTTATGAATAATGCTACTATGAGCATTATTGCACAAATTTTTGTGTGACATGTTTTCCACTCTCTTGGGCATATACCTAGCAACGGGATTTCTGGAGCATGTGGCAATTCTATATTTAACGTTTGGTGAACCGCCAAACTGTTTTTTGGGGTATCGCACCATTTACTATGCTCACCAACACTTGTTACTGTTTGTCTTTCTGATTATATCCACCCTAAAGGGTATGAGGTGATATCTCATTGTGGTTTTGATTTGTGTTTTCCTGATGACTCGTGATGTTGAGCATCTTTTCACATGCTTATTAGTCATCTGTGTATCTTCTTTGGAGAAACATCTATACAGATCCTTTGCTAAGTTTTTAACTGGGTTATTTATCTTCATTTTTGGGCAGTAAGAGTTCTTTCTATATTCTGAATATAAGCCAACTGTCGATATCTGATTGGCAAATGTTTTATCCCATTCTGTATATTGTCTTTTCATTTTTTGATTTGTGTCCTTTGAAGCTCAAAATCTTTTTATTTTGATGCAGTCTGATTTATTTAATTATTCTTTTTTTGCTTATGCTTTTGCTGTCAAAAGCTTCCCCCATAGCTCAGGTGGTAAAGAATCTGCCTGTGATGCAGGAGACCCCGGTTCAATTCCTGGGTCGTGAAGATCCGATGGAGACGGGATAGGCTACCCTCTCCAGTGTTTTTGGGCTTCCCTTGTGACTTAGCTGGTGAAGAATCCACCTGCAATGCGGGAAACCTGGGTTTGATACCTGGGTTGGGAAGACCCCTGGAGAATGGAAAGGCTACACAACTCAAGTATTCTGTCCTGGAGAATTCCATGGACTATGCAGCCCATGGAGTCGCAAAGAGTTGGGATACGACTGAGCGACTTTCGCTTTCACTTTGCTGTCATATCTAACGTTCATTGTCTAATGTGAGATCACAAAGACTTACTCTGTCTTTTCTTCTAAGAGTTTTATAGTTTCTAGTTTTGGCTTTTATGATTAGGTGGTGGATCCACTCCAAGGCTGTTTTTTTTTTGTACATATGACATGAGATAAAAGTTCCACTGTACTCTTCTGCGTGTGGACACTACTTGTCTCAGCACTGTTCATTGAAAAGACTTTGCATTGAATGACTGTGGCACCGTTGTTGAAAAGCAGTTGCCCGTAATTTGAAGGATTTGTCTCTAGACTCAGTTCTGTTCCCTTGACCTATGTCTACCCTTATGCAATTCCACACAGCTTTATTACTGTAGCTTTTGACGCACGATTTATCATTTTTTCTCTGCGTCTTTGGCTGGCACTTGGTCTCTCTCTGGTTGCAGCAGCTTCCTTGTGGTGCTCGGGCTTCTCTTTGTGGTGGCCTCTGGTTGCAGCACAGGCCCAGGCGTGTCGGCTTCAGTAGTTGCAGCAGGCGGGCTCAGTACTTGTGGCGCACGGGCTTAGTTGCCCCGAGGCACGTGGGATCTTCCTGCACAGGGGTCAGAGCTGTGTTTCCTGCATTGGCATGTGGATTCTTATCCACTGTACCACCAGAGAAGTCCTCCTGCAACTCTGTGATACATTGCAAATTGCGAAACGTGAGTCCTCTAACTTAGATTTTCCTTTTCAAGATTGCTTTGACTATCTGCAGATCCTTGAGTTTCCAAATGAATTTCAGTGTCAGCTTGTCACTTTCTGCAAAAAGCAACTTGGGATTTTGAAAGGGATTATGTTAAATCTGCAGAGTTTTGGAATACTGTCATTTTAACAATATCATGTCTCCTGATACATGACCACTGGATATCTTTCCATTTGTTTTGGCCTTCTTTAATTTCTTTCAATGGTGTTTTGCAATTTTGCACTTCAGTTGTTAATTTTATTAAGTTATTTTGTTATATTCCATGATATTGTCTTCTTAATTTAAATTTTGATGGCTCATTGCTGGTATATAGAAATACAGTTGATTTTTGTATATTTGATGTTGTATCCTGCAGCTTGCTGAATTCATTTCTTAGCTCTAATAACTGTGTGTGTGTGTGTGTGTGTGTAGTCCTTAGGATTTTCCATACACAAGATTTGGTCTTGTGTAGAGGCAGTTTTACTTTTTCCTTCCCAGTGTGAATGACTGTTATGTCTTTAATTATTTATTCTTAAAATTTTATTTTTATTTATTTTGTTTTTGGCAGTGTTGGGCCTTCTGCTGCAAGTGGGCTGTCTCGCGTTGCAGTGCGTGGGCTTCGCGTCGCAGTGGCCTCTCTTGTTGCGGAGCGCAGGCTCTAGGGTGCTTGGGCTCCTCTAGTTGTGGTACACGGGCTTAGTTGCTCTGAGGCGTGTGGGATCTTCCCAGACCAGGGACCGAACCCGTGTCTCCTGCAGTGACAGGTGGCGTCTCTACCACTGAGCCACCAGGGAAGCTCATGGCTGTCACCTCCCGTTCTGGCTTCTCACCCTGGCTAGGACGTCAGAGTGAGGCTGAGCAGACGAGGGCCACGTGGATGCCCTTCGCTCGCTCCTGATCTTATGGGAGATGTCCGAGCTCTCACAGCAGGTGTGGTGTCAGCTGGGGGTTTTCGGCAGGTGACCTTCATCGGGTCCCCTTCTGTGCCTCCCCCAGCCCCACCCCTGCTGAGATCTGAGAGTGGTTGGTTCTCACTGACTGTGAGCCCAGCGGTGGGGAGAGAGCTCCTCGGTCCATGCTGAGCCAGGCCAGCACTGGTCTCCGAAACAGGACAATCTATATCTTTGCAGCTTCTCAGAAGCACAGCTCGTTTTAGTCACCTCCTTCTCACCAGGCTTGATCCCTGCTCTGGGGCCTGGGTGGCACGCAGCCCACCCAGTAGACCCTTTCCTGGGCATTGAGGGCAAATGTCTCCTCCTCCTCCAAGCACATCCTCTCTGGGGAAGGGGCTGCATCCCTGATGCCAGCAAGGACAACCAGAGTCCTGAATCCCGTTCACTCAGCGGGGACCCCGCCTGCTAATCAGTTCAGTTCAGTCGCTCAGTCGTGTCCGACTCTCCGCGACCCCATGAATCACAGCACGCCAGGCCTCCCTGTCCATCACCAACTCCCGGAGTTCACTCAAACTCATGTCCACAGAGTCGGTGATGCCATCCAGCCATCTCATTCTCTGTCGTCGCCTTCTCCTCCCGCCCCCAACCTTTCCCAGCATCAGAGTCTTTTCCAGTGAGTCAACTCGTCGCATGAGGTGGCCAAAGTATTGGAGTTTCAGCTTTAGCATCAGTCCTTCCAATGAACACCCAGGATTGATCTCCTTTAGAATGGACTGGTTGGATCTCCTTGCAGTCCAAGGGACTCTCAAGAGTCTTCTCCAGCACCACAGTTCAAAAGCATCAATTCTTTGGCGGTCAGCCTTCTTCACAGTCCAACTCTCACATCCATACATGACCACGGGAAAAACCATAGCCTTGACTAGACGGATCTTGGTTGGCAAAGTAATGTCTCTGCTTTTTAATATACTATCAAGGTTGGTCATAACTTTCCTTCCAAGGAGTAAGCGTCTTTTAATTTCATGGCTGCAGTCAGCATCCGCAGTGATTTTGGAGCCCCCCAAAATAAAGTCTGATACTGTTTCCACTGTTTTTCCATCTATTTCCCATGAAGTGATGGGACCAGATGCCATGATCTTTGTTTTCTGAATGTTGAGCTTCAAGCCAACCTTTTCACTCTCCTCTTTCACTTTCATCAAGAGGCTCTTGAGTTCCTCTTCACTTTCTGCCATAAGGGTGGTGTCATCTGCATATCTGAGGTTATTGATATTTCTCCCAGCAATCTTGATTCCGGCTTGTGCTTCTTCCAGCCCAGCGTTCCTCATGATGTACTCTGCATATAAGTTAAATAAGCAAGGTGACAATATACAGCCTTGACGTACTCCTTTTCCTATTTGGAACCAGTCTGTTGTTCCATGTACAGTTCTGACTGTTGCTTCCTGACCTGCATACCGGTTTCTCAAGAGGCAGGTCAGGTGGTCTGGTATTCCCATCTTTTTCAGAATTTTCCACAGTTTACTGTGATCCACACAGTCAAAGGCTTTGGCATAGTCAATGAAGCAGAAATAGATGTTTTTCTGGAACTCTCTTGCTTTTCCATGATCCAGCAGATGTTGGCAGTTTGATCTCTGGTGCCTCTGCCTTTTCTAAAACCAGCTTGAACATCTGGGAGGGCAAAATGATAGGATACTGGATGAGGATTTCCCCAGGTCGGTAGGTGCCCAGTATGCTACTGGAGATCAGTGGAGAAATAACTCTAGAAGGAATGAAGGGATGGAGCCAAAGCGAAACAAATACCCAGTTGTGGATGTGACCGGTGATAGAAGCAAGGTCCGGTGCTGTAAAGAGCAATATTGCATAGGGACCTGGAATGTTAGGTCCCTGAATCAAGGCAAATTGGAAGTGGTCAAACAGGAGATGGCAAGAGTGAACATAGACATTCTAGGAATCAGTGAACTAAAATGGACTGGAATGGGTGAATTTAACTCGGATGACCATTATATCTACTACTGTGGGCAGGAATCCCTTAGAAGAAATGGAGTAGCCATCATGGTCAACAAAAGAGTCCGAAATGCAGTACTTGGATGCAATCTTAAAAACGACAGAATGATTTCTGTTCGTTTCCAAGGCAAACCATTCAATATTACAGTAATCCAGGCCTATGCCCCAACCAGTAATGCTGAAGAAGCCGAAGTTGAGCGGTTCTATGAAGACCTACAAGACCTTTTAGAACTAACATCCAAAAAAGATGTCCTTTTCATTATAGGGGACTGGAATGCAAAAGTAGGAAGTCAAGAAACACCTGGAGTAACAGGCAAATTTGGCCTTGGAGCATGGAATGAAGCAGGGCAAAGGCTAATAGAGTTTTGTCAAGAGAACGCACTGGTCATAGCAAACACCCTCTTCCAAGAACACAAGAGAAGACTGTACACGTGGACATCACAGATGGTCAACACCGCCTGCTACTAGGGGTCTCCTATTTGCTCCCCATCAATTCTTTGCTCACTCACGCAAGCACTCCGTGGTTCATCCATTCATTAATTGACCTAATGTCTGTAAACGACTGCTGAGCCCGGCACTGGGGTGACAGCAGCGAAGGACCTGGGGAGCCATGATGGATCAGGCAGCAGGAGAGGGAAACACGATCGATTTTGCGAACGAGACAGGCTGGAAGGAAAACCACAGTGAGACCAAAGTCTGTGGGTGGAGGATTTATTTACTGGTGCACCCAGGCCCATTGTGGGTCTTAATGCACTTGTTTTAATCAGGTGGGTTATAGAAGACATGCTTATGGGAATGATAAAGCTCCTGGCAGACAGAGGAAGGCAAAGGTTTGGTGCCTCCCATGGAATGATTAGAAATGGAAATTTCAGCCACCTCCCTGACCTGTGAACCAGTTTCAGGGCGAGTCTGACTCAGGCATTAGGGTTGCACGGGACCCCCTCTCAGGGAATGTGTGTAGGCAAGCTCCATGCCTTTCCCTCAGGTGCTGGGGAGGAGTCTGGAGCCAGGAGACTCTAGCTATCCATTACCTGGACAGGAACTGCTTGGGGATGGTCCAGGACATGTCTACAGGCACTCGATGGGAAGCCCACATCCTTAGGCGCCTCCTGAAGTCCTCAGTCAGAGCCTCAGATCTTGCACTGGCAGCAAACAGGGACACAGCAGCTGGACTGGGAGCAGCAGGGTTTGCAGCAGCTGGACTGGGAGCAGCAAACAGGGACACAGCAGCTGGACTGGGAGCAGCAGGGTTTGCAGCAGCTGGACTGGGAGCAGCAAACAGGGACACAGCAGCTGGACTGGGAGCAGCAGGGTTTGCAGCAGCTGGACTGGGAGCAGCAAACAGGGACACAGCAGCTGGACTGGGAGCAGCCACAGGAGCCACAACCCCCCTTAGACCCCCCACAGGAGCCACAGCCCCCCTTGGAGCCCCCACATGAGCCACAGCCCCCCTTGGAGCCCCCACACGAGCCACAGCTCCCTTTGCCACAGCTGGAGCAAGAGCAGGCTGGCACACAGCAGCACACGGGCTTGCAGCAGCAGACGGGCACACAGCAGCTGGAGCCACAGCCCCCACAGCTGGAGCCACAGCCCCCACAGCTGGAGCCACAGCCCCCACAGCTGGAACTGCAGCCCCCACAGCTGGAGCCGCAGCCTCCAGAACAGCCAGAGCAGCCCATGGTTCTGGTGGGTTGAGGGTGGAGTAGGTCAGAGGAGCAGGTGGAGGGAGAGCAGGTGCTGAGTGTGGGGCCTCCGGGGCCTGGAGCCTCTATATACCTGCAGGGTCAGGTGCGAGCTGGGCACATGCTCCCTTCCGTGTGTTGATTATGCTGCATTCCCAGGAGTACTGTTTGCTTTCTACTAATAATAGATATTAAAAGTTTATAATTGTGTCACACTTTTGCATGTGTGCTGTTGTTCACTGATCCCTTTACACAAGTTCCTGTGTCAGATGAGTTAACTGGAACTGCTTGTTCTGGGTCTGGGTCTGTTCCCACATCGGGAACCTCTCTGTTTATTTTATTCAAAACCCTGAACTTTCCTCCTGTTCTACCTGAGTGTTGGTCCAGCCGCGAGCCTTCCCCGGGCCAGCGGCTGCGGCTTCTGCGGTGTCTTCCTGTCTAGCGGACCCAGGGCAGCCTCCCCCTTCTTCCGTCCTTTCAGCCCTGTTTTTGTCTGAGTCACACACACGGTCAGAACGCGCCCAGAGCGGCGTCGCTGCCGCAGCGCGGTCTATATTTCCAGCTGGTTTCTTCTATTAACCTCAGTCTTAAAAAAAACAAAACATAAAACGTTGTTTGTTTTTTCATTGACTGGGTGTCCTGTGGGATTTCAGCAGTGAAAGATGAGGGTTTTGCTTTCTCTAAGCCCCTCTGCTGAGCACATAAACTTCTGGGCCATTTCCCAGCAATCTCTGCACTAACATCCCCGCCTTCTGCACCTGACGTGTGGATCTCCTGGCATCCCTTCTGACTTTTTGCGCATTCTCTGACTGCAGCTGTTGTCAGCTTGCAGGTGACCCCTGGGGCTCGTGCCCCTGCTCCGGGCTCCCTGCTGTCCCGGGACGCTGGGTCCTCCTGGACTTTGCCATGCTCCCGCCGGCCACCTTTCTTTCCAGATTTGCCTCCTGTCTCGGTGGGGCACATTCACCAGTCATTTCTTGAGAAAGAATGCAGTGAGGTTACACCTTCTGGAAACAGGCATGTCTGAAAAATATTCTAATTCTCACTTCAAGTCTGATCGGTGGCTTGGCTAGACCTCTGATTCCAGGCAAGCAGCTTCCTTAGAAACAGAGATGATGGTGCTTTTCCTGCGGCCACGGAGGATTTAGACTCCTTTGTGTCTGTTGATTTCTCTCCCTGAAAGCTTTCAAGATCTTTTCCTGGAATTCTTCCCCCATTATTCTGGAACTTCAGCTCTTTCCCATCTCTGGTTGACATAACGGTGGACGCCTTGAATATGGGTGAGAGGAGACCAGCAGACGAGAACCCTGAGATGCCCCAGACCCGTGGTCTGCAGCCACCTGCCACCTGGTTAGCCTCGCAGAGCAGCCACAGACAGGACCCCGGCAGAGGACGTGGAGAGACAGGAACGCAGAGAAGAGGCGTGCACTCTCTCAGGGTCTCAAGCTGGGCTGCCTGGTGGCCCGGAAGCCTGGGGGCGCTGGGCTTTCGGGAACCCTGGACACTACGCTGAGCGTTCTTCCCACACCTGCGGAGAGCCTGGCTGCGGTCGTGCTGAGCTTGGATCAAGAGCCGCGAGAGCCTGAGCTTCATAAGTGTCTCCATAAAACTAATAAATTGTTGAAAATTAATGTAAGGGGAGTGTTCTTTCAAATAGTGATAGAAGCCTGGGATGGGAAGTGTAGTGAGCAGAAAGACACGAAGCTTGTCCTGTTCTGAAGGGTCCCCAGAGCCCATAGGAGCTGGACCTTGATGGAGGAAAACGGGGTGTGAGGAGGATATGGCTCCCAGGCGAAAAGCGACACTTTTGTTGTTTTTAAATCACAGGTTTCCTGAGGAAAGAAACATAAACAGAAATCAGGAAGGGAGCATGTGCCCAGCATCGCACCTGACCCTGCAGGTATGTAGAGGCTCCTGGCCCTGGAGGCCCCACACTCAGCACCTGCTCTCCCTCCACCTGCTCCTCTGACCTGCTCCACCCTCAACCGGCCAGAACCATGGGCTGCTCTGGCTGTTCCGGAGGCTGCGGCTCCAGCTGCTGTGTGCCAGCCTGCTCCTGCTCCAGCTGTGGCAGAGGGGGCTGCGGCTCGTGTGTGTGGGGATCCAAGGGGGGCTGTGGCTCCAGCTGCTGTGTCCTGTGTGCTGCCAGTGCAAGAGCTGAGGCTCTGAGCCCAGACCGTGGGTTTCTCCCCGTTGGGTGAAACCTCCCTTCTCGGGGCTCCCCCGAACTGGCTCCTCCTCCCTGCAGCCCGCTCCTGGGGCCCCGTCTCCCGCTGTGTGGGAGCGTGCTCGCTGGACCAGAGGCGCGGTCGCCGGGCCGGGACTGGGCCCCCTTCCCCGGCCTCAGGGAGTCGCGCCGCCTGCTCCCTGCGGGTGTCCCCGCAGGCACCCGCACCCGCGCCCTCTCGGCGCGTGGCCCCGCAGCGGTGCCCCGGGCACGTCCCCCGGAGCCGCGGGCCGCCGGGCCGCCGTGGCTGGGCGCTGCCCGAGGGCCTCTCCCCTTCCCGAGTCCGTTTTGGGGCCGGGCCGTGCCGTGAGCCCCCTCAGCGAGCACCCGTCCCGCGACGCCGGCTCCGCCCCGGGCTCCCCGCGGTCTCCTCCCGACGCCCCGGCCGCGAGCGCGCAGCGGGGCTGGGCCCGGCGGCTTCTGCCTCGGGGAGCTCGTCGCCCTCGGACCGACAGGACACAGGAAGCTTTCGTTTGTCTAAATCACGGGATCAAAATCGATGCCAGGGACGCCCGTGAGATCAGGTTCCGATCAGCGCAGGGGCGCTGCCCCCTTGGGCTTCCTCGCGCCTCGCACAGCCTGGCCCGCAGGAGGCCGACGCTGCAGGCTGCGGGCTGAGGACGCTCCTGGGGAGGCGCAGGTTTCCTTAAGAGTAAGTTTTACATTATTTGTGTAGGCTGTGCTGGGCCTCCGTGCCGCCCGGCTTTCCCCTGGCTGTGCTGAGCGAAGGCTGCTCTTCCCTGCGGAGCACAGGCGGCGCCTTGTGGCGGCTCCCCTTGCTGCAGAGCTCAAGCTCCAGGGCGCGAACTTCAGTGACTGCAGCGCTTGTGCTAACTCGCTGTGCTTCCCGGGCTCCAGAGCTCAGACTCAGTAGCCTTGGGCATGAGCTTAGTTGCCCTGTGGCATGCAGGATCTTCCGGGACCAGGGATTGAACCCAGGTCTTCCGCATTGGCAGGTGGATTGTTTTTTCACCACTGAGTCACCGGGGAAGCCCCTTGGGGAGTCCAAGTTTTCTGAAGAGTGGCACATGTTTGGCGCGGAGTATCTCTATCAGCCCATTTCCTACCTGTAGACTTTGCAGTCCGACAGCCTCTTTCACGTCCCGTGTCTCTGTTCCCTTCAGTCTGGACTAGAAGCGATTCTGCTGATGTGGAGTTGTTGCTGTTCAGTCGCTAAATCGTGTCTGACTCTTGCCAACCCATGAACTACAGCACACCAGACTCGTCTGTCCTCCACTGTCTCTCAGGGTTAGCTCAAAATTCCTTCTGCTACAACAAAATTCTGCTGATGTAACATTCACAAAACACTTGCTGTCTCCCAGGTGTCACAGTGAGCCTCAGTTAGGTGCTGCTGTTAGTTGCTCAGTGGTGTCCGACTCTTTGTTACCCCCACGGACTGCAGCCCGCCAGGCTCCTCTATCCATGGGACTCCCCAGGCAAGAGCACTGGAGTGGGTTGCCATGCCCTCCTCCAGGGGAGCTTCCTGACCCAGGGACTGAACCTGGGTCTCCTGCATTGCAGGCGGATTCTTTACTGTCTGAGTCTCCAGAGAAGCTCTTTTGTCAGGTAGGCCCTCTACAAACCATTCCCTGATAAGCCCTCTCTGTTCCAAGGTTTTGCTCAGATGGTTGAGTGGATCTATCAGTCACACACCTGATTTCTTCAGCGAAAGTTTGCGTAGCTGTACTTGCAGTCTTCTTTCCAGAGTGTGCTTTCCTAATAGCAGATCTCCTAATGTTGTCATCTTTTGCAGCTTGGATAGGCTGAGTGATGGACACGAAGGGATCGAGTGATGGAAATGGGTGTCTGGCTGAGCAGAGGCTGTGGCTTTGGTTAGTCCTGGCAGTAATGGACAGTCAGAGGCAGGGTGGCCAAGTAACCCAGCATCCAAACCAGGAGACACAGAAGAGCTTTAATTTTGTGATTGTTCAGGATTCACAAGAGGTAGCAAAGATAGTTCAGAGTTCCTCTCTGTCACCCAGCTCTCCCAATAATAATCTATTAAAAAAATTCTTGTGGTAAAATATACATATATTTGAAGGTTTCCTGGTGGCTCAGTGGGAAAGAACCCACCCGCCAAGCAGGAGACTTGAGTTCAATCCCGGGGTCAAGAAGGTCCACCGGAGAAGGAAATGGCAACCCACTCGTGTGGAGGTAACGATTATTTTTGCTGTGTTAACCTTGTATCTTTTGACTTCGGTAAACTCAGAACTCATCTGTAAGCTCCAAGAGTTTGTTTTCTTTGTTTCGTGTGTTCTTTAGGCCCTTCTACACAACCGCGTCGTTCCATGTGTGGAGTCTGGGAAAGTCCAGCTCCCCGTGGACTCCCAGGTCAGTGGGTCTCCCTGGACCTCCATCACCTCCACAGCCCGCAGGTGGCCCCTGCTTCTCCCCCTGTTTGGAGCCACTGTTCCCCAGTGTCCGTGTCCCTGGGTCCTGTCTGTGGCTCCCTTCTGGACCCTGAGGTTTACCCCGAGGCTGGCCCGCTCTGGGCTTGTTCATGCCCAGCTTTTCTTTTTTAATATTTATTTGGCTGCACCAGGCCCTAGCTGTGGCACGTGGGATGCTCAGTGCTCATTACGGGGCAGGGTCATGAGCTCTTAGTTGTTCCTGTGGGATCGAGTTCCCCAACAGGGATGCAAACTGGGCGCCCCACTTTGGGGGCTCAGAGTCTTACGAACACCAGGGAAGCCCTTTGCTGCCAGCTTTGTTTCCATCACGTGCTCTGACAGCCTCTGGATCTGTGAAGCCCACCCTCCAGGCCTCCACACCTGACCACCTCCGGGTCGTCCCCACTTCCGATGTCCTGTGGATACTGTGTGACCTGCCCTCCTCTGCGCTCTTGTCTCTCCTCCTGGGATGGACAGGACTGTAAGATGACCCTGAGTGACCCTCCTCCTTACAGAATCTCCTGGGACAGGCAGGACTGTAAGAAGACCCCGAGTGACCCTCCTCCTTACAGAATCTTCTGAGTGTGTACGGAGCCTGTGATCACTACAAGGTATCACTCACGGGATTATGTTTGGTTATATGGCAAAGGGGATGTTTGCAGATATAGTTAAGGTCCCTGATCAGTTGAGTTCCTCGAAACGGGGGCTGCCTGGGGGGCCTGCCTGAATCTCTGTGTTAGCTGTGTAGTCATGTCTGACTCTTTGTGACCCCATGGACTGGGGCCAGCCAGGCTCCTCTGTCCATGGACTTCTCCAGGCAAGAATACTGAAGTGGGCTGCCATTTCCTTCTTGAGGGGATCGTCCTGACCCAGGGATTGAACCCACGTCTCCAGCATTGCAGGCAGATTCTTTACCGTTTCAGATTCCACCTCGGAAGCCCAAACCCGGGGACTCTGAAATAGGGGTCTAGATATTGGAGACTGTGAGTCAGAGAGAAGCAGTCCTGCCAGCCTGGGAGGAACACGATACATTGTGCAGGGTCTGTGGGAGCACGGGCCTCGGAGCTGTGGGCGCTGTCCTGCTGCTGAGAACGATCCCTGGCTGAGAGCGCTCAAGAAACTGGGAGACACGTTCTTCACACACCCCGCGTTGGGAGGGGAGGGCCCGGAGCCTCAGATGAGAGGTGCGTGCAGTCGGCACTTGGCTGCAGCCTCGTGAGACCCCACGGGGGCTGCCCGCTGATCCATGCCTGGGCTTCAGACCTGGGGAAACTGTGAGACAGTGAATGAGCGTGTGCTATATTGACCAGCCCCTGAGTGGCGGTCACTGGTGGCGCAGCAACGGAAAACGAATATACCTCCTCTTAGCACGGTGTAGTCCAGGCCCAGCCCCCACCTGACTGCCTGGGGTCGCGTCGCCCTCCACATCCCCAAACACCTCAGCGAGCCCGTCCCCCCAGCTGCGGACTCATCACCCGTGCGTCCTGCTGCCCACCCGCATGAGTTAGGCTCTCGATGACCCCCACACCAAACGGACTTCCAGCCAGCCTGCTTCCAACCTTATCCAGCGGCTCTTCAGTCTTCAATAAAAGATCAGACTCCTTTTGGTAAGAGCTGGGAGGGTCCTCGGTAGCTCCACCTGCTCCTGGTCATACCCCTTCCATGAGCTGTGGTATGAAGATGCTGTGTATCTGTGGCATCCCGAGTACTTGGCGTGGGCCAGACTCTCCAGCTTCACCACAACACTCTGAGGTGGTAACTCACTGACCCCCATTTTCCGTGTGAGAAAACCGAGGCAGGAGCCCAGGTTACCTGGCAAAAGTCACACAGTATCTGATACTGACTCCGGAGTCGGGTGCTTCCCCAGCAGCCCACACGCCCCGGAGCATGTGTCCCTGCCCCTGGACAAGTTCCCCTGAGCCTGCACACCTTCCCTGGGGCCCCTCTCCTCTGCTCCCCAACTCCTCCTGTCCCCCACGAACGGGCTGAGTCCCTCTGCTGAGTCCCCCCAGGCAGCAGTGTGTGTCACTCATTCTGTAACAGACACCAACGTGGGCCACACACAGTAGGTCTCTGTCAGTGTGAGCAAAAGAGAGAGTGGACTGGTCAGGCAGGACACCAGGAGAGGACAGTGATCAAGGAGGAAGCAGATTTGTGGATTTTACTCACAAGGTAGGAGCTGGAAAAAATTTCATTGTGACAATGTGTCTTATGCAGAGGAAAAGCGTTTATTGAAGGATTTAACAATGGCCAGTATGGACCAAAATATGCCAAGGGAGAGAGTGGGAGGTATTCAGGACTTGGGGGTGGCTGGTGAGGCCCTGGAGAGGAGCCCGGTGGGACCCAGGGGCCCAGGCTCTAAAGACCATGAGATGCCGGGAGCAAGGACCATGGGAAGCCCCTTCAGGTGGTGCTGGAAGCGGGGGCAGCTTTCCATTAGGGGGTGATGGACATGAGCTTGATGCCCTCCTCATCTGCCTTCATCTGCAGCTGGGCTGCTGTATGCCCAACTCTGGAGACTGAGCACAGAAATTCTGGAGGACTTGATGACAATCCAACTTCAGGGCTATGACATGCAGCCCAGGACACATCCTGAGATGCCTGAAGCTGCAAGAATTACATGGGTCTGTGGCTGGAGTCTCAGATCTTGCACTGGCAGCAAACAGGGACACAGCAGCTGGACTGGGAGCAGCAGGGTTTGCAGCAGCTGGACTGGGAGCAGCAGGGTTTGCAGCAGCTGGACTGGGAACAGCAGGGTTTGCAGCAGCTGGACTGGGAGCAGCAAACAGGGACACAGCAGCTGGACTGGGAGCAGCAAGGTTTGCAGCAGCTGGACTGGGAGCAACAGGGTCTGCAGCAGCTGGACTGGGAGCAGCAAACAGGAACACAGCAGCTGGACTGGGAGCAGCAGGGTTTGCAGCAGCTGGACTGGGAGCAGCAAACAGGAACACAGCAGCTGGACTGGGAGCAGCAGGGTTTGCAGCAGCTGGACTGGGAGCAGCAAACAGGAACGCAGCAGCTGGACTGGGAGCAGCAGGGTTTGCAGCAGCTGGACTGGGAGCAACAGGGTCTGCAGCAGCTGGACTGGGAGCAGCCACAGGAGCCACAGCCCCCCTTGGAGCCCCCACAGGAGCCACAACCCCCCTTAGACCCACCACAGGAGCCACAGCCCCTTTTGGAGCCCCCACATGAGCCACAGCCCCCCTTGGAGCCTCCACACGAGCCACAGCCCCCTCTGCCACAACTGGAGCAAGAGCAGGCTGGCACACAGCAGCACACGGGCTTGCAGCAGCAGATGGGCACACAGCAGCTGGAGCCACAGCCCCCACAGCTGGAGCCGCAGCCCCCACAGCTGGAGCCGCAGCCCCCACAGCTGGAGCCGCAGCCTCCAGAACAGCCAGAGCAGCCCATGGTTCTGATGGGTTGAGGGTGGAGCAGGTCAGAGGAGCAGGTGGAGGGAGAGCAGGTGCTGAGTGTGGGGCCTCCGGGGCTGGAGCCTTATATACCTGCCGGGTGTTTATACTCAACACATGACTTCCTCTTTTGTGTTTACCTACTTCAAACGCACACGTTATTGTTAAACTCTACAGTCCCGTGAGCCCCCAGTAGCTCACGACGAGGTCTGCTTCCTTGATTTCTAAATGTGGTTTCCTCCTCAGGGTGTTTCTCTTTGTAAACAGAGCCTGTGCTCCCAGCTCAGGGAGCCCTGAGATCTGATCACCCCTGGGCGGTGAGTCACCGTCCTTGATTTTCCTATTTCTGCTCAACGATAAACCTCTGTAAGGTTCTATTTCTCTTCTGAAAAATCAATTGGTGTCATTTCTGTAAATAAAACTATTGGGCAGAAAAATAAAAGACTACTTGTAGTCCCAGACCCCAACACTGCCGCCTCAGTATTTTGTTGAACTTGAGAAGCAGGGTTTGAAGTCCTTTGCCTCTCTGACCTTCCTGTTGTCTGTTTCCTGCCTCCCCTCCGCTCAGTTCATCCCCCCAAACTCGAATTAGACCCACCATTCTTCTCTTCCCAGGACCTGGCTTCACAAACCGCCATAACGCCTCCTATGCTTTTTAGTTTTCTTCGGTCCATTTTTATAAAAATCCCATGCGTACTGACTGTCTTTGAGGGCTGTGAGAATAGTTTGGGTGGATTGGCCACCATTTGGTTAGACACCTTCTCCGATGGAACTTCACTTTCTAGGAAATTGATTTTAATTTTCCTATTGAGGTGACAGTTACATCCAGAGACGTAGTTCAAGTATTTTGAATCCATGACCGCACCAGTCTCGCTCTGCAGGCTGTGATGTAACTGCCACCCTGGTCGTGCTGGATGGTCCCCATCATGCAGAGTCTCTGGCCCTTCCAGCCCCAGGCCCACAGCCCCTCCCTTCTGACGGGCTTTGCCTGCAGCTGGAGGCTCATAAAGGATATCGGAAAGCATATATCCTGGCTTCCTTCACTCAGCGCCTTGTCCTGTGTTTCAGAGACGAGCATGGACTTTTCATCGCCAAGTCGTGTCCCAGGTGACAGTGATCCCCCGGGGGACACCTTTCACCCCTGTTCGCAGATCCCTGCATCGTGTCCAGCGCGGGGCCGAGATGAATGGGACCCCGTGAGCGTCCTCGCGCTGTTACCGTCTTCCTGGCGCGTGACATATGTACCGGGTGTCCGGTTCCGCAGCGTCGGGGCTCACACGTGGGTTTGCGCGCGTCTTTCTGAGAATGCGTCTTGTTTGCTTCGGTTACACGTGTAGACGTGGGATGTGGACTGTGGGTGGGGAACCGCGGCAAGGGCTTAACTTCATCAGAGCCTGGCGGTTTTCGTGACACTCATGCCATTTTCAACCTTCTGGTGGGTCTGAGCGTACCAGCGACTCCCTGTCTCCCCTTATATTTGCAGATCGTAAAACCCTGCAGTGTTCCCATGGGTGGGCAGCGATGGCTCACGTTCACCTCGATTTGCATCTCTCTGGTGACTAAGGTTGTCGAGCACCTTCCCACACGCTTACTGGCCATTTGTATACTTTTCTGGAAAAAAAGTTTGTTCTATTTTGGGGCCCATTTTATTGTGGGGTTTTATTTTTTTCTCTTTATTTCCATGATTGATTTATTGGAATTCTCACAAATTATATCTAACTAAGCTGTGTATATATGTATAGTATATATATTTCTCCTATTACTTGCTTTGCCTCATTATTGTCCTGATCTCTTTTTTTGTTTACAGATTGCCTTGATGCAGACCATTTTTAAAGTCTCTGTTGAATTCATTGCAGTATTGCTGCTGTTTCTTGTTTTAGCTTTTTGGCTGTGAAGCGAGCGGAGTCTTGGGTCCCTGACCAGGGATCAAATCCACAACCCCTGCATTGGAAGGCACGATCTCAGCCACTGGACCACCTGGTAGTCCTTGTCTTGATGCCCTAAAAGCATCCTTTGACAGGATTTTTTTTTTTTTTTTACTTTCATGATCTACTTGAACACTTTTTATCTTTGATGGTTACTGGGGCTTCCCTGGCTCAGAGGTTAAAGCCTCTGCCTCCAATGCGGGATCCCTGGGTTGGGAAGATCCCCTGGAGAAGGAAACGGTAACCCACTCCAGTATTCTTGCCTGGAGAATCCCATGGATGGAGAAGCCTGGTAGGCTACAGTCCACGGGGTCGCAAAGAGTCGGACACGACTGAGCGACGGAACGGAAGGATGCCTTCTTCTGAGCCCTCTGGAAAATCTGCTAGCTTTCCTTCTAGGAGTGTCCATTTTTGTTTTTACGTTTAGTTCTGTGATGGATGGCAAACTCGATTTGTGTGAGTGAGTGTCGGGCAGGGGCTCATTTCCCTCACACTTATCCAGCTGCCTCAGGATCTGGGGCTGCAAAGATGCGACAGGCTTGGGGGATAAACTGCATCACAGCGGGGGGTGGTGACAGGAGCAGAATCATTCTAGAGATGGCTGGTTGGGCGGTGGATGCTTTTAAGACTTGAAGGCCCTTCCCCACCCCCGGGGTAACCAGACCCAAGGAAACGAACCTGGGCCCCGCGGGCCAGGCAGAGCAGTGGGGGCCGAGGGGGCTCCTGGGCACACGTCTCAGTTCTTGAAGGAGGTTCAGGTGCTGGGGAGCCGCTCTGAAATGGGGCGGCGATGGGGATGGAGCCAGGACTCCATAGGCGGCGTGGGTTCCTTCTGTCCCACCAGCTCCTCTCAGTTCTGCTGCTGAAACACATTAGGGATTTGGCTGGCTTCCCTGGTGGCTCAGGTGGTAAAAACGTCTGCCTGCAATGCGGGAGACCGGGGTTCGATCCCTGGGTCGGGAAGATCCCCTGGAGAAGGAGATGGAAACCCACTCCAGTACTGTTGCCTGGAAAATTCCATGGTCGGAGGTGCCTGGTGGGCTGTAGTCCATGGGATCGCAAAGAGTTGGACATGACTGAGCGGCTTTGCTTCCTTCACCACCTTCACCCGACTCGCACAGCACTTTCTACACACTGGCCCCACTTCCAGTCACTTTGTGAACATCCACGCCACTAATCAAAACCCCTGTGACAGCCGTGCTCTCGTGGGGGGTGATTGCAGATTCCCTGCCTGCAGGTGTGGCCCCCTGCAAGGCCTTGGAGAGGTTTGCGATTAGAGTGGGTATGTTTTAGTTGGAATCTCGGTGTCCTTGGCTGCTCTGCCACCTTCTAAGTGTTTTCACTGACCAATTGGGCTTGAGAATTCTGTGTCTCCCCAGCTTTATGGACTTTCTTCTGAGAAATGGAGTATTCCTGCCATTTCAGCAAACAAGGATGCTTTCCAGCCCCCAAATGTGAATTTCTGAGCCTTGAGGACACCCAGGAAGGAGCGCAACAGTTGCCATCTGGTAACCAACCAGGCTGCGGCCCTTGCCTTCCTTGAGCTCCGAGGAGCTTAGGACGCTGGCCCCAGACAGCTGAGATGCACACGAACAGACGACTTCAGTGAGCCCAGACTCCCGCATCTTCCCATACCTAGAAAAGCACTGAATCCCTTAGCTTGAGATATCTGGTTTTAATTCACAAAAATACTTTTGATGTTCAGATGACCGGCCCCTTGTTGCAAACTTCTACATAACCTGACTACTCCCCCTGCCTCCAAGGAGCAGTTCTCTCAGGATTGCTTGAGATCCTACCTCCCAGGCTTGGAAGTCCTAAAAATTTCCATCTAGTAAATATCTGTCTAGTCAAGACTATGGTTTTTCCTGTGGTCATGTATGGATGTGAGAGTTGGACTGTGAAGAAGGCTGATTGCCGAAGAATTGATGCTTTTGAACTGTGGTGTTGGAGAAGACTCTTGAGAGTCCCTTGGACTGCAAGGAGATCCAACCAGTCCATTCTAAAGGAGACCAGTCCTGGGTGTTCATTGGAAGGACTGATGCTAAAGCTGAAACTCCAATACTTTGGCCACCTCATGCAAAGAGTTGACTCACTGGAAAAGACTCTGATGCTGGGAAAGGTTGGGGGCGGGAGGAGACAGGGACGACAGAGAATGAGATGGCTGGATGGCATCACCGACTCTGTGGACATGCGTTTGAGTGAGCTCCGGGAGTTGGTGATGGACAGGGAGGCCTGGCGTGCTGTGATTCATGGGGTCGCGGAGAGTCGGACACGACTGAGCGACTGAACTGAACTGAAATAAAGCATAACTCTCAACGTTTTTCTCCAAATGCTTTGCCGGGCGCAGCCGCAGCCGCTACCCGGGGCAGCACGGAGCTGTCTGCGTTCTCCGCGGAGGCGCCGGGGCTTCTCCGGGGCGGCTGGCCTGCCTGGCCTGCAGTATCCTTCCCAACCGGGGCGCTGAGCGGCCCCCAGCTCCGCCCGCTGTCCGCCGGGACGCAGCGGTTGCGCCGCCAAACCGGCCGCTGCGCCGGTGCCTTCTTGCCGGTGCCCGTGACGCCGGCCCCGCGCGGCCCCTCGCCGTGGGGCGGGAGCGCCCCGGTCACCCCGGACCAAGGAGGAGCGATGCGGCAGCGTGCCAGGCCCGCTCGGGCAGCTCAGGGGCCACGCGGAGCTTCCAGGGGGCCCGCCGGCGCCACCATCGCCCCACCCGCTGCCCGGTTCCCAAGGGCGGGCAGGGCCTGGTAACAGCCCCAAGTCAGCCTCTGTCGGTACTTGAGGTGGGTTTTCGACTTGGTAGTCTTAAGCCCGTCCTTTTTACTCTGATGTGCGTTTCAGGGTATCCATTTTTCTCCAAGTGCTGATTTGGTTGCCTTCAGTAAACTCCATACACAATGATTCATCATCTTTGCCTAGATTCCTTATTTCATGAGTGGTTCAGGATGTTGAGTTTCTGATCCTGTGGTTTCTCCTCATTCATAAGCTGGAATTCTTGCTTTCACTTTATGATTACCATGAGATGGAGTTTGTGCATAAAAACTGGATAAAGCTACTGTCCCTTTCTCATGGTTAAAGGAATGAATCAGTTCTCAGCCTCCTCCAAAGGCCAACTAATAGAGTTTGTGTTTTGCACATTTTTTCTGTAAGTGAAAAAAAGAAATGATTGATAAACACAAACGGTCGCTCCTGTTGGACGCTGTGTGAGCACATGCTTTAGACCCTCACACTGTGAAATGACTCCAACAATCCAGTTAATTCACACGCCTGTCGCCTCAGAGCCAGCCTTCTCCCGTGATGAGAGCACTTGATAATCTATTGTCTTAACAAAGTTCAAGCACGCAACCCATTATTAAGTACAGTCGCCGTGCTGTACACCAGCCGCCAGGACTTCCCCTCTCGTAGCTGAATGCTGTGCCCTTTAAGCAACAGGCCCCTGTTTCCGTCACCTCCCCTGTCCCTGGCAGGGTGTGTGTTAGCCACTCAGCCACGCATGACTATTTGCAACCTCGTGGACTATAGCCCGCCAGGCTCCTCTGTCCCCAGGACTCTCCAGGCAAGGATACTGGAGGGGGTTGCCATTCCCTTCTCCAGGAGAGCTTCCCAACACAGGGACCGAACTTGGGTCTCCTGCGTTGCAGGCAGATTCTTTCCCATCTGAGCCGCCAGGGAGGCCCAGTCCCTGGAAACCACCATTCTGCTCTCTCTTACCATGAGTTCAGGTGTTTTAGTTTCCTCATGTGAATGAGACCTCGCAGCGTCTGCCTTTTTATGTGCAGCTTATTTCACTTAGCACAGTGTCTTCCGGGTTCATTCGTGTTGCCACCCATGGCAGGATTTCCTTCTTTTGTAAGGTTGTATGCTGTTTCATTGGGCTTCTCTGGTGGTTCAGTGGTAAAGAATCTGCTGCCAATGCAGAAGATTCGAGTTTGACTCCTGGGTCGGGAAGATCCCCTGGAGAAGGAAATGGAAACCAGCTCCAGTATTCTTGCCTGGGAAATCCCAAGGACAGAGGAGCCTGGCGGGCTGCAGTCCGTGGGGCCACAGAGTCAGACACGACTGAACGAGTTAACGGTAGCATACTGTCCCACGTGTGTAAACCACCTCAGTCTCTTGAGAGGCAACCACATGCCTTCATCTGTCAGTGGACACCTGGCGTGCTTCTGTGTCTTGGCTGCTGTGCTTAATGCTGATGACCGCGGGAGTGCAGACAGCTCTTTGACACACTATGCTCATTTCTTTCGGAAACAATTCCAGATAAGGCATGCTGGATTGTATGGCAGTTCTAGTTTTAATTTTTTGAGGAACCTCCATGCTCCTCTCCATAAGGGCTGCACCAAGCTACCTTCCCGCCAGTAACACACAGGGCCCCTTTCCTCCAAGTCCTCACCGAGCTCCTCATCTCTTGTCGTGATGATGGCCCTTCTGAGGGGCGCAAGGTGGGACCACATCGTGGTTCTGACTGGCATCTCACTGATGGTTAGTGACGCTGAGCACTGTTTGCGGTGTTCCCGTCGGCCTTTTGTCCGTCTTCTTGGAAAAATATCTGTTCATGTTCTCTGCCCATTTTTAGTCCAATTGTTTGTATTTGCCACTGAGTTGTGTAAGTCCCTTATATGTGTATACTAAGCCCTTGCCTGGAGAATCCCAGGGACGGGGGAGCCTGGTGGGCTTCCGTCTGTGGGGTCGCACAGAGTCGGACACGACTGAAGCGACTTAGCAGCAGCAGCAGCAGCAAGCCCTTATCCGATAAATGCTTTGCAGGCATTCCCTCAGCCCCCCAGCTTGTCTTTTCACTCTGTCGACGGTCTCCCTTGCTGGGCAGAAACTGCTTGATTGACGTTTCACTTTGTCGACTCTCCCTTGCTGGGCAGAAACTGCTTGATTGACGTTTCACTCTGTTGACGTCTCCCTTGCTGGGCAGAGACTGCTTGATTGACATTTCACTCTGTTGGGCAGAGACTGCTTGATTGACGTTTCACTCTGTCGATGTCTCCCTTGCTGGGCAGAGACTGCTTGATTGACGTTTCACTCTGTCGACGGTCTTCCTTGCTGGGCAGAGACTGCTTGATTGACGTTTCACTCTGTCGACGGTCTCCCTTGCTGGGCAGAGACTGCTTGATTGACGTTTCACTCTGTCGACGGTCTTCCTTACTGGGCAGAGACTGCTTGATTGACGTTTCACTCTGTCGACGTCTCCCTTGCTGGGCAGAGACTGCTTGATTGACGTTTCACTCTGTCGACGTCTCCCTTGCTGGGCAGAGACTGCTTGATTGACGTTTCACTCTGTTGGGCAGAGACTGCTTGATTGACGTTTCACTCTGTTGGGCAGAGACTGCTTGATTGACGTTGTCCCGCTTGTTTATTTTTGCTGTGGCCTCTGTGCTGCCATCTGTGCTGAACCTTTGTTGGGAATGTTTTGATCCCGCCTGTTCAGATTTTGTGTTTCTTCATGATTTGGTCTTCATCGTGTGTGTCTGGGTTATTTTGTCTGATAAGAATATACATATTGTGTTTGTCTCTGGTTCCCAGCACAGAGCCCCTGGAACCCTTGGGATTTCCTTAGTGATGGGAGTGTCTGTCATTCATTAGAAGTCCCGTTTGAGCACCTGAGTGGTTCCTAACCGGGTGACTCAGGCGGGACCCCTGGAGCATCTCAGGATGGGGCTGGCCATCAGAAAGACTAGTGATCAGAGAGAACTCTCAGGCTGACCCACTGACGTCTGGGAAGGGGGGAGCTGCAGACCAAGCTCTGCGAAAGCTCTTCAACAGCAGGGTTAGTGAGTGTCCAGGCTGATGAACACGTGGAGATTCAGGGAGAGCAGACGGCTGGAGAGGACATGGAAGCAGCGCACCCTCTGCTCACGCCGTGCCCTGTGCGTCTCCCCCATCTGGCCATTCCTGAATCATATCCTTTTATGCTAGATCAGTAATCTAGTAGGCAACATGTTCCCTTGAACTCTGTGAGCTGCCCTAGCACACCAGTCAACCCCAAGGAGGGGGTTGCTGAGCCTCTGCTCTGTGTCCAGTCAGTTTAGAAGCACCGGTGACAACCTGGACTTGATGTTGCTCTCTGAGGTTGAAAGTGGGCCGTTGAAGGACTGAGCAGTAACCCCTGGGTCAGACACTCACTCCAGGTAGACGGTGTCAGAACAGAATGGAGTTAAATTTGTGAGATAGCTGGTCAGTGACCGCAGAGAACTAAAAACATTGTCTGGTGGTATTGAAAAAATACACATTGGAGTTTCCAACTTGTTGGTGCCAACTAAAAACCGTCCCTCACCCTCTGGTTCTGTAAGAATGAGGTCACGAGCCACTGCAGTCACTGACCTTCAACACCCTCTGAAAGGAGGTCAGGAATGAAGCACTCTGTGCTCTGGGAAGAAAACTAGCAGAACAGGCCCTCGGAGAGATATTTATCAGGAGAAGGACTGATGAGCTGGGTGTCTTGAGTCTTCTCCTGTCTAGAAAAGCACTAAAATCATTAGCTGAGACATCTGATTCCCGGGACCAGCGGCAACCTTCTGCCAAAATGCTCTGCCAACCAAGGCTTGGTTGCACAGTCTCCTCCTTCGCCAAAATCACACACACTGAGCTCTTGCCTTACCTTTGCACAGCAATTCCTTGGAGCAGCTGAAATAGCTTAAATAAAACTTAACTCACAACTCTCAACTTGTGCATTTTTTTCTTTTTTTTCAGTTGACATTGGTGTTTAATTGTTCATAATAGACTTGTGTGATCTGGGCATTTCTGTGGTATCTGTTAAAATGTCCCCTCTTTCATGTCTGATTTCATTGGAATCTTCTCTCTTTTTTATTGAAATGCATATTATTTTATTATAACTTGCTTTCCTTTTGTTCTTTTAAAAACTTTTTAAAATTTTACATTGGCGGATAGCCGATTAACAATGCTGTGGTCAAGTCTTCTTTTTCTCTCTTTTTTCCAGTTAATCTGGCTGAAGGTTCATCTGTTCTGTTTCTTTTGAAAAGCCCAGCTCTTGGTCTCCTGGACATTTCCTATTGCTTTGTAGCCTCAGTTTCATTTGTTTCTGCTCTGACCTTTGTTATTTTCTTCCCATTGCTAACTTGGAGCTTAGTCCGCTCTTCTCTTTCTAGCTCCTTGAGATGTGAAGGCTGCCTTCTTGAGGCCTTTCCTTTTTCTTTATGTGATTGTTTATCGCTGTAAACTTTGTCTTAGGCCATTTGGGCTGCTATGACAAAATACCGCTGATGGGGTGGCTTATAAATGATGGGGAATTATTTCTCACATTTATGGAGACAGGTAGCTCCGAGATGCTGGTGCTGGAGGGTCTGGTGTGCGGGGTGCCTGCTCCCGGGTTGATCGGCGGCACCCTGCCGCGTGTCCTCACATGGCAGGAGGGGCGAGGGAGTTCTGTGGGGTCTCTTTTATAAGAACACTAATCCCATTGTTGAGGGGCCCACTCCCACGACCTGAGCACCTTCCAAAGACCCCACATCCAAACATCGTTACATGGATGCTGGGTTTTAGTGCAGGGTCCTGGGGCCGGGGGGTGGGACAGACGCGGCTGTTCAAGCTGCAGGAACGTCTCTCTTGGAACTGCTTTTGCTGCACCCCATGAGTTTTGGTATGTTGTGTTTCCGTTTTTGTTTGTTTCAGGATATTGGTCTTTTTCTTTGACACACTGGTTGGTGACCTCTTCCATTTCCCTGTTAGTGATTTCTAGTCTCATGCCATTGTGGTCAGAAAGGACACTTGATACTATTTCAGTCTTAAATATATTGAGACTCTTTTCGTGACCTGACATGTGAGAATGAAGAGTGGAGAATGTTCCATGTGATTCTATTGGATGGACCATTACATAGATATCTGCTAAGTCCTTCTGATATAATGTGTAATTCAAACCCAGTGTTTCGTTATTTATTTTCTGTCTGGAGAGTCTATCCATTGCTGAATGTGGGGCACTGGAGGGTTCCCTACCATCACTGCATCTATGTCTAGTTCTGCTTTAAGGTCCGCTGATGCTTGTATAATGTATTTAATTGCTCCAATGTTGGCTGCATCTATATTTACAGCTGTAATCCTCATGATGAATTCACTCTTTTGCTGTTATATAATGACATTTTGCCTCTAGTTACAGTTTTTCACTAACAAATCTATTTTCTCTGATGTAAGCGTATCTTTCGCTATTCTTTTTCATGGAATATCTTTTTCCTTCCCTTCATTTTTAGCCTATGTACCCTTCATTTTTAGCCTATATATGTCCTTGAAGTTCAAATGAATCTCTGTAGAAAGCATCATATAATTGAGTCTTAAAAAAAATGCCACTCAGCCACTGTGTCTAGGGTTGGAGGCAGGGTAGGCAGGTAAAATTCAGGAGGCCATTGGAGCCTGGGTTTCACATAGACAAATTATTTTTAAGAATAAGGATGGCCCAGGTGTCTCACGGGTGTGAATACTTCTGAGCTCAGGGGGGACCGACGCCATGCTGTTCCTCCTGCGGCCCACACGATGTCGCTGCAGGACCTCCCAGGAGCCGGCCCTGCGCATCCCAGGTGGAGGCAGGGCGTCCCCCTGAAGTTACAGAGAGAAACCTTTGTATCTGGGTGCAGGCAGTGTGTCAACGTGTCCAGCGAACTCCCAGTAACTGCCTCTGGGTGGGCTCCCTCCCCAGGGGATGAGAGGCTTGCGTTTCCTTGGGGGTCTTTAGAGTCAGCCTTCATTCTTTTTAGGGATTTTCTGATGGCTCAGATGGTAAAGAGTCTGCCTGCTATGCGGGAGACCCAGGTTCCATCCCTGGGTGGGGAAGATCCCCTGGAGAAGGGAATGGCTACCCAGTCCAGTATTCTTGCCTGGAGAATCCCATTGACAGAGGAGCCTGGCGGGATGCAGTCCATGGGGTCGCAAAGAGGTGGACACGACTGAGTGACCAGCAGTTTTCATTCCCTTCGGTGTCTTTAAGATCCCCGGGTCCTGCAAGCAGGGGAGGCGGGGGCTCCTGAAACCTTCCCGCTGAGCCGTCAGCGCAGCAGGGGCCTCGCCCCTCCCTGATACCCACCTGGCAATGAGCAGCCTGAGCTGCCCAAGTGTTTACACACAGCATGTTAGGCAGTTTTGACTTTTTGAGGGTGAAACATGTGTTTTAAAATCCTTTCCCTGCTCCAGGTCAGGGAGCTCACTTGTAGGCTGATTCTGAGTACTTTCCTTGCGTGTACCCCTCTCTGAGTGCTTCTCGTGAGTATACCCCTCTCTGAAGTTCTAATGCTTCTCCCAGTAGGCAGATTTACGCATCTGCATGTCAACACACAGCTTTGCATAGACTCCCTGTCACCCACCGTGGTCCTCAATCTCCCCGCTGAGGATGTACTACCAGCAGAGATCCCAGGGAACAAGGGGAGAGCAGCACATCCCCTTCACTTTCTGGTGGGCGTCCCATGGGGCTCAGAGGGCAGATCACATGGGTTTTCAGTCCTCTGTCACCTTAGTCCAAAATACATTGAGAACAAAGGTACAGGGTAAATCTTTTTTTTAAGATGGTAGAATGCTGATTTATCTGCGGGAGGCAGACGCAGGCTTGTGGAGGGTAACGCAAGAAGAATAATCACAACAGTGGTTCACGTGCAGTGAACAGAACCTGCCCAAGAACAAGCATCAGTGGCCAGGATGGCCCCACGAGGCTGGTCCTCCACTAAACTACTGGACGTCGTCTGAACATGCATTGACACACGGTAGCGATGGACCAATGATGCCATTGACCCAAAGTAATCACACAGCCGATTCTACCATCTCCCAGAGGGCTATGTAGGAACTGAATAAAAATTCTGCAAAGATGTGGAAGCAGAAAGGTCCCGGGATCACCAGAGAGGGAGAGTCAGCCTTCAGGTGTGGGGCCTGGGTCCTGAGAGGCAGGGCTGGGTCAGGACAGGAGGCAGAGACGGGGGGACCTGGCACCTGATCCTCTGAAATCAGGCACAGTGGTGGTGGCGGGCGGTTCGCGGGCCCTTTCTTATGTGTCGGGAGATGCTCTGAGTGTCCTTCAGACGTGCCCCACTGATGCTCACACTGGACCCTGGGGATGGGAGCAGCTCTAAGCCCCTGTGTGTGTGATGGGACCATGGCCCCACAGGGCAGGCACTCAGAGCCTGGGCCACATAGGAGGATGCTGGCAGGGCCCGGCTCCTGGGGAGGAAGATGGGGGCTCCTCTGGTGTCCACAGCTAAGACAAGCTGGAGGTGGGCTGGGGCTCATGCTGGAGAACCAAGTACCAGAGAGAAGATGGACTGGGTTCATACAACGAAATGTGACTGAATTTTCAAAACTGTAATATTCATCAAGTAAAGGGAAAGAAAGAAAGTCTGTAGCGCAGCGTATATGTCATTTTCAAATAAAACATCAAAAGATACACTGTGTTTCCCAGATCTTTCTTGCGGGAAATTGGGGAGATCAGTGGAGTCCAGGGCCTCCTTAACAGGGTGGCAGGGTGGGAATAACACAAACCAAGTCAGGGAAAAACAATTTTCAAAAGAAATTTTTGACGCAGATTTGATAGTAATCTCCCGGTCCCCTTGGAAGATGCAAGAAGCATTAGCGTGGGGATGAGGAAGAGATTCCGCTGTTCAGAGTGTTACACTCCAGGCATCCGTTGCTGGTCCCTGCTCTGATCATCATTTGTAATCACTCAGGATTAATCCCCATGTTATGGGTTCCCATCAGGCCCTCTCCTATCGCTCTTCTTTGATGTGAGTCAGTCCCGAGGGATGGATCCTGTCACGGTTTGTCAAGGAGCCAAGGGTCCTGCAGTTCTGGCCTCCTGTCCTGTAGGGACTGCTTGCCTGTTTTCTAGTACTTGAGTGATGCCGTGTCCACAGGTGCTGTTTCAGGGGTGACTTTGTTCCCATCAGGTGTCTGCAGATACTGCTCCTGCATCGCTGGGTTTGGATGTTTCCAAGAGACAGGGCTCACATTGACCAGATAGCCACAGCCTCCCCACCCCATGGCCCCGGGACTGGGGCATTGGTGTTTTCTCAACATTTCTTAAAGCCTGTGGAATTCTACTCATAATCGCCTGATGTCTTAGTCCCGAGCAGTTTGCATCTGTTTTCTCCTGGAACATCTTATCCTCCTTTCAGCTAAACTTGCAGATTTCCTTCAGTCGTGGCAAGTTTCTTGTATTTGAGGAATACGTTTCCGTCCCACTCACGGGGTCCTTACGCTCGTGCTGAGGCTGGGTGCCCTTCCCTACCAGGTAGCTGGTTGCCTCTCTGGCGGCACAGCTCTGCGTTTCCGCCTGCGTGGTGAGCCTCCCAGGTCTTTCTTCTTCCTCGTGCAGCTTCTCAGTTTGCACGACTCTCTGTCGGGCTCCACGCTCCCGCTTCATGCATTCTGTCTGCAGTGACCTCTGATGGTCCACTTGTGTCTGTAGGGCTCCACTTCTCCCTTTTCTAACTTCTAGAGTTGTGTCATTTCATATGAGCCTTATTCAAATGATTCCGCCATATTTGAATTTACTGTGTAGCTCAAGTGTCTGTAGGAAATGGCCTTTTTCCCCTGGATTATGTTTTAATTGAGACTGATTGCTCTTCTCTTCTTCAGCTTCTCTGTGTCTTTTGGGTGGAGAATTTCATCCATTTGCATTTAAGTGCTTATCAGTGTGCAGGGGCACACGTTGGGCCTCCTGTCTGTCTCAGGCTGCTCTGCAGGGTTTTCTTCTTTCCCTTTCTGCCCTTTTATGATGTGATGATTTTCTGGAGTGGTGGGCCTTGACTCCTATCTATCTTTTTGTATCTTCTGCTGGTATTGATTTCTGACTGCTGTGAGGTTTAGATGAAACTCTTAGAGTCATGACAGCTTACGCATTTGACATGCTATTTGTATTTATATTTGTGTATGATTATGTACTCATAGATTTCATCCCAATTAAAAAATTAATGTTTACCTTTCTCCAGTTTTGTCTCTTCGGAGTCTTTTAGAGTTTGGTGCCTGATTCCAATGGCATGACCGAGTAGCATTTCTTCGTCATGTTCCTTTCTGGATAACCAGGTGTTCCAGATTCATCTTGGTACTTCCATTTCTCCCCAGTACTCAGGTCCCCTTAAGATACATAAAGTGATGTTGCACCAGAGCAGTCTTGGCACAGGAGTGCTCATGGCTACTGGGTTGGTCAGTTTTTTAGGTCTTTCAATGGAATGGAATACTGTTTGTTTTTTTTTTAAAGATAATATTAATACATATCGTGATTTCATTTTGCTATTTCTGACTCAAATATAGCCACAGACCCCGTAGCTGGAGTCGCAGCCCCCAGAGTATGGAATAGTGTATTAATGTGTCTGGTGGACCCTTAGTAACTGCCTCTGGTGGGCTCCCACCCCAGGTATGAGAAGTCTTATTTTCACTTGGGGAGTCTTTAGAGTCAGCCTTCATCCCCTGTGATGTTTTGATTACCTCGAGGGTCACTGAGTCCTGTAAAGTGGTCTCAGGCCTGAGCAGGTGACGTGGGGGCTCCTGAAAGCTTCCCGGTGAGCTGTCAGCGCAGAGGGGCCTCGCCCCTCCCTGATGCCCACCCAGCGATGAGCAGCCTGAGCTGCCCCAGGAGGAGGGTCTCCTGTGAGGCAGAGATGCTGCTGTGTTGTCAAGTGGCGTGTGTTAGTTCATTCTTACCCTCTGATGGGAGACCCAGGGATGCTTCAATGCGCTTTCCTGATCCGCATCGGGGACCAGACCCGGTAGTTCAGTTCAGTTCAGTTCAGTTGCTCAGTCGTGTCCAACTCTTTGCGACCCCATGGACTGCAGCACTCCAGGCCTCCCTGTCCATCACCAAAGCCTGGAGTCCAGTAGAACCATTTTTAAATGCTTTCCTAGAATATGTTCCTCTTTGAAATTCTAATGAGCTTCCCTTCAGACAAGTTTGCACATCTGCTCGCCAAGAGCCAGCCTTGCACAGAATTGTGGCCTCAGAACTGCTCCTCACGCCCACCCACGGCCCTCAGGCTCCAAGCGAGGAACTGGTCACGAGCATCGGAGAGGAGAGGGGGCACCTCCCCTCCGGTCTCTTGCCGGCCTCCGATGGGACTTGGTGGGAGGGTCCGGTGGGCTTTCAGTCCTGTCTCCCGAAACCACAATGCCCTGAAAGCCCAGGTGCAGGGAGCAACATGCAGATGATCAAACATTGCTGTAGCTGAGCTCGGTGACCTGCAGGCTGGTGGAGAGGGCTGCAAATGGGGACATCCACAGCAGCGATGCCTTTTCAGGGGACAGCGCAGGCACAAGCCCGCGTCAGCTCCCAGGCTGGTCCGCACCAGGCTGGTCCTCCACTGAACTACTGGACGTTGTCTAAAGCTGTGTGGACGCAAGGTGGTGATGGGCAGAAGGATGCCTGTGTCTCTGAACTAGCCACACAGGCAACTGTACCAGCTCCCAGGAGGCTTTTGAGGAAATAACGAACAATTCTTCAAAGACGTGGAAGCAGATGTTTCAGGGATCAGGACGAGGGGGAATCACCCTACAGGTGTGGGGCCTGGGTCCTGAGAGGCAGGGCTGGGTCGGGACAGGAGGCAGAGACGGGGGGACCTGGCACCTGAGCCTCTGAAATCAGGCACAGTGATGGTGGCGGGCGGTTCGCGGGCCCTTTCTTATGTGTCGGGAGATGCTCTGAGTGTCCTTCAGACGTGCCCCACTGATTCTCACACTGGATCCTGGAGACGGGAGTAGCTCTAAGCCCCTGTGCGTGTGATGGGACCATGGCCCCACAGGGCAGGCACTCAGAGCCTGGGCCACATAGGAGGATGCTGGCAGGGCCTGGCTCCTGGGGAGGAAGATGGGGGCTTCTCTGGTGTCCACAGCTAAGACAAGCTGGAGGTGGGCTGGGGGCTCATGCTGGAGAACCAAGTACCAGAGAGAAGATGGATTGGGTTCATACAACAAAAGGTGACTGAATTTTCAAAAATGTAATATTCATCAAGTAAAAGGAAAGAAAGAAAGTCTGTAGCGCAGCATATGTGTCATTTTCAAATAAAACATCAAAAGATACACTGTGTTTCCCAGATCTTCTTTCTTGCGGGAAATTGGGGAGATCAGTGGAGTCCAGGGCCTCCTTAACAGGGTGGCAGGGTGGGAATAACACAAACCAAGTCAGGGAAAAACAGTTTTCAAAAGAAATTTGTGACGCAGATTTGATAGTAATCTCCCGGTCCCCTTGGAAGATGCAAGAAGCATTAGCGTGGGGATGAGGAAGAGATTCTGCCGTTCACAGTGTTACACTCCAGGCATCCGTTGCTGGTCCCTGCTCTGATCATCATTTGTAATCACTCAGGATTAATCCCCATGTTATGGGTTCCCATCAGGCCTGTCCTATCACTCTTCTTTGATGTGAGTCAGTCCCGAGGGATGGGTCCTGTCACGCTTTGTCAAGGAGCCAAAGGTCCTGCAGTTCTGGCCTCCTGTCCTGTAGGGACTGCTTGCCTGTTTTCTAGTACTTGAGTGATGCCATGTCCACAGGTACTGTTTCAGGGGTGACTTTGTTCCCATCAGGTGTTTGCAGATACTGCTCCTGCATCGCTGGGTTTGGATGTTTCCAGGAGACAGGGCTCACATTGACCAGATAGCCACAGCCTCCCCACCCCATGGCCCCTGGACTGGGGCATTGGTGTTTTCGCAACATTTCTTAAAGCCTGTGGAATTCTACAGCCTGATATCTTAGTCCCGAGCAGTTTGCATCTGTTTTCTCCTGGAACATGTTATCCCCTTTTCAGCTAAACTTGCAGATTTCCTTCAGTCATGGAAAGCTTCTATTAATTAAAAATTAGATTTCAGCTCCGTTTACTGAGGTGCTGACCGATTGCAGTGGAGCTGGTGCCGGACAGGGAGGCCTGGAGTGCTGCGATTCATGGGGTCACAAAGAGTCGGACATGACTGAGCGACTGAACCAAACTGAACTGAGGGTCACTGAGCCTGCCAAGTGGTTTCAGGCCTGAGTAGGGGAGGCAGGGGGCTCCTGAAACCTTCCCGCTGAGCCGTCAGCGCAGCAGGGGCCTCGCCTCTCCCTGACGCCCACCAGCGATGAGTCTGAGCTGCCCCAGGAGGCCGGTCTCCTGTGAGGTGGAGATGCTCCTGTGCCATCAGGAGGCGCGTGTTAGTTCATTTCACCGTCTGACGGGGAGACTCAGGGATGCTTCAGTGCACTTTCCTGCTCCGCAGCGGGGACCAGACCGGAAGACCGTGCTGAGGACTCTGGTGCATGTGCCTCTCTTTGGAATCCTGCTGGGCTTCTCCTCAGACAAGTGCACAGATCTGCACGTCCACACACAGCTTTGCCTCGAATTCAAAGACTCCACATCAGACCTGACGTCCATCCGTTTCCTGCAGGCTCCACGTTAAGAGTTTCCTACAAGCGGGGGCCGCAAGGAAGAGGAGAGAGGGGCACTGCCCCTGCGCGTTGCTGTGGGATCCCGGGGACTCGGTGGTGGATCACGGGGGTGCTCACTCCTCTGTCTCCTGAAACCAGAATAGACTGAGAGCCAGGGGCAGCGGCAGCGGTGCTGATCCAGGCGCGTTACAGGCTGCAGAGCGGGTGACTCAGGAGAACGTTCACAGCAGGGATTCTCTTGCAGTGAACAGAACAGGGACAGGAATGAGGGTCAGCTGCCAGCATAGCCCCCACCAGGCGGGTCCTTCCCTAAACTACCGGACGTTGTCTTCACCTACATTGACACAAGTTTCTGTTCAGTTCAGTCACTCAGCGTGTCCCATTCTTTGAGACCCCATGGATGGCAGCACACCAGGCCTCCCAGTCTTTCACCAACTCCTGGAGTTTGCTCCAACTCCTGTCCATTGAGTTGGTGATGCCATGCAACCATCTCCTCTGTTGTCCCCTTCTCCTCCTGCCTTCAATCTTTCCCAACATTAGGGTCTTTCTCAATGAGTCGATTCTTCGCATCAGGTGGCCAAAGTATTGGAGTTTCAGCTTCAGCATCAGTCCTTCCAATGAATATTCAGGACTTGTTTCCTTTAGGATTGACTGGTTTGCTCTTGCTGTCCAAGGGACTCTCAAAAGTCTTCTCCAGCACCACAGTTCAAAAACATGAATTCTTCGGTGCTCAGGTTTCTTTATGGTCCAACTCTCACATCCATACATGACTACTGGAAAAACCATAGCTTTGACTATATGGACCTTTGTTGGCAAAGTAATGTCTCTGCTTTTTAATATGCTGTCTAGGTTGGTCATAGCTTTCCTTCCAAGGAGCAAGCGTCTTTTAATCTCACAGCCGCAGTCACCATCTGCAGTGATTGTGGAGCCCCCAAAACAGAGTCTGACACTGTTTCCGTTGATTCCCACCTGTTTGCCATGAAGTGATGGGATGGCTTGCCATGATCTTAGTTTTCTGAATGCTGAGTTTTAAGCCAACTTTTTCAATCTTCTCTTTCACTTTCATCAAGAAGCTCTTTAGTTCCTCTTCACTTTCTGCCATAAGTGTGGTGTCATCTGCGTTTCTGAGGTTATTGATATTTCTCCCGGCAATCTTGACACAAGGTAGTGATGGATAGGTAGATGGCACTATCTCCAAACTAATCACCCAGCCAGTTCTACCCACTGCCAGAGGCTCTGTGCGGAACTGAATAAACAGTTCTGCAATGATGTGGAAGTAGAATGGTTCTGGGATCCCCAGGGAGGAGGAGCCACCCTCTAGGCGTGGGACCTGGGCCCTGAAAGGCAGGGCTGGATCAGTACAGGAGGCAGAGACGGGGGGACCTGGCACCTGAGCCTCACAAATCAGGGACAGGGAGGTGATGGTGGCGGGTGGTACACGGGGCCTTTCTTATGTGTCAGAAGATGCTGTGAGCGTCCTTTAGATGTGCCTCACTGATGCTCACATCAGATCCTGGAGATGGGAGTAGCTCTAAGCTCCCTTACGTGCGATGGGACCACAGCCTTCCTAAGCAGGCTCTCAGAGTCCTGACCGCACAGGTGGATGCTGGCATGGGCCTGGCTCCTGGGGAGGAAGGTGGAAGCACTGCTCGTGTCCACAGCCAGGACAACCTGGAGGTGGGGTGCGGGTATTTATTGGCAAACCAGAGAGAAGATGGACTGGGTTTCTACAAAGAGACTTTGTAGAAGTTTTTGGATTATCATTCACAAATAGAATATTCAGCAAGTAAAAGGCAAGACACAAGGTCTGCAGCACAGCGTGTTTGTCAGTTTCCAGTAGAAACTTCAAAAGCCACACTTTGTCGAGACACACGTGCATGCCTGGTTATCTTTAAAGTGCATTAATGTTTGTTCTTTCTTAGAGGAATGTGGAAAAATCAGGAAGGGTCCTGTTCCTTCTAACAGGGAGTAACCCAAACCAAGTAAAGTACAATTTTCAAAGGAAATTTGTAATAAAAGCTTTGGTGATAATCTCTTGGCTTACTTGGAAGATGCGAGAAGAATTAGTGTGGGGATGAGGAAGAGATTCCGCCGTTCACAGTGTTACACTCCAGGCATCCGTTGCTAGTCCCTGCTCTGATCATCATTTGTAATCACTCAGGATTAATCCCCACGTTATGGGTTCCCATCAGGCCCTCTCCTATCACTCTTCTTTGATGTGAGTCAGTCCCGAGGGATGGGTCCTGTCACGCTTTGTCAAGGAGCCAAGGGTACTGCAGTTCTGGCCTCCTGTCCTGTAGGGACTGCTTGCCTGTTTTCTAGTACTTGAGTGATGCTGTGTCCACAGGTACTGTTTCGGGGTGACTTTGTTACTGTCAGGCGTTTGCAGATACTGCTCCTGCATCGCTGGGTTTGGATGTTTCCAAGAGACAGGGCTCACATTGACCAGATAGCCACAGCCTCCCCACCCCATGGCCCCGGGACTGGGGCATTGGTGTTTTCGCAACATTTCTTAAAGCCTGTGGAATTCTACTCATAATCGCCTGATGTGTTAGTCCCGAGCAGTTTGCATCTGTTCTCCTGGAACATCTTATCCTCTTTTCAGCTAAACTTGCAGATTTCCTTCAGTCGTGGCGAGTTTCTCGTATTTGAAGAATACGTTTCCGTCCCACTCACGGGGTCCTTACGCTCGTGCTGAGGCTGGGTGCCCTTCCCCACCAGGTAGCTGGTCGCCTCTCTGGTGGCGGCCCAGCTCTGCGTTTCCGCCTGCGCGGTGAACCTCAGCTGTTGAGTCTGTAGCCATCTCTGCCCTGCCCATGCTTTTCTGTTTCATACATTGTGACTGTAATGATCCTGACTGTCCTTTTTTGTCTATAGGGCACGGCATCTCTGTTTTCAAACGTCTATAGCTGTATCATTTCAACAAGGAGTCTTGTTCAAATGCTTCTGCCATACTTTAATTTACCGGTTCGAAATTAGGAAACAGCTATGACACGGCTGTAGTACATCATACGAAATGCTGGGCTGGTTGAATCACAAGCTGGAACCAAGATTTCCTGGAGAAATATCGTCAACCTCAGATATGGAAATGATACCATGCTGATGGCGGAAAGTACAGAGGCAGTAAAGAGCCTCGTGATGCGGGTGGAAGAGGAGAGTGAAAAAGCTGGCTTGGAACTCAGCGTTCACTAAACTAAGAGCGTAGAATCCAGTCCCATCCCTTGCTGGCAAATAAAAAGGAAATAATTGAAGGTAGTGACAGATTTTATTTTCTTTTGCTCCAAAATCACTGTGGTAGGTGACTGCAGTCATGAAATTAAAAGACAATTGTTCCTTGGAAGAAAAGCTATGACAAACCTAGATGGAGTATTAAAAAGCAGAGACATCACTTTGTTGACAAATGTCTGTTTAGTCAAAGCTGTGGTTTTCCCAGTGGTCATGTATAGATGTGAGACCTGGGCCATGAAGAAGGCTGAGAGCCAAAGGATTGATGCTTTCAAATTGTGGTGCTGGAAAAGACTCTTGAGAGTCCCTTGTACAGCATGGAGAGCAAACCAGTCAATCCTAAAGTCAACCCTTTCAAATCAACCCAATGGATACTCATTGGAAGGACTGACGCTGAGGCTGAAGCTCCAATAGTCTGGCCACCTGATGCAAAGGGCTGACTCATTGGAAAAGACTGATGCTGGGAAAGATCGAAGGCCGGAGGAGAAGGGGACGACAGAGGATGAGATGGTTGGAGGGCATCACCGATTCAATGGGCATGAGTTTGCGCAAGCTCGGGAGATGGTGAGGGGCAGAGGACCCTGGTGTGGTGTGGTCCACGGGGTCGCAGAGAGGGACACGACTTAGGGACTGAGCAGCAACAGCGAATGTCTCCAGCACGTGGGGGAAACGCACGCTTGTCCTGGGTTGGGCTTTCATTGAGGCTGATTCGGTTTTCATTTCCTTCAGCCTGTCCATGTCTTTTGAATAGAGACTTTATCCATTTACATTTAAGATAATTATTAATAGACAGGGGCTTGCTCTGGTCCTCTTTTCAACTGTTTTCTGGCTGTTTTGTCATTTTGTGTTTTCCCTCTACCTTGCTGTCTTCCTTTGCGATAGGGCGGTTCTCCGCGGCGGGGTGCCTTGATTCCTGCCTGGTTACCTTTTCTCTATCTGCTGCTGTGTTTTGATTACTGTGAAGCTTAGATGAAGTTCTTATGGGCATAACAGCTCATGCATTTTGAGTATTATTTGTATTATTTTCTGTGAATGATTATGTACTCATAGATTTCAACATACTGATGTTTATCAACCCATTGGAAGCTCATTGTCCGTTTGTTTCCTGGGAGGCTCTTGGGTTTTGAGGCCTTGCTCCAGTGGAGTGACCGAGTGATCTTTATCTTTTATGCTTTCTGGTAACAAGATGATCTAGATTCATCTTGTTCATTCCCAGAGCACTTCTCCAGAAAACTCAGGCCCCGTTGAGATACAGATAATTGTATTTCCCCATAACAGCCTTGGTGCTGGGGTGTGCATATCTCTGGGCCGGTCACTTTTCTAAGTCTTTCAGTGGAACAGAATACTAGTTTTTAAAGAGATAATATCACCATGACTTCTTGCCACTGTTTCCCACTCAAATGTAGCACACCAACCAGATGGAGCCTCAGCCCCACAGCTCGAGCCAGAGCCTCTGCAACGGCTACCGTCGCCCGTGGCTCTGGCGGGTTGAGGGTGGAGGAGGTTAGAGATGCAGAGAGAAGGCCGGTGCCCAGGTGTGGCGCCTCCTGGGCCAGGAGCCTCTGTACACCCTCCCGGGTCACGAGTGACCTGGGCACAGGGTTGCTTCCCGGCTCCTGTCTGTGCAGCTTCCCAGGGGATCAGTCTGTCTCTTATTTCTTCTCCCCTCTGGTCATCCTGTCCCCGCCCTGCCTTGCTGCCAGTTAGAGCTGTCGAATGTTCGTCTTCAGGGAGGATGACTGGTTCAGCATGTTGTCCACTTTTCTCGGGCAGGAGGGCGTGGACGCGCAGAGAAGGTGGAGACTCACTCAGAGCTTGGTCTTGGGGACCGGTGTTGGGCCCGTGGCCTGGATCGATCCTGTGTGATGTCACCTTGAAACCACCTCTCTGGGCTTGGAGGGACCCTCTCCTTCCTTGTGTGCAGGGGGCTCCTGTCCGGGGGCTCTTTCTGGCCTTCGGGTGTCTCACCTATACAGGGCTCTGTTGGAGATTCTCGGTATCAGCCGAAATAACGGAGTAAGGTGCTTATGCCAGCATTTATCTCATCCTCCATGTAGGGAAGCTGCTGTATGATAACACAGTTCCCTAGCGGCTCAGATGGTAAAGGATCCGCCTGCAGTGCAGGAAACCTGGGTTCGATTCCTGGGTTGGGAAGATCCCCTGGATGAGGGCATGGCAACCCACTCTAGTATTCCTGCCTGGAGAATCCCATGGACAGAGGACCCTGGCGGCTGCAGTCCGTGGGGCCGCAGAGACTCAGATGTGACTGAGTGAGTAGGCACAGCACAGCCTTTGCTCTCACCAGCCCATCACCTGGGTGGCTCAGCTGCTGGGTAAAATCCAGGCTTCTGGTGGAGGCCGGGTCTCAGACCGATGAATGCTTTACAGGAAAGGATGCCCCGCATGTCGTGTGTGTGTGCTCAGTCGTGTCTGACTCTGCGCCATCCTGTGGACTGTAGCCTGCCAGGCTCCTCTGTCCACAGGACTTCGCAGGCAAGAATACTGGAGTAGGTTGCCATTTCCTGCTCCAGGGTATCTTTCTGACCCAGGGATAGAACCTGTATCTCCTACTTTGGCAGGCAGATTCTTTACAACTGGGCCACCTGGGAAGCCCATCCCAACTGTCACTTCAGGTCAGTTCGGTCATCAGTTGTGTCCGATTCTTTGTGACCCCATGGACTGCAGCATGCCAGGCTTGCCTGTCCATCACCAGCTCTCAGAGTTGGTCAAGCTCATGTCCACTGAGTCAGTGACGCCATCCAACCATCTCATCGTCTGTCATCTCCTCTTCCTGCTTTTGATTTTTGCCAGAATCAATATCTTTTCCAGTGAGTCAGTTCTTTGCATCAGGTGGCCAAAGTACTGGAGTTTCAGCTTCAGCATCAGTCCTTCCAATGAACACCCAGGACTGATTTACTTTGGGATGGACTGGTTGGATCTCCTTGCAGTCGAAGGGACTCTCAAGAGTCTTCTCCAACACAACAGTTCAAAAGCATCAGTTCTTCAGCGCGCAGTTTTCTTTATAGTCCAACTCTCACATCCCTACATGACCACGGGAAAAACCATAGCTTTGACTAGACGGACCTTTGTTGGCAAAGTAATGTCTCTGCTTTTTAATATGCTGTCTGGGTTGGTCATGGGTGTGAATACTTCTGAGCTCAGAGGGGACCGACGCCATGCTGTTCCTCCTGCAGCCACACGATGTCGCTGCAGGACCTCCCAGGAGCCGGCTGTCAGGCCCATAGGCAGCTCACCCCAGGTGGAGGCAGGGCGTCCCCCTGAACTTACAGAGAGAAACCTTTGTATCCAGGTGCAGACAGTGTGTCAACGTGTCCAGCGAACTCCCAGTAACTGCCTCTGGTGGGCTCCCTCCCCAGGGTATGAGAGAACCTGTGTTCCTTGGGGGTCTTTAGAGTCAGCCTTCATCCCCTGTGATGTTTTGATTACCTCGAGGGTCACTGAGTCCTGCAAAGTGGTCTCAGGCCTGAGCAGGTGAGGAGGGGGCTCCTGAAACCTTCCCGCTGAGCCGTCAGTGCAGCAGGGGTCTTGCCCCTCCCTGATGCCCACCCAGCGATGAGCAGCCTGAGCTGCCCCAGGAGGAGGGTCTCCTTTGAGGCAGAGATGCTCCTGTGTCGTCAGGAGGCGCGTGTTAGCTCATTCTCCCCGTCTGACGGGGACACCCAGGGATGCTTCAGTGCACTTTCCTGCTCCCCAACGGGGACCAGACCCAGTAGTTCAATTCAGTTCAGTTCAGTTAAGTTGCTCAGTCGTGTCCAACTCTTTGCGACCCCATGGACTGCAGCACTCCAGGCCTCCCTGTCCATCACCAAAGCCTGGAGTCCAGTAGAACCATTTTTAAATGCTTTCCTAGAATATGTTCCTCTTTGAAATTCTAATGAGCTTCCCTTCAGACAAGTTTGCACATCTGCTCGCCAAGAGCCAGCCTTGCACAGAATTGTGGCCTCAGAACTGCTCCTCACGCCCACCCACGGCCCTCAGGCTCCAAGCGAGGAACTGGTCACGAGCATCGGAGAGGAGAGGGGGCACCTCCCCTCCGGTCTCTTGCCGGCCTCCGATGGGACTTGGTGGGAGGGTCCGGTGGGCTTTCAGTCCTGTCTCCCGAAACCACAATGCCCTGAAAGCCCAGGTGCAGGGAGCAACATGCAGATGATCAAACATTGCCGTAGCTGAGCTCGGTGACCTGCAGGCTGGTGGAGAGGGCTGCAAATGGGGACATCCACAGCAGCGATGCCTTTTCAGGGGACAGCGCAGGCACAAGCCCGCGTCAGCTCCCAGGCTGGTCCGCACCAGGCTGGTCCTCCACTGAACTACTGGACGTTGTCTAAAGCTGTGTGGACGCAAGGTGGTGATGGGCAGAAGGATGCCTGTGTCTCTGAACTAGCCACACAGGCAACTGTACCAGCTCCCAGGAGGCTTTTGAGGAAATAACGAACAATTCTTCAAAGATGTGGAAGCAGATGTTTCAGGGATCAGGACGAGGGGGAATCACCCTACAGGTGTGGGGCCTGGGTCCTGAGAGGCAGGGCTGGGTCGGGACAGGAGGCAGAGACGGGGGGACCTGGCACCTGAGCCTCTGAAATCAGGCACAGTGATGGTGGCGGGTGGTACACGGGCCCTTCTTATGTGTCGGGAGATGCTCTGAGTGTCCTTCAGACGTGCCCCACTGATGCTCACACTGGACCCTGGGGATGGGAGCAGCTCTAAGCCCCTGTGTGTGTGATGGGACCATGGCCCCACAGGGCAGGCACTCAGAGCCTGGGCCACATAGGAGGATGCTGGCAGGGCCCGGCTCCTGGGGAGGAAGATGGGGGCTCCTCTGGTGTCCACAGCTAAGACAAGCTGGAGGTGGGCTGGGGCTCATGCTGGAGAACCAAGTACCAGAGAGAAGATGGACTGGGTTCATACAACGAAATGTGACTGAATTTTCAAAACTGTAATATTCATCAAGTAAAGGGAAAGAAAGAAAGTCTGTAGTGCAGCATATATGTCATTTTCAAATAAAACATCAAAAGATACACTGTGTTTCCCAGATCTTTCTTGCGGGAAATTGGGGAGATCAGTGGAGTCCAGGGCCTCCTTAACAGGGTGGCAGGGTGGGAATAACACAAACCAAGTCAGGGAAAAACAATTTTCAAAAGAAATTTGTGACGCAGATTTGATAGTAATCTCCCAATCCCCTTGGAAGATGCAAGAAGCATTAGCGTGGGGATGAGGAAGAGATTCCGCCGTTCACAGTGTTACACTCCAGGCATCCGTTGCTGGTCCCTGCTCTGATCATCATTTGTAATCACTCAGGATTAATCCCCATGTTATGGGTTCCCATCAGGCCCTCTCCTATCGCCCTTCTTTGATGTGAGTCAGTCCCGAGGGATGGGTCCTGTCACGCTTTGTCAAGGAGCCAAGGGTCCTGCAGTTCTGGCCTCCTGTCCTGTAGGGACTGCTTGCCTGTTTTCTAGTACTTGAGTGATGCCGTGTCCACAGGTACTGTTTCAGGGGTGACTTTGTTCCCATCAGGTGTCTACAGATACTGCTCCTGCATCGCTGGGTTTGGATGTTTCCAAGAGACAGGGCTCACATTGACCAGATAGCCACAGCCTCCCCACCCCATGGCCCCGGGACTGGGGCATTGGTGTTTTCTCAACATTTCTTAAAGCCTGTGGAATTCTACTCATAATCGCCTGATGTCTTAGTCCCGAGCAGTTTGCATCTGTTTTCTCCTGGAACATCTTATCCTCCTTTCAGCTAAACTTGCAGATTTCCTTCAGTCGTGGCAAGTTTCTTATATTTCAGGAATACGTTTCCGTCCCACTCACGGGGTCCTTACGCTCGTGCTGAGGCTGGTTGCCCTTCCCTACCAGGTAGCTGGTTGCCTCTCTGGCGGCACAGCTCTGCGTTTCCGCCTGCGTGGTGAGCCTCCCAGGTCTTTTTTCTTCCTCGTGCAGCTTCTCAGTTTGCACGACTCTCTGTCGGGCTCCGCGCTCCCGTTTCATGCATTCTGTCTGCAGTGACCTCTGATGGTCCACTTGTGTCTGTAGGGCTCCACTTCTCCCTTTTCTAACTTCTAGAGTTGTGTCATTTCATATGAGCCTTATTCAAATGATTCCGCCATATTTGAATTTACTGTGTAGCTCAAGTGTGTGTAGGAAATGGCCTTTTTCCCCTGGATTATGTTTTAATTGAGACTGATTGCTCTTCCCTTCTTCAGCTTCTCTGTGTCTTTTGGGTGGAGAATTTCATCCATTTGCATTTAAGTGCTTATCAGTGTGCAGGGGCACACGTTGGGCCTCCTGTCTGTCTCAGGCTGCTCTGCAGGGTTTTCTTCTTTCCCTTTCTGCCCTTTTATGATGTGATGATTTTCTGGAGTGGTGGGCCTTGACTCCTATCTATCTTTTTGTATCTTCTGCTGGTATTGATTTCTGACTGCTGTGAGGTTTAGATGAAACTCTTAGAGTCATGACAGCTTACGCATTTGACATGCTATTTGTATTTATATTTGTGTATGATTATGTACTCATAGATTTCATCCCAATTAAAAAATTAATGTTTACCTTTCTCCAGTTTTGTCTCTTCGGAGTCTTTTAGAGTTTGGTGCCTGATTCCAATGGCATGACCGAGTAGCATTTCTTCGTCATGTTCCTTTCTGGATAACCAGGTGTTCCAGATTCATCTTGGTACTTCCATTTCTCCCCAGTACTCAGGTCCCCTTAAGATACATAAAGTGATGTTGCACCAGAGCAGTCTTGGCACAGGAGTGCTCATGGCTACTGCGTTGGTCAGTTTTTTAGGTCTTTCAATGGAATGGAATACTGTTTTTTTTTTTTTTAAAGATAATATTAATACATATCGTGATTTCATTTTGCTATTTCTGACTCAAATATAGCCACAGACCCCGTAGCTGGAGTCGCAGCCCCCAGAGCATGGAATAGTGTATTAATGTGTCTGGTGGACCCTTAGTAACTGCCTCTGGTGGGCTCCCACCCCAGGTATGAGAAGTCTTATTTTCACTTGGGGAGTCTTTAGAGTCAGCCTTCATCCCCTGTGATGTTTTGATTACCTCGAGGGTCACTGAGTCCTGTAAAGTGGTCTCAGGCCTGAGCAGGTGACGTGGGGGCTCCTGAAAGCTTCGCGGTGAGCTGTCAGCGCACAGGGGCCTCGCCCCTCCCTGATGCCCACCCAGCGATGAGCAGCCTGAGCTGCCCCAGGAGGAGGGTCTCCTGTGAGGCAGAGATGCTGCTGTGTTGTCAAGTGGCGCGTGTTAGTTCATTCTTACCCTCTGATGGGAGACCCAGGGATGCTTCAATGCGCTTTCCTGATCCGCATCGGGGACCAGACCCGGTAGTTCAGTTCAGTTCAGTTCAGTTGCTCAGTCGTGTCCAACTCTTTGCGACCCCATGGACTGCAGCACTCCAGGCCTCCCTGTCCATCACCAAAGCCTGGAGTCCAGTAGAACCATTTTTAAATGCTTTCCTAGAATATGTTCCTCTTTGACATTCTAATGATCTTCCCTTCAGACAAGTTTGCACATCTGCTCGCCAAGAGCCAGCCTTGCACAGAATTGTGGCCTCAGAACTGCTCCTCACGCCCACCCACGGCCCTCAGGCTCCAAGCGAGGAACTGGTCACGAGCATCGGAGAGGAGAGGGGGCACCTCCCCTCCGGTCTCTTGCCGGCCTCCGATGGGACTTGGTGGGAGGGTCCGGTGGGCTTTCAGTCCTGTCTCCCGAAACCACAATGCCCTGAAAGCCCAGGTGCAGGGAGCAACATGCAGATGATCAAACATTGCCGTAGCTGAGCTCGGTGACCTGCAGGCTGGTGGAGAGGGCTGCAAATGGGGACATCCACAGCAGCGATGCCTTTTCAGGGGACAGCGCAGGCACAAGCCCGCGTCAGCTCCCAGGCTGGTCCGCACCAGGCTGGTCCTCCACTGAACTACTGGACGTTGTCTAAAGCTGTGTGGACGCAAGGTGGTGATGGGCAGAAGGATGCCTGTGTCTCTGAACTAGCCACACAGGCAACTGTACCAGCTCCCAGGAGGCTTTTGAGGAAATAACGAACAATTCTTCAAAGATGTGGAAGCAGATGTTTCAGGGATCAGGACGAGGGGGAATCACCCTACAGGTGTGGGGCCTGGGTCCTGAGAGGCAGGGCTGAGTCGGGACAGGAGGCAGAGACGGGGGGACCTGGCACCTGAGCCTCTGAAATCAGGCACAGTGATGGTGGCGGGCGGTTCGCGGGCCCTTTCTTTTGTGTCAGGAGATGCTCTGAGTGTCCTTCAGACGTGCCCCACTGATGCTCACACTGGACACTGGAGACGGGAGTAGCTCTAAGCCCCTGTGCGTGTGATGGGACCATGGCCCCACAGGGCAGGCACTCAGAGCCTGGGCCACATAGGAGGATGCTGGCAGGGCCTGGCTCCTGGGGAGGAAGATGGGGGCTTCTCTGGTGTCCACAGCTAAGACAAGCTGGAGGTGGGCTGGGGGCTCATGCTGGAGAACCAAGTACCAGAGGGAAGATGGATTGGGTTCATACAACGAAGGTGACTGAATTTTCAAAAATGTAATATTCAGCAAGTAAAAGGAAAGAAAGAAAGTCTGTAGCGCAGCATATATGTCAATTTCAAATAAAACATCAAAAGATACACTGTGTTTCCCAGATCTTCTTTCTTACGGGAAATTGGGGAGATCAGTGGAGTCCAGGGCCTCCCTTAACAGGGTGGCAGGGTGGGAATAACACAAACCAAGTCAGGGAAAAACAGTTTTCAAAAGAAATTTGTGACGCAGATTTGATAGTAATCTCCCGGTCCCCTTGGAAGATGCAAGAAGCATTAGCGTGGGGATGAGGAAGAGATTCCACCATTCACAGTGTTACACTCCAGGCATCCTTTGCTGGTTGCTGCTCTGATCATCATTTGTAATCACTCAGGATTAATCCCCATGTTATGGGTTCCCATCAGGCCCTCTCCTATCGCCCTTCTTTGATGTGAGTCAGTCCCGAGGGATGGGTCCTGTCACGCTTTGTCAAGGAGCCAAGGGTCCTGCAGTTCTGGCCTCCTGTCCTGTAGGCACTGCTTGCCTGTTTTCTAGTACTTGAGTGATGCCGTGTCCACAGGTACTGTTTCAGGGGTGACTTTGTTCCCATCAGGTGTTTGCAGATACTGCTCCTGCATCGCTGGGTTTGGATGTTTCCAGGAGACAGGGCTCACATTGACCAGATAGCCACAGCCTCCCCACCCCATGGCCCCGGGACTGGGGCATTGGTGTTTTCGCAACATTTCTTAAAGCCTGTGGAATTCTACTCGTAATCGCCTGATGTCTTAGTCCCGAGCAGTTTGCATCTGTTCTCCTGGAACATGTTATCCCCTTTTCAGCTAAACTTGCAGATTTTCCTTCAGGTCATGGAGCTGCTGCTGCTGCTGCTAAGTCGCTTCAGTCGTGTCCGACTCTGTGTGACCCCATAGACGGAAGCCCACCAGGCTCCCCCGTCCCTGGGATTCTCCAGGCAAGAACACTGGAGTGGGTTACCATTTCCTTCTCCAATGTGTGAAAGTGAAAAGTGAAAGTGAACTCGCTCAGTCATGTCCGACCCTTAGCGACCGCACGGACTGCAGCCTACCAGGCTCCTCCATCCATGGGATTTTCCAGGCAAGAGTACTGGAGTGGCTTGCCTTTGCCTTCTCCGCAAGTCATGGAGAGCTTCTATTAATTAAGAATTAGATTTCAGCCCCGTTCACTGCGGTGCTGGCCGACTGCCGTGGAGCTGATGCCCCCACCCCCACGGTGCTCGCTCCTTGGCGATGGCGGCTCTGTGCTGTCACCTGCTCGGTGACCCTCTCGGTTGTCCTCTGGTTCAGCGGGTCCGTCTCTGCTGACATGTGTTCCTCGCCACGCTCCTCTCTTTCATGTTTTCTCTGTAACGATCGCTGATGGTCACTTCTCTCTGACGGTCTCTACATGTTCCTTTCAGCTCCTCCAATAGTTTTATCACAGCATCTATGATTCCCAGTGAAATGACTGTCATATATTTTAATTTGCTATATGATTAAGGCATTTGTAGGAATTGCACTCTTTCTACTGGATTATATTTTAATTCGGACTTTTTGTTTTGGTTCGGCTTCGCTATGTCTCTATTTGGGGAATTTTGTTCCTTTACATCGACTGCTGTTGGTTCGGGCCTCGCTCCCCTCAGCTGGCTCTTTGTTTCTTGCTGTTCTCTAGTGTATTTTTTCTCCCTCCCTTTTCGTCTTCATGTTTCATGATTCTCTGTAGTGGAACACCTTGATTCCTGTCTCTTTCACTTTTTTGTATCCAGGGTAGGATTTTACTTCTTATTACTATGAAACCACAGTGATTTTGGAGTCCAGAAAATATAATCTGCCACTGTTTCCATTCTTTCCCTGTTATTTGCAATGAAGTGTTGGGACCAGACACCACGATCTCTGTTTTTGAATGTTGAGTTTTAAGGCTGCCTTTTCACTCTCCTCCTTCATCGTCCTCAGGAGGCTCTTTAGTTCGTCTTCACCTTCTGCCATTAGGGGTTGTTCATATTTCTTCTGGGAATCTTGATTCTAGCTTGGAAGAAGAGCTATGACAAATCTGGACAGCGTATTAAAAAACAGAGACATCTCTTTGTTGAAAAGGTCCATACAGTTAAAGCTATGGTTTTTCCAGGAGTCACGTAGAAATGTGAAAGTTGGACCTGAGAGACAGGTCCAAGAAAGTTGAGCAGCAATGAATTGATGGTTTGTATGTGGTGCTGGAAAAGACTCTTGAGAGTCCTTTGGACGGCAAGGAGATCCAACCAGACCATCCTAAAGGAGATCAGTCCTGGGTGTTCATTGGAAGGACTGATGCTAAAGCTGACACTCCAATACTTTGGCCACCTCATGCAACGAGCTGACTCACTGGAGACTCTGATGGTGGGAGGGACTGGGGGCAGGAGGAGAAGGGGACGACAGAGGATGAGATGGCTGGATGGCATCACTGACTTGATGCATATGAGTTTGGGTGAACTCTGGGAGCTAGTGATGGATAGGGAAGCCTGGAGTGCTGCGATTCATGGGGTCGCAAAGAGTCGGACACGACTGAGCAACTGAACCGAACTGAACTGAGGGTCACTGAGCCTGTCAAGTGGTTTCAGGCCTGAGCAGGTGAGGCGGGGGCTCCTGAAACCTTCCTGCTGAGCCGTCAGCGCAGCAGGGGCCTCGCCTCTCCCTGATGCCCACCAGCGATGAGTCTGAGCTGCCCCAGGAGGCCGGTCTCCTGTGAGGTGGAGATGCTCCTGTGCCATCAGGAGGCGCGTGTTAGTTCATTTCACCGTCTGACGGGGAGACCCAGGGATGCTTCAGTGCACTTTCCTGCTCCGCAGCGGGGACCAGACCGGAAGACCCGTGCTGAGGACTCTGGTGCATGTGCCTCTCTTTGAAATCCTGCTGGGCTTCTCCTCAGACAAGTGCACAGATCTGCACGTCCACACACAGCTTTGCCTCGAATTCAAAGACTCCACATCAGACCTGACGTCCATCCGTTTCCTGCAGGCTCCACGTTAAGAGTTTCCTACAAGCGGGGGCCGCAGGGAAGAGGAGAGAGGGGCGCTGCCCCTGCGCGTTGCTGTGGGATCCCGGGGACTCGGTGGTGAATCACGGGGGTTCTCACTCCTCTGTCTCCTGAAACCAGAATAGACTGAGAGCCAGGGGCAGCGGCAGCGGTGCCGATCCTGGCGCGTTACAGGCTGCAGAGCGGGTGACTCAGGAGAACGTTCACAGCAGGGATTCTCTTGCAGTGAACAGAAGGTGCAGAGGAGCACGGGTCAGCCATCACCATGACCCCCCAGGTTGGCTGTTTACTAAACTACTGGGCGCTGTCTAAACCTGAGCTGAGGCAAGGCAGTGGCGGACAGACAGATGCTGTTCCCTCCAAGCCACGCAGCCAGTTCTACAGACTCCTAGAGACTCTGCGAGGAAATGAACAAACAGTTCTGAAATGGAGTGGAAGCAGAAAGGTTCGGGGATCAGGACGAGGGGGAATCACCCTCCAGATGTGGGGCCTGGGTCCTGAGAGGCAGGGCTGGGTCGGGACAGGAGGCAGAGACGGGGGGACCTGGCACCTGATCCTCTGGAATCAGGCACAGTGATGGTGGCGGGCGGTACGCGGGCCCTTTCTTATGTGTCGGGAGATGCTCTGAGTGTCCTTCAGACGTGCCCCACTGATGCTCACACTGGACCCTGGAGATGGGAGCAGCTCTAAGCCCCTGTGTGTGTGATGGGACCATGGCCCCACAGGGCAGGCACTCAGAGCCTGGGCCACATAGGAGGGTGCTGGCAGGGCCCGGCTCCTGGGGAGGAAGGTGGGGGCTCCTCTGGGGTCCACAGCTAAGACCACCTGTAAGTAGGGTGGAGGCTTATGCCCGCAAATAGTTACCAGAGACAAGATGCACTGGCTTCATATAAAGAAAGGTGAGTTAATTTTCAAAAACATAATATTCAGCAAGTAGAAGGAAAAAATAAAGTCTGTAGCACAACATATGTGCCAATTTCAAATAAAAACATCAAAAGCTATATTATGTTTCCCAGATCTTCTTTCTTGCGGGAAATTGGGGAGATCAGTGGAGTCCAGGGCCTCCTTAACAGGGTGACAGGATGGGAATAACACAAACCAAGTAGGGAAAAACAATTTTCAAAAGAAATTTGTGACGCAGATTTGATAGTAATCTCCCGATCCCCTTGGAAGATGCAAGAAGCATTAGCGTGGGGATGAGGAAGAGATTCCGCTGTTCAGAGTGTTACACTCCAGGCATCCGTTGCTGGTCCCTGCTCTGATCATCATTTGTAATCACTCAGGATTAATCCCCACGTTATGGGTTCCCATCAGGCCTCTCCTATCACTCTTCTTTGATGTGAGTCAGTCCCAAGGGATGGGTCCTGTCACGCTTTGTCAAGGAGCCAAGGGTCCTGCAGTTCTGGCCTCCTGTCCTGTAGGCACTGCTTGCCTGTTTTCTAATACTTGAGTGATGCCGTGTCCACAGGTGCTGTTTCAGGGGTGACTTTGTTCCCGTCAGGTGTCTACAGATACTGCTCCTGCATCGCTGGGTTTGGATGTTTCCAAGAGACAGGGCTCACATTGACCAGATAGCCACAGCCTCCCCACCCCATGGCCCCGGGACTGGGGCATTGGTGTTTTCGCAACATTTCTTAAAGCCTGTGGAATTCTACTCGTAATCACCTGATGTCTTAGTCCCGGGCATTTTGCATCTGTTTTCTCCTGGAACATGTTATCCCCCTTTCTGCTAAACTTGCAGATTTTCCTTCAATCATGGCGAGTTTCTTATATTTGAAACATTGCGTCTCAGTTCCACCTCTGGGGATCTTTACTGCTTGTACTGAGGCTGGGTGTTCTTTGCCGGTTCCTCTGTCAGCCTCTCTGGTTTTGTAATATGTTTCCATTGTCACCTGCACGGTGAACCTCTCAAATCTTTTTTTTTTTTGTTATAGCTAATTTTAATTTCCAGCCATTAAAAATGAACGCTATTCCACTAAAAGACCTAGAAGAATGACCAAAGCAGTTTCTATTTATTGATTCTATGTATAATGATCATGAATGCTAATGTTTATCTATAGGTCTCCACTCTTTTCTTTTATGAATTCTATAGTTTTATTATTGCATTTATGTGTCCTGCTCAAATGATTCAGCCATATTTTAATTTACAGTGTAGCTCAAATATCTATAGGTAATGCACTTTGTTTCCTGAAATATGTTTTAATTTAGATTTTCGTTCATTTCCTTGAACTTTTGTATATCTTTTGATTGGAGATTTTAATCCATTTCCGTGTAAGGTGATTATTGAGAGATGCACTTACTCTCCTCATCTCATTGATTTTTCTGGCTTTGGTAGTTTGTTTTTCTTTTTCTTTCTCTCTTGCTGTCTTCCTCATTTATCTGATGGTTTTCTGCCTTGATTGCTGTCTCTGTCTTTTGCTTGTCTTCTGCAAATTTTACGTCTCTGTTTACTGTGAAGCTCATATAAAACATCTTATAACCGTTTATGTATTTTGCATGTTGTTTGTGCTATTACTTGAGTGTGATTGTGCGCTCATAGGTTTCGGCGCGTCTGAGCTGTGAGTGTCCACTGAAGCATCGGCTCTCACATGGTCCCTGCTGTGTTTCCTGGAGTCTGTTCCAGGTTGATGCCTCAGTCCTTGGGCTTGACCTGAGCAGTCTGTTATCTTCCTGCTTCCTGGGACGACGAGAGGTTCCAGCTCCATCTTGCTCTTTTCCACATCCATTTCTCCGGAAAACTCAGGTCTCGTTAACATATGGGAAACGGTCTTGCACTGTGGCAGTTACGGTGCTGGAGTGTGCATAGCTACTGGGCTGGTCATTTTTCTAGGTCTTTCGGTGGAATCGCATACTATTTTTTTAGGGACAATACTCATCGAGATTTCATGTTGCTTTTTAAATTCAAATATAACACAACAACCAAATATAGTCCCCTCCCGCACAGCTGGAGCCACAGCCTCCGGAACAGCCAGAGCAGCCCATGGTTCTGGTGGGTTGCGGGTGGAGCAGGTCAGAGAGCAGGTGCTGAGTGCGGGGCCTCCGGGGCCAGGAGCCTCACATACCTGCAGGGGCAGGTGAGCGCTGGGCGCGTGCTGCCTTCCTGGCTCCTGCCGGGCCGTCTCCCGGGCAGTCACTCTGCCCTCCACTCTCTGCTCCTTCTGTCCTTCTGTCCGTCCCTGCCCCTACCTTGCTGTCAGTTACATTTCTGGGACAGACACTGTTCTGAGGAAAGAGGAGAAGCAAAGGAGGAAAGGAAGCTATGCCCCTCGGAGCACAGGGTTCCAGAGAACGGCACAGAGAAATAAAAGGCCTTTTTAAAGGAACAGTGCAAAGAAATAGAGGGAAACAGCAGAATGGGAAAGACTAGAGATCGCTTCAAGAAAATTAGAGACACCAAGGGAGCATGAAAATGCAAAGATGGGCTCACTAAAGGACAGAAGTGGCATGGACCTAACAGAAGCAGAAGAAATTCAGAAGAGGTGGCAAGAATACACAGAAGAACTATACAAAAAAAAGGTCTTACTGACCCAGGTAACCATGATGGTGTGATCACTCACATAGAGCCAGGCACTCTGGAGTGTGAAGTCAAGAGGGCCTTAGGAAGCATCACTATGAACAGAGCTAGTGGAGGTGAAGGACTTCCAACTAAGCTAATACAAATCCTGAAAGATGATGCTGCGAAAGTGCTGCACTCAATATGCCAGCACATTTGGAAAACTCAGCAGTGGTCACAGGACTGGAGAAGGTCAGTTTTCATTCCAGTCCCAAAGAAAGGCAATGCCAAAGAATGCTCAAACTACCGCACATTTACACTTATTTCACACGCTAGCAAGGTCATGCTCAAAATACTTCAAGGTAGGTAAGCTTCAACAGTACATGAACTGAGAACTTCCAAATGTAGAAGCTGGATTTAGAAAAGGTAGAGGAACCAGAGACCAAATTGCCAACATCTGTTGGATCACCAAAAAAGCAAGAGAATTTCAGAAAAACACCTACTTCTGCTTTATTGAGTATACCAAAGACTTTGACTGTGTGGAGGTGGTAATACCAGACCACCATACCTGCCTCCTGAGAAATCTGCAGGCAGGTCAAGAAGCAACGGTTATAAATGGACATGGAACAATGGATTGGTTACAAATTGGGAAAAGAATACATCAGTTCAGTTCAGTTCAGTTCAGTCGCTCAGTCGTGTCCGACTCTCCGCGACCCCATGAATCATAGCATGCCAGGCCTCCGTGTCCATCACCAACTCCCGGAGTTCACTCAAACTCATGTCCACAGAGTCGGTGATGCCATCCAGCCATCTCATTCTCTGTCGTCCCCTTCTCCTCCCGCCCTCAACCTCTCCCAGCATCAGAGTCTTTTCCAGTGAGTCAACTCGTCGCATGAGGTGGCCAAAGTATTGGAGTTTCAGCTTCAGCATCAGTCCTTCCAGTGAACACCCAGGATTGATCTCCTTTAGAATGGACTGGTTGGATCTCCTTGCAGTCCAAGGGACTCTCAAGAGTCTTCTCCAGCACCACAGTTCAAAAGCATCAATTCTTCGGCGATCAGTTTTCTTCACAGTCCAACTCTCACATCCATATATAACCACGGGAAAAACCATAGCCTTGACTAGACGGACCTTTGTTGGCAAAGTAATGTCTCTGCTTTTTAATATGCTATCAAGGTTGGTCATAATTTTCCTTCCAAGGAGTAACCGTCTTTTAATTTCATGGCTGCAATCAGCATCTGCAGTGATTTTGGAGCCCAAAAAAATAAAGTCTGACACTGTTTCCACTGTTTTTCCATCTATTTCCCATGAAGTGATGGGACCAGATGCCATGATCTTTGTTTTCTGAATGTTGAGCTTCAAGCCAACCTTTTCACTCTCCTCTTTCACTTTCATCAAGAGGCTTTTGAGTTCCTCTTCACTTTCTGCCATAAGGGTGGTGTCATCTGCATATCTGAGGTTATTGATATTTCTCCCGGCAATCTTGATTCCTGCTTGTGCTTCTTCCAGCCCAGCGTTCCTCATGATGTACTCTGCATATAAGTTAAATAAGCAAGGTGACAATATACAGCCTTGACGTACTCCTTTCCTATTTGTATACTGTCACCCTGCTTATTTAACTTCCATACAGAGCACATCATGAGGAACGCTGGGCTGGAAGAAGCACAAAGTGGAATCAAGATTGGAGAGAGAGCCTCAGAGATGCAGATTACACCACTCTTATGGCAGAAAGTAAAGCGGAATTAAAGAGGCTCTTGATGAAGGTAAGAGGAGTGTGAAAAAGCTGGCTTGAAACGTTCAGAAAATGAAGATCATGGCATCCAGTCTATCACTTCATGACAAACAGGTGGGGAAACAGTGGAAACAGTGACAGACTTTGTATTCTTGGGGTCCAAAATCACAGCAGGTGGTGACTGCAGCCATGAAATTAAAAGACTCTTGCTTCTTGGAAGAAAAGCTATGACAAACATCGACAGTGTATTAAAAAGAAGGGACATTACTTTGCCTACAAAGATCTGTCTAGTCAAAGCTATGATTTTCCAGTAGTCATGTACAGATGGGAGAGCTGGACAATAGAAAGCCTGAATGCTGAAGAATTGATGCTTTTGGACTGTGGCATCAATCGGAGAAGGCTGTTGAGAGCCCCTTGGGCTGCAAGATCAAACCAGTCAGTCCCAAAGGAAATCAGTCCTGAATTCATTGGAAGGACTGATGGTGATGCTGAAGCTCCAATCCTTTGGCCACCCGATGCAGAGAGCTGACTCACTGGAAAAGACCCTGATGCTGGGAATGACTGAAGGCAGGAGAAGGGCATGACAGAGGATGAGATGGTTGGATGGTATCACCGACTCAACGGACATGGGTTTGACCATCTCCGGGAGGTGGTGAAGGACAGGGAGGCCTGGTGTGCTGCAGTCCATGGGGTCACACAGGGTCAGACACGCCTGAGGGACTGCGTGATGGCGACCTTCTCAGTGAAGATGACCAGGCCGGCATGCAGTTCTATTTAAATTCTGGGTGCAGGGAGTGGGTGGTGACTCACTGAGCTTGTGCTTGAGAACTGATGTGGAACTTGTGGCCTGGATTGGCCTGTGTGTATCATCTTGGCAACGTATTTTGGTTTGGATCTGGGACACACAGATTCCTTGCCTACTGGGGGCTCCTGTCCAAGGGTATTACTGGCGTTCGGGTCTCTCATCTATACAGGGCTCTATTGGAGATTCGCAGTATTGGCTGAAATAATGGATTAAGGTGCTCATCCCAGGATTTGGCCTCACGATCCATCTAGGAAGGTGCCTCTGTGATGACAAGGAGGTTGGGTCTGGTCTTCTGAGATGTCTCTCCTCAGCGCATCACCTGGGTGGCTGGGTTGACAGGTAAAATTCAGGATGCCATGGAGCTGGGATTTCTCACAGATGCTTCTGAAGAAAGAGGATGGCCCAGGGGTCCCATGGGTGTGAATGCTTCTGAGCTCAGAGGGGACCGACGCCGTGCTGTTCCTCCTGTGGCCACACGATGTCGCTGCAGGACCTCCCAGGAGCCGGCCCTCAGGCCTGCAGGCAGCTTACCCCAGGTGGAGGCAGGGCGTCCCCCTGAACTTACAGAGAGAAACCTTTGTATCCGGGTGCAGACAGTGTGTCAACGTGTCCAGCGAGCTCCCAGTAACTGCCTCTGGTGGGCTCCCTCCCCAGGGTATGAGAGAACCTGTGTTCCTTGGGGGTCTTTAGAGTCAGCCTTCATCCCCTGTGATGTTTTGATTACCTCGAGGGTCACTGAGTCCTGCCAAGTGGTCTCAGGCCTGAGCAGGTGAGGCGGGGGCTCCTGATTCCTTCCCGCTGAGCCGTCAGCGCAGCAGGGGCCTCGCCCCTCCCTGATGCCCACCAGCGATGAGCAGCCTGAGCTGCCCCAGGAGGAGGGTCTCCTGTGAGGCAGAGATGCTCCTGTGTCGTCAGGAGGCGCGTGTTAGCTCATTTCACCGTCTGACGGGGAGACCCAGGGATGCTTCAGTGCACTTTCCTGCTCCGCAGCGGGGACCAGACCGGAAGACCCGTGCTGAGGACTCTGGTGCATGTGCCTCTCTTTGGAATCCTGCTGGGCTTCTCCTCAGACAAGTGCACAGATCTGCACGTCCACACACAGCTTTGCCTCGAATTCAAAGACTCCACATCAGACCTGACGTCCATCCGTTTCCTGCAGGCTCCATGTTAAGAGTTTCCTACAAGCGGGGGCCGCAGGGAAGAGGAGAGAGGGGCACTGCCCCTGCGCGTTGCTGTGGGATCCCGGGGACTCGGTGGTGGATCACGGGGGTGCTCACTCCTCTGTCTCCTGAAACCAGAATAGATTGAGAGCTAGGGGCAGGGGCAGCGGTGCCAATCCCGGCGCGTTACAGGCTGCAGAGCGGGTGACTCAGGAGAACGTTCACAGCAGGGATTCTCTTGCAGTGAACAGAAGGTGCAGAGGAGCATGGGTCAGCCATCACCATGACCCCCCAGGTTGGCTGTTTACTAAACTACTGGGCGCTGTCTAAACCTGAGCTGAGGCAAGGCAGTGGCGGACAGACAGATGCTGTTCCCTCCAAGCCACGCAGCCAGTTCTACAGACTCCTAGAGACTCTGCGAGGAAATGAACAAACAGTTCTGAAATGGAGTGGAAGCAGAAAGGTTCGGGGATCAGGACGAGGGGGAATCACCCTACAGGTGTAGGGCCTGGGTCCTGAGAGGCAGGGCTGGGTCAGGACAGGAGGCAGAGACGGGGGGACCTGGCACCTGAGCCTCTGAAATCAGGCACAGTGATGGTGGCGGGCGGTTCGCGGGCCCTTTCTTATGTGTCGGGAGATGCTCTGAGTGTCCTTCAGACGTGCCCCACTGATGCTCACACTGGACCCTGGGGATGGGAGCAGCTCTAAGCCCCTGTGCGTGTGATGGGACCATGGCCCCACAGGGCAGGCACTCAGAGCCTGGGCCACATGGAGGATGCTGGCAGGGCCTGGCTCCTGGGGAGGAAGATGTGGGCTCCTCTGGTGTCCACAGCTAAGACAAGCTGGAGGTGGGCTGGGGGCTCATGCTGGAGAACCAAGTACCAGAGAGAAGATGGACTGGGTTCATACAACGAAAGTTGACTGAATTTTCAAAAATGTAATATTCAGCAAGTAAAGGGAAAGACAGAAAGTCTGTAGCCCAGCATATATGTCATTTTCAAATAAAACATCAAAAGATACACTGTGTTTCCCAGATCTTCTTTCTTGCGGGAAATTGGGGAGATCAGTGGAGTCCAGGGCCTCCCTTAACAGGGTGGCAGGGTGGGAATAACACAAACCAAGTAGGGAAAAACAATTTTCAAAAGAAATTTGTGACGCAGATTTGATAGTAATCTCCCGGTCCCCTTGGAAGATGCAAGAAGCATTAGCGTGGGGATGAGGAAGAGATTCCGCCGTTCACAGTGTTACACTCCAGGCATCCGTTGCTGGTCCCTGCTCTGATCATCATTTGTAATCACTCAGGATTAATCCCCACGTTATGGGTTCCCATCAGGCCTCTCCTATCACTCTTCTTTGATGTGAGTCAGTCCCGAGGGATGGGTCCTTTGACGCTTTGTCAAGGAGCCAAGGGTCCTGCAGTTCTGGCCTCCTGTCCTGTAGGCACTGCTTGCCTGTGTTCTAGTACTTGAGTGATGCTGTGTCCACAGGTGCTGTTTCAGGGGTGACTTTGTTCCCGTCAGGTGTTTGCAGATACTGCTCCTGCATCGCTGGGTTTGGATGTTTCCAGGAGACAGGGCTCACATTGACCAGATAGCCACAGCCTCCCCACCCCATGGCCCCGGGTCTGGGGCATTGGTGTTTTCGCAACATTTCTTAAAGCCTGTGGAATTCTACTCATAATCGCCTGATGTCTTAGTCCCGAGCAGTTTGCATCTGTTCTCCTGGAACATGTTATCCTACTTTCTGCTAAACTTGCAGATTTTCCTTCAGTCATGGAGAGTTTGTTATTGAAACATATATTTCAGCCCCGTTCACTGCGGTGCTGGCCGACTGCCGTGGTGCTGGTTCCCCTGCCCCTGTGGCGCTCGCTCCTTGGTGATGGCGGCTCTGCGCTGTCACCTGCTCGGTGACCCTCCCGGTTTTCCTCTGGTTCAGCGGGTCCGTCTCTGTCGACCTGTGTTCCTCGCCATGCTCCTGTCTTCCATGTTTTCTCTGTAACGATTGCTGATGGTCACTTCTTTCTGAAGGCCTCTGCATGTTCCTTTCCGCTCCTCCAATAGTTTTATCACAGCATCTATGATTCCTGGTGAAATGACTGTCATATATTTTAATTCGCCATATAATTAAGGCATTTGTAGGAATTGCACTCTTTCTACTGGATTATATTTTAATTCAGACTTTAGTTTTGGTTCGGCTTCGCTATGTCTCTATTTGGGGAATTTTATTCCTTTACATCGACTGCCGTTGGTTCGGGCCTCGCTCCCCTCAGCTGGCTCTTTGTTTCTTGCTGGTCTCTAGTGTATTTTGCCTCCCTCCCTCTGTGTCTTCCTTCGTGACGTGATGATTCTCTGTAGTGGAACACCCTGATCCTGTCTTTCTCTTTTTTGGATCCAGAGTAGGATTTTACTTCTGATTACTCTGAAGCCACATTGGAGCCCAAGAAAATACAGCCTGCCGTATTTCCATTCTTTCCCCATCTATGTGCCGTGACGTGGTGGGAGCAGACGCCGTCACCTCTGTTTTCGAATGTGGAGTTTTAAGGCAGCCTTTTCACCCTCCTTTTTCATCATCATCAGGAAGCTCTTTAGTTCCCCTTCACTTTCTACCATTAAGGTGGTGTCATCTGCCTCCTGGCAATCCTGATTCCAGCTTGGAAGAAGAGGTATGACAAACCTATACAGTGTATTAAAAAGCAGGGACATCACTTTGCTGACAAAGGTCCATACAGTCAAAGCTTGGTTTTTCCAGGAGTCAGGTACAGACGTGAGAGTTGGACCATAATGAAAGCTGAGGGGCAATGAATTGATGCTTTGAATGTGGTGCTGGAAAGGAGTCTTGAGACTCTTGGAGTGCAAGGAGAGCCAACGAGCCCACGCTAAAGGAAATGAGTCCTGAGCATTCATTGGAAGGACTGATCCTGAAGCTAAAGTGCCAATACTTGGGGATGTAATGGGAAGAGGTGACTCACTGGAGAAGACCCTGATGCTGGGAAAGACCGAGGGCAGGAGGAGAAGGGGGCGACAGGGGATGAGATGGCTGGGTTTGGGAAACTGCGGGGGATGGTGAAGGATAGAGAGCCCTGGCATGCTGCCGTCCAAGGGGTTGCAAACAGTCAGACTTGACTTGGCAACTGAACAACGGCAGTGACTCTGACACTTGGATGAAGCGTCTCACAGTCACACTGAGCTCTGCCTCTTGCCTGTCATTACACTGTATTGCTGTGTGATTGTGGACTCACAGACTTGAATGTATTTGACCTGTAGCAGTCCATCTGAAAAACTGGTGTTCACATTGTCTCTGGTTTGTTTTCTGGGAGTCTTTTCAAGTTTCTTGCCTCATCCTAATGGCGTGACTGAGTAGTCTTTCTTTGTTATCTTCCTGCTTTCTGGGATCACAAGATGTTTCAGATTCATAGTCTTCATTTCCAGACCCATTTCTCTAGGAAACCCGGGCCTGATTAAGGTATGAGGAATGTATTTCCCCACATCAGGCTTCATGCTGGCAGCTGGCTTGGTCGTTTTCCTAAATCTTTCAGTGGAGCAGAGTACCATGTTTTCAGATAATACACATCCACACTTCAAGCAGCTCTTTCTGATTCAAACACAGCACAGCCCCCACAGCTGCAGCCACGGTCCTAGCAGCCCATGGTTGGTGGGTTGAGGGTGGAGCCGGTCAGAGGAGCAGGTGGAGACAGGGCAGGTGTCCAGTGTGGGGCCTCCCGGGCCAGGGCATGCATCTTCCTGTGCAGGGAGCGGGGTGCTGCTGGACACGGCCGCTTCCCGGCTCGTGTGCCGCTTCCCCAGGGCATCCCCCGGTCTCACGTGCCCCGACTCCCCTCTGTTTATGCAGTCCTGTCTCCACCAGCCTGTCAGCTGCGTTTGTGGAACATTGTTCTCGGTGAAGCTGACCAGTCCAGCGTGTGATGCTCCTTTGACGGCCCTGGGCGTGGAAGCGCAGAGAAGGTGCAGACTCACCCAGAGCTTGGTCTTGAGAACTGGTGTTGAGCCGGTGGCCTGGATCGATCCTGTGTGATGTCACCTTTGAAACCGCTTCTCTGGGCTTGGAGGGTCCCGGACCCTCTCCTTCCTTGTGTGCAGTGGGCTCCTGTCCAGGGGCTATTTCTGGCGTTCGGGTCTCTCATCTATACAGGGCTCTATTGGAGATTCGCAGTATTGGCTGAAATAATGGATTAAGGTGCTCATCCCAGGATTTGGCCTCACGATCCATCTAGGAATGTGCCCCTGTGATGACAAGGAGGTTGGGTCTGGTCTTCTGAGATGTCTCTCCTCAGCGCATCACCTGGGTGGCTGGGTTGACAGGTAAAATTCAGATTGCTGTGGGGCCGGGATTTCTCATAGATGCTTCTGAAGAAAGAGGATGGCCCAGGGGTCCCATGGGTGTGAATGCTTCTGAGCTCAGAGGGGACCGACGCCGTGCTGTTCCTCCTGTGGCCACACGATGTCGCTGCAGGACCTCCCAGGAGCCGGCCCTCAGGCCTGCAGGCAGCTTACCCCAGGTGGAGGCAGGGCGTCCCCCTGAACTTACAGAGAGAAACCTTTGTATCCGGGTGCAGACAGTGTGTCAACGTGTCCAGCGAGCTCCCAGTAACTGCCTCTGGTGGGCTCCCTCCCCAGGGTATGAGAGAACCTGTGTTCCTTGGGGGTCTTTAGAGTCAGCCTTCATCCCCTGTGATGTTTTGATTACCTCGAGAGTAACTGAGCCTGCCAAGTGGTCTCAGGCCTGAGCAGGTGAGGCGGGGGCTCCTGAAACCTTCCCGCTGAGCCGTCAGTGGAGCAGGGGCCTCGCCCCTCCCTGGTGCCCACCCAGCGATGAGCAGCCTGAGCTGCCCCAGGAGGAGGGTCTCCTGTGAGGCAGAGATGCTGCTGTGTCGTCAGGAGGCGCGTGTTAGCTCATTCTCCCCGTCTCACGGGGAGACCCAGCTCAGTTCAGTTCAGTTCAGTTCAGTCGCTCAGTCGTGTCCGACTCTCCGCGACCCCATGAATCACAGCACGCCAGGCCTCCCTGTCCATCACCAACTCCCGGAGTTCACTCAAACTCATGTCCATTGAGTCGGTGATGCCATCCAGCCATCTCATTCTCTGTCGTCCCCTTCTCCTCCCGCCCCCAACCCCTCCCAACATCAGAATCTTTTCCAGTGAGTCAACTCTTTGCATGAGGTGGCCAAAGTATTGGAGTTTCAGCTTCACCATCAGTCCTTCCAATGAACACCCAGGATTGATCTCCTTTAGAATGGACTGGTTGGATCTCCTTGCAGTCCAAGGGACTCTCAAGAGTCTTCTCTAGCATCACAGTTCAAAAGCATCAATTCTTCGGCGATCAGCTTTCTTCACAGTCCAACTCTCACATCCATGCATGACCACAGGAGAAACAATAGCCTTGACTAGATGGACCTTTGTTGGCAAAGTAATGTCTCTGCTTTTTAATATACTATCAAGGTTGGTCATAACTTTCCTTCCAAGGAGTAAGCGTCTTTTAATTTCCTGGCTGCAATCAGCATCTGCAGTGACCCAGGTATGCTTCAATGCACTTTCCTGCTCCGCAGCGGGGACCAGACCGGAAGACCCGTGCTGAGGACTCTGGTGCATGTGCCTCTCTTTGGAATCCTGCTGGGCTTCTCCTCAGACAAGTGCACAGATCTGCACGTCCACACACAGCTTTGCCTCGAATTCAAAGACTCCACATCAGACCTGACGTCTATCTGTGGACTGCAGGCTCCACATTACGAATTTTCTACAAGTGGGGCCGCAGGGAAGAGGAGAGAGGGGCGCTGCCCCTGCGCGTTGCTGTGGGATCCTGGGGACTTGGTGGTGGATCACGGGGGTTCTCATTCCTCTGTCTCCTGAAACCAGAATAGACTGAGAGCCAGGGGCAGTGGTGCTGATCCCAGCGCGTTACAGGCTGCAGAGCGGGTGACTCAGGAGAACATTCACAGCAGGGATTCTCTTGCAGTGAACAGAAGGTGCAGAGGAGCACGGGTCACCGACCAGCATGACCCCCCAGACTGGTTGTTTACTAAACTCCTGGGCGCTGTCTAAACCTGCGCTGAGGCAAAGCAATGGTGGACAGACAGATGCTGTTCCCTCCAAACCACGCAGCCAGTTCTACAGACTCCTAGAGACTCCACATGGAAATAAACAAACAATTCTGAAATGAAGTGGAAGCAATGGTTCAGGGATCAGGACGAGGGGGAATCACCCTCCAGATGTGGGGCCTGGGTCCTGAGAGGCAGGGCTGGGTCGGGACAGGAGGCAGAGACGGGGGGACCTGGCACCTGAGCCTCTGAAATCGGGCACAGTGGTGGTGGCGGGCGGTACGCGGGCCCTTTCTTATGTGTCGGGAGATGCTCTGAGTATCCTTCAGACGTGCCCCACTGATGCTCACACTGGATTCTGGAAATGGGAGTAGCTCTAAGCCCCTGTGTGTGTGATGGGACCATGGCCCCACAGGGCAGGCACTCAGAGCCTGGGCCACATGGAGGATGCTGGCAGGGCCTGGCTCCTGGGGAGGAAGGTGGGGGGCACTGCTGGTGTCCACAGCTAAGGCACAGCTAAGGTGGGGATGTGGGCTCATGCTGGAGAACTAGGTACCGGAAGAAGAATTGGGTTTCTACCGAGAAACGTGGCTCAATTTTCAGAAGCATGGAATTCAGCCAGTAAGAGGAATGGGACAAGAGCAGCTGTAGGACAACGCATTTGTCAATTTCAAATAGAAACATCAGCGCCACACTGTACTTTTCAGGATATACACACATGCCTGTTATCTTGAAGTGTGTCCGTGTGGGTTCTTTCTTTGGAGAAGAAGGGAAAATCAGGAGTGGTCCTTCCCTTTTCAAAGGGTGACAGAATGGGAAAACCTAAACCAAGTAAAGATGAGACAATTTTCAAAGGACATTTGTGATACCAGCTTTGATAGTAATCTCCTGGTCCCCTTGGAAGATGCAAGAAGCATTAGCTTGGGGATGAGGAAGAGATTCGGCCATTCACAGTGTTATACTCCAGGCATCCGTTGCTGGTCCCTGCTCTGATCATCATTAGTAATCACTCAGGATTAATCCCCTCATTATGGGTTCCCATCAGGCCCTCTCCTATCACTCTTCTTTGATGTGAGTCAGTCCCGAGGGATGGGTCCTGTCAGGCTTTTGTGAAGGAGCCAGGGGTCCTGCAGTTCTGGCCTCCTGTCCTTTTTGGGACTGCTTGCCTGTATTCTTTTGCTTGAATGATGCTGTGTCCTCCTGTATTGTTTTTGGTCAGACTTGTTTTCACCAGTTTCCTGAAGCTATTTCTACTGTTTTTCTGGCTTTAGGATGTTTCTGAGGGACAGGTCTGGAGTCGGCCAGTTAGCCACACCCACCCCACCCCGTGGAATGGGGACTAGGGAATTGCTATTTTCGCCACGTTTGTTAAAGCCTCTGGAATTCTACAATGTAATCAACCATGTGTCTTGGTCTTGAGAATTCCGTATCCGTTTTCCCATGGGAAACTTGTTATCTTCTTTGGAGGTAAACTGGCAGAATTTCCTCCAGGTCAAGGAGAATTTAATATATTTTAAAAAGTACATTTCAGCGCCACTTGCTGAGCCTTTCCCGCCTGCCCTGGGCTGGGCGGGCGCCGCCCCGCGTGTGCTCGCCTCTCTCTGGTGGAGGCTAGAAACGGAGCCGCTATGCCGCGGGTCTCTGCACCTTCCTTGGAGTTGATGCTGCTCCATTTCCAGCCGTCTGTGTCCTGCTCAGGGCTCTTCCGCTCCAGTGATTTTGTCTGTGATGATCTCCGGTGGTCATCATTTGTCCACAGGCCTCTATGACTTCCTTTTAAAGCTTATCTTACAGTTTTATCTTTTTCATCCATGAGTCCTATTCAAATGACCCCTCAGGTCAGACCCCCTGTCCTTCACCAACTCCTGGAGCCTACTCAACTCACATCCATCGAGTCGGTGGTGCCAGCCAACCATCTCATCCTCTGTCGTCCCCTTCTCCTCTTGCCTTCAATCTTTCCCAGCATCAGGGTCTTTTCCAATGACTCAGTTCTTCACATCAGGTGGCCAAGGTATTGGAGTTTCAGCTTCAGCATCAGTCCTTCCAGTGAATATTTCGGACTGATTTCCTTTAGGATTGAACTGGCTGGATCTCTTTGCAGTCCAAGGGACTCTCAAGAGTCTTCTCCAGCACCACAGTTCAAAAGCATCAATTCTTCAGCACTCAGCTCTCTCTATAGTCCAAATCTCACATCCATACATGACTACTGGAAAAACCATAGCTTTGACTAGATGGCCTTTGTTGTTTAGCAAAGATTAAATGTCTTTGCTTTTTAATGTGCTGTCTAGGTTGGTCACAGCTTTTCTTCCAAGGAGCAAGCGTCTTTTAATTTCACGGCTGTAGTCACCATCCACAGTAATTTTGAAGCCAGAGAAAATGAAGTCTCTCACTGTTTTGATTGTTTCCCCATCTAATTTGCCATGAAGTGATGGGACCAGATGGCTTGATCTTCATTTTCTGAATGCTGAGTTTTAAGCCAAGTTTTTCACTCTTCTCTTTCACTTTCATCAAGAGGCTCTTTAGTTCTTCTTCGCTTTCTGCCATAAGGGTGGTGTCATCTGCGTATCTGAGGTTATTGATATTTCTCCCGGCAATCTTGATTCCAGCTTGTGCTTCATCCAGTCCAGGATTTCACATGATGTAGTCTGCATGGAAGTTAAATAAGCAGGAGACAATATACAGCCTGGATCAATGATCCTGCCATGTCTAACTCGCTGTGTTCTCTGAGCTGTGTTCAGGAAGCTCAGGTCTGTTTTCTGGACTGTGTTCTAAGTACACCTGTCTCCTCCCCCCTCCCGCCTTCTTCCTTTGCTTGCACAGTCTTCTTACCTTCCTCGGCCGCGGGCGGTCCTGGCCACACCCTCTGCTTACGCTGAACAGTGTTGGAAGTTTCCGGTTTCTTCCACCCAGCGTCCAAGGGCAGGTCTGCGAGTTGCATGGAGAGTCAGGTGCCCACTGTCCAGGCCAGTCTGGGTCGCCCTGGGGAGGCTAGGGGAGGGCGTGGCTAGGGCAGCAGAGGCCTCTGAGTTTCCTTTTTTGTATATTGCTGGCCGTGCTTGGTCCTTGCTGCTGCCCGCAGGCTTCCTCCGGCCGGGGAGCGGGGCGGCCCCCAGGCGCAGCGTTGGGGTCTAGTGTGTGCTGGCTCAGTAGCGGGCCCCCAGGCGCCCCTGCCTGGCCGCACGTGGAGTCTTAGCTCCTGGACCAGGGATAGAGCCCGTGTCCCGGGCGCTGGCAGTGGACTTGTAACACCGGAACCAGCAGGGATGTCCAGGGAAGGAGGCTCTGTGTGGGATCCCAGGCCGGTTTCCACCTGCTGGTCTCAGGACACAGCCTCGCCTGGCCGGGGGGTGGGGGGTGAACGGCTGTCCTGGGCGGGGGGCAGTCCAGGCCTCAGATCCAGGGAGAGCTGCGGGGGTGGGTGCTGGGCCCTGCAGTTGCTGGGCCCTCTGCGTCTGTGTACGCCATCTGCCTCTCCACCCCCATCAGCAGCCACACCCCATCTCATTCTCCGGCCCTCACTTCTCAGACCTTCCTCCTCATGCTGTAGCAAGGAAAACTTGGCTGTTAAGGAAGAGTGAAAATGGCTTTAAAAACATCAAGAACTAAATGACCACATAAGCACCTGTGGAAAACAAACTGTGTTATTTGAACACAAAGAATTTATTTCCTCGATGGAGAAATAACTTTCTAAGTAAGGAAAAGAGAATTCAAAGACAATATATTGTAAAGGAAGAAAATCACCCTCACTGAAAAGAAATTAAAGCAAAAAATGAGATGCCCCAGTCCATCTTCAACATTCACAGAGATCTGAAAATTAAACGGTAACAACAGAAGTTGTGTATGCAGCAGCCAAGGGCTGTGAGCAAGCTGACGTCGTGGAGAGGCCATGGGGCAGAATTAACCAGGGGTCATGGGGACATCTAGGTGGGGTAAGGCCATAAAATCTGTTTTTTAATTAAGCTTCTTTAATGACATGGGTTAAAAGTCAGGGCACAAGAAATGTGTTTCCATGGAGACCATCGTGAAAAGGGGACGCAGCTGTTGAGACGAAGAGATGTTCTTGTTCTGCTGCTGCTTAGCCGCTCAGGCACGTCCGACTCTCTGCGGCCCCACGGACGGCAGCGCGCCAGGCCTCCCTGTCCATCACCGTCTCCCAGAGCTCGCTCAGACTCAGGTCCATCGAGTCAGTGACGCCATCCAACAGTCTCACCCTCTGTCGTCCCCGTCTCCTCTGCCTTCAATCTTTCCCAGCATCAGGGTGTTTTCAAACTGAGTCAGTTCTTCTCATCAGGTGGCCAAAGTATTGGAGCTTCAGCTTCAGTCCTTGCAATGAAAATTCAGGGTTGTTGGGGAAATAGCTGGGGAGAAATTGATCAAAATGTTACCAGAGACCCTCGGGACCACCCTGACCTCTCAGACCCTGAGAGCTACACCTTCTCAGGACGCCCCAGTGTCTCTGGCTGTCGAGATCTCATTCTGGGTCCATGGTCACCTAGACGTGAGGACCTGGCGACCTTAGGACTGGAACAGGATTGCCGCATCTCGTGACAGAAATGAGGCCAGCTTGCTGAGTGCAAGTGGCCAAACCAAACCCAATGCGGTTAACAAAGTAGTACATGCTGGAAACAATGGTGCCTGTCAAGAATGGAGGCTCGGACAGGGAAGAACCCGCCTGCAGTGCAGCAGACCTGGGTTTGATCCCTGGGTCAGGAAGATCCCCTGGAGAAGAGAACAGCTACGCACTCCAGTATTATTGCCTGAAGAATCCCGTGGACAGAGGAGCCTGGTGGGCTACAGTCCATGGGGTCGCAAAGAGTCGGACAAGACTGAGTGCCTGACATCAAGAATATGAGTGTGTTTAATACTGAGGAGGATCCCCCGGAGAAGGGAAAGGCTACCCACTCCAGTATCCTAGCCTGGAGAATCCCACGGACTGTATAGTCCCTGGGGTCACAAAGAGCTGGACACGACTGAGTGACTTTCACTTCACTTAACACTGATACATTTATGAAACTACTACACTTCATGGGCAGAAGTGGAAAAACCCATCAACTCCCTCCACGTTCCTGGGAAGGTATTGATCACAGTTGCCAGTACCTGCTATGTAACAGTGAGACAGAAACGGGATAATTCCTTCACGTGTGTAAACACGTGTGCACGCGCAATCACGTGTTTCTGTGAACAAGCACATCCGTGTCTGGAATCTGCTGTCGGCCAGCGTCGTCCCGGGATGGAAGGAGGCCGTTCTGGATGAGCCCAGCTTCTGCCATGGAGGCTGTGTCTCTGTGGTCAGAGCCTGGTGACCGTGTAGGGCTGAGCTGGGGAGGGGGGTGTCCGGTCCAAGCCGGTGAGTTCTGCTGGACCTGGGGCTCCTCCTGCCCCTCGGAGCCCCGGCCTCTGCTCGCAAGCCTCCTCAGGGCTCGGGGTGGGGGAGCTTCTGGAATCAAAAAGATTCACAGCTGCCCCTTCCCAAGTCTCCTTCTTGGACCGAGAGACATCAGTTAGTCCTGGGAAGCAAGAAGGAATGTAAACAGCTGTCTCATAGGTCGTGTCTGTCTCTGCCTTGTGAAAGCAGGATTTTCTGTTCCCTCGATCTGAAAAGCGGGAGATGCAGAGTCCCTGGGAATGCGTGGGAATGTGAACTGGCATCTGGGGCAGAGAGCTCTTTGTGGCGGGTACGGGGCAATGTCAGAGGCTTCCTGTCTTCCGCCCACGGGCGCCCAGTAGCATTGCACACCGTGAGTCATGTCCTTGCACCCGAACTGCCAGTGTCTCCAGATTCTGCCAAATGTCTTGGGGGACAAAACTACCCCCAGTTGAGAACCACAGCCTAACACAACTTTCAGCAAACCGCGACTAGAAGCAAACATTCCTGTCTCATTTTTTAAATCTATAAAACTTACAGCAACTTTCTTGTTTTGGAGCAAGTGTGTGGGCTTCAGTAGTCATGGTGTACTGGCTTGGTGGCCCTTGGCATGTGGGATCTTCCTGGACCAGGGATTGAACCTGTGTCCCCTTCATTGGCAGGTGGATTCTTAGCCACTGGATCATCAAGGAAGTTCATGAATAAGATATTTTTAAATGTATGAGGTCAAAGAAATCTATTATAATCATTAAGTTAATATAGCAAGATAGATGGATACAAGATCAGTATAAAAGCAATCATGTTTTGCTACTGGATGAAGCACAAGCTGGGATCAAGATTGCCGGGAGAAATATCAATAACCTCAGATATGCAGATGACACCACCCTTACGGCAGAAAGTGAAGAGGAGCTAAAGGGCCTCTTGATGAAAGTGAAGGAGAGTGAAAAGGTCGGCTTGAAGCTCAACATTCAGAAAACTAAGATCATGGCATCTGGTCCCATCACTTCATGGCAAATAGATGGGGAAACAATGGAAACAGTGTCAGACTTTATTTTCTGGGCTCCAGAATCACTGCAGATGGTGACCGAAGCCATGAAATTAAAAGACTCTTGCTCCTTGGAAGAAAAGCTATGACCAACCTAGATAGCATATTAAAAAGCAGAGACATTACTTTGGCAACAAAGCTTTGTCTAGTCAAAACAATGGTTTTTCCAGTAGTCATGTATGAATGTGAGAGTTGGACCATAAAGAAAGATGAGCACCGAAGAATTGATGCTTTTGAACTGTGGTGCTGGAGAAGACTCTTGAGAGTCCCTTGGACTGCAAGGAAATCCAACCAGCCCATCTTAAAGGAAATCAGTCCTGAATATTCATTGGAAGGACTGATGCTGAAGCTGAAACTCCAATACTTTGGCCACCTCATGCGACGAGTTGACTCACTGGAAAAGACTCTGATGATGGGAAGGATTGGGGGCAGGAGGAGAAGGGGACGACAGAGGATGAGATGGCTGGATGGCATCACCGACTCAATGGACATGAGTTTGAGTGAACTCCGGGAGTTGGTGATGGACAGGAAGGCCTGGCGTGTTGCAGTCCATGGGGTCGCAAAGAGTCGGACGCAACTGAGTGACTGAACTGAACTGAACAAGCTACAATAAAAATAACCTAGAAATGAAAGTTAAAATGTATCGTTGTGTTGCTCGGTCGCCGAGTCCTGTCTGCCTCTGTGACCCCATGGACTGCAACACGCCAGGCTCCACTGTCTCCTGGAGTTTGCGCAAATTCATGTTCTCTGAGCTGGTGATGCTGTCTAACCCTCTCATTAACATTAAAATGTATCATTAAGAAGGGACTTTAAGAAAATAATGATCTAGGTGTGAAATGAAAGAATGAATGAGAATTGTGACATGTTTTTGAGGGAAGTTGATAAAGCCAAATATGATGTATATCGATTCGCAAAGCCAATATCACAAAGAGGACGATTCTTCTCAGACTTATAGATAGAGTCAGTGTCCTCCATATCAAGACCCCAGAAGGCACGCTTTGTTTGCAGTGATAAGCTGCTTCTAAAATGTATTTGGAGACTCAGGGGACCCCTGATAGCTAAGGTCTTGAGGAACAAAGTTGGCGGGTTCACTTCCCTGACATCGAGAGTCAGTGGGAAGGCAGCGCGTTTAAGGGAGAGGAGTGAGCAGCGCAGGGCGGCGGCTGACGGAGCGGCCCCGTCCAGGGTCTGTCAGCTGCCGCCCTGCGCTGCCCTCTTGGCCTTACTGCACAGCCGTGCCGTCCTGTTTGCCGGACCCTAACCTGCTCTGTGGCTGTTGAGCTGTTGAAAAGTAACCCAAGGGACTGAAGAGCTGAATTTTAAATTTTGTTTGTAGTTAATTTTTCTTCCCAGGTGGCGCTAGTGGAAAAGAACTCACCTGCCAGTGCAGGAGATGGAAGAGAGGCGGGTTCGATCCCTGGGTCAGGAAGATCCCCTGGAGAAGGGAATGGCACCCCACTCCAGTGTTCCTGTCTGGAGAGTCCCATGGGCAGAGGAGCCTGGAGGGCTACAGTCCATGGAATCGAAGAGAGTCGGACACGACTGAAGCTCCTTAGCACGCATCACACATAGTTAATTTTAAATAGCCAGATGTGACTCATGGCCACTGCATTGCACAGCACACTTGCGAAGGGTCCCCTCATCTTACAAGAGCCTCATTTATAACAACGTGATGCTTCAGTGCAGCTTGGAAAGGGTCATTTTTTTGATTTTTCGATGAAAGGTTTGTGATAAACAGACTATCCATATTGAAAAAAAAAAAGGAGCTTACCCCTTACCCCATACCATACACAAAAGTCAGTTTCAGAGACATTGCATCTCTAAATGCGAAAGATTAAAAGTGATAACACTGTTAAAGGAAACCTCGGGGCTTCCTTGGCACCTCAACAGTAAAGAATGCAGGAGGCACAGGAGGCTTGGGTTTGATCCCTGGGTTGGGAAGTTCCCCTGGAGAAGAAAATGGCAGCCCACTCCAGTGTTCTGAGCACAGACAGGAAACCTAGGGGGACAACTTTACAATGACTTGTGTTGTCTGAAAGGGTGAAATATGATGGTTCTGTATATCTAAGATTTAAGAAATACGTCATTAAGAAGAAACTATTAAGAAAATGAAAGGCAACCAGACAAAGAACTATGATCAGGATGCTATGAATAATTTAAGTATAATTTAAGTTATTAAAGTTCTGTGAATAATTTTAAAAGGGCATATAATCCAATGGAAAAATGTGCAAAAGATTTGAACAGGCCTCACAGTGGTGGCCAGGCTGTGAGGCCAGCTAGGACTTTCACACACTGTTGAAGGGGCAAAACTTGGCTCAATTACTTTCAAAAATAGTTTCCCAGCAAATCCCCCCTGATTATTATACACCCCAACAGACGTAAATGGTGATGTTAACCAAAAAGACAGATGCAAAAACATTCAAAGGCAGTTTATCCCAAAGAACCCAGAAATGGAAACATTTCAAATGTCCATAAACTGCAGAGCAGATAAGCAAATTGTGTATCTGTCCAGCGGGACACTTGGTGACAAGGAGAAGAGGAATGGTCACATATGACAGCACATGCCTAAATGCTGAGTGGGTCAGCCTCAGCTCGAGTCCATCTGTACTTACGGTCATCCCAAAAAAGGAGTCCCTCACCTCTCATGATATGGCCGGATGGTGGTTAGGGCTGAAGGCTTTCTATGGGAGGCCGTGTGGGGGTCTTTTAATCACACTGGTAATTTCAGCGAGAAGATCAGAATTATAAGAGAGAATACAGTGGTGCTGATGAGCCCGTCTCCAGGGCAGGAGTGGACACACAGATGCAGAGGACAGGCTTGTGGACTCAGCGGGGGAAGGGAGGGAGGGATGAACCGAGCGAGCAGCCTCGACGCGGACGCACGACCGCATGTCATATACACAGCTGGTGGGAAGCTGCTGTGTGACGCCGGGAGCTCAGCCTGGCGCTCCGTGACGACCCAGAGCGGTGGGAGGGAGGCTCCAGGAACAGGGGATATGTGTCTACATATAGCTGATTCGCTTTGTTGTCTGGCGGAAACAAATACAGTATTGTAGAACAATTACCCTCCAATTAAAAATAAGTTACACTGGGCTTCCCTGGTGGCTCAGATGGTAAAGAATCCACCTGCAATGCAGGAGACCATAGTTCGAGCGCTGGTTCAGAGATCCCCTGGATAAGGGAATGGCTGCCCACTCCAGTATTCTTGCCTGAAGAATTTCATGGACAGAGGAGCCTGGAGGGCTACAGTCCATGGGGTCTTGGACACGACAGAATGGCTAACACTTTCTTCACTTTCAAAGCAATTATCCTCCAATTAAAAATAAATTTAAAAAATAAACAAAAAAATGGAAATGCTAGAAATAGGAAATGCTTTAGTTGTTCAGTCACTCAGTCATGTCTGACTTTGCAACCCCATGGACTGCAGCATGCCAGGCTTCCCTGCCCTTCACCATCTCCCAGAACCTGCTCAAACTCGTGTGCATAGAGTCGGTGATGCCATCCAACCATCTCATCCTCTGTCACCCCCTTCTCCTCCTACCTTCAATCTTTCCCAACATCAGGAGCTTTTCTAATGAGTTGGTTCTTCGCATGAGGTGGCCAAAATATTGGAGCTTCAGCTTCAACATCAGTCCCTCCAATCAATATTCAGGATTGATTTCCTTTAGGATTGACTGGTTTGATCTTGCCGTCCAAAGGACTCTTAAGAGTCTTCTCCAACACCGCAGTTCAAAAGCATCAGTTCTTCAGCACTTGGCCTTTTTTATGGTCTAACTCTCACATCCCTACACGACTACTGGAAAAACCATAGCTTTGACTAGATGGACCTTTGTTGGCAAAGTAATGTCTCTGCTTTTTAATAAGCTGTCTAGGTTGGTCATAGCTTTTCTTCCAAGGAGCAAGTGTCTTTCAGTTTCATGGCTGCAGTCACCACCTGCAGTGGTTTTGGAGGCGACGAAAATAAAGTCTCTCACTGTTTCCATTGTTTCCCCGTCTATTTGCCATGAAGTGATGGGACCGGATGCCATGATCTTCATGTTTTGAATATTGAGTTTTAAGTCTGTTTTTTCACTCTCCTCTTTCACTTTCATCAAGAGGCCTTTTAGTTCCTCTTCACTTTCTGCCATAAGGGTGGTGTCATCTGCATATCTGAGGTTATTGATATTTCTCCCGGCAATCTTGATTCCAGCTTGTGCTTCCTCCAGACCAGCGTTCCTCATGATGTACTCTGCATATAAGTTAAACAAGCAGGGTGACAGTATACAGCCTTGATGTCCTCCTTTCCCAATTTGGAGCCAGTCTGTCTTTCCATGTCCAGTTCTAATTGTTGTTTCCTGACCTGCATACAGGTTTCTCTGAAGGTAGGTGAGTTGGTCTGGTATTTCCATCTCTTTAAGAATTTTCTACAGTTTGTTGTGACCACAGTCAAAGGTTTTAGCATAGCCAATGAAGCAGAAGTATTTTTCTGGAATTCTCCTGCTTTTTCTATGATCCGATGGATGTTGGCAATTTGATCTCTGGTTCCTCTGTCTCTTCTAAATCCAACTTGAACATCTGGAAGTTCTCGGTTCACAAACCTAGCTTGAAGGATTTTGAGCATTACTTTGCTAGTGTGTGAAATGAGTGTAATTGTGCGGTAGTTTGAGCATTCTTTGGCATTGCCTTTCTCTGGGATTGGAATGAAAACTGACCTTTTCCAGTCCTGCGGCCACTGCTGAGTTTTCCAAATTTGCTGACATATTGAGTGCAGCACTTTCACAGCGTCATCTTTCAGGATCTGAAACAGCTCAGCTGGAATTCCATCACCTCCACTAGCTTTGTTTGTAGTGATGCTTCCTGAAGCCCACTTGACTTCACATTTCAGGGTGTCTGGCTCTACGTGAGTGATGACACCATCGTGATTATCTGGGTAATGAAGATATTTTCTGTACAGTTCTTCTGTGTATTCTTGCCACCTTTCCTTAATATCTTCTGCTTCTGTTAGGTCCGTACCATTTCTGTTCTTTATTGTGCCCATCTTTGCATGAAATGTTCCTTTGGCATCTCTAATTTTCTTGAAGAGATCTCTAGTCTTTCCCATGTTGTTTTCCTCTATTTCTTTGCACTGGTCACATAGGAAGGCTTTCTTGTCTCTCCTTGCTATTCTTTGAAGTTCTGCTTTCAGATGAGTATATCTGAGAACCCCACGAGCAGTATGAAAAGGCAAAAAGATATCACACTGAAAGATGAACTCCAAAGGTCAGTAGGTGCCCAATATGATACTGGAGATCAGTGGAGAAATAGCTCCAGAAGAAATGGAGATGCTGAGCCAAAGCTAAAACACACCCAGTTGTGGATGTGACGTGATGGAAGTAAAGTCTGATGCTATAAAGAGTAATATTGCATAGGAAGTTGGAATGTTACGTCAATGAATCAAGGCAAATTGGAAGTGGTCAAACAGGAGATGGCAAGAGTGAACGTAGACATTCTAGGAATCAGTGAACTAAAATGGACTGGAATGGGTGAATTTAACTCAGATGACCATTATATCTACTACTGTGGGCAAGAATCCTTAGAAGAAATGGAGTAGCCCTCGTAGTCAACAAAAGTCTGAAATGCAGTACTTGGGTGCAGTCTCAAAAATGACAGAATGATCTCTGCTCGTTTCCAAGGCAAGCCATTCAATAAACACAGTAATCCAAGTCTATGCCCTGACCAGTAATGCTGAAGAAACCGAAGTTGAACCGTTCCATGAAGACCTATAAGACCTTCTAAAACTAACACTCAAAAAAGCTGTCCTGTTCATCATAGAGGACTGGAAGACAAAAGTAGGAAGTAAAGAGATACCTGGAGCAACAGGCAAGTTTGGCCTTGGAGCACGGAATGAAGCAGGGCAAAGGCTAATGGAGTTCTGCCAGGAGAACGCACTGGTCACAGCAAACACACTCTTCCTACAATACGAGAGACGACTCTACGCATGGACATCACCAGATGGTCAACACCAAAATCAGATTGATTTTTGCAACCGAAGATGGAGAAGCTCTATACAGTCAGCAAAAACAAGACTGGGAGCAGACTGTGGCTCAGATCACGAACTCCTTATTGACAAATTCAGACTTAAATTGAAGAAAGTAGGGAAAGTCACTAGACCATTCAGGTATGACCTAAATCAAATCCCTTATGATTATACAGTGGAAGTGACAAACAGATTCAAGGGATTAGATCTGACAGATAGAGGGCCTGAAGAACTATGGATGGAGGTTCGTGACATTGTACGGGAGGCAGTGACCATCCCCAAGAAGAAATGGAAAAAGGCAAAATGGTTGTCAGAAAGGGCCTTACAAAAATGCTGAGAAAAGAAATGAAAGGCAAAGGAGAAAAGGAAAGAAAACACAGTGAGAGAACCATGAGCGCCTCCTAAGAGGATCACAGGAGTCTCCACACAGCTGAGGAAGGAACCTGAACTAAAGGTCGGCCCGCGAACCACACAGACTGAAGTGCGAAGAGAAAACGGTGAAAAACTGCTAACAGAGAACCCAAAGCCGCGCGACCAAGCGCCCGCAATGCGGGGAATGGAGGCAGAATGTGCTTTCCTGTTTTCACTGCTCACTGGATCACAGTGTCGAGAAGAGCAGCGGCCCCGGGGAGTCGGATGCTGGCAGCACTCGGGGATGAGGGATGCTGATCACCATGGCAGCATTTGCTGTGGACTCATGCATTAGCAGTGTTCTTTAATTCACTCTTTTTAAAAAATTTATTTACTTTTAGTTGGAGGATCATTGCTTCCCAACGCGTTGCTCTCTGCCGTGCACCAAGATGAGCCAGCCAGAGGTGTGCATATGTCCCTTCTTCTTGAGCCTCCCTCCCACCTCCCAGTCCGTCCCGCCTCTCTAGGCTGTCACCAGGCTTGGCATCAGGGTGCCAACCCTGTGGTAAAGCGACTTCCTGTTAGCTATCTGTTTCACACATGGTGGTGCACGTTTCAGGGCTGCCCGAGAGACCCGTCCCACGCTCTCCTGCCCCTGCTGTGTCCACAGGGCTGGCCGCTGTGTCCGAGTCTCTATTCCTGCCCTGAAAACAACTGCATTAGTACCATTTTTATAGAGTCCATGTATGTGTGTCAATATGCAATGTGTGTCTTTCTCTTTCTGACTTGAGGTGCGTGTTTTTTCAAAGATGTCCATTTGTTTTTGGCATGCTGGGTCTCTGCTGTTGTGAGGGCTTTTGTCTGGTTGTGCTGAGCCTACCAGCTGTGCTGCTCAGGCTTCTCACTGTGTGGCTCCTCTCGCTGCATGGCGTGGGCTCCGGGGAGTGAGGACGTCGGCAGTTGGGGCACGTGAGCTCAGCAGTCGCAGCTCCTGGGTCGGCTCAATAGTTGTGGCAGCAGCTCATCTGCTCCCCCGCTTGGGGGGTCCTCCCAGATCAGGGGTCGAACCTGTGTCTCCTGCATTGGCAGGAGGCCTCTTCACCACTGAGCCCCTGGGGAGACCCAGAAGTGAGCTTTTTTATGTGAAACTGTGAGTGTTCACTCCTTCTCCCAGGGTCCTTCTGTTGGCCAGTCCAAGACTGTACAGCTCGTTGCACAGCAGGCCAGGGAGTCCAGAGGTGAGGTCTCGGGGAAGGAATAGTGCCTTTATTCAGAAGCTGGCAGGCCCAGAAGATGGTGGACTAATGTCCTAAAGAACCACGTTCTTTGGGGTAGGATGCGGCTTCTTTTGCGCTAACGGAGAGGGCAAACAGGGGATTGGAGATGAAAGGGTGCAGGCGGCTGCAGACTTCCTGGAGCCACCTGGCCTTCAAGGGAGCAGAACATTTGTTTGCCCTGCTGCTTACTCACGCAGGCTGGATCTCAAGGCTCCTGCAAAGCCTCAAGTTGTTAGCAGTTATTTTTACTTTGCCTCTCTTATCTCTGCTTGTTTGCAAGGTTCCTAGGCTGAAAGCAAACTTATCTACAGCAAGTTACCCGGGGCCGTGGGATGGGAACTTTATTCAGGGGATTAACGGGCTATTTGGGAACAAACAACATGTCTCTGCTGTTTAACTCCTGATGTGCGGGGGCGACCGTGCTGGACCCCAGGGTCCGAGGAGTGAGGGGGGCGGCTTCAGCGTGTGTTATTTCTGTCCTTCTCTGCTTCCAGTCCCCTCAAAAGTTTGCATTTCACAGAACCCACGGGCAGTTTTAAATATTACAAATCTACACATCACATCAAAATGATGTTTTATAAACCCTCAGAGTTTGAGTAGGCTCCGGGAGTTGGTGATGGACAGGGAGGCCTGGCGTGCTGCAGTCCATGGGGCTGCAAAGAGTCAGACACAACTGAGCGGCCGAACTGAACTGAAAGCTGATGTTGGTATTCTTTGAAATAGAATGGTTGAAATCTTTGTGACCCAGGGATCGAACCTGGGTCTCCTGAGTTGCAGGAGGGTCCCTTACCGTCTGAGCTTCCAGGGAAGCCCCCTTAAGGCTGACATGAACATGGTAAAACCTAGTTGATCCGACACCAGGAAAGTGGACTCAAGCCATAGCACAAGGCAGTGGGCGTTTGTCCCTACTCACAAAGACTGTTGATTTTGAAGCTATATTTCTTTATTGGCTCCTGGAAGCCTGAAACGGTGGAGTGTGTGTGTGGTGTGTGTGTCTGAAGAATGAAAATTCAGTGAGTATATTCGTGGTAACGTCTCCCTCAAACAAAAGAATCACCATTTCATGTGATTTTCTGTAAGGCAGGGAATGGGTTTCAAGCTGTGTTTCCCTTACTGCTTTTCTTCCCACCCGTTTCCCACCGTGAGACCAGAGCAGGGATTCAGAAAGGCAGCCAGCCCGTCCCCTTCTGAGCCCCCGCCCCCAGCGGCCCCAGAATGGCCAGGGTCTGTGGCAAAGCTGTAAAGCCCCACGGAATGTTCCCAGCAGGCAGATTTCAGCGGCCATCAGTGCTGGCCTGCAAAGGCCCAAATACCTTTCGATAAACTGACGTTGGGAACTTGGTATCTTCAAACATTTCTGTCTTTGGTGAAAATATTTCAAATCCAAGCTCATCTTAAGAGCTAATCTCTCCCACAGCTGCTGCTGTGAGATAAGGCCGGCTGTGCAGAGAGGCCCTGTCTGCAGCCTGCAGCGGAGCTCAGCCTGGGAACGCGCGGGGGCGGCGGGCGGGCCTGGCTGGACGGCGGGCCTTGGCCTCAGAGGCCTTCACGTCCGTGGTGGGAAGCCCAGTCCTGCCAGGAGTGGGTGACATCGGGGGAATTCTAGCTTTTGAATTCTTGGGATTCTGGCTACCTTTAAAGTGACAGAAACACGTTAGGTGAGTCTGTCAGTACCATTTAAGGCAGAAACGTGGCGAAAGAGGGCCCGCTCAAGCTTTATCCGAAAACTCAGAGCTCCGGTGGCGAGCAGGCCGAGTCTTGCCTCAACGGTGCCGCTGTGGGCCGGCTGACCGCCCTCCGCAGCCCCCCAGCTCCGCCTCTGCAGGGTCCAGCCGCTCTGGCTTCTGCTGCACCCTCTGGGGGCTGGGACATCCCAGGTGGTGGCTCCTCATGGACCGGGAACCATCTGGAAGAAAGCCCCTTTGTGGGGAAGCAGCAGCCGTCTGTGTTAAGAGCTGTAGCCAGAGGGCCTGGGCGGGGGGATGTGTCCTCCCGCCTACCAGATGCTGCCCATGGTTTACAGGTGTGACTGAACCCATCCGCGCCGTGTTCACGGTCCCCAGAAATGTGTGGGGCCAGCCCTGAGCTGCCTCCCTGCCCCCCGGGGTGGGGGGGAAACTGCATCACACAGGTTGCGTTAGCAGCGCCCTGGCCCACCTCCCAGCACCAGCAGACCCAGATAGGGAAAGGGCGGAGGCGCCCGTCTCCTTGGCTGCTCAAGGCAGGTCCAGCCATGGGGTCCCCGGACCTGGGGCTGAGGTCACTCTGCCATTGGGTTCCCGGGGACCGTGGGGGGTTGTGATGTCACAGAGCCGAGAAGAAGGCTTTGCCCACGAGGCCTGCCAGGAGGGATGGGTGTTGTTGGCAGTCTGAGTGTGGGCTGGAAAAGAATGTCCGGACAGAGAGCATTTCAGAAAGGAGTGATGCTGTCGAGAGCAGAGCCAACGTGAACTCTGCGAGTGCAGCGGGCCAACCCCCCGACGGCCAGGGAGAGCCCACTGTGGGTTAGCAGCCAACTTGTATGGCCTCAAGACAAAGAAAGTTCCTGCTGGAAGGTTGGCGTTAGATGATCGGTTAGGGTGCTATGGCGTGACTGCGGGGATGGGCATTCTGCCTAACTGGGATCAGGAAGAGTGCTGGTGATGGCCGGGGGGCTTCTGGCAACGATCAGAGAGGGGCTCCGTCAGTCCCGGAGGTGACCTTGGTTCTGGGCTCCACTGTGGCCTTGGGGCAGGATTCCACAACAGATACAGGACCTCAAGCCAGTCTTTGCGTTGAAATGATTGGCAGAACCTCGGGTGGTGACAGATAGGACTCATGAGCGGGGTGAAACGCTTGTCTGATAAGACCCACCGGTTTCGAGATGCTGTCGGCTCACACGTCACCTGTTTTCTGAGGATGCAGGTCAAAGTCTGGTTCACTTACTGCCACGCGGGTGACACCAGCCCAGGCAAAGCAACTCTCTTTCTGGTTTTGCCAGCAAGAGCGCATCATTCAGAAAAGTCTCCCAGAGGTGAGAAAACCGCAGTCACTGGGCCCCTGGGTGTGCCCGCGTGCGGTCAGGTGGGGCGTTCAGTGCCGCTCAGTAAGGCGGAAGGCTGGATGAGCCCCCGGATTACGGGGCATTCTCGGCGGCCTCGCAGCTCCCCCAGACCGGGGACACGAGGTGGACCCCGCCCCCTACACGCACCTGGGGCCTCGGCCAAGCCCAGCTCCAGTTGGCAGAGGGCGCGTCACTGTCTCCTGGGATGCGGGCCCACACCTCCCGGCGCCCAGAGCAACAGCCAGTTGGTCTCTCTCCGTGAGGTTTACTCTAAGGAGCTGGTTCATGCAGCTGGTGGAGGGGGCGCATGTGAGCTCCGTGGGCAGGAACGCAGACTGGCTCCCGGTGTTGCCACCTGGAGGTTGAAACCTTTCTTTTCTGGGAAACCTCAGTTTGGCCGTCAGGCCTTGGACTGACTGCGTGAAGCCCACCCCTTGGAGGGCAGGTGACCTGCTTTCCTTCAAGTCTCCTGATTTAACTGCTAATCTCATCGGAAAGCACCTTCAGGGCAACGTCTGGACTGGTGTTTGACAAAGGCTGGGCCGCGGGGACACACACAGTGAGCCATCATCACACTGGGGAGACAGACGAGAGCCTCTTGAACTTGCCTGCTGTCTTCTCCTGAGCCCTGGAGAGCTGCTGTCAGGGCACCAGGACGTTCACATCCTGCGACGTTGCTGTGGCGTCACAGGGGCCTGGTGATTGCTAGAACCTCTCGCCGTAACTGCCCCCGTGGTTTCAAAAGTGGGGAGCATTTGGAAGACACGGAGCAGATCTTTGTGGTCACCCCCCACCCCCCGCCACCCTGGACAGATGCGCCAAGGTCAAGTTCATCCACAGCAGAAGCTCTGGGGGAGGCCGATGTGATGATAGGCAACCTGGCCACTTTTCCAAGAGTGCTTTTAAGAACTCGTAACTCTGGCTCAGATGGTAAAGCATCTGCCTATAATGTGGGAGACCTGGGTTTGATCCCTGGGATGGGAAGATCCCCTGGAGAAGGAAATGGCAAACCACTCCAGAACTCTTGCCTGGAAAACCCCATGGACAGAGAAGCCTGGTAGGCTACAGTCCATGAGGTCCCAAAGAGTCGGACACGACTGAGCAACTTCACTTTCACTTTTAACTCTTTCCTGGTGAGCTCAGGAAGCTCCTGAATTCAGCTGCGTGATTAAAGAGAAAGTCACCTTCTGCCAGGGTGGGGTGCCAGGCTGGAGGGCTTTGTGCTGGGAAATATCCTTTTCCCTCAATGAAGGGGGCGGGTGGAGTGTGCAGAGATGGCCACCAGATGGCACTGTTGCCTGGCAGACGGCAAGGCAGGAGCTGCCCCTGGCCTTCCCGGGAGCAAAGCTTTGCTTGGTCCTGCATGCCTTCAGCCCAGGGCTCCAGAGGAGGCTGCAGCTCTTCCCGTGGGCTCATCCTGGTGTTCCGTGTGCAGGACAGGCAGCCCCATGTTGGGACCCACCAGCCCAGCCTTCCTGCCCGGCGTCTGGTGCAGGGCCCCCTGCCCTCCTGGCGCGTTCTCATCCTCCTGAGACTCCCATGCTGTGAGCCCCGGCAGGGCTCGTGGGCCCTGTTCCCCAACCCCAGCCTCCCCCGAGGTCCAGTGGGGCCTGGGTCTCAGGGACAGAGAGTGGGCAGGAATGAAGCCCCCTCCAGCTGGCCCCTGCCTTTCCCTTCTCTCTGCCTCTTTCTCCTTTGTGGTTGGAAGTGAGAGATTCCCCGGGGCCAGGACACCTGGGCAAGGAGCCTGGAGGGGTCCCGGGGCCTCTGCTGGGAGGAGCTCCGTGACTGACCCCCGTTTGTGCCCCAAACGAGCTGCTTGTGGCAGGTGCTGTGTGTCCCCACCTAAGCCTCTCTCCAGCGTGAGGGCTGCAGGATCTGGGGGCTAAGCCCTTCCAGGGGTGGCCCGAGCTGATGAAGGACAGATGAAGGGTGGGGAAGTGGCCCCGGGGACACTCCCGAGGGGCTCCTGCAGCCTCGTGGACAGGGTCTGCTCCCCCACCCCGCATGTGCTTCCAGTTTCGTGAGTCCCTGCCTCAGAGTCTGACTCGCAGGAAGCACAGAGTCCTGGGGAGCTTGCGGGACGAGCCGGGGGCTAATGCGGTCCCGGGGCCCGGGTCCTCCCGGCTGGAGCAGGTGCTTCGGGTGGGACCAGGCCCCAGTGGGGGGGTGTCACATGACCAAAGGGTTATTTTCCTGTCAAAATACAAGAGAAAGAAAGAATTTTTCTAAATCAAAACAAGAAGAGTGCCTTGCTCCCCTGGGGCTTCTGGAGCCAGCGTGTGGGGCCTTGATTGGCAAGTAGCACCCGGGACACACGTGAGCCCTGGGGCAGAGCTGATGGACCCTGCGCTGGGCTGTGGAGCCCCCCCACCCCCCCACCTTGGTCTCCCTCGGGGCTGAGCCCCTCTGGTGTCCTGGTAAATGAGTCACAGGACCACAGGGAATGCCGCCGGGGTCTCCCCCCAGCAGTCAAGCAGGTCCCCGAGTCAGGGTGTGCCTTTCTTGATGGCAGTGGGAGTCAGGGACAGCCCCCTTCCTGCACTTTGGAGAAGCCTGAACAGACCTGGGGTTGAGGGGCCCTCCTGGCTTTCGCCAAATTCACCTCCCACTGCCTGGAAGGTGAGCGCCTCATGAGGCCCCAGTGTGGCTGCTGCTTTCCCGGGGCGCAGTCAGCGGGGCGCCTCTGTGTGCGGGCCGCGTGTGGCCAGCAGGGTCTCCTCAGACCCCGCAGAGCCAGGGCGCCAGTGTCGGCGGTGTTCGCGGGAAGACTGAGGTCGGTCTGTGTGGCTGGAGGCGGGCACTGGCCGGGTCTCAGCTCCGTGAGGAAGCCAGAGGCCGTGCTGGCCCGGTCAGGAAGGGAGGTGGCCCTCGGGGCGGCTTGTCGGCCTCCTGACCCCTCCGAGCTGGTTGTCCTGCTCTGAACCCACGCTGGGGCCCTGCGCCGTCAGGACTGGAGGGCCCAGTGCGTCCAGAGGGCGAGCTCAGGGCCTCCCGATCCCCAGGGGCGGGCCGGGCCCTGTGGGGTGGTGACCTCTGAGCCCAGCGGGGACACGGAGCCTGGGGGACCCGTCTGTGCCCCCTGTTACCGGGGTGCAGGGACCGCGGGGTCACTGCAGGATGGAGGTGGAAGCAGCTGCCCTGCACCAGATTTGGGTTGAAACCCTGTTGGTCACCTGTTTCCCACATTTCCCAGCTCTGACTGGCGTGTGACCACGACCTTCCTTTTTTCCAAAATCCAATCTCGGCACCTCCTGAGGGACTGGAGCACAGCTGTACCGGGAGAAGTCCACGGCCACAGGGGGACAGTGCCTCCTTCATGGGGACGTGGGCTGGTCCTCACTCAGGAAGCGGGCCCCTGGGGGTCAAGATACTGAGCAGGGCTGGGGCTGATGGAGGGGCCGGCCCGTCCCGCTAGCCCATCTTCTTCCACCCAGAGACGGGAAGCCTGGGGCTCCTCGCTCTGAAGAGGGAAACAGCTGTATTCACTACACTGTGCCCACCGGGGTCACCCCACAAAGGAACACAAGAGATGGCTGGTTATTGGAAAACCTGATGAAAGAAAGCCTCTCCACACACACGCCCACAAAGCATTTGATGAAACCATTCCCTGCAAAACCCAATGTCAAACAAGGATGGAAAGAAGCTGCTTACCTGGGGGAAACATCATTTTTCAAAAGCCATTGGGGAGCAGGACTTGAAAATATGGACCATGTAGCGCTGTGGATGGACCTAGAGTCTGTCGTGCAGAGTGAAGTAAGTCAGAAAAAGAAAAACAAAATACTGTGTATTAACACATATGTGTAGAGTCTGGGAGATGGTACCGAGGAACCTACTTGCGGGGCAGGAGCAGAGATTCTGACACGGGAGTGGATGTGTGGGCCCCGTGGGGGGAGAGCTGAGAAAGTAGCCCTGCCATACATCCACCACTGCGTGTGAAACAGACTGCAGGCGGGCACCCGCTCCACGGCACAGGAGCTCAGCTTGCACTCCTTGGTGACCTAGAGGCCTGGGCTGGGGTCGGGGGGTGGGAAGGAGGCTCCAGAGGGAGGGGATACATGTAAATATACAGCTGGCTCACTTTGTTGTACCCCAGACACCGAGAAGTCATTGCAAAGCCATTACACTCCAGTAAGAAAGAAGGAAATGTGGACCGTGGCTCTCAAACCACTGCCACTGGGAGGGAGACTCAGAGGCTGGCCGCATGGCCACCGATATTTGGGCACTGCTGACGGGGTGGTGCCGGGTGATGGGGATGCAGATAGAAAAAGCCTCAGCAGAGGAACGCAGTCAGAGAGCCGGGCGGGAGGCAGGTGCCTGCAGAGCCGTGTCTGTGCCGACGGTCGCGGGCAGTAGGGGAGAGAAGCTGAGCGCGAGCTGCGTTCTGGGGGGCCCAGGCCTGAGGGTCTGTCACGGTGCAGGGCTTTCGGTGGGAAATGGGGAGAGGCCTGGGCAGAGCTGGCGGGGCTCCCAGCCGTGACAGACACCCTCTGCCTCCTCCCGGAGCTGGGACGGCGGTGCGGCCTCATCTGTCCTCTTCCAGCACGTTGGTCCCACGGTCACTGGTTCTTGCGCGTGCGTGCTGGCCGTCAGGCTTCCTTTGCTCTGTGAATCTCTCATTGACACTGTTTCCCCATATTTCTGTGAGTCTTCTTGTCCTCATCTGCTTCATGTGAATTGCAAATATCTCCTGGCTCCTCCAGCCCCTCTGGGCCGTAGTGGAAACATGTCGGCATGGAGATTCACAAACAAGGAGGGCCGCTGCGGCTGCTGTGTCATGGAAGCTGAGAAACAGAACACAGCAAGCAATCTGGAAATAATATGACTTTCCACCAACAAAGCGATCGCTTTGTAGACGGTGACACAGCTCCACCAGGGAATATTACGCAGCTGCTGAAAAGAAGGGGTTCCACCTACAGACGTGACCCTGAGATGTTCCTGTTTCAGAGGAGAAAAAAGAGCTCTTCATGTCCACGTTAGCACAGAAAGCTGGACAGCTGCCCCTAAAATACACTCTTGTTGATAACGCCAGACTGGAATTAGAGGGAGTTGGGGGCTTAGTTTTAACTTTTCCTTTATTTGTGCCTGCGTTGTTTGCCTAGTAACAAACATCAGATTTGTTTTGTTTCTTTGTTTAATCTTCGGAGGAAGGGACAAATTCAAGAAAACTTGTCAGGATGCCAATGACATGCATGTTGTGATCCTTTTGTTTCCACAAAACAACTGTTAAGGGAGTTAGAGACAGAGGGTCTGACTTAATAAATTTTTCTGAAAGAGGTAAATTGGTAAAGATTAGAGGTTAAAATAAAGAAATAGAAAATAAGGAGGGAAAAAACTCGGAAAATTCAGAATACCTGAAACCTGGTGTTTGCTCTCTGACAAGGTCTTGGCACATCAGACCCAGAGCCCGAGGCGGCGGGGCTGGCGGGGTGGACGCGCCGGGGCACGGCCTCCTCCACCCGGGAGGACCGTGCTTGCACGTGAAGTGGTGGAGGGAATGCGGTAACTGCACGAACCCCCAAAGCCGCGCTTCTCCCGACCTCACCAGGGACGCCAGGGGCTAACGCATGGAATGAGCGGAAAGAAGTTCAGCGGAGAAGATTCCGACCCACAGGCCGTGGACCACGAAACCGGATTAGCTGCCGTCATCTAGTAATAAGACACGGGCAGGGAGGAGACACCGCCCGTCCATCTGTCCTGAGGGACGACAGTGTGTGCACGCTCAGCCAGCCCCATGGGAGGACCCGCGCTCGGCTGTGGATTCTGCCGAGAGTCCCGGCCTCCCGGGACCTTTCTTCTGAGGACGGCGGGGGGCCAGGGGGCTTCGGGGGGCGAGTGAGAGGGGCTGGTTCGTGCTTTCTGGAGCCCACCGTCGCGGCTCTGTGATGGCAGGCTGCCAGATGCAGGGCAGGACGGGAGGGACCGGCCAGGCTCCGAGAAGACAGCTTCCGGCTCATCACAAACGGCAGGGCTGGGATGGGCCGAAGGGGCGTCAGCCGGGCCGCTGGGATGTGGGTGAGCGTGAGGGAGGACGGCCCTGCTGGTGGACGGGGTGTGCAGTGGAAGGGAGAGCCAGGCCCCAGCGCGACGGCCTGTGGGGGCGGCTCTCCCGATCGGGGAGGCCAGGGCTCTGGGGCGGCCGTGTGTGGATGGGCATGTGTCTGCGACCAGCCGGGCAGCGTCCAGCAGGTGGTGGGGCACAAAAGTGCGTGTGGGAGAACAGCTCCGGGGAGGGTCACGTCGAGGGTCTCTTGCATAGAGATGTCAAATAAAGAGGGGGGTGGAGACACACAGAGATGGGGGGGCAGGCAGGGAGCAGGAGAGAGGCCAGGCCGCAGGCACCCACGTCGCACAGACAAGCAGAAGCCACTGCACGAGGACCAAGCGGGTCTGGGAGGGGCTGGGCAGAGCTTAGAGGCCGGACGGGAACCCTTTAAAGGAGGATGGGGGGCTGTGAGGCTGCGGGGACGCCCGGGAAGACAGCACGGTGAGTGTCTGCGCTCTTGTTTGGAAGATGCTGGTGACTGGGCTGGATGCGGCGTGAGACACTGTCCCTACTGCGAGCTGGCGGCTCAGCAGCTCCTGTCTCCAGATACAAATGACCACACTTAGCACAGCCCTCACCCTCTGGCTCCAGGGGTCACCACTGCTGTCTCCACAGTGAGGACTCAGCCCCGAAGGTCCATCCACCGCAGGACACAGACAAAGGCCTGGTGGCTCCCAGCATGGCAGGCAGTGTGGACGTTAGCATGTTTCCTGGGGCTCCCAGGAGCCCCGAGTGTCCAGCAGGGATGGGGGCCCGGGCCATACACAGGCCCAGATGACCTCGGCTGGCCAGTGATGCTGGAGCAGGGAGCAGACATGCAGCAAGCAGCGAGCACGACCTCCAGCACCAACTCTGCAGCCACAGCAAATCCTGCAGGGCAGCCACCCGCTCAGACCCTGTTCCCCAGGTGGTGACTTCACCACGTCCAGGCCCGTGTGACCCGCGGTGTGGAGGGTTCAGCGTCAGGGCTGCGGGGTGTGGCGCTGGAGCCCACAGAAGCCAAGGCCGGGTGCGCGGGCTGGGCCGGGGCCTCCCCACACCAACCGAGCTGCGAGGCCAGAACAGACGTGGGCCGAGCAGGAACCTCCCCGGGGGCCTTCGCGGGGCCGGGGTTTCCCAGGACAGCTGCCCCGAGTGGGCAGGAGTGGCTGTGGAGCGGGGCCTAGAGGGCCATCTCGGCCCCAGGCGGGGCTGGCGGGCTGCAGGGCCGGAGGGGGCTCCCTCGGATGGTGGCGGAACCCAGGGCCTCCAGCCCCCGACCTGCACCTTCGCTCTGTTCCTGGACCTTCCCCTGGGGTAGAGCCCTCCATCCTGGCCCAGCAGCCCTGGTCTGACCAGGAGCCTCCAGTGAGAGCCCTTCATCCCCTGCAGTCTGAGTCCAGGACCAGCCTTTCTGTGTGAGCTGGAAGAAGGGCTCCCAAGTAGATTCCTTCTCTGAAGATGGAGGGGTTTCTGTCTCGGCCAGAATGAGGAGGGGCAGAGGGGAGGGGATCACACAATCAAGTCGCCACCCGGACAGGGAGCGGCGAGGCGTCCCACCAGCCCAGGGGTGATTACGTGCGCATCAGCGCCCCTCGAGCTTCACGTGAGGAAACGCGCTGACCTTGCTCGGCTTCCTCTACGTACACGGGAGCACTGTTGCTATTTGTCACCCGGCCATGTGTCCCTTTGTCATTCAGTTCAGTTCAGTTCAGTTCAGCCGCTCAGTCGTGTCCGACTCTCCGCGACCCCATGAATCACAGCACGCCAGGCCTCCCTGTCCATCACCATCTCCCGGAGTTCACTCAAACTCATGTCCATCGAGTCGGTGATGCCATCCAGCCATCTCATTCTCTGTCGTCCCCATCTCCTCCTACCCCCAATCCCTCCCAGCATCAGACTCTTTTCCAGTGAGTCAACTCGTCGCATGAGGTGGCCAAAGAATTGGAGTTTCAGCTTTAGCATCAGTCCTTCCAATGAACACCCAGGACTGATCTCCTTTAGAATGGACTGGTTGGATCTCCTTGCAGTCCAAGGGACTCTCAAGAGTCTTCTCCAACACAGCAGTTCAAAAGCATCAATTCTTCGGCGATCAGCCTTCTTCACAGTCCAATTCTCACATCCATACATGACCACGGGAAAAACCATAGCCTTGACTAGACGGACCTTGGTTGGCACAATAATGTCTCTGCTTTTTAATATGCTATCCAGGTTGGTCATAACTTTCCTTCCAAGGAGTAAGCATTTTTTAATTTCATGGCTGCAGTCACCATCTGCAGTGATTTTGGAGCCCAAAAAATAAAGTCTGACACTGTTTCCACTGTTTTTCTATTTCCCATGAAGTGATGGAACCAGATGCCATGATCTTTGTTTTCTGAATGTTGAGCTTCAAGCCAACCTTTTCACTCTCCTCTTTCACTTTCATCAAGAGGCTTTTGAGTGCTTCTTCACTTTCTGCCATAAGGGTGGTGTCATCTGCATATCTGAGGTTATTGATATTTCTCCCAGCAATCTTGATTCCAGCTTGTGCTTCTTCCAGCCCAGCGTTCCTCATGATGTCCTCTGCATATAAGTTAAGACAATAATGGTACTTTTCAGTAACCAGATTAAATTAATAGACAAATTCAGACTGTGGTCAAACACTTGTTAAATATAATGACAAACTTGTTACCATTAACATCGGGAGGACTTAAAAACTGAAGAAAATGCCAAAACCCACATAAAACAGGCAAGCTGACATGTTGCCTGCAGTATAAAAAATGTTCACTGTTTTGTTGAAAAAGCAGAAGAAAGGGAACACCACGGAGAGAAACGCTGAGGGGCCCTTTCACCTCCGAGGGCAGCTGGGAAGATGCTGTCAGCGTTTGCTCAGAGGCAGACTGACTGCTGACCTCCGCTTCTGGAAGCAGCTGACAAAATGCTCCGGAAGCTCACACTCTCCCTGTGCTTGGGAACAGCAATCTCCCTGATGCAGGTTTATCTGCAGGAGCGCTAACAGCCTGAGCCATAAAGGGGGTTGAAGATATCTGATGTTATAACGGAGGGGTCCAGTCTCACTTGGAAGAATATTAAAGTCCTGGATGTAAAAACGATTAACGTGCTGAGAATTACACAAGCAGACTGCGCTGTGCAAACAGTCACACGAATCTACAAGGAAAAGTCAGGCAGACACGGCGAAAAACGGGGACTGTATTAGAAACGCAGAGTCCGCACCCATCTGGGTGGTGAGATTATGGCCCACTTTAATTTCCTTCATTCTTTTCTTAAATAAAAAGAATTATTCCAATTTGTCCCAAATCCAGTATTATTTTTAAACAGACAGTGCATTACAGGACACCCATAGGAACATTGGCTTAAACAAGGTAGGATTTTAAACCTCGGTCACATTTTTCAAGTCCAGAGGTAGAGTCTACTGAGGCTGGTTATTCAGAGGCACCAGTAGATAATCAGGCATTCAAGCTCCTCTGTCTTGCTGCTCCAGACTCCTAGCAGGAGGAAACCACCCCTCATGTTTAAGATGGCTGCTTGAGCACCTGCCATTGCATCAGCCTTCTAAAAAGCTGAGAGGAGCATCAAGGAAATGAACAAAGAGTGTACCAGCCAACAGAGCATGTTCCTTTGGAGAAAGAGTGTTGAACATAGAATTTCCACATGACCCGGCCACCCCACTCCTCGGTACAGACCCAACGAATTGAAAGCAGAGATTCAGACAGACATTTGCACATCTGTGTTCACAGCAGTGTAAATGTGAAAACAGCCATTTTCTATCATCACAAATACACAAAGCGTGGTCCATCCACACAGGGGAATGGTACTCAGCCTTCTTTTAAGAAGGAAGAAAGTCCTGACATAGGCTACAAACATGGATGAAACTTGAGGACGTATTTGTGTGTATGTGTGTGTGTGTGTGTGTGTGTGTGTGTTAGTCGCTCGGTCGTGTCCGACTCTTTGCGACCCCACGAACTGTAGCCTGCCAGGCTTCTCTGTCCATGGAATTCTCCAGGCAAGAATACTAGAGTGGAATGCCATTCCCTTCTCCAGAGGAACTCCCAACCCAGGGATCGAACCCTGGGCTCCTGCATCACAGGCAGTTTCTTTACCGTTTGAGCTACGGCAAAGTCAAGGACATGAGGCTCAGTGACACTCGGCAGACTCAGAAGGACGAATGCTGTCTGACTCCACTCACAGGAGGTCCCTGGAGGGGTCAGGTTCATAGAGACAGGAAGTAGATGGTGGGGCCAGGGGCTGAGGGAGAGGGAGGGGAAGGGACTGAGTGTTTGGTGGGGTCAGAGTGTCAGTTGGGAAGATGGGACCTTCTGGAGATAACGGTGTGAAGGCAACACGCCCGGGTGAGCGTGCCTCGTGCTCCTGTGTACCTAGAAATGGGTGAAATGCTGACGCTGATGGTGTGCACATTTGATCACAATTCTGAAAACAGAGCGGAAAAAGGGGGGAAAGAAGAAAACAAAGGGAAAAGGGGGCTCCTGCCTGCCTGGGTGTTAGCCAATGTGTCCCCATCCTTCCTAGGCGCCCAGGATCGGGCCTGCGACCACAGCTGGCGTGAGCGAGCCGGGACACGGGTGGCGGCCGTGCGGGGCTCCCCCGGGGGAGCGGCGGGTCGGGGCAGCCTTGCGTGTCCGGCAGAGGAACCGAGGTCGGCTGAGGGATGGGGGCTCCCGTGCGCCCGGGTCACTCGGGCAGGGCTGACAGAATCGGAGGACGGACACCACGGGGGTCCCGGGGCGGGGTGTGTCTGGGGGGCTGGCCGGGGGGAAGCATGGCTGGGGGTGTCCACAGGGCCACAATCCCCAGAGCCCCCAGCCACGTCTGGAGGTGGAGGAGGGGGCAGGTCAGGCCCTCTGATCCCCGCGGCTCTGCGTCCCAGGACCCTGTCTGTGACCCTCAGCTCCTCTAGAGCTCTCACCGCCCCCGACCAGGGCCCTGGGTCTGTGGTCTGGACGCTGGGTCCCTGGGAAGCGGGGCCTCCCAGAGTCAGGGACGGTGACGACCCAGTGTCCACCCTCAGCCTCCGCTTACAGATCAGCCCGGAGGGTCCGACATCCTGGCCTGGGCCTGCGAGGATCCGGGATGGACAAATCCCTGCCGCCCCTCGAGACCGTGCCCCAGGCCGAGGCCCGCTCCGCTCCCACCCGGGGCTCCCAGCACCCTCCCAGCCTAACCGCACCGCCAGCCCAGACCCCGCTGAACGCCCAGGTGGTGGGCCGGGGGCCCCTGCGGCCCCTGTCGGGGCGGTCCGGAGGTGGCGTGACTGCGGTGGTGTCAGCGATAGTCCCACAGGGACCCCGGAGAGACCTGCAGAGCGTTACAGCCAAGCGGACGAGAAGCAGAGGGGAGGCGGATGTGCTGGGCTGTAAACAGTCTGATTTCTCAACGGAAACCAGACTCGGGCCCAGGACTCCAGGTAAGCGTCCGAGGCAGAGCCCGCCCCCCGGGGCCCAGGCTCGCAGCCCTACTCTGGGACGCGTCAGAGTGACCGCCGAGACGGTCTGTAATTAGGCGAAATTGGTCTTGCATTCCTCCCCTAAATCCCCAAGATCTCTGCAATTTTAGGTCTTCTCAAAAAGGAAAACATTTGCTAATTAAATGATACAAGTGAAAAAAAGCATAGAATGTGCCTTCGACTGGAAAATACCAATTAGGGAAGCAGCTCTGCTTTTCCTCCCACCTTGGGCTGAGCGAGGCGCTTATCTCGCTATGAGGGGTCTGCTGGGAGCGGGGTCTGGGGCAGGGCCCTCCTCGGAGACCCCTGGGGGAGGATGGAGCGGCCGGGGCCTGGCCGGGCAGGTGGGCCATGTGCTGGGGCTGGGGAGGGGGCCGGCTGACCCTGGGCCTGGGCCGCGGGCCCTCGGAGCTGGGCGGCCCCGATGTTGCCTCCAGCTGTGTGGCAGCACCAAGGACAGTGGCCTGGCCCGCACATGTCGGTGATTAGTCAGGTTCCCTGCCGGCTGGCGGGGCCCCTGCCCTGGCCTTCACTCTGGAGGAGCTGGTCCATGTGCTGGTGGTGGGGTGTGGTTCATGTGTGTTCACCCAGCCCGGCTCCACTTCCCGGGCCAGAAGTGTCCTTCCCCAGTGCCCTGCTCAAGGACGGTCTGGGGCAGGTCTCTGAGGCGTGGCTCTCAGGGGCGTGCTTGCTGACCTGTGCTTCTTCCCTGTCTCTTGCTGAGACCCCCACTACTTGCAGGCTTAGGAGCTCTCAAACGCCTGTAAAGAATCGTGTTCCTCAGCCTTCTCATCCCTACACCCCAAGGCTGGTTTGGAGACCATGTCCCTGGGCAGCCCACACCCTAATAATGGGGTATGTTTTTGAATGTATGGATAAAAGTCAGAAGAAGACGAATACTTTGTGACACATGAAAGTGACGTGATGTTCACATTCAGGGCCAGCAGTGCTGTCTTCGAGGAAGCTGCCTGTCCACCCGAACTTTCCACAGCCCCTTTCCTGCTCCAGCGGCAGAGCTGGGTTGTGGCGCAGGGACCGTAAGCCCACCGCATCGACACCGTTTAGCTTCTGGCCCCTGCATAAAGCATTTGCCTGCTCTGACCCACGTCCCCACTTGGACATCGACCCGGTTCAGGATCGGATTGGTGCCGGGCTCAAGTCTCTGTCCCTTGGCCTCTTGCATGGAGCTAGTGGGGCTTTTAGAAAGAGCCTCGGCTGAGTGTCTGAACGGTGTCTCAAGGTCTCTGGCTTCCAGAAATTCTAGCCAAGACACACATACCTCTAGAGCAGGAACTTGCAGTGGGCAAGGTGGGGCGACCAGGAGGCTGAGAAGCGGTCCAGTCCTCAAGTGCGTGTCTGGTCAGTGTGGAGCCATGGGCCGAGTGTGGGCCCAGCTGGGATCCGGGGCCCAGAGATCCAGTCCGCAGCGGGAGAGGCCCAGACACGATGCTCAGGCTCTCCCAGCGTCGGGACCCATCTTTCCAACAGACACGATGATAGACCAGTGCACACGTCTGGTTCCTGCGTTTCTGGGAGAGCACCGTTGCTGGTCACTGGTGCTGATCAGTCACTCAGTCACATCCAACCCTCTGCGACCCCGCGGACTGCAGCACGCCAGGCTTTCTTGTCCATCACTATCTCCTGGAGTTTGCTCAAACTCATGTCCACTGAATCAGTGATGCCATCCAACCATCCCATCCTCTGTCACCCCCTTCTCCTCTTGCCCTCAGACTTTCCAGCATCGATGTTTTTTCCAATGAGTCAACTCTTCGCACCAGGTGGCCAAAGTATTGGAACTTCAGTTTCAGCATCAGTCCCTCTAATGAATATTCAGGGTTGATTTTCTTTAGGATTGACTGGTTTGATGTCCTTGCTCTTCAATCTTCTTAACTCTTAAACATCTTCTCCAACACCACAATTTGAAAGCCTCAATTCTTCAACACTCAGCTTTCTTTGTAGTCCAACTCTCATATCCATATGTGACTGCTGGTAAAATATCATCGCTGGGTCTAAAGCCATGGTGATTGCATCGTATAATTGCACACACCCGTGGCTAGCTGTGGCCAGCAGCGCAGGTCTGGAGGAATGGGCGGCCGGGTCAGAAGCAGTGCTGCTGTGGTCACCCTGAGGTGGGCCCTGTGAAGTGCTGCCGTGGGAGAAGCCTTTCCTGGGGAGCTAAAATAGCAGTCCCCTAAGCTCAGTGATTGAACAGTAATTTTGACAAGGCAGGCGGCCTGGCTGCTTCTCCGAATAAGACAGCACCCCACTGTTCTCGGTGAAGCGAGGGTTCTTGGCTCCCAGGGGGCCTGGTCCCGAGGCAGGGGCACCTCGGGCCACTGAGCCTTGGTGACCAGAGGCTCCAGCGTGCCTGGGTGACCCTACTCCTGCAAGACCCCTACCGGCCCCGGGCAGACCCCGGCCATGTCCCGTGGGTAGGGGGCGGAGGGCGGGGGTCCTCCTCATGGGGGCCTCTGCGCTGCTTTGGGGCAGAAGGGAGGGGAGAAGAGGGACGTTATCCTGTGAGCCTGAGGCCCAGGACTCCCCACACCCGCAGGGTCCATCCTGACCCCGGTCACACGCGAGGACCTAAAGCTGGTGAGTGGCTTCCCAAGGTCGCACAGAGAGGGCCTTGCGTGCAGAGAAGCTCTGCTGCCTCAGACAGCGAGCATGTACCTCGGCAGAGCGTGAGTGATGGAACCTCCCGCAGAGCCAGAAACATGTTCTTCTGGCAGCGGGAGAGACACAGCGGGCCGCAGTGACTCACTCAAGGGCCCCGTTCTGGTCTCGGTGGACGGCGGGGGCCCCTCACCTTGGCAGGCCTTGCTCCTCCGTCATCCGCCTCCCCACCCCGCCCGACTCCTGGAGGTTGCTCCAGCTCCACGCAGGTGTTTTCTGCCCGTCTCCCACTCCACGCGGCCGCAGTTCAGGTGCCAGGAAGCCCTGGGAAAAGCCACGTGCCCGTGTCTCCTTTGCCCTGGGGTCATGGACCCCCAAGTCCCGCCTTCCTCAGGAGCCACAGCAAGGTTCTCAGAGGCAGAACAACAAACGAACAGACGCACGCACGTACGTATCACTATACGGAGAATCAACTTGTGATCACGGAGGCTGGGGGTCTGCAGTCCAGTGTGGACAGTAGGCCGGAGGCCAAGGAGAGCTCAGGGCTCAGGTGGGGTTGAAGGCTGCCGGCCGGAGAATCCCCTCCTGCCTGGGGAGCCTGGGCTCTAGTCAGGCCTTCAACAGGCCTTCAACGGATTGGATGCAGCCCGCCACCCTGGGTGGCAATCTGCTTCCAGAACGTCTAAAAGAGGTTTAAGTGCGAATCTCACAGCCAAACACCCTCCAACCTCCTCGTGATTTGCAGCCCCTCCCTCTCACCACTGCCCGGCCCACCCGGCCCCCCGCAGCCCCAGTCTCCCTGTCACCGGGTATTCCTTGGGTTCTTTACAGAGGTGGAAGTGTAGCGTGTGTGCCCTTGGGGCTGGCTTTCCTTCTCAGGCATGGTGGCTCAGGCTCATCTGTACTCCTGCTCCCCCAGGTTTCCCCAACCAGTTTCAACAGCACGTGGTTGCGAGCCTCAGCCAGGACCCTCTCCTTGCGGGTCCCTGACGACTGGCCAGCCCACCCTGGAGCGGTTCCCTGCCACCGGAGGGTAGGGGCTCCGGGTGCCTCTGCTGGTGTTGCTGTCCTGAGATCAGGATGGTCTCCACTTGGTGACATCGCAGACGCCCAGCCCTGGGGCGCCAAGCTGTCCCCTACAGAGTCACCACGGTGAGCCGTGAACAGGCTGGGCTGGGCTGGGCGCTGGGCTGGTGGAGGAGCTGCAGGAGAAGGTAGCTGGACAGTTACAGACAACGTCGGTGCTTTGGGGCGGATTCATTAGACACAACCCCAGGCTTGGAGCCTGGGAGATGGCACGTGTTGCTGACCCCTGACCCTCATGTAGGCCCCACCTGGACCTGGGCGAACGTCCTTTGTTCTGAGGGTTCAGCCTCCTCACAGCGTCGTTCTGAACTCACAGGCTCATGGAGAGCCGCTTCCTTCGTTTCATCCCGGGTGGGCGTCTGGGGAGAAGACTGTGAGTTCCGCTACAGGATGACGGAGAGCTGCTTCCTTCGTTTCATCCCGGGTGGGCGTCTGGGGAGAAGACTGTGAGTTCCGCTGGGATGATGAGCAGGGGGCCAGGTCCCGATTCTTCGCTCTCTCATTTATTCCCTGGATGCACTGAGGCCTTGTCTGTTCCAGAAATTGAACAGAGAAGGGTAAGGCACCTGAGCCATCCAGGCACCACGTCCCTCCCCTGCTGCCTGGCTCCTTCCCCAGGTGCCATGGCCTCTGCCAGGTGCTTTGCACTGGGCTGGGATGGCCCTGTGTCTGAGGCCAGTGTGACTGGAGACTCGTTCAGCTGCTCAGATGCCCTCGTCCCCAGGGAGGCTCAGCGTGCAGGACACGGAGCTCAGAACCTCAGCTGTGACACGGAGGGAACAGGGACCCCACGACTTCCCAGGTTGACTTTTATTAACAGAAAAAATGCAAACAGTAAACGTGCAAAGTATGAACTAAATAGCGTGAATAATAGACTTGTTTTAAGATAAAGCTAAACAGGTTTCTCTGGGAGAAATAGACACAAGGAAGTAAGCATGTGTCCAGGTCACACCTGACCCTGCAGGTATGTAGAGGTTCCCAGCCCCGGAGGCCCCACACTCAGCACCTGCTCTCCCTCCACCTGCTCCTCTGACCTACTCCACCCTCAACCTGCCAGAACCATGGGCTGCTCTGGCTGTTCCGGAGGCTGCGGCTCCAGCTGCTGTGTGCCAGCCTGCTCCTGCTCCAGCTGTGGCAGAGGGGGCTGTGGCTTGTGTGGGGGCTCCCAGTCCACCTTCTGTGTCCCCTTCTCTGCTAGCGCACGCTCTGAGCCGCTGACTGCAGACCGCAGGGCTCCAGTCGCGCAGGGACCACGGCTCCCCGGTGTCCCCGTCTTCGATCAGTTCTCCCCCTCCGGTGTTTGAGACCAGATGCCGAGCCGCCTCTGTGTCTCTGCCTGACCCGCGCCGCCTGCTCACCCCCGTCCTCTCCTCCGGCCCTGGTGGTTCCGCTCCTGTCTTTCCTGGGGGCAGCGAAGGGGGTCCCTTGGGAAGAAAACCAGGTGTCAGCTGCCACGTAAGAAGGCAGACAGCATGCAGGGAGACGCCACCCGAAAGTAGCAGGAAGCAGTTAATGGACAGAAGTAGACAAGGAAACTAAAAGACACGGGCGCCAAAAGCAGGAGGCCAGCGTGGGTAACAGGAGTTTCAGCCCAAGAATGATTCTGGAGGGAAAAAAAAAAACTGGGAAAAATAGCTGAGAGCGTTTTCCTCAAAATTAAAGAAATGCTTTTTTAAAAGCCCTTACATTAAAAAGGTTTGAGAAGAAACACACTCCTTCCCACATGCGCATCGTGGTGTGGATGATGAGGAGATTCTAGAATTTTCTGGGGAGGAGGCGCGTGAGCACGGGAGGGTTCATGCTCACACACACACGCTGGGGCCAGAGTGACATGTGGAAGGAAGGAACCGCCAACAGGACATTTCACATCCAGTCCCAGACACTTTTAAATGTGAGGGGACGGTCAGAGGGGTGAGTGCTATTTTCTTCATCGTGTCTTTAGAAGAAAAAACTGATTTTGATAGAGTCCAACTTATCCGTGTTCTCCTGTGTGGATCATGTTTGGGGTTGTCTGTGAGGAGCTGTGCCTGGACCAGGGCTGCTGACCTTTCCTCCTGTGTTTTCTTGTCCCAGCTCGAAATGCAGGTCCCCCTTGCACAGACCTCTGAGGTTGCGCGAGGCCTGAGCGCTCAAGCCCTGGGTGCCTCCTGCCTCGTCAGGTGATGGCGGCCCTGCACCTTTCTCTCTGGCCAGCCTGTGAAGCGCCACAGACGGCAGACCCTGGTGAGAAGGCCAGAGCCTGGGATGCGTGGGTCTGTGCCCAAGTGCGCTGCCGCGTGGGTCGGTGCCCAAGCAGGCTGTTGGTGGGTCTGTGCCCGAGTGGGCTGCTCGCCTTCTGCCGGGACCTTAGCGTTGGCCCTTCTGGCCACAGGGGCTGAGCTGAGGCTTCTCTTTGGTGCCGGTGGGGCCGCTGCCACCTTGCACTCCGGGTGGGGCCTGGGTGCCCCCTCCCTTGAGTCCCCAGACCCTTCCTGCCAGAACCACGAGTGGCCTTCCTCTGCACGCTTCCCGCTACACTCGCGTGTCCAGGCAACAGGCTTTATGAAGCCTCTGCTCTGTGCCAGGCCCCAAACCGAGGATGGATTCTCCCACCAAGACAAGACCAGCAGACAATATATCTGTGAATTCTTGAAACTTCACAAATGGTAAAATTCTATGACCATCTCAAATAGAAGCTGCAAAAGCTTATATATTCAACCAAGTCCAAAGTCCTAAAGCTTAAACCTCAGCATTCATTTTTTTAGAAAAAGGGGAAATGCTTGAAAACCTAGCAATATCTTTAACTTTTGACAGACACCCATCAGAAAATGACACTATATTTCATGTAAACGTGACACGTCAGAAGAAAAAAGCTACTACCTATTTTATTTAGCATTGTTTTGGATGATAGCACCGTGACAAAATAAAAAGTAAATGCAATTAGAAGTATTTAAAAGGAAGGGACAAACCCATCGGAACAGATAAAATCTCAGTACAAAATAAAAACGCCATAAGTAAACAGCTTTCTAAACACCGTGTGACAACATTTCTCATTTCTAATTAAAAAATCATAGACTAGGAAACTCCTTGGCAAAACACTAAAATAAACAAAGAAAATTTAGTTAAAAAATTTTAAGAGCCTACTCTCCTAAAGAAAAGATCTAAATAAATAAAAAAGTAACATGGTTTTGACTGGGGAAACTCAGTATAACTTCAATTTTCCAAAAGCGAATCTACAGATTCAATTTCAATCCAATTAAAAGAAAGGACTATTTTTATCCTACCGCCTTTCCTTAAGATTCTCATTAAAGAGGAAATATGCAGGCTAGCTATTAACTTTCTGAAAGCGAAGTAGAAAGGCAACAGGATGAGTGGAGATTTCCCGGAAGATATTAGAACCGACTACAAAGGGCCCGTAATGAAACAGCAGAGTGCTGATTCGAGATTAGACAGACAGAGCAATGCTGCACTCCGTGCCCTCCAGCCAGCCCGCCGTCCTGATGCGGGGAAGGTGGACGGGGCAGCTTCACTGAACAGGGCAGAGGACAGCCTGCCGCTCGAGGGCAAAACCACTAAATTGTTTGGTGCAAAAGAACTAAATCCTCACTTAGACGCAACAGTAAAGACGAACCAAAATCTAAACAGAGACATGAGAACATGGAGTTTCTGGAAGAACATACCAGGGAATTGAATACAATCTTGGCATGAAATAATGGAAGTGTTTGAGACATTGGACACTTTCAATAGGAAACACCTCTAAGCTGAAAACACCAACCAAAAAGAAAGATTGCAGGTTCAGAGGAAATATTCCTAACAATATAAGAAGAAAATATGAATACTCCCAATATCCAAACGGATTGGTGACTTCCCCGGGGGCTTAGCCAGAAAGTATCTGCCAGCAAGGCAGGAGATGCGGGAGACTCGGGTTCAATCCCTTGAAGGAGGAAAGGGCAACCCACTCCAGTGTTCTGGCCTGGAGAATCCCACAGGCAGAGGAGCCTGGCGGGCTGCAGTCCACGGGGTCACAAAGAGTTAGACATTACTGCACACACATGCACCCCTCCCTCTAAGCCGATTACACAAATCAGCAAGTAAGAGGCCAGGCGCTCAACAGAACAGCGGGCTGAGGGTGTGGGGAGATGGTTCAGAGGGGCTCGGGAACGGTGCAGGCGTCATCTATGCTGCTGCTAAGTCGCGTCAGTCGTGTCCGACTCTGTGCAACCCCATGGACAGCAGCCCACCAGGCTCCTCTGTCCACAGGATTCTCCAGGCAGGAACACTGCAGTGGGTTGCCATTTCCTTCTCCATGTCATCTCTGACACCCACATAATCACTGGATTCATGCCGTTAACTACGTTCAGTTCAGTCGCTCAATCGTGACCGACTTTCCGCGACCCCATGAACCACAGCACGCCAGGCCTCCCTGTCCATCACCAACTCCCGGAGTTCATTCAAACTCATGTCCATCGAGTCGGTGATGCCATCCAGCCATCTCATTCTCTGTCGTCCCCTTCTCCTCCCGCCCCTAATCGTTCCCAGCATCAGAGTCTTTTCCAGTGAGTCCACTCTTCGCATGAGGTGGCCAAAGTATTGGAGTTTTGTAGATCACTTTATATTTTAATTTAGTTTTCCTAAATCCATCTATATTTGCTTAACACAGTTCCTTTGAAAACACAGGAAAACATTTTTTTTTTTTTGGTAGAAATAGATTCTAAAATTTGTAGGGAAGGTAAAAGAACTAGCATAGCTAATTAAAAAAATTATTTTAAAGACTTTGGCTGGAGGAATCACACCAATTTACGGTAACGTTGCTGTGATTAAGAAGGGATGCCGTGGAGATGAACACCCAGTGACGGGAGCGGAATGGGGCCCATTCACAGCTGCACACAAGTGCGGCCAGCGGCCAGGCTGCAGAGACGCAGAGTCACTGAGCAGAGGAAGCAGAGTCTTCTAAACGAAGGGTACTGGTTGGAGCAGTTACGCATCCAGACCCTCGACCTCACACCACCTTATAAAAAAGTTCACTCACAGTGGATCCCAGAGTTAAACAGTATAAAACTGAAAACTTTTAGAAGCAAAGATAGAAGAAACTCTTCAGAACTTGGCCAAGTTCTTAGACATAACATCAAAAGCATGAAGATTTTGCTTTTTACTCATTAAAATCTGAAACTCTTGCCCTGCAAAAGCTCCCATGAAGAGGATGGAAAGATAAGTGACAGGTTAGGGGAAAGTGTTTGCAGTTCGTGTCTCTGACAAAGGACTCACGTTCAGAAGATAGGAAGAGCGCTCAGAACTCGACCCCAAAGAGACAAAATGGACAGAAGACACGCCACGGAAGGGGAGACACGGATGGCAAACGAGCCATGAAGAGATGGCCAACACGATTAGCGTTTCGGGAGACGCCGGTGGGGGCGATAGCGAGATACCGCCGCGCTCCTGTTAAAACAGCGGAAATGAAAATTACTGACGATGTCACAGGCTGGAGATCACACACACACCGCTGCGGGACTGTGAAAGGGGCATCCACACCAGAAAATGGGTCAGCCGATTCTTAAAAAAAAACTAAGCGTACGCGTACCCGGGGACCCAGTATCACACTCCCAGGCATTCATCCCAGAGAAGTGAAAACTCAGGTCCACGCACATACACACACATGTGCCAGCGTTGTTCTCCGGAGCCTCATCTCTCACGGCAAAACCGGAAACTCTAATACTCCTCACTGGTGACGGCCACACAAGCAGTCATCCGTGAGCCCCATGGGAGGCTCTTATCAATAAAAGAAACACACAGTTGACGATAGCATGGGTGGGCCCAGGGGCTTCATGCTGGGTGCATACCCTTGGTCTCAAGGGGCCACGAGCTGCGTGATGCCATGAGTCCTTTGAAAGAGACAGAATTATAGTCACAGAAACGAGGCGGGTGGTGGCTGGGGTTAAGGGTGGGGTGGGGTCTGTGACTCTCAGGGAACAGACACGGGGGGCTGGGATGTCACGCTGTCCCTGAGAACCAGACCCCAGGGGGTGACGGCCAGTTCTGGGGCCCCTGTGCTGCAGGTAAGCGGAGGGTCGTGGGGGAACTGGTGAAGGATGGGACTCTCGGTTCTATCTTGAAAACTCCTGTGACTCTGTATTATTGCCAAATAAAAAAATATTTTGAAGAACACATCATAAGCTTTTTTTTTAAGGAGCAGGTACTGTGCTGTCTTGCAGGTGAGAAAGAAGACAAAATAGGGAGAATGCAGATATCCAGTTACTACTGCAGCCAAAGTCCACAGGGGGGAAAAGAGGAGATGAAGAAAGACCTAAATGAGCGGCACACGGCGACTCCGGACCCAGTTACGCGTCTTACAGAGTCAAACAGGGACCATAAAACAAGACGTGTTTAAAGGACGGAAAATATATAAAATGGAATAAACCCGGAATCTCCGAGCATTTTGTGTGAATAAAAGACTGAGGGGTGAAAGCACATGAATTCCACCCGCCTTAGGAACAGGCCACGTCCTCCAGAGTGAAGGCCAGGGCAGGGGCCCCGCCAGCCGGCAGGGAAGCTGACTAATCACCGACATGTGCGGGCCAGGCCACTGTCCTTGGTGCTGCCACACAGCTGGAGGCAACTTCGGGGCCGCCCAGCTCCGAGGGCCCGCGGCCCAGGCCCAGGGTCAGCCGGCCCCCTCCCCAGCCCCAGCACATGGCCCACCTGCCCGGCCAGGCCCCGGCCGCTCCATCCTCCCCCAGGGGTCTCCGAGGAGGGCCCTGCCCCAGACCCCGCTCCCAGCAGACCCCTCACAGCGAGATAAGCGCCCCGCTCAGCCCAAGGTGGGAGGAAAAACAGAGCTGCTTCCCTAATTGGTATTTTCCAGTCGAAGGCACATTCTATGCTTTTTTTCACTTGTATCATTTAATTAGCAAATGTTTTCCTTTTTGAGAAGACCTAAAATTGCAGAGATCTTGGGGATTTAGAGGAGGAATGCAAGACCAATTTCGCCTAATTACGGACCGTCTCGGCGGTCACTCTGACGCGTCCCAGAGTAGGGCTGCGAGCCTGGGCCCCGGGGGGCGGGCTCTGCCTCGGACGCTTACCTGGAGTCCTGGGCCCGAGTCTGGTTTCCGTTGAGAAATCAGACTGTTTACAGCCCAGCACATCCGCCTCCCCTCTGCTTCTCGTCCGCTTGGCTGTAACGCTCTGCAGGTCTCTCCGGGGTCCCTGTGGGACTATCGCTGACACCACCGCAGTCACGCCACCTCCGGACCGCCCCGACAGGGGCCGCAGGGGCCCCCGGCCCACCACCTGGGTGTTCAGCGGGGTCTGGGCTGGCGGTGCGGTTAGGCTGGGAGGGTGCTGGGAGCCCCGGGTGGGAGCGGAGCGGGCCTCGGCCTGGGGCACGGTCTCGAGGGGCGGCAGGGATTTGTCCATCCCGGATCCTCGCAGGCCCAGGCCAAGATGTCGGACCCTCCAGGCTGATCTGCAAGCGGAGGCTGAGGGTGGACACTGGGTCGTCACCGTCCCTGACTCTGGGAGGCCCCGCTTCCCAGGGACCCAGCGTCCAGACCACAGACCCAGGGCCCTGGTCGGGGGCGGTGAGAGCTCTAGAGGAGCTGAGGGTCACAGACAGGGTCCTGGGACGCAGAGCCGCGGGGATCAGAGGGCCTGACCTGCCCCCTCCTCCACCTCCAGACGTGGCTGGGGGCTATGGGGGCTGCGACCCTGCGGACACCCCCAGCCACGCCTATCCTGGCCGGCCCCCAGACACACCCCGCCCCGGGACCCCCGTGGTGTCCGTCCTCCGATTCTGTCAGCCCTGCCCGAGTGACCCGGGCGCACGGGAGCCCCCATCCCTCAGCCGACCTCGGTTCCTCTGCCGGACACGCAAGGCTGCCCCGACCCGCCGCTCCCCCGGGGGAGCCCCGCACGGCCGCCACCCGTGTCCCGGCTCGCTCACGCCAGCTGTGGTCGCAGGCCCGATCCTGGGCGCCCAGGAAGGATGGGGACACATTGGCAAACACCCAGGCAGGCAGGAGCCCCCTTTTCCCTTTGTTTTCTTCTTTCCCCCCTTTTTCCGCTCTGTTTTCAGAATTGTGATCAAATGTGCACACCATCAGCGTCAGCATTTCACCCATTTCTAGGTACACAGGAACATGAGGCACGCTCACTCGGGCGTGTTGCCTTCACACCGTTATCTCCAGAAGGTCCCATCTTCCCAACTGACACTCTGACCCCACCAAACACTCAGTCCCTTCCCCTCCCTCTCCCTCAGCCCCTGGCCCCACCATCTACTTCCTGTCTCTATGAACCTGACCCCTCCAGGGACCTCCTGTGAGTGGAGTCAGACAGCATTCGTCCTTCTGAGTCTGCCGAGTGTCACTGAGCCTCATGTCCTTGACTTTGCCGTAGCTCAAACGGTAAAGAAACTGCCTGCGATGCAGGAGTCCAGGGTTCAATCCCTGGGTTGGGAGCTCCTCTGGAGAAGGGAATGGCATTCCACTCTAGTATTCTTGCCTGGAGAATTCCATGGACAGAGAAGCCTGGCAGGCTACAGTTTGATGGCTGGCATGCTCTTTGTTCATTTCCTTGATGCTCCTCTCAGCTTTTTAGGAGGCTGATGCAATGGCAGGTGCTTCAGCAGCCATCTTAAACATGAGGGGTGGTTTCCTCCTGCTAGGAGTCTGGAGCAGCAAGACAGAGGAGCTTGAACGCCTGATTATCTACTGGTGCCTCTGAATAACCAGCCTCAGTAAACTCTACCTCTGGACTTGAAAAATGTGACCGAGGTTTAAAATCCTACCTTGTTTAAGCCAGTGTTCCTATGGGTGTCCTGTAATGCACTGTCTGTTTAAAAATAATACTGGATTTGGGACAAATTGGAATAATTCCTTTTATTTAAGAAAAGAATGAAGGAAATTAAAGTGGGCCGTAATCTCACCACCCAGACGGGTGCGGACTCTGAGTTTTTAATACAGTCTCCCTTTTTCGCTGTGTCTGCCCTGACTTTTCCTTGTAGATTCGTGTGACTGTTTGCACAGCGCAGTCTGCTTGTGTAATTCTCAGCACGTTAATCGTTTTTACATCCAGGACTTTAATATTCTTCCAAGTGAGACTGGACCCCTCCGTTATAACATCAGATATCTTCAACCCCCTTTATGGCTCAGGCTGTTAGCGCTCCTGCAGATAAACCTGCATCAGGGAGATTGCTGTTCCCAAGCACAGGGAGAGTGTGAGCTTCCGGAGCATTTTGTCAGCTGCTTCCAGAAGCGGAGGTCAGCAGTCAGTCTGCCTCTGAGCAAACGCTGACAGCATCTTCCCAGCTGCCCTCGGAGGTGAAAGGGCCCCTCAGCGTTTCTCTCCGTGGTGTTCCCTTTCTTCTGCTTTTTCAACAAAACAGTGAACATTTTTTATACTGCAGGCAACATGTCAGCTTGCCTGTTTTATGTGGGTTTTGGCATTTTCTTCAGTTTTTAAGTCCTCCCGATGTTAATGGTAACAAGTTTGTCATTATATTTAACAAGTGTTTGACCACAGTCTGAATTTGTCTATTAATTTAATCTGGTTACTGAAAAGTACCATTATTGTGTTAACTTATATGCAGAGTACATCATGAGGAACGCTGGGCTGGAAGAAGCACAAGCTGGAATCAAGATTGCCGGGAGAAATATCAGTAACCTCAGATATGCAGATGACACCACCCTTATGGCAGAAAGTGAAGAGGCACTCAAAAGCCTCTTGATGAAAGTGAAAGAGGAGAGTGAAAAGGTTGGCTTGAAGCTCAACATTCAGAAAACAAAGATCATGGCATCTGGTCCCATCACTTCATGGGACATAGATGGGGAAACAGTGGAAACAGTGTCAGACTTTATTTTTTGGGCTCCAAAATCACTGCAGATGGTGACTGCAGCCATGAAATTAAAAGATGCTTACTCCTTGGAAGGAAAGTTATGACCAACCTGGATAGCATATTAAAAAGCAGAGACATTACTGTGCCAACCAAGGTCTGTCTAGTCAAGGCTATGGTTTTTCCCGTGGTCATGTATGGATGTGAGAATTGGACTGTGAAGAAGGCTGATCGCTGAAGAATTGATGCTTTTGAACTGCTGTGTTGGAGAAGACTCTTGAGAGTCCCTTGGACTGCAAGGAGATCCAACCAGTCCATTCTAAAGGAGATCAGTCCTGGGTGTTCATTGGAAGGACTGATGCTAAAGCTGAAACTCCAATTCTTTGGCCACCTCATGCGATGAGTTGACTCACTGGAAAAGAGTCTGCTGCTGGGAGGGATTGGGGGTAGGAGGAGACGGGGATGACAGAGAATGAGATGGCTGGATGGCATCACTGACTCGATGGACGTGAGTTTGAGTGAACTCCGGGAGATGGTGATGGACAGGGAGGCCTGGCGTGCTGTGATTCATGGGGTCGCGGAGAGTCGGACACGACTGAGCGGCTGAACTGAACTGAATGACAAAGGGACACATGGCCGGGTGACAAATAGCAGCAGTGCTCCCGTGTACGTAGAGGAAGCCGAGCAAGGTCAGCGCGTTTCCTCACGTGAAGCTCGAGGGGCGCTGATGCGCACGTAATCGCCCCTGGGCTGGTGGGACGCCTCGCCGCTCCCTGTCCAGGTGGCGACTTGATTGTGTGATCCCCTCCCCTCTCCCCCTCCTCATTCTGGCCGAGACAGAAACCCCTCCATCTTCAGAGAAGGAATCTACTCGGGAGCCCTTCTTCCAGCTCACACAGAAAGGCTGGTCCTGGACTCAGACTGCAGGGGATGAAGGGCTCTCACTGGAGGCTCCTGGTCAGACCAAGGCTGCTGGGCCAGGGCGGAGGGCTCTACCCCAGGGGAAGGTCCAGGAACAGAGCGAAGGTGCAGGTCGGGGGCTGGAGGCCCTGGGTTCCGCCACCATCCGAGGGAGCCCCCTCCGGCCCTGCAGCCCGCCAGTCCCGCCTGGGGCCGAGACGGCCCTCCAGGCCCCGCTCCACAGCCACTCCTGCCCACTCGGGGCAGCTGACCCGCGAAACCCCGGCCCCGTGAAGGCCCCCGGGGAGGTTCCTGCTCGGTCGCGTCTGTTCTGGTCTCATAGCTCGGTTGGTGTGGGGAGGCCCCGGCCCGGCCAGCGCATCCCACCCTGGCTTCTGTGGGCTCCAGTGCCACATCCCGCAGGCCTGACATTGAGCCCTCCACACCGCGGGTCACACGGGCCTGTACGTGGTAAAGCCGCCACCCGGGGAGCAGGAGCTGAGTGGGTGGCTGCTCTGCAGGGTTTGCTGTGGCTGCAGAGTTGGTGCTGGAGGTTGTGCTCGCTGCTTGCTGCATATCTGCTCCCTGCTCCAGCGTCACTGGCCAGCTGAGGTCATCTGGGCCTGTGTGTGGCTTGAGCCCCCATCCCTGCTCGACACTCAGGGCTGCTCGGAGCCCCAGGAAACATGCTGATGTCCACGCTGCCTGCTGTGATGGGAGCCACCAGGCCTTTGTCTGTGTCCTGGGGTGGATGGACCTGGCGGGGCCGAGTCCTTGCTGTGGGAGACAGCAGCAGTGACCCCTGGAGCCCGAATGATCATGGTGAGGGATAGGTGCAGGCACTCTGTGTCATGGGGAAGGAGCCATGCATCCTTGCGTGACCACAGGTTCTGAGGGGTCGGGGGCTCCTGCAGTGCACCCCACGGGGCTCAGGATGGGCAGGCCTCCCCGCCTCTCCGCTGCAGTGGCTCTGCACTGATCCTGCTGAGGTTTCCCTCTCGGCCTGAGCAGCAACTTAGCTGTCACAGGCCTTCAGTACTGCTGGTTACAGCCATGGCGGCTTCACCCCTACCCCCCTCTGGTGTCACCTGCAGGAACCACCCCCTAGCTTCGCATAGGCCAGCAGACCTGTCCCCAGCCCTTCCACCCTCACCTCCACGTCCCCCGGGGCCAGTCCTCTCCCTGCGCTCTTTGTCCGGGTCCGTCTCTGATCACAGCCGGTTTCCAAAATCCTCTCTGGGATGCTCCCCCATCACTTCAGGGTGTGCTGGCTTTTGGGGGGAAGGTCTTGGGCTTCCCAGGTGGCTCAGTGATAAAGTGTCTGTCTGCCACGCAGGAGACTCGGGTTCAATGCCTGGGCTGGAGGATCCCCTGGAGAAGGAATTGGCAACCAGTGTTTTTGCCTGAGAATCCCATGCACAGAAGAGCCTGGTGGGCTGCAGTCCATGGGGTTGCAAGGAGTCGGACACGACTGAGTGATTTAACAACAACAAGTGCTTTTAGGCTGTCTCTGTAACTCCTCTGTTGATTAGACAGAAGATGAATTTAAGGTTTACGTTATAATGAAAACTCAATAAATGGTACAGACAAAATCACTGCCTTCCACCCAGATGAAGGCCACCTGTGTGCCTGGCCCCTTGGTCTCTGTTTGGTTCAACAGTGCTTTGTCCACGTCTGGGTGGCTGTAATGTTGTTGGAGCCTCCAGGTGTTTCTGTGGGCCTGCGGGGGCCTGACCAGCTGGGGACACAGACCCCTGAGGCCCCAGCAGATTCCTGCCGACCCCAGACCCTTGAGTCCCAGTTGGTCTCATCCCAGCCGGACAGTCTGGACCCCAGCCTTCCGGCCCCAGGTGGGCCCCCGCCGTGTGCTGCTCCCGCCACCAGGGGGCGCCATCACACCCCGCCCACACCTGCGGTCCGGAGCATCTTCCTGCTTGGTTTCCCATCAGTGGGGATGGGCCCTGCTCTTACCAGGGTCTTTCCAGAGTTGGGGGAAGGAGGTCCTGGGAGCAGGAGCAACTTGGCAGCAGCCACGGCCAGGGCCAGAGTCCGCCCTTGGCACAGTGCCCCCTGAGTCGGGGGCAGGGCTTGGATGCAGGACCTAAGGACCACAGGTGCCAATGGGGGACAGGAACAGGGCACCGAGAGGCCAGCAGAGGCAGGGCCACTTCCTCCGGGGCCTGGCCCTGGTGGCCCAAGGCCCAGGAGGTGGTCTGAGCCATGGAGGAACAGGCAGGGCAGGGGTCTGCAGGCGCGGACCAGTCTGGACAGGGCAAGGGAGAGAGGCCTTGCTCTGACCCCACTCCCCTGCCCAGTCCCTTCCCGCCTGCAGGCAGGTCAGCTCCGCCCACACCGAGGAACGGGGCCATATGAGAATGTGGGTCACCTCAGGGCCAGGGTTCTGCTCCTCGGAAGAAGGGGCCACGGTACCGGCCTCTCCGAGTTCTCTGCCCGGGGTGACCAGCGTGTCACAATGGCCGAATCCAGACTGTCCCGCTTGGAGCCTGGTTCCCACCCTGACTGTCTGCAGACGCAGCGCTCGCGACACTGGGGGCACCCTCGATTCCCCTTGGCCTCTGCTCATCCACCCGCTTCTTTGGCTCCTCAAAGTCAGCCCCTCTCGTGAGAGGGGGCGCCTGGCAGATGACAAAGGAGCAGAGTGACATGGCCCCAGCGCCCTCACTGGGAAACTGTGAGGCCAGTGGCTTTTCGTCCCTCTCACTGGGCAGTCCTGGGTCACTGCGGACCCCACTTGACAGATGGGGAAGCTGGGGGCCAGGGAGGCTGCCTGACTTCCTGAGGCCGTGGGCGGGCAGGGAAGGGCGGTGGGGTGGGCTCCTAGGCAGTGTGGTCCCATGAGGCTGCACTTGGCAGCCATGTGCCCGTCACCCCCAAAGGCGTGTCCTTTAGCCGCTTCCCATGGGAAGGCTGTGCTGTGGGGCTCAGGGCTGATGGTGGGGGCAGAGCTTGCAGGCACCTTCACTGGGGGTTGGGGGGTGGGAGGCGAATACAACCAACTTGAAATGCGGCTGCACTAGGTAAGGATAGTCCCCAGTCAAAGGACGGGTGTTAGGAGAGAGATGAAGACTTGAGGTGCAGAGGCGGGGGAGAGAAGCCGTGTGAGAGCTCAGGGGGCCCCGGGAAGCTAGACGAGGCCGTGGGAGCTCCCCCAGAGCCGGCAGGGGAGTGCAGCCCTGCTGACACCCTGCTGGTGGACTCTGGCCCCCCGCGCTGGGACAGAGTTCGTGCCTGTTTTCTAAGCACCTTACCGACTCAATGAACGACTCTGGGAGACGGTGAAGGACAGGGCAGCCTGGCGTGCTGCAGATCATGGGGTCTCAGAGAGTCAGACACGACTGAGTGACTGAACAACAGTTACAGCCACTTTTTCCAGCATCCGTGGAAAACTAGCAGAGGCGGCAAAGGTGAGCAGAGCCTCAGGCCAAGGACCCTGCCCGGCACGCTCTGCTGACGCGGGAAAGGGGGCTTTGCTGTTTCTCAGGAATCATGTGACGGAAAATCTTGAACTAAAGAGAGAGGGCAAAGCCACCACCCCAGGGAGGTTACTTGAAAAATAAGTAAACATGTACACTCGTAGCGGAGAAAAGGCACAGACAGGAAAGGGGCCACGCACCCAGCTCTCACCTGTCCTGGCAGGTGGGCTCCGGGCCCCGGACGCCCCACACTCAGCACCTGCTCTCCCTCCACCTATTCCTCTGGCCTACTCCACCCTCAACCCACCAGAACCATGGGCTGCTCTGGCTGTTCTGGAGGCTGTGGCTCCAGCCGTGGGGGCCGTGGCCTGTGTGGCTGCTTCCCGTCCACCTGCTGTGTCCCCGCTTGCTGCCCTCACGTGTACTGAGAGCCCACAGCATCTCCGGCTCCCTGTTGCCCTGGGGACGCAGCCCCGAAGAGCACAGAGGTCCCCGACTGGGGGTCAGCGTCTTTGGGGCGGGCTCCCCCAGTCCTGTGGCTGCCCATGGGGCTGGTCCTCCCGGCAGACGAGCCCCAGGCACTGGGCACACACCTGGGCGAGGCCCAGGCGTAGGGGCACAGGTGAGGGCTGGCACTTCCGTCTGCCTGCATGTCCTGCCCGTGACCGTGATGGGACTCCCGGCCAGCACCCAGGGCCTCCATCTGTAGAGGCTGCTGGGAGGGCAGAGGAGAGGCAGGGTCTGGGGTGGGGTTGTGCACACGCTCTGCTCCCGGGGTTGGAGGGTTGGCTCGTGCTTGAATACTCTGACACCTCCTCGCCAGGGGGCCTGGATGGTGGGAGGGGGCTGCCCTGTGCCTGCCTGAGGCTCAGGCCCTCCCGGCCCACAGGGCACACAGGCTGCTGGGGGCCACTCTGGGTTCCACCCAGGGGCTTCCTTCCTGGGCCCCGCGGCCTCCAGGTCTGGGGAAGATCAGGTCCCCGGTGGCCATCAGACTCAGGCCTACAGAGCCCCATGCCTCCTCCAGGTTAGTCTCGGGCCCCCGTTCCTGCCCCTCCTGCTCTATGAGGCCTCGTGGGAGCCACGTCGCAGGAAAGACTGGCATCCCCAGGGCGGTGGGTCACTCACCAGGCTTGACACTTCTGATGCCAGTGTCCCAGGCTGGGCTTCAGCCCTGCCAAAGCCTCTGCCCACTGTCAGTCACCCCATAAGGAGGTGGTCCAGAGTGGGGAGGGGCGGGGAGCCTGTCTCCCCACCCCTCCCTCCTGCCCGTAATGCCCTCCGCCGATCACCCATCCCTCCTCTCTCCTGTCAGGAGCCCTATTCAGTCCTGGGGTCACCACGATAAAGACTGGAGTCACCCCACACCCCTCCTCATCGGGGCTTCTCCCTGGCCCCAGGGCCCGTGAGGATCTGGGGGCAGGGGCAGTGCCCCCTGCTAGCCCCTGGGAGGACCCCGCCCGGCAGTGCCTCCTGCCTAGGCCACCCCTGACCCCCAGGTGTGGGCATCCCCCCGTCCCCAGGGACCGGTCTCGGGCAGCAGGGAGGCCTGGCCGCCTTCCACCTGCTCTCCTTGGGCAGGCACTTTCCCAGCCAGCCGGAGGTGCCCTGTCCTTTGACATCTGATTTACGGCTTCCCTTAACATGGAACCATGATTTAAGAATAATAACAATAATAGCTAACTTTTACTGAGTGTCACGCGCCAGGTTAACCGTTAATGGAGTTAAATGCTCTGTATACGCTCATGTGTCAGGTTAAATGTTAACTGAGTTATAAGTTAACCGCTTTATATACTTTATCCTAAATGTATAATTTAAAAACAAGGGGTCAAGAGGTAAAGGAATTTGCCCCAAGTCACGGAGCCGGTAAATCCAAAGCAGCCGGGGTCCAAACAGTGTCACTTTGTTCCCAAGGCCCGATTCCCTTGGATGCTCTTGACTTACCCAGAGGGTGTAGATTATTTCAGAGCAAAAGTTCACAGGAATACAGCCTCCCACGGGAAGAAAGAGAAGAAGGGCAATGACATCCTTGCATCTGGGGCTGGGGCAGTGGGAGCCTGGGAGCCCAGCTTTTGCTCCGAACCCCCAGCTCTTTCCAAAAGGGAAAGAGGGGTCTCACCAGCCTTGTCCCCTGGGGGAGGGTGCAGAGCAGTTTGCAGAATCCCTTCCATCCTTTAAAGAGGGGAGAGTCACATGTGGTGGGCCCCCCAGGACAGAGGACTCCCCGTGGCAGGGGTCCCCGTGGCTGCCTCAGGGGGACTCAGGGACCTGTTCTCAGACCTGCCTGGGAAGTTCTGCAGGCCATGTCTAAAAGCTCGCATAATTCACGAATGGTCAGCAGGTTTGAAGTTCAAGTTCAGGGAAAGCGTGTCTGGTCCTGTGTAAGCGAGGGTGGGACCCGTCACATCCCAGCAGCGTGGCTGGGCCATGGTGCCTGGGTGTTGGGTCAGATCTCATCTGGATGTTTCCGTGAGGGTGTCTGTGGGTGAGATGAACATTTGACTTGGTAGATGTTGAGTGAAGCAGATGGCGGTCCATGAGGCAGGTGGCCCCGCTTAATCAGCTGAAGGTCCGAGCCAAACGAAAGGCCGACCTCCCCCAGCAAGAGGAAATTCTGCCAGGGTGGCCTTTCTGTTCTGTCTGCAGTATCGGCTCCTGCTGGCTTACCAGCAGACCACCTTCCAACTCAAACTGCAGCCCCGTCCTGCTCTGCAGCCCCGGGCCCTTTCAGCGGGGGACTCACCAGGCCTCCGTGAGGTTCGCCAGTGCCTTAAAGCAGGTGTCTTTCTGGAGACACACGTCCTGTCGGCTCTGCTGCACTGGAGGAGCTGGCCAGGGGACTGACTGCTGGCCGCGGGAACGCTGCCCGCAGAGGCCAGTCCACACCCAGAGTGTGCTCTGAGCCGCCTCTGTGAGATGCCACTGCGGATGGTGGAGCCCAGAATTCAGGGAAGACCTCAAGTAACCAGTCCTGGGAAGATGCCTCCCCGTCAGAAAGCCTCTGGCCCTGAACCCGGGCAAGCCCGCACGTCCTGGGATCCAGGCTGAGGTCTGGGCTGCCAGGCGTGTTGCTGTGTGTGTGTGTGGGCCTTCTTGAGAGAAGCAGGCTGCCCAGCCAGCTGGTGGGGGGGGCGGGTGCTGGGTAACAGACACCACTGAACAGTAGAAACCCACGTGAGATGCTGCGGGGGCCTGACCTCAAAGGCAGCCTGGGTCGGCCATGGGGGGAGGCCGCGGGCCCGATCAGGCCTGGGAGCCCAGCCTCTGTCTGCTCGGCTGGCCTGGGGGAGCTGGTCCCGCCAGCCCCTACCTGTGGGACGTGCGGCTTCCGACCCTGAATCCATCATCCTTAGAGTCCTTCCAGCTCCAGCACACCAGAGGATGCAGGGCCTGGGGAGTTCCTTGGGCCGTAAAGAAAATGGGATTGCTGGGTAGAAGAAGGAAAGTCCTCCTCAGTCCGCGGCGGATTCACGATCGCCAGGCCGGTCGTCACAGGCCGAGTGAATGCTGCTGGAGGCAGCTGTGCGGGGCAGTGGTCAGGCCTGCCCTGCCGTTGCCCCCAGACCCCCAGCCACCGCCTTCCCCTGCCTCGGCTGCTTTCGCTGGAAAAAAAGAAAAGAAAACCCTCAGGAAAGGGGACAGGCTCCACACAGGCCTCTGTAACTGCACACGCTGGCCGCCTGCTACAGTGGGCACTCGGGTGGCGACAGAAGCTCCCAGCACCCAGGGAGCCCCTGCGAGCTGCTGTCCCCCGCGGTCGCCCAGGGCCCCCTCTCGGTCCTCCAGCCGAGCGAGTCCTGCTGGGCCCGGGCGGTCACACCGGCGCCGCACACTCTGTGTGTCCCCCGTGTCCCTTGGCTCCAGGCCCTTTCCACCCAGGCGTGCTGGCGGTTCCGGCTGTGCCGCGCAGGGGACAGCGGCATGGCCACCGGTGCACGTGCCGCTGTGTCCTCGTACACGCGGGGACTTTGCTTCCACGAGCCAAATGGCAGGAGGGGGGCACGGTGGGTGGTCCGAGGGGGTGGGCTGCACCCTCAGAGACGGGGGGCCAGGAAGCCCACTCACTGTCTGAAGGAGGGAGCAAGGAAATGTCCTTCCCGAGTCAGAGCTGCAGGTGACAGAGCGTCTGCCCAAGGGAGCACAGTCCAGGCCCTCACAGAGCAAGGCCCAGAAACAAAAAGCATGCAGCCAGGATTCAGAAAAGATGAAGAGAAAGAAAAGCCACAGACCTGTGCTCATCCCTTCAAACTCAGCCGAGTGCTAGCACATGACATCCAGCTGTTTTATATGCATATTTCTGCTTCATTGACTATGCCAAAGCCTTTGACTGTGTGGCTCACAATAAACTATGGAAAATTCTGAAAGAGATGGAAATACCAGACCACCTGACCTGCCTCTTGAGAAACCTGTATGCAGGTCAGGAAGCAACAGTTAGAACTGGACATGGAACAGCAGACTGGTTCCAAATAGGAAAAGGAGTACATCAAGGCTGTATATTGTCACCCTGCTTATTTAACTTATATGCAGAGTACATCTGGAGAAGGAAATGGCAACCCACTCCAGTGTTCTTGCCTGGAGAATCCCAGGGACGGGGGAGTCTGGTGGGCTTCCGTCTATGGGGTCACACAGAGTCGGACACGACTGAAGTGACTTAGCAGTAGCAGCAGAGTACATCATGAGGAACGCTGGGCTGGAAGAAGCGCAAGCTGGAATCCAGATTGCCGGGGGAAATATCAATAACCTCAGATATGCAGATGACACCACCCTTATGGCAGAAACTTATGAAGAGGAACTAAAATGCCTCTTGATGAAAGTGAAAGAGGAGAGTGAAAAAGTTGGCTTAAAGCTCAACATTCAGAAAACTAAGATCATGGCATCTGGTCCCATCACTTCATGGGAAATAGATGGGGAAACAGTGGAAACAGTGTCAGACTTTATTTTTTTATTTTGGGGGCTCCAAAATCACTGCAGATGGTGATTGCAGCCATGAAATTAAAAGACGCTTACTCCTTGGAAGGAAAGTTATGACCAACCTAGATAGCATATTAAAAAGCAGAGACATTACTTTGCCAACAAAGGTCCATCTAGTCAAGGCTATGGTTTTTCCCATGGTCATGTATGGATGTGAGAGTTGGACTGTGAAGAAAGCTGATCGTCAAAGAATTGATGCTTTTGAACTGTGGTGTTGGAGAAGACTCTTGAGAGTCCCTTGGACTGCAAGGAGATCCAACCAGTCCATTCTAAAGGAGATCAATCCTGGGTGTTCATTGGAGGGACTGATGCTAAAGCTGAAACTCTAATACTTTGGCCACCTCATGCGACGGGTTGACTCACTGGGAAAGACTCTGATGCTAGGAAAGGTTGGGGGCGGGAGGAGACGGGGACGACAGAGAATGAGATGGCTGGATGGCATCACCGACTCTGTGGACGTGAGTTTGAGTGAACTCCGGGAGTTGGTGATGGACAGGGAGGCCTGGCGTGCTGTGATTCATGGGGTCGCAGAGAGTCGGACACGACTGAGTGACTGAACTGAACGGAATGTGAGTGTGTGTATATGTTAGATGCAGTTACACGCACGATATGTAACGTATCTGTAAGTACGTGTAAGTTGGTGAGTGTGTGTGTTTTGTGGCAGAACAGGACGAGGAGGGAAGTGGAGGTTTTCATAGGAACTTGTTTAAAGGTTAAGTACAGGGACTGCCCCTCAAAAATAAGTAATATATAAAATGCATATTTGGGTATAAAACACACTTTATTCCTGTCATCCACCTGCGTGTCACCATCGGCACCTTCCTGCCTACCTGTCAATCCTCTGCCGCCCCCCTGCCCTCTGGGTCCGCCTCCTGGAGCCCCCGCCCCCGGGGACGCCCGCCCCAGGCCTCAGCCACCCGCAGAGCCGCGGCCCAACCGCTGCCACCAGGTGGCGCCCGAGGGCCTCTTCCGCGGGCTGGTCACGTCCCGGTTCATGGGGCCGCTGTTTCCCTTTCTCCTGCAGTTGGGGGGCTCAGCTTGTGGGGACCATGAGGCATTCGAGTTTCTTCTCTCATGCACTTCTTATTTCGCGCCCACGCAGACTGGAGTGAAGCTCTGGGGGGGAAACCAGGCGGCTCCTGGGCTGCCTCCCCTTGTTCCCTGGTTTTCAGATGGTGTCCGCAGGGCCTCGCACTTGCAGCGGGAATCGGGCAGGACAGGGGACGTGTCCCTCCCGGGACTCCCCGCACGAAGGGAGGAGGGCAGGCCCCCCCCCCGCTCCCCCCCCTCCCCCCCCCCCAGCCTCCCAGAATGAGAGCCAGCCTCGAAAATGGGCTGCACCAGACCCTAGGAAACTCCAGAGCCTGCGAAAACCTGGCTCTTTCAACGGGAGGATTTTTTCTTGTTTCTTTCATTTCCCTTTTAAAATCACTCAAAAATGTTTCAAAAGTCACCAAAAAAACTCAAAGACACTATTTGAAAATCCAGAAATAAAATGTTTTACTTATTTTTCAACAAATGACGTTGGAACAATTCAATGCCAATAGGAAAAATAAAAGGATATTCACCTAAACCTCTTACTTTATACAAAATTAACTGTGTATCAAGCATAGATCTAAGTGGAAACTACAAAGCCACCAAACACTTATTCTCTTTACTTCTGTCTGGGCCATGCGGCATGTGGATGTCAGTTGCCTAACCAGGGAACTAACCCACGCCCCCTGCAGTGGACATGAAGAGTCTTAGCCACTGGGCCGCCAGGGAAGCTCTGTGGAACTGCCAGACATTTAGAATAAAGCATAGCGGCTGTCTCTGAGGCCTTGAGAAGCGCAAACATAAGCGGTAAGAGCGTGTGTGTATCGGCTGAGCCCCTTCGCGGTTCGCCTGGGACCGTCACAGCGCTGTTAATCGACTATGTGAAGTGAAAGCACCAGTTGCTCGGTCGTATCTGACTCTCTGTGACCCTGTGGACTGTAACCCACCAGGCTCCTGTGTCCTTGGGGATTTCTCAGCAAGAATGCTGCAGTGGGTTGCCATTTCTTTCTCCGGGGGATCTTCCTGACACAGGGATCAGATCTTAGTAAAGATCAAGATTCTTTACCGTCTGAGGCGCCAGGGAAGTCCATACCCCAATACAAAATAAAAAGCTTACAAAAAGAAATAACAGATTAAGCGGCATTTATTACAGTTTGGATGTACAGGGTAAGGGAATAAAATCCTGTGTGTTTGCCAAGGAGGAAGCGCTGGACAGCAGGCAGTGTTCGCGGGAGGAGAGCTGAGTGGAGGGTCCCTTTGGAGGGACTGTGTGTTTCCTGCACCAGTTTTCCATCAAGCGGGTAGCCGAAGGGGAACTCGTGAAGACCTCACTTTCGAATGTCACTGAATCATAAGGCAGCAGGGCTCCCTGCTCTCAACACGACAGCAAGGGGGCTCTGTGGTTCCACTTAATGTAAAACTGGAGGATGTTTTCTAAAAAATGCAAATGACTGTTCTCTGGAAATGACCCTGGAGCCATTTCAAATGAAGAAACATTCATCCCATAAAATCTACTAGAACTTGTTAAGAACTGGAAGAGTCCAGGGTCTGGGAACCTAGGTGTGTACCCCCAAACCCCCACACTCTGGCTCAGCAGGACGGAAGCCCACCCCAGGCCGAGAGCCATGCTCGAAGGGGTCCCCACACCCTGCCCCCAGACCCCACTGCTGGGCTACCTTCACGGGAGGGCAACTTGTCAGAGTTTCTTGTGCTGCGCCTCCAACATCTGTGTTTGAGGCTAAATCCTGAGTGAGTGTGGCTGAGGGGTGGGTCCTTATCTAGCTCAGACCCCACCCGGGCCCCACGCTCAGCTCAGGCGCTGAGGGTGCAGGTTCCCTTTCTCCACGCGCTGGTTCATGGTGAGGGGATCCCCACCGAGACTTGGAGTGGCCGGCCCCAACCCACACACTCAACTGCTTCCTCTCCTTTTAATTTTTACTTTCCAGCCTCGCCCCGCAGCATGTGAGATCTTAGTTCCTCGACCAGGGGTCGAACCTGTGTCCTCTGCATTGGGAGCGCAGAGTCTTAACCCCTGGACCTCTAGGGACGTCTCCAAGAACTCAGCTTCTAAAGTGGGGGTTGGACCCTGCGAGCCGTGGTTCCTGCTCCCAGCATTAGGGCTGTGGTTCAGAGAGCTTTCCAGGGAGAAGCAGGCTGTGGAACCAGGGCTCTAAATCCTTCTGCAAAAGAACGACTTCATCTGCAGCAAAGTGAAGTCACCTCTCAGAACCAGTGGCTGCGATTGGGAGGAGAGAGAGAAATCCTTTAGAGATGCAGGGTAAGAGAGCCGGGAAGAGCAGCAGCGGCCAGGAGCCTCCTGGGTCAGACAATCTCAGACCCCTGTCCCAGGAGCAAGGAACAACCCCATGGACTGTAGGCCGCCAGGCTCCTCTGTCCACGGGATTCTCCAGGCAAGAGTACTGGAGTGCATGGCCATTCCCTTCTCCAGGGGATCTTCCCAACCCAGAGATCAAACCCAGGTCTTCTGTATTACAGGCAGATCCTTTACTGTCTGGGTCACAGAGGAAGTCCCAAGAGAAGAGTCTGTCCTGCACGAAGTCTCAAGCTGCAGTGACTGATGGACGTGGACAGCAGCGAAGTCCGGATGGAGAAGACAGGCCCCAAGGTCCCCACCAGCGCCTCCCAGCACCTCCACCAAGTGACAGCTCGCTGTTCGTTTCCAGTAAACGTGGGACACTGACTGAGGGAGACCCCTTCTGGAGCAGAAAGTGCGTTTCAGCCACATTTTAAAATTTCGTGTCATAGAAAATATGTTATCTGACCAGATGGAGTTAAATTAAGTCTTAATAGCAGGCAGAAATCTTTAAAATACCTGTGTATTTGGAAACAAAATACCAAACCGCTAAAAAATCCACAGATCAAAGAACAGGTCAGGATGTCAGTTAGAAATTACTTCCAAAGAAAGAAAGTGAAGTAAATCACTCTCTGAATTTCTGTTTTCACAGTTTAGAGTATTAATGTACAGATTATAAAAGAAGTTCTCAATGAAAGGGCCTCAGTTCTCACCTTAACTGATTAGAGAGAGAAGGAGTTAATTCCACTTAAAAAAGAAAAGAACAGTGTGAAAGATCGGAGAATCAATGAAATTGCAAACAGAAAAGCAGCAGAGAGAAGCTAAGACTGAAAGATGGTTCTCGAGATCAACAGACTTGACTGGCTCTCAGCCAGACTGACCACAGAAAGAGAGAAAACAGAAGTTTTCAGGCTCATACGTGACAGAAGCATTGCTGCTGTTGTCCTGTCGCTCAGTCGTGTCCGACTCCTTGCGACCCCACGGACTGCAGCACGTCAGGCTTCCCTGTCCATCATCAGCTCCTGGAGTTTGCTCCAACTCCTGTTCATTGAGTCGGTGATGCCATCCAACCATCTCGTCCTCTGACAAAAGCACTACGTTTTCCACAGGTATTAGAAGAAAGGAAAGGAACCATAAGAGCAGCTTTGCATCAATACTTTTGAGAATTTAGATAATTAGATAAACTGGACAGAATCGGTGAATGACACAATCTTCCATAGCTCACTCAGGAAGAAACAGAGGATCAAATAAGTTTGTATTTACTAAAGAAGTTTAATTTGGCCTTCAAAAAAAAAAACACTTCCCACTAAGAAAACTTCAGGCCCAGATGGCTTCATAGGGTGAATTCTACCAAACATGCAGAAAAGAAATGGTATAAACTCTGCACAGATCCTTCCAGGAAACTGAAGAGGAAGGAAGTGTTATACTAAAATATATGCAGAAATGAAAAAGACCCGGATTAACCAAAGCAACTCAGGAAGAGAAGAGGACTGAAATCACCTCAAAGCTTATCATAAATCTGCAGAAACCACGGCCCTCAGCTCGGGAGGACATGTTCAACACGGACATTCGCACGGGGGCGTTGTGTCCCCGGATCCCTATGTTCAGTCCTGACGCCCAGGGCCCCAGAGCGTGGCTGTGTGTGGAGCTGATGGCACCGTGAGGTCACGGGGGCGCCCTAGCCCCGCAGGACTGGTGCCCTGTGAGACGAGGCTCAGGAGGGGGCCTCTGGAGGACCGGGAGGACCGCCCACACCGGGGTCTGGGGTTCCAGCTCCAGCACTGTCTGCTGTCTAAGCCCCCAGGCTGTGTGTGTGGGAAACCCACATCAAGAATTCTAAAAGCTGAGAAAGGAACTAAATATCAAAAATGAGCAAAAGGCTGAAACAGATGCCTCACCGAGGAGGTGCGCAATGGGGATGAAGCACACGGAAGTGTATGTGTGCGCCTCTGGTTGACTCACGTTGAGGTTTGACGGAGAGCAACAGAATCCTGTAAAGCAATTATCTCTCAATTAAGAAAAAAAAAGGAGTTCCACATCACATGCCGTCAGGGAAATGCAAATAAAACCTCCGTGAGAAAGCACTGCTTACTTTTTATTTTATTGTTATTTGGCTGTGTCGGGTCTTGGTTGCGGCGCCGGGACCTTTGCTGTGTCACGGGGCACCTGTCATTGAAGCTTGTGGGCTGTGCTTGAGTCTCATGGGCTTACTTGCCCCTTGGCATGTGGGATCCTAGCTCCCCAACCAGGGATCGAACCTGCATCCTCTGCATTGCAAGGGGATTCTTAACTACTGGACCACCAGGTAAGTCCCCTATGTACGTTTCAGAGCATCTAGAATTAAAAAAAAAAAACAGACGGTCTCAAGTGCTGACACAGATGGTAGCCATGGAAGCGTACACCACGCTGGCCGTGGTGTAGGAAGGGGCAGCTCTGTGGGGGTGAGCTTCCTGGGTTCTTATAAGTTAAGCATAAATTTATCATATGACTCAGTGTCACCCACACAAATGAGATAAAGAAAACCCTATGTTCACCCTGAAACATATAGGTGAGTGTTTGTTTGTTGAGGTTTTGTTCTTGTTGCTGCTGTTTGTTTTCTTTTGCCGAATGGCCTGCAGGAACTTAGATCCCCAACCAGTGGTTGAACTCGGCCTGGGCAGTGAAAGCTCTGAGTCCTAACCACTGGATCACAGAGGACTCCCTAAATGCATATTTGTAACTACCAAACCCAGAAACAGCCCAACTGAGCCGCATTTTGGGAATGGAACACTGCTGAATGATACAAAGAAGCAAATTCCCATACACACAGCAGTGTGAGTGAATCTCAGAGGCATTGTTACCAGTAAAAGAAGACTCGAAAACATACATGTTGTGTGATTCTGTTTACATCGCTGCTGTTCAGCGTCTCAGGCGTGTCCGGCTCTGCGCCCCACAGACGGCAGTGCGCCAGGCCTCCCTGTCCTTCACCGTCTCCCGGAGCTCGCTCAAACGCATGTCCATTGAGTCGGTGATGCCATCCAACCATCTCATCCTCTGTCTCCCCCTTCTCCTCCTGCCCTCAATCTTTCCCAGCGTCAGGGTCTTTTCCAGTGAGTCGGTTCTTCGCATCAGGTGGCCAAAGCATTGGAGCTTCAGCTTTAGTGTCAGTTCTTTCAGTGAATACTCAGGACTGATTTCCTTTAGGATGGACTGCTTTGACCTCTTTGCTGTTCAAGGGACTCTCAAGAGTTCTCCAACACCACAGTCTGAAAGCATCAGTTCTTTGGTGCTCAGCTTTCTTTATGGTCTGACTCTCACATCCATACACGACTACTGCAAAAACCATAGCTCTGACCATACAGACCTTTGTTGGCAAAGTGATGTCTCTGCTTTTTAATAAGCTAAGTTTGTCATAACTTTTCTTGCAAGGCACAAGCGTCCATTTAGATAGCATTCTGGAAAAAGCAACATCATGGGAACAGAGAAAAGATCCGTGGTGGCCTGGGCCCCCGGGGTTGAAGAGAGGGTGGAATGGTCTGAGAGGGTGGCCTTGTTCTATGTTGTGATTTTGGTGGAGATTATATGACTGTTCAGTTCTGTTCAGTTCAGTTCAGGCGCTCAGTCGTGTCCGACTCTCCGCGACCCCATGAAGCACAGCACGCCAGGCCTCCCTGTCCATCACCACCTCCCGGAGTTCACTCAGACTCACGTCCACAGAGTCGGCCATGCCATCCAGCCGTCTCATGTGACTGCAGCTTACTTGTATCTCAGTCGTTTTGTTAACAGGGAAAATGCTGTCCGAGAGCGCGGGCACTTCCCTGGCTCCCGCGGGACCCACCAGCTGGTTCTTGTGATGCTGTGGCAGTGCAGGGTCTGGACCAGGCTGGGCAAGGCCTTGGAGAAATCCTTCAGCCGCCAGCCTCCTTCACGGAGAGCCAGGCCCCCCAGGACCCAGCCTGCCTGGGAATCCGAGTCGTCGGCGGGAGGCAGCCTGCAGCTCCAGTCAAGTGGGGTGCTGGATTTCAGAGCACAGCTGCTGGGGCCTGTGATCAATTACAGTCCCCCAAATGGAGCCAGCAAGTACACAGAGGATTTGACATCACGATGAGGAAATCTTACCTGCAAGTCACACGAAGCCTGATGCCGACACTGTAAACTAAATATTTTTTCAAAGACACATGATATATTAACAAAAGATTGACCATAAAGTGTCTAAACACTTCAAAAGATTGAAATCGTATACAGAATATTCTCTGCCCACAGTTCAATTAAGCTAGAATTCCATGAAAAAAATTTAACTAGAATATTCATGTTTGGATATTAAGATATGTATGATAAATATACTGTGGTGGATAAAAATACAAGGTCATAGGGGAAATATTTTTGACTGAAGTTAATAATGTTACCATCCATAAGCTAAAGTTATGAAATTGCTACCATTTACCTGTTTTTACCATAAAACCAGGAGATTCCCTGGTGGTTCAGGTGGTAAAGAATGTACCTGCCAATGAAGGAGACCTGGGTTCGATCCCCGGGTTGGGAAGATCCCTGGAGACAGAAATGGCAACCCACTCCAGTATTCCTGCCTGTGAAATCCGGTGGACAATGGAGCCCGGCGAGCTAGGGTCCATGGGTTCAAGAAAGAGTCAGACACGACTTAGCGATTAGACAACCACCATGAAGCCAACAAAATCAAATGGTTCAATTCAATAAAATGGAAGCAAGGCTAAGCGAGCGATTAGGAAAGGACTGAAGGAAAAAATGAAGTATGATTTAAATGCAGGAGAACCTGACCGTACGGATTTCTTTTCCTGAAAACTCGGCCATTTGTGAAAAAGGGCAGACAAGGTAATACTTCCATTAGCTTTATTATTTTTATTGTCCACACCGCGCAGCTTTCAGAATCTTTGTTCCCCAGCCAGGGATCGAGATGGAGCTCCCTGCAGTGGAAGCAGGGCGTCTCAAACACTGGGCCACCAGGGCAGTCCCTCCACCAGCTTTAACGTGAAAAACTGCGAGCAGGGCCGTCACTCAGGACGCCAAAGCTATCTTAGGAAACTTGGTCCAATCTGGCGCTGGAAACGATCCGAAATGATTTCAACTGGTGCATGAACTGTGACAGAGGTTCGTACTTTCCCGTCTTTTTCCTGCACCATTTTCTTCTCCAGGTTTTCAACCCGTTTTCCAGTTATCCTGCACTAAAAAACAAATGACAGCCCAAGAAGACAGCTGCACGGCCACTTGGAGCTGAACGTGAGAGCAGCTCCAAACAGTGTGAAGACACGCGGCCGTGGATCCTGCCCCCTGGCCGCCCCTCCAGCCTGGAGGCTTCTGCACAAAACAGGATGGAAGCAAACACCGCGGGTTCATCCAAGTGTGGGGCGCAGCTCATACAGCAGAGAAGCAGAAGCATCTCCATGTGAAACCTTAATGACAGAATCTCTCTTCTCATGTTTGTTTACTTAACGTATTTGGGGAAGAACTCACCATGTGGAATGAAGAGGAATGGTTGTTCCAAAGGTTGTACAAATGCTTGACAGCCTTTATGGACAAGAATCGCAAAGTGAACAGCGGTCACATCTGTATTTGAAATGAGAAGAGACACGATAACGATAAAAAAGGAAATGAGAAAAGGTAAAAGTCGGTAAGTTAACACAGACAGAAACAACCTTACGATAACCAGAGGGGGAAGCCGGGGGGCGGGCGATGAGGGGTTTGAGGTGAACGGACACACACCGCTGCGCGTAACACAGGCGGGCAGCGAGGACGGCGCACAGGATTACGCTTAATGTCTCACAACAGCCTACCGTGTAAAAGAATTTGAAAAAGAACATATATACACGTGTACATGAATCGTTTCTACATGCAACTGAATCACTTGGGTGACTTTGCAACTAGCACAACATCGCATTCAGTAAAACAGCTGTATTTCAACAAAAACATTTTCCAAACTAAAACGAACAGGTTAAGCACTTATCATGAGGGATTGGAGATAGGAACAAATAAATAAGACAAATAAAATAATCACTGTTACAGGAACCGAAACAAAGCCTTTCTTCTTAAATACTCTAGACTCCTGTGGCTTCGTCAGCTCCTGCAACAGACAAAAGTGACAAATAGAAATGCTCTTGAAACGACTCGGGACTAACACAGTTTTGCCACCCAGACCTACCAAGGCCGGCGTGAGAAGGAGGGTGCGGGAGTCTGTCACCACACTGAACGGAAAGGCAAAGGAGAGATAGCACAGTAAGCAAAGAAACACTTTAAAACAACAACACAAAATGGAGAGCTCTGATCTGTTCCAAGCAGGCAAGGTTGTGTTAATATGGGGGGGCCGTTGTTCAGTCACGTCTGACTCACTGTGACCCCGTGGACTGCAGCCCTGTCCGTCACCAACTTCCGGAGCGCGCTCAAACTCATGTCCATCGCGTCGGTGATGCCATCCAACCGTCTCATCCTCTGCCGTCCCCTTCTCCTCCTGCCTTCAATCTCTCCCAGCAGCAGGGTCTTTTGTAATGAGTTGGCTCTTCACATCAGGTGGCCAAGTTGCAACTCAACTTCACCATCAGCTCTTCCAACGAATATTCAGGACCAATTTCCTTTAGGATTGATTGGTTTGATCTCCTTGCAGTCCAAAGGATCCTCAAGAGTCTTCTCCAACACCCCAGTTCAAAAGCATCAACTCTTCGGCGCTCAGCCTTCTTTATGGTCCAACACTCACATCCATACATGACTACTGGAAAAACCATCCCTTTGACTATACAGACGTTTGTTGGCAAAGCAACATCTCTGTTTTTTAATATGCTGTCTATGTTTGTCATAGCTTTCCTTCCAAGGAGCAAGCGTCTTTTAATTTCATGGCTGCAGTCACCATCTGCGTTGATTTTGGAGCCCAAGAAAATAAAGTCTGTCACTGTTTCTATTGTTTCCCCTTCTATTTGCCATGAATATTGGGTTCAGTTCAGTTCAGTTCAGTCGCTCAGTCGTATCCGACTCTTTGCGACCCCATGAATCACAGCACACCAGGCCTCCCTGTCCATCAGCAACTCCTGGAGTTCCCTCAAACTCATGTCCACAGAGTCGGTGATGCCATCCAGCCATCTCATTCTCTGTCGTCCCCTTCTCCTCCCGCCCCCAATCCTTCCCAGCATCAGTCTTTTCCAGTGAGTCAGCTTGTCGCATGAGGTGGCCAAAGTTGGGGAACGTCAAATAATTTGCAACATTAACATATTAAAGTGGGAAAATCACACAATTGAATCAAAAGAGAAATGTTGCTCAATAACATTCAATCTCAGCGTAATAGATCTGAGCTATTTCTGCTGCGGTGTGTGTTCATAAAATACAAATTAACTCAAAAGCACCTGGTCTATAAGAAACATCAGTATGACGCAGGAATAGTGCTCAGTTAGACCCATTTTCTCCAGCATAGTAATGATTTTATTTTTTAAGCTTTTTATAGTTTGCATTTTTAAATTAATTAACGACTTATTTCTGGCTGTGCTGGGCCTTCACTGCTACGCGTGGGCTTTTTTGTGCTGGTGGCGAGGAGGGCGGCCCTCTAGAAGGGGGTTTCTCGTTGCGGCCGCCTCCCTTGTTGCAGCTCGGGCTCCAGGGCGCAGGCTCAGTGGATGTGCACAGGCTTAGCTGCTCTGCGGCCTGTGGACTCCTCCAGGACCAGGGATGGAACCAGAGTCCCTGGCATTGGCAGGTGGATTCTTAACCACTGGACCACTGGGGAAGTCCAGTAATGATCCTAAGTAATTGAGGTGAGCATTTTTGTTACTGCCCAGAGTTCTTGGCCTGCTTAATCAATAGAAATTGATCAGAGGCCAGAGAGGAAATTCAGAAAATGCTTTACTGGGGCTCCCGCTGCAGAAGGCAGGGAGCAAGAACAAGTAACAGGTTCTCTTGCTCACTTGCTCCCCGGGGAGGGGTGGGGTTTGAACTGTGTCCAGGAGTTGGACTGGAGGGGTGGGTGGCCTAGGTGGTTTGCCCACCCCTTGTGGGGCAGCCTGCAGGGGCATGGGCAGAGCCCTGCGTTTGCTCCCAGCCTTTCAGAAGGGGCAGCTGGCAGCCGCAGAAAGAAATGAAACTGAGTTAGTTCAAGTGATATGATGGACCTAGAGTCTGTCATACAGAGTGAAGTCAGTCAGAAAGAAGATACTAATCTTGCGTGTTAAAGCGCGTGTATGGAATCTCGGAAAATGGTACAGACGAATCTATTTGCAGGGCAGGATAGAGACGCAGACATAGGGAACAGACGTGTGGACACGGCAGGGGACGCGGAAGGTGGGGCGAACTGGGAGGTTAGCGTGACATGCATGCACTCCCATGTGTAACACGGACAGCTAGGGGGAGGCCGCTGATAGCCCAGCGTGCTGCTCTGTGATGACCTAGAGGGTGGGACGGGGAGGTGGGAGGGAGGCTCGGGAGGGGGGGGGTCTGTGTACAGAAGCGGCTGATTCACGATGCTGCACGGCCGGGACTCACACAGCCCGGTGAGGCAATGACACTCCAGCAAAAGCAGTGAAGGAGAAGCGGCAGCCGGGTTTGGGTCTTTTAGCATCTTTGGTCCCTGATTTGCCCCAGCTGCACAAGCACGCAGTCATCTTTCGTCCCTGATGGTTTCCGAAGCTGACTCACTGGAAAAGACCCTGACGCTGGGAAAGATTGAAGGCGGGAGGAGAAGGGGACAACAGAGGATGAGGTGGTTGGATGGGATCACCGGCTCAATGGACATGAGTCTGGGTGGACTCCGGGAGATGGTGAAGGACAGGGAGGCCTGGCCTGCTGCAGTCCATGGAGTCGCAGAGAGTCAGGCACGACTGAGCGGCTGAGCAGCATGGTTTCTGTGTATTTTGTTGCTGGAGGAGACGTTTGTCCGGGTACAAGTGCTGCAGCAAGGGGCGCCAGGGCCCAGGGCCCAGCCTGTCTTATTTTCACAACCTCAGAGAAAGTCTGGGGGACGAGGAAGGTCAGAAGGAACAGCTGGCAGCCCTGGAGGAGACTCTCCTAACAAGGGAGCTGGGTGCTGACCTCTGTTCCAGAGAAAGCAAGGCACAAATGAAAAGGTAGGAAGATGGTTTCTCCTGTGCTGGGAGAAAAAGGCTGAAAACGTGTGTGTGAGAGTTTGGTGACACAGGGAGTGAATGTCTTTAAGGGTCCGGTTGTTGAAATAAGAATCCTGGGCAGACCTGCTGGCTGCCGGGGGACAGTGACCGCAGGGATGGGCCTTGTACCGTTCATTCTCTGCTCGGCTCACAGAGCCCCCCAGGTTCTGAGTCGTCTGCTCCCAGGAGCTGCTTCCTATTATCCGGGTTATTTTAATCCATTCTTCTGCAGAGGCAGAGTTGTTTGTATTTATGGCGTGATGGCAAAAAAGTCAATATTAGCAAGTTATGAATCACAGGGAGGTTCCTTAAACTAATAAAAGATTTCTACAAATGCCCAGAGGAAATATCATCCAAAATCATACAGCCAGAAAGATCCATCTTTGAGATACGGGCTGGGAAAGGGAGTCCTGCCCTCTGAGTCTCCGATTCACATTGTAGCTGAAATTCCAGAAAATGCAGTAAGTCGAGAAAAACAAATAAAATGTATGTGGATTAGAAAGGCAGAATAAAATATGACTGTTTCACCCTCTTGTTGAAGGAAGAGAGTGAAAAAGCTGCCTTAAAACTCAGTATTTAAAAACTAAGGTCATGGCACCTGGACCCATCACTTCATGGCAAATAGAAAGGGAAAATGTGGAAGCAGTTACAGATTTTCTCTTCTTGGATCTAAAATCACTGCAGATGGTGATTGCAGCCATGAAATTAGAAGACGATTGTTCCTTGGGAGAAAAGTTATGACAACCCTAGACGGTGTGTTAAAAAGCAGACATCACTTTGCCGACAAACATCCATATAGTCAAGGCTATGGTTTTCCCAGTAGTCATGTATGGATGTGAGAGCTGGACCATAAAGAAAGCTGAGTGCTGAAGAACTGATGCTTTCAAACTGTGGCGTTGCAGAAGACCCTTGAGAGTCCCTTGGACAGCAAGATCAAACCAGTTAATCTTAAAGGAAATCAACCCTGAATACTCATTGGAAGGAATAATGATGAAGCTGAAACTCCAATACTTTGGGCACCTGATGCGAACAGTCAACTCATTGGAAAAGACCCTGATGCTGGGAAAGACTGAGGGCAGGAGGAGCAGGGGGAGACAGAGGATGAGATGGTTGGATGGCATCACTGATTCAAGGGACGTGAACTTGGGCAAACTCCGGGAGATGGTGAAGGACAGGGAAGCCTGGCGTGCTGCAGTCCACGGGGTCATGAAGAATCGGACATGGCTTGGCGACTGAACACCAACCATGATTATGTGGAAAATCCAGAACTTAAAAAAAATCATGAAAATAAAGACATTTTAGTAAGAGTGCGGCTCACTCCTTAAAAGTCAGTTGCAGGACCTCCCTGGTGGTGCAGTGGGACAGAATCCACCTGTGAAGGCCGGGCACTCAAGCTGTGTTCCTGGTCCAGCCAGGTTCCGCAGGCATGGAGCCGCTAAGCCTGCGCTCTAGAGCCCAAGTGCTGCTGCAAGAGAAGCCACCGTAGAGGGGGCCCGTGCACTGCGCTGAAGAGTAGCCCCGCTTGACGCAGCTACAGCAATCCCACTCACGGCAGGAAAGACCCAGCACAGCCAAACACGAAGGAAAGGAAGAAATGATAAGAAAAGTCAATAAAAATATTAAAAATACCAACTGCGCTTCTTTACATCAACCACAAATTCTTAGAAGAGAAAATACTTGAAACTGTGACATATACAGTAGAAGTCAATTATCTAGAAATAAATCTAAGAAATTCTGTGTGAAGACCTCTACACAGATAACTGAAGAGTATTTTAGGGGAGAACTTAGAGAAAGATGGCTCATAGAAATGAAAGGATGAGCTGAGCTGAGAGATTTGGGATACTCATTGTTATAAAAATTGTAAATTTGTTCTAAATGTATTTATAAATTTAGTCAAAATCCCCGAAGTTTTCTTTTCTACTTAACCAGCTGATTATAAAATTAAATGACTCTCCAGGCAGAGAAAGACAGTCACTATACGATACCACTCACGTGTGGAGTCTAAACAACGGTACAAATCAACTTACAGAGCAGAAACAGACAAACAGACACAGAAAACAAACCAATAATCAGCAAAGGAGGAGGGGGAGGGGTAATTCAGGAGCTTGGGATTAGCAGACACGCAGACACGCACCGCTACGCATAAAATAGGCTGTTTTTTTAAAAAAGAACCTGCTGTATAGCACGGGGCTTCCCTGGTGGCTCAGATGGCGAAAAGTCCGCCTGCAATGTGGGAGGACTGGGTTCAATCCCTGGGTCGGGAAAATCCCCTGGAGAAGGGAACAGCTATGCACTCCAGTATTCTGGCCTGGAGAATTCCATGGACAGGGGAGTCTGGGGGGCTACCGTTCATGGGGTCACAAAGAGTCAGACTGAGTGACTTTCACTGTGTGGCACAGGAAACTGTACCTGATATCTTGTAGTAACCTACAATGGAGAAGAATCTAGAAAAGAATATTTATATATTCATACATACACCCACACACATATATGTAACTCAATCACTTTGCTCTACTCCTGAAACATTGCAAATCCACAATACTTCAATTTTTAAAAATTAAAAACATTAAATTAAATGACTGTCAAAAGTAGAATAGTTGAGACTTCCATGGCAGTCCAGTGGTTAAGAATCCACCTTGCAATGTAGGGTACGTGGGTTTGATCCCTGGTCAGGGAGCAAAGATCCCACAGGCCTCGGAGCAAATGAACTGGTGCCCACAGCCAGTGAAGCCTAAGTGCTCGGGAGCCCGAGCCCCAGCCGGCAAGTCTGTGAGCCGCCACCAGAGACCCCGTGTGCCCCAACTGAGACCAAGGAGGCCAGGTAAATAAATAATCTAAAAAGTGGAAGAGTCAGAACAGAGGAAAAGCAACCACAAATCAAACCTGTAAAAGTAGAACAGTCACGAAATCCTTGAAAAATGATATGCGAGGACTGGTGGGGCTTATTATAAAGCGATCGTAAAACTAGACACGATAAAACTATACGGGGCTCCCTCGTAGCCTGGTTGGTAAAGAGCTGCCCGCCTTGCAGGAGACCCAGCTTCGGTCCCTGGGTCAGGAAGACCCCCTGGAGGAGGAAATGGCAACTCACTCCAGGATTCTTGCCTGGAGAATCCCATGGACAGAGAGCCTGGTGGGCTACAGTCCGTGGGGTCACAGATCCAGACCTGACTTAGGACTATACCGCCACCACCATAAAACTACAGTGATTATGTTGTATTTGTTCAAGAAGAGACAGATCAGACCGAATAGAGAGCCTAGAGTCCCAGGCGGCTCAGTGGTAAGAATAGGCATGCCAAGCTGGAGAATCGGGTTGGATCCCTGGGTTGGGAAGATCTCCTGGAGGAAGAAGTGGCAACCCACTCCAGTATTCTTGCCTGGAGAACCCCATGGACGGAAGAAGCTTGTGAGGTACAATCCAGCGACTCAACCGAGGGCCTAGAAGTAGACCTGCCCGTAAACGGGCACTCGGTATGCGACAGAGACAGCACGAAAAGAACAGAGAAAGGACGGCTCCTCACAGATTAGAGAAGAGAGGACGCTCACTCTGCCTTCCTGCGTCCACAGGGGGATTACACCCTCGAATTATCTTTCATGTGCTGTATTTTTATGTTCTCTTCCAGTTTTCCAAAGTTTTAAGAATTTTATGGGAAATGATCTCAAAGTTGTAAAAACAGTGCAAATAATTCTCCTGTGCCTTTCACTCACAGTTCGCCTCAAATCTTATATTAATTGGCTTTGTCTTTCTCTAGAGAAAGATGCAGACAGACGATCAGCAGATACTTAGGTAAATGGGGAACAGAGACGACAGGTGATGGCTGGACATAAATGATGACTGATAGATGATTCTTTCTGAACACTTGGGAACACACTGCAGACACAGGTCCTTTTGTCTCTGAACACTTCCTTGTGTGTTTTTCTTAATAACACGTGTTTTATTGATGCGTAGACGACTCACAATGCCTCAGCTACACAGCATGGTGATTCAGGGATACGTACACACATATGTTATTTTTGAATATTAAAGCAAAGTAATGAAGGTGGTGGAGGATAATAAAATATGAAATATTATGCAAGTTGGTACATTAATGATGGTTGATAAAGAAAAAGTCACCGGTGAAGCCATGTGCTGGTTGAGACGTGGTGGGTCACGTCAGGTATGCATGTAAGCAGGCTAGGGCCGAGGAGAATGGCGTGGAGACGCGCGCGATGCTGGGAGCCAGGAGGGCGGGGCGCCGGGAGCCTCGGTCAAGGAGCGAGAGCCCTGCTTAGGTGCCCTGCTCCAGGAGACCGATGGAACTGTCGTTTCTCTGGGGGCCAGGTTGGGGGGGCACGGTTGCCAGGATTTGGAGTAGGGAAGTCTCCCGGGAGAGAGAAAGCATGCAGCTTTCTCGGGGTGCTGAGAGCTCCTGATGGACTGGCAGGTGGAAGGGCTGCATGCAGAGCTGGTTCAGACACTGGACACTTGCTCAGTGTCCACACTGGGCTGAGATGTTGGGATGGAAATTTCCAAGAGGCGGAATGAAAGCTCAGACTCTCATGACGCGTGGGAGATGGAGTCCCAGCAGAGCGGGTGGGGCCTCCTCGAATGGTCAGTGACCCCCACTCCCTCAGGACTTCTGCCAGGACATCCTGGCCACGTGGAGAGAGGCCAAACCATGCCACATCTCAGGGGACAGCAGGACTCCTGCCCCCTGGGGCCTGGGTCAGGCTGCGAGTGAAGGCTCCAGGGGGCCTTGTCTCCATCGGGGACAAGCTCAGAGTGGACAAGGTGTTAGAGAAACTGATCCCCGACCCTGCACAAACTCCATCAGGCACATTCCCCAAACAAACTAAGCGACGAAAGTGACCAGCCCCTCACACCGTCTGCCCGACAGAAGAACGAGGACCCTCGCCAAGAGGTAGCCGTCAGCTCTTTGTGCAAACGCGGGATCACAATAAACAGGAGCAAGTGTGCCCCCAAATCAAGCGGCGATGGGCCAGGCCCCAGAGCCAGGGAGCTGAGAATGAGCACGGGCGATGGGAGACGCGCGTGGAAGCACCTGCGGAAAACCTGCAAGAGGAGACAGGGGAGGGGCGACCGAACGGACGGGAAGACCGAGCACCTCCCCAGGACAGCGGGATCCCCAAAACCCGACAAACATACCCGAGCACCTCCCCAGGACAGCGGGATCCCCAAAACCCGACAAACATACCCGAGCACCTCCCCAGGACAGCGGGATCCCCAAAACCCGACAAACATACCTGAACGAAAACATGACCGCGGAAGCAAAAAATTATGCACTGCGTGTGCTGAACAGCACCCTGGACATGACGGAAGACAGAACTCGTGAACCCCGAAAGTGAATGGGAAATGTCGAACTGGGGCCCCAAGGGGAAAACGCAGGGGTTGGAGCCGGGCAGACAGACCATACAAGCGGGGAGAAATCGGACGTTCACCGTGCCTGAGACGGAAGGCCGGGCACAGACGGCCGTGGGACTGGGGCGGGCTGAGGCTGAGTGGAGGAGCGAGCCTTTTCCGGAGCAGAGCAGCGCTGGGACCCTGGCAGGGGACGGAGCGTGCGCTCCGAGCCCGCGCCCTGGGCCAGTCGCAGAGGCACCACCGTCGGCCAGACCTCAGGGCACAGTCTCGAGCGCAGCTTCTCCTTCCGCTGGGAAGCAGGGTGGCGGGAGGACAGAACCCGGTGGGAGGGTGGGTCCCGGGCCTCCTGGGGGGCTCCCGTCCCCGATGACGCTCAGACACACTCGGAGCGTGGCGCTGGGTGCTGCCGCAGGGCCGCGGGCTGGCTCAGCCCCAGGCGTGTCAGGCTCTGTGTGTGCACAGCGGCTGGGGGCCCCCCGGCACCCCCAGAACTGCGGGCTCTTCTGGGGCTCAGGGAGGCACACAGAGGAGGGTTGGGGGCGGAGTAAGGGGGTCCGAGAGGCAGGACCTCCCCGAGCCCAGCTTCACAGCACGCAGAGACTGGTGCAAGGTGGGCCCGAGGCCCCAAAGCAAAAGAGGAAAGAAGAAGCTATTGCAGCAAAACGAGGAGAACTTCAGGACCTCCGAGTGAGAGAAGCATGAAAAATCAGCGGGACATTCGTCACAGGGACAAAAACGGTGATCCTACAGGGAAGAAATGATAAACGGGGCTTGAAGAATAATAACTTAGGTTTATCAGAACGCAGCTTTCATTTGCTGACCAGGCGGGCAGCGTGGCGGGAATGCTTACACCTGCTCCTTAGGGCTTGTGGCTCTGAGTCTGGAACAGGTCTCGGCCTTCCGTGACCCCGCGACCTCGACACTTCTGAAGCCCACAGGGCTGCTGCAGCCCCAGGCTGGATCTTCTTGGCTCTTGGCTGTGTTTCTGTGAGTCTCCGCTGGCTGGCCCGGGGCTTCTGAAACTCTTGTGAGTTCCTCGGGTACAAGCCCGGGAGACCTTAGATTCTAATACTTGTTTCTGTCCCCGTCACCCAGGTCCTAAACTCCTTGGGGATTTCCAGGGCAGTGGGAATGTCCTTTGTTGTCACGGGTGACCCTGGGTGGGCTCCTGGGTGGAGGCTGGTCACCGAAGACCAAGCTGTGACCAAAAGCGTGGTGTTCAGCTGTGCCCTCCACCCTCCGGGAGGCTGTTCATGACTGATCACGCCATGTGGGAAAGCTGCGCTGTGATCCCCGGGGTTCGAGGTTTGGAGAGACGCCGGGGGGAGATGCGGGGAGGGTGGAGTATCCAGAGCGGGTGTGGGGCTCCACTTCCCTTCCCCCGCCCCGCTCGTGCAGCCCTCCATCAGGAGGTTCACCTGAAGCCTGTATCCTTTATTGCATCCTTTTTTCTTTTTTTTTTTTGGCCATGCGGCACATGGGAACTTAGCTCCCTGACCAGGGATCAAACCCGATTCGCTTGCATTGGAAGCTCAGGTCCTAACCTAGCTGGACCGCCGGGGAAGTCCCCCTAGCCCATCCTTTCATCATGCACTGGCAAGCAGAAAGCGAGTTTCCTGAGTTCTGTGAGCGACTCTAGCAAATTAACCGAACCCAAGGAGAGGGTTGTGGAAAGCTCTGATTTGTGGCCACTCGGTCAGAAGCAGAGCTGACCACTGGGGTTTGCCATGGGCATTGAAGTGGGGCAGGCTTGCGGGAACGAGCCCTCCCCTGTGGGGTCGGCGCCATCTCGGGGTAGACAGTGTCATAAGCGAGATCAAGGGTAGGGCCCCGCAGCTGGTGCCAGACAATTACGTCCTGTGGGAAAACAGCCACGCGTCCGGCACCAGGAGTGTTGTGAGTGCTGAGACCTCGTGAAAGCCGAGGGGACTCGGGGGGCGCGTGTAGGTTCCCTCTCCAGGCGGCTGGAATAGAACACTGCTGGCCCGGCGGCTTCAACAGTGGACAGTGAGTCTCCGGGTTCTGGAGGCTGGAGGTCTGGGCTCAGGTGCTGCCAGTCGGGTCCTGGTGAGGCCCTGTCCTGGCGTGTCCACTTGAGGAGGAGGGGTCCCTGCTCTCTGCTTCTCCTCATGAGGGAGCCCACCTCAGGACCACATCTAACCCTCATCAGCCCCGACAGCCCCACCTCCAGATGCTGTTACACTGGGGCATTTGAATCTGGGGGCACAGACCCTGAGCCCACAGCAGGAGGGGTACCCGTGGGGAGGGCTGTTCTCAGTGCATCCTCTGGGGTGGCTGACAATTCCCACCTCCCCCCCCCGCCCTGATGATGCTCACCGGGTCACTAGATCCACTGGGCCTGCTGGGTTCTGCAGCTGTGACGTTACTCAGGTTTCCTTCTATAATTATAATTATTCTCTGAGATGCTTCTTTGAAACCAAAGATCCAACGTCCATTAAAATTCCAGTTGATTTATTAGCTAATCTTAGTGTGGATTCATGTTTCCTATTTTATTCAAAGGATTATAATTGTTACTAATATTGTCTACTGTGATCCTCAGATGGTTCTGGATTTGGGAAGGGGTCCTGCAGCCATGAGATTAAAAGACATTTGCTCTTTGGAAGGAGAGCTATGATAAATCTAGATAGCATATTAAAAAGCAGAGACATCACTTTGGCAACAAAGGTCTATATAGTCAAATCTATGGCTTTTCCAGTAGTCATATACAGATGTGAGAGTTGGACCATAAAATAAAGCTGAGCAGTGAAGAATTGATGCTTTTGAATTGCAGTGCTGAAGACTCTTGAGAGTCCCTTGGACTGTAAGGAGATCAAACCAGTCCATCCTAAAGGAAATCAGTCCTGAATATTCATTGGAAGGACTGATGCTGAAGTTGAAGCTCCAATACTTTGGCCACATGATGTGAAGAGCTGACTCATTGGAAAAGACCCTGATGCTGGGAAAGATTGGGGGCAGGAGGAGAAGGGGATGACAGAGGATGAGATGGTTGGACAGCATCACTGACTCAATGGACATGAGTTTGAGCAAACTCTGCGAGATGGTGAAGGACAGGGAGGCCTGGTGCTGCAGTCCACGGGGTCGCAAGGAGCTCGCAAGGAGTCAAACATGACTTAGCGGCTCAACGGCAGCAGCGTGCATGCTTTGGACATACCCTCCTCTGTCCGTTTCCCCTTCTTGCTTTCCTGGTGTAAGACCATCTAGGTCCTCCCGGGACGTTCCCTGGGATTGGCCGTTTTGCAGGGAGCCTGGGTCCTGGAGTTGGTGGAGGGTCCCTGGGCGCTGGGTGAGCTTTTGTTGGCAGGCTGCACAGCCTCTCAGCGGAGGGGCCAGAGGACCCTCCCCCGACTCCACCCAGTGTCCGGTGCTGCCCTGGCTTGTCCCTTGAGTGTTCCTCCCCTCTGCACCAACTCCCGGCTCCCATCAGCTGTGACGCGTTTGCTACCGTGACCCTCGCATGGTCCATCACCAGCCGCCTGTTGTTACTAGCGCCCCCCATGAAGATGCCCTTCTCACCCCCCACATGGCCGCTTCCTCTGCAGCTGAGGTGCTGCCCCGTCCTCCCCGACACCCCCTCCAGGAACCCCGCTCCTCTCTGTGCGTCTTTGTTCACAACTCAACTGAACCATTTCCTGCTCACCTGTTTCCCTTCCCACAACCATTTTTCTTCCAGAGACATTCTGTTCTCTGCACTGTGGTTATTTACAAATAACATAAGGGTGAACTCCCCAGGGGAATTATTTGAGTCTACACAGAGATGTGCACATTTTCCCTTTTTATTTTTATAGGCATGTGACATGTGACATATGTTAGCAGATATTTACTTCCCACTGACATTTATGAATGACACTGCTATAAATATACATTTGTATACACATATATAAATATGTATTTCTATAGGAAAAGGTTATGTATGTAAATAAATATATATCATGCAGAAAACTACATAAGGCACAGTTGTACAACTTAATGCTTTTATAAATCAAATATTCATGTAACCACCACCAGCATCAAGAAATAGAATCTTATCAGCACCCAGATGTCACCCATGTGTGCCTTGACTTGTCAAGTGTATCAATGCTTTTCTTTTGTTCCAATTTTTCTGAGATATATAGCACTGTATAATTTTAAGATGTACAACGTAATGATTTGACTTACACACATTAAGAAATGATGAGCACAAAAGTTTGCTCAGCATCTATCATCTCATGTAGATATAAAACAGAAAACATTTTTTCCTTGTGATGAGAACTCAGCATTTACTTCTCAACTTTTGTATATGAAGTAAAGAACGCTATACATTATATCCCTCAGTTCAGTTCAGTTGAGTCGCTCAGTCATGTCTGACTCTTTGCGAGCCCATGAATCAGCACGCCAGGCCTCACTGTCCATCACCAGCTCCCGGAGTTCACTCAGACTCATGTCCATCGAGTCGGTGATGCCATCCAGCAGTCTCATCCTCTGTCGTCCCCTCTCCTCCCGCCCCCATCCCTCCCAGCATCAGTCTTTTCCATTATACCCCTAGCGCTTAGCTATTTTATAACTGGAAGTTTGTACCTTGTGATTGCCTGAATCCAATTCCTCCTTCCAATAGCCAATGTCCGATCTCATTTCTCTATAAGTTTGCTTTTCAAATATAATTCAAGGGCTTCCCTGGTGGCTTAGTGGTAAAGAATATGCTTGCCCAGGCGGGCGACACGGGTTCAGTTCCTGGTCGGGGAATATCCCACATGCCAAGGAGCAACGTGCCCTAGAGCTGTGACCCGCAGCAGAAGAAGCCTCCTCACTGAGAAGCCCACAAGCCACAACTGGAGTGTTGGCGCCTGCTGGTCGCAACTAGAAAATAGCCCGCGCAGCCGCGGAGGTCCTGCACAGCCGAAAACAAACAAACAAAGCGACTGAAAACAAGTGTCATTGCCTCGCAGCACCGTGTCAGCTCCTGGAACACAGCGTGGCGGTTTGACGTTACTGTACACTTTATGAAAAGATACTTGCAGAGCTATTATATGCTTCCTGAGCGTGTTAGCCACACTGTACATTTCAGCCCCACGGCGTTTAGTCTGTGACTCGAAACCTGTGCCTCTTGAGCTCTACCCTCTCTTTCCTCCGCGCCCTCAGCTGGCAGCCGCGAGTTTACTCCCTGCGACCCTGGTTCTTTCTCTTTTGCTATGCTTGCTCACTTGTTCCAGATTTCACATAGAAGTGAGCTCATACAGTATTTGTCTTTCTCTGTCTGACTTATTTCACTTAGCATGACGCCCTTGAGGTCCATCCGTATTGTCACAAATGGCAGGATTTTATTCTTTATTATGGCTGAGTAAAACTCCCTTAGGTATAACCCCACACTGTTTCCCACGGTGGCTGCACCGATTTGCATTCCCACTAACAGAGTGCAAGGGTTCCCTTTTCTCCACGGCCTCATCAACCTTGTTGCTTGTAGGCTTTTGACAATGGCCATTCTGACAGGGGTGACGTGATGTCTCACTGCGGTTTCCATTTGCCTTTCTCTTTAATGATTAACAGTGCTGAGTATCTTTTCGTGCCTGCTGGCCACCTGTATGTCTTCTTTGGGACAGAAGATTTCTATTCAAGTCTTCTGCCCATCTTTTGATTGGATTATTTGGGAGTTTTTTGATATTGAATTGTATTGGCTATTTGTATATTTTTGGATATTAATCCCTTGTCAATCACATCATTTGTAAATTTTTTCTTCCCAGTGCGTAGGTCATTTTTTGTTGTTGTTTTGTCAATGGTTTCCTTTCTTCTGCAAAAGCCCTTAAGTTTAATTAGGTCCCATTTGTTTATTTTTGCTTTTGATTCTCTTGCCTGAGAAGACAGCACCCCAAAAATATTGCTACAATTTATGTCAGAGTGTTCTGCTTGTGTTTTCTTGTAGATGTTTTATGACTTCTGGCCTTCCATTTAGGTCTTTAGTCCTTTTTGAATTTATTTTTGTATATGGTGTGAAAAAATGTTCTAAATTTATTCTTTTACGTGTAGCTGTCCGGTTTTCCCAGCACCACTTATTGAAGAGACTTGTTTTTTCTCCATTGCACACTCTCGCCTCCTCTGCCGTGTTAACTGGCTCTGTGAGTGGGTTTGTGTCGGGGCTCTACACTCTGTCCCACCGACCCGTATTCCTGGTTTTGTGCCAGTGTCACACCGTCTCGATGGCCGCAGCTTTGAAGTTTGGTTTGAAGTCAGGGACCATGATTCCTCCGGCTCTGTTCCTCGATCTCAAGATTGCTTTGCTTATTCAGTGCTTTTGTGTTTCCATACAAATTTTAAAATTATTTGCCCTAGTTCTGTGGGAAATGCCATTAACATTTTGCTAGGGATTGCACTGCATCTTGGAGAAGGAAATGGCAACCCACTCCAGTGTTCTTGCCTGGAGAATCCCAGGGACGGGGGAGTCTGGTGGGCTTCCGTCTATGGGGTCTCACAGAGTCAGACACGATTGAAGCGACTTAGCAGCAGCAGCAGCAGCACTGTATCTATTGATTGCCTTGGGTTCAGTTCAGTTCAGTTCAGTTGCTCAGTCGTGTCCGACTCTCTGCGACCCCATGATTGCCTTGGGTAGTATGGTCATATTAACAGTATTAAAACTTGCAATTTATGAACATGATATATTTTTCCATCTATTTATACCATCTTCAACATCTGTCTTCAGTGTCTTAAAGTTTTCTGAGTACAAATCTTTCACCTTCTTAGGTATGTCTACTCTTAGGTATTTTATTCTTTTTGATGCTATAGTAAACTGGATTGTTTCCTTAATTTCTTTTCCTGATCTTTCATTGTTAGTATAGAATAGAAGATTTCTGTGTATTAATTTTTAATCCTGCAAATTTGCTGAATTCATTGATGAACTCTAGCAGTGTTCCGGAAGCATCTTTAGGATGCATGTGTATAGCATCATGTCGTCTGCAGACAGTGACAGCTTTACGTCTTCCTTTTCAGTTTGGGCTCTTTTTCTTTCTTTTCCTTGTCTAACTGTTGTGTATGTCTAGACTTTCAGTGCTATGTTGAGTAAAAGTGGTAAGAACAGGAATACTTGTCTTGTTCCTGATCTTAAGGGAAAGTTTTCAGCTTTTTCACCACAGATATGACGCTAGCTGTGGTCTTGTCTTGCTGCTGCTGCTGCTAAGTCACTTCAGTCGTGTCCAACTCTCTGCGACCCCATAGACGCAGCCCACCAGGCTCCGCTGTCCCTGGGATTCTCCAGGCAAGAACACTGGAGTGGGTTGCCATTTCCTTCTCCAAGGCATGAAAGGGAAAAGTGAAAGTGAAGTCGCTCAGTCGTGTCCGACTCTTAGCGACCCCGTGGACTGCAGCCCACCAGGCTCCTCCGCCCATGGGATTTTCCAGGCAAGAGTACTGGGGTGGGGTGCCATATGCCCAACCTTTATTATGTTGAGCTATGATCCCTCTATATTCACTCTGTGGAGAGGTTTTTTAAAATCATAAATAGACATTGAATTTTGTCAAAAGCCTTTCCTGCATCTACTGAGGTGATCATATGATTTTTTTTTTGGCAGTGCATTATTTTTATTTTTTAAAATTTATTTAATTTTCACTTTTATATTGGATTTTTTTTATATGTTCAAGCATTCAAGCTAATACTAGACACTAAGACCTCTCTAGAAAGATGCAAAGAAAAAGGAGAGAGAGTCACAGGGACCAGAGAAAGCAGGGCAGTGATGAATGCACGGGAAAATAGCTGCAGTGGGATAGGCCCCTGTGAGAGAGGGAAAATCGGGCTGTAATGGCATACATTAAATCTGTTAATCTATGACAAACATGGGAAAACCAGACATTACTAATTGCTTGCTCTGTGTAAATCTTCACAAGTTTACCCTGGTGCGTGTGATAGCAAATAAGAACCAAAAAAATAAAATAAAATAAAATTTATTTAATTGGAGGCTAATTACTTTACATTATTGTATTGGTTTTGCCATACATTGACATGAATCTGCCCCGGGTGTACATGTGTTCCCCATCTTGAACCCCCCCTCCCACATATGATTTTTTTCTTCATTTTGTTAATGTGGTATATCACATCGATTGATTTGAGAATCCTTGGGAATTCTCCAGGCAAGAATACCGCAGTGGGTAGCCTATCCCTTCTCCAGCGGATGTTTCTGACCCAGAAATCGAACCAGGGTTTCCTGCATTGCAGGTGGAGTCTTTACCAGCTGACCTACCAGGGAGGCCCAGTGTGGTGCAGCGCATTGACTGATCTGAAGATACTGGAAGATCCTGGCATCCTTGCGGTGAATCCTGCTTGATCCAGGAGTGTGATCCTTTTAACGTGTTGTTTACTTCTGTCTGCTTGTGTTTCTGAGGATCGTTTGCCTCTGTTTTGTTGTGTGTCTGTTCGTGAGTGACACTGGCCTGTGCTTTCTCTCTTCCGTGTGCGGCCTCTCTGTCTGACTTTGGTATCAGGGTGACAGTGGCCTCACAGAATAAGCTCGGCAGAGCTACTTCCTTTGCAAGTTTGTGGAGTAGCCCAGAAGGATGGGTGTTGCCTCGTCTCTAAGCGTTTGAAAGAGTTTGCCTGTGAAGCTGTCTGTGTGCCCAGCCGCTCAGTCGTGTCAGACTCTGCGACCCCACGGGCTGCAGCCCACCAGGCTCCTCTGTCCACGGGATTTTGCAGACAAGAATACTGGAGTGGGTGGCCATTTCCTTCTGGTCCTGGACTTTCTGGTTTGGGGGCATATATATATGTATAATTTGGCTGTGCTGGGTCTTAGCTGTGGCATGAGAGACCCTCCACCCTCACTGTGGCGTGTGGGGCCTAGTTCCCTGACCGGGAGTAGAACCTGCACTGGGAGCAGAGTCCTGGCTGCTGGACACCAGCGCTGTTGGCAGTTTTTAAACACGGATTGCTTTCGGCACTTGTAACTGGCCGTTCATATTTTCTCTTTCCTCCTGGTTCAGCCCCGAGATCACACCTTTCTAAGAACTCGGCCGTTTCCTCTTGGTCATCCATTTTATCGGAACAGAGCTCCTCATAGCGGTCTCTTGTGATCTTTTGTATTTCTGCGGTGTCGGTTATAACTTTTCCTTTTTCACTTCCTATTTTATTTATATACATATATTTTTTCACCTCCTCTTTTATTGACTTACCACCTCTCCTGTGATGTGTGAGACCTACCAGTGTTTGGGCTCTGATGGTCTTGAATTTGTGGCCTAGTTGATTCCATCTTCTTTTCTCCTAGCCCCTCTGGCTGTCTTCCCAGATGACGTCTTTCTGTCCTGGAAACCACTCCCGAGACTCCCCTTTGGGGTCCCAGCCCCAGCAGGTAGAATTGAGAGGTAGGGGTGTGGCTCAGAAGAGCCCCCATACCTGACCCCTCTGTCCTCCAGTCCTCAGGTCAGGTGCAGAGGAGTGAGTCTCATGAGCCTGGGGTTTGCCGCGGTTTGGGACTTGCCTCCCCCCGGTCACCCCGTCTGAACTGGTCTCTATTCTATAGGAGGGGGAGTTCTTGGGCGACAACAGGAACTGCACCCCTGTGGGGAGCTGAGAGCCCGCAATTCAGGAAGAATATTCTGTGGGTTTCCGATGTTGGGAGAGCCAAGCTGGAGTGGACAGTGGGTTTGGAAGTGGGTGGGAGCCCTGCATGACTCTGAGGGGCTGTGGTCACAGCGAGAGAGGCCAAGCCTGGCCTTGGGACACCTCCATCCCAACACACAGGCGCCTGCAGGCAGGTGCGCACACATGCAAATGCACGCACAGCCAGACTCGCCCACCAGATCCGCTCCCCATTCGGCTACTTGGTTCTGATCCTTTCAAACAGGAGACTGCAGGCTGGGGGGTCGTGAGGGCAGTGGCCAGGCTGCCCAGGGCAGTATAAGGGGGGGGGGAAAGTCGCCTGATGCCCCCAAAGCTGGAGGAGTCTGGGGGCCGCATCCAGGAGGGACAGGAAGAGTGAGCCAGGGCAATTCGTTCATATGTAATTATTGAGTGCTTACTGCAAACGGCTCATCTGTGCCAGGCACTGCGGAAATCAAACAGACGGGGAAGGGGTAGTACAGGGGGACGGGGTGGCGGGGGTGCGCGGAAGGTCGAGGAAGAACCCAGCCCTCAGGAAGAGCAAAGGCACAGACCTGGAAGCCAGAGACGGAGGCGGAGCCCGCTGCCTGCGGGGGTGGGGGTCTGCCCAGCCCGCGTGGTCCCTGCCTGGGCTCCACCCTGCCCTGAGCTCGAGGGGCGAGGCTGGCACCTCTGGGCTGCCTGCCTGCTCCCTTCTGCCCAGGACTGGACACGAGCTCCTGGGAGCCGAGGGCGCCTCTGCTGGCTGTGGGGCGACAGAAGCCCGAGGCCTGCCCTGGGCGGGCACGGCCCAGGGAGAAGCTGGCCGCGGTGGCCTGAACACGATGCCCTCCTCCCGGGACCTGTCCCCGGTGGGCAGTCAGCCATCGGCACCCAAGGCGTGAGGACGGGGAGCCAAGGAAGCACTTCCCCTGCAGTTTCCCCACCCCCACTGGGCAGGACAGAGCGCTGGGGCACCGGGGTGAGTCCAGGCTGACCTGTGACCCGCGGTGCCCGCGTCCCGCATGAGCCAAGTGAGCAGGGGCAGGGCCTCTCTCCCACGGCTGCACCCCCAGCGTAACTCCTCCTGGGACCCCTGGGCTGCGGTGGGCGCCCTCCTGGGCCTGGCCCTGGAAGTGTTGAGAGGCCTGTAACTGACCTTCAGGGCCGGCCAGGCGTCCAGACGCTGTGTCTGCCAGCCCCACCGCCAACCGCAGCCCTGGCTCCAGCCCACCATGGAGACCTCCTGAAGGCTGGCCGCTCCCTTCCAGCCCGCCCCTTCCGCACCCCCCAGGGTCCGGGGTCGGCACCTCCATGCCCCTGCATCCCCTCCGCTTCCCTGCCCCCCAGGGCTCCTGTTCTCCTTCACGGCTAGACCCCATCTCTGCCTCCGTCCCCCCAGGCCTCACCCCCTTGGCCTGAAGCTTCCAGACCCAGGCCTGGTCTCCACTTCGAGCCCTGAGCCGTGTCCTGGGGGTGCAGTCAACACCCAGGTCCTTCATACTCCCACCTGGGAAGCGCTTCTCCAGGCCGAGGGGTCACAGCACTCAGAACCGCTATTCCCGTGAGCGCCGCCCCCACCCTGACTGCCGTCCCCCCTGAACGAGGACCCGTGGGATTCTAGCCTCCGGGCCGCTGCCTCCTCCCAATCGAACACCAGCCGCGTCCCACTCCAACGCGCACCGCCTGGACGCCCTTCCTGGCCCACCGCCTGGTCTCCCGCTCCCACCCCTGGGGAGCGGGGCACAGCTGAGCCACGGCTGGTACCCCTGGACCATCAACCACCAAAGCCGGCCGGGCGCACACCTTCCCGGAGACCAGCGGCCGTCCCGATGACCCACTTCCCCAGCAGACACCACGGAGGGGTCCCTTCTCCGAGCGAGGCCCGAGGGGAAGCCCCGCTCCCGGGCCGCACCCACGCGCCTCCTAGTGTGGCCGGCCCAGGAGAGGGACGCGCTGCCCGCCCCGCCCCTGTCTGTGTCCCTCCTGCCCCCGGGCGCCAGACCCGGCCCCCTGCGCGTCCCCTCTCAGCCCTCTCCCCAGGCCCACCGCCCACCCCTCCCCCACGGCGCCCCTCCCAGCACCCCACGCCTTCCTGGCTTCTTCCTCCTTCAAGGCCCTGAGTCCCGGGGGCTTTAGGCCCCTTAAGGAGCTGTCCCCCCCGCCCCCGGGGTCGTCTGTAAGTGCCGGGGTCACTGCCCTGTCCCTGGGGGGCTCGTCCCAAACCGTCCCCTCCCTCAGTCTCCCAGTCTTGACGCCGCCCCACCATCTGTGCTGGAGACGCGGGCACCTTTCCTGGCTCCCCTCACCCGCCTCCAGCTGGTCCCCAAACTCTCCCCTCGCTCCCGAGACCCTCCCAGTGCCCCCCTCTCAGCCCACCACCCACACTCCCAAGTGCCCACTTCCGGCAACAGCCTCCATCCAGCCAAGCTGGCCCTCAGCGCCACCTCAGAGCCCTGCGTGCACCAGGCCCGCCTGGAGGCCTCACATGCGGTTCCCGGGCAGTCACTGGCCCATGCTCCCTCCTGCTGGTGGGCTTCGCCAGCTCTAACTCCGCCAGGCAGGCAGTGTGCCCGCCCCCTTCCCTCCTCTCCAAGGAGGCAGCCACCAAAAGCCCCCTCAGTCCCATCCTGCAGAGTGGGCGGAAGACCCCCGGGATTACAGGGCAGACGCACTCTGGAAAAGTCAGCTGGGTGTGGCACTCGGGACCCCCAGGCAGTGCCTGAATGGGGTTCCCGAAGCCTCCGAATCCCACCTGCCTGGGGGCGGGGGTGGGGGCGGCCAGGAGACCGGGCCACAGCTGGGCGGGTATTTTATTGGAGGTTCACAGATACAAGAGCTCGGAGCAGGGTCACAGCTTGGAGGAGGTGGGGTCGAGGGGGGAGTGAGCCCCCAGATGCTGGCAGGCCCCCGCCCCACCCTGGGAAGCTCCCATTCGAGCCCTTCTTGCGGGGTGTCAGGTCTGAGGGGCCCCGGGAGCCCGGGTTGGGGCACAGGCAGGGAGGGGCGGCAGCCACTCAAAGCCAGGGTGCAGCAGCGCAGGAAGAAACGCAGGGGCCCCCAGAAATGGGTGGGGGGCCAGGAGGCAGGGAGGCCGGGCCGGCACGAAGCTCGCTGCCCCCTTGACAGATAAAGCTTCCGACAGCCCCTCTGCCTGGCTCACAGCTTAGGGGGGAGTGCCCAGGGTGGACGCCAGGCTCTGCCCCAGCCGTGTCTCAGGGCCACGTGTCCCGCCAGCGCACCCGCCGGGCCTCAGTAGTCGGTGAGTGGGTACCGCAGGAAGATGAAGACCAGGATGATGCAGGAGGCGGCCAGCGCGGAGCTCGTGATGTTGAACAGCCGTGCCGTCTTGGCGTCCTCCACCGCCCCGTTCAGGTCGTTGAGGAGCTTCTTGTCCCGGACCTGAGGCCAGAAGGAGCAGTAAGACCAGCAGGCAGGGCCGAGAGTGGACATGCGGGCCAGGCGGCAGGGCCCAGGAGGGTCCGCTCCTGATTCCTGACCACCGCGCGGCGCTGCTGCCTGAGGATGTCCTGCCGGGTGGAGACGCGCGCTGGACTTTGGGGGCGGGGCGGGGGAGGCTTAGGGGCATCAGGTCTGAAAGTCACTCTCAGTTTACAAAACAAATAGCCTGTATTTAACAGGTGGCACCAGTGGTGAAGAATCCGCATGCCAATGCAGGAGACATCAAGAGGCGTGGCTTAATCCCTGGGTCGGAAAGACCCCTGGAGGAGGGCCTGGCATCCGCCCTAGTGTCCTTGTCTGGAGAACCCCACGAACAGAGGCGGACTGAACCCCTGGAGGGCTGCAGTCCATGGGGTCGCAAAGGGTCGGACGCGACTGACTAAGCACACGCAGAAGAGAAGCTGAACACGGGAAACTGTGAACCTCTAGGGTCTGGGTGAAGGGTATGCAGGGGCTTTTGTATCTCCTTCCTGGCAACTTTTATGTAAATCTAA